>NC_060149.1:344210467-344858467 GCF_021461385.2 Schistocerca piceifrons | reverse complement strand
CAAGGCCTGGCAGAATTATGGCAGAAGTGTTGTATCAGGTAATGCATCAAATTGTGCCATATATAACAGCGTTATTAAGCGAATGTCTTTTTCTGGGACAGGTGCCCAGAATCAGGATAATCTCGAATATTGTTAAACTAAAAGAGGGAAAATGAAAGACGCAAAAGAACTGAAATCTTACACGCCGATTTGTTTGGTAACTGATACAGCCAAACTACAGGAAAAGCTTCTGTGCCGCCACCTGAGGGCTCACAGACAGTTAACAGGCATGAACCCCCTGCAGTACGGTTTCAAGAAAGGGAAATCCACCGAGGCTGGGATAAATCACGCAGTGTATATTGTGAAAACCTCTGACGACGTAATGACGGCATAATGATTGTTATTAGTGGGGCGTTTGATAATTAATGGTGACCCGCCTTGTTCAAAAGACTGAAGCAAATTGACTGCACCAGGTGTCTAACAGCCTGCGGAGTTATTGCACAGTAATGCAAGACGAACTGGAATATCTCGGAAATAAAATTGTGAAAAACATCACCAAAGGCTGCCCCCAGGGCTCCGTCTACCGTTCAGAGTATTGGGATTTTGGCATAGAGACGTTACTAAACCATCTTCACAGCATATAGGTAAAATAGGAGGATAGTTATTGAAAGACTAAGTATTGGTGCTGAGAAAACAAAATAACCACTGCAGATCATAATGTAATTTGTATTTTACATCATAAAGATCGAGAAGCACCACAATCAGATTAAATGACCACCATGCGAAAGGAAAAGAAGTGTATAGGTAACTTCGTTTAAACACCGGCGAAAAGCAAAGCTTTCATGCACATGTAGATATTTTCTGCCAGAGAGCTACAATTGGCCAAATAAGCTGTCAACTGCCTTTAATGCGGAAATAAACGTACCACAACGCAATCTTTATCGCTATTGTAGGCTTCTGCTCGAGCGTTTGGATTCGTAGAGCCAGAAAAGAAAGGAGAGCGCAGGCTCTACGGCGATCATAGATAAGTTTACTCCTGCACGTGACAGGCTCATAAAAGCACCTACTGAAGCGCTGCTGGTGAGTCTAGGGAAATATGATAAGGTAAAGGAGATAATGGGTGCAAGAGCCACGTGAAATAAGAGCATGCACTGACAGCGAATGTCAAGAAATACGAGGTAGAATGTCATACCATCATCCGTCGAAGGGAGCTATACCCTGCCTATTGGTACATTGTCCATATCCCAGCTAATAACTGAAAATACGAAAATGCACCACCATGTGGAGCAGTCGGCACACTGGACCACATTGTCTGGAAAAGATGTCACAGACAAAAAAGGAATCTAGCTTGGTTCTGATACCAAACACAGCAGTGTCGTTTAGTGTATTGTACTATTATGAATTACAAAATTTGTGTTAAATCAATGTAGCATAGTTCAGGAGACCAGCAGCATGTGTCTTCTGGTTTCCAGATTAACATATCTGTGTACCAGATGGCCAACGAGTAGCATGTAGATTCTTAAAATTTAAAATATTGTTTCCTTACGCAGACGCCTTACGTAGCTTTTTCCCTAATGAATACCACAATGCTTAGTTAACCTAAAATATTTGGTCTGTTCTTGTATCTAGTTAATACACTAAAAGAAAATAGCAAATAAATGAATAAACATACCAACTACAGCCACAGCAGCAATGTCCTCAGGAATGGGAACCCATCAGTCAGCACGACGCCGGCATCAATGACAGTATATCAGCCACTGCCAAAGCCCCCATTTCCACGGACGTCGACGGCGAGGGCTCAGTGACTTCGCTTCTGGCGGTGGTCGACAACTCCTTCGGACTCCGAGACGTTGAGACAGTCAACCGTCTCTCCGAGGAGGGAGGGATGCCGCGTCGGGACACGAAGTCCAGCATCATGTCAGGTCAGTGCGGCAGGTGGCCGCAGCATGGACCTGTAGACAATACACCATCAACCAAACACAAACAGTTCTGGGCGAAGACAGAAAAATTCAATTGTTGCCATGGGAAGCTTCGGCAGCCACCACTGCCATCAGTGGCGCCTGCTTCGCCAACAGGCAGCGTCCACGTCGCCAATAGAAGCCGCTGCAATCGTAATACTACCGGCGGCCGTGATGTCACATGGCCGCAAGTAGACTGTTGTTTCCGTCCGTTGGCAATGTATAAGGGGCATTCAAATGAAACCCGGTCACTAGTGTAAAGTAACGGGATCGATTTTATCAACTCATATGCAGCTATACACAGTACACATAGGCCCTACTCAAAAATAGTCGCCAAAAACTGTTGGCACATTTATCCCATTGCGACACTGGCCGGTCGATTCCATCCTTGAAGTTATTAGGCTGCTGTCGGATCCAGGTCTGGACCCAGTCACACACTTCGTCGTCCGTTGCCCACGCTGATACCCAGTAATCGATGTACCTCGTCCACAGTGATTCTGTAGTTGTCCAAGACTCAAGCATTCACTTTCGCAACCATTTCCGGTGTGATGACACATCTACATCTACATCTATACTCCGCGAGCCACCTTACGGTGTGTGGCGGAGGGTACTTATTGTACCACTATCTGATCCCCCCTTCCCTGTTCCATTCACGAATTGTGCGTGGGAAGAACGACTGCTTGTAAGTCTCCGTATTTGCTCTAATTTCTCGGATCTTTTCGTTGTGATCATTACGCGAGATATATGTGGGCGGTAGTAATATGTTGCCCATCTCTTCCCGGAATGTGCTCTCTCGTAATTTCGATAATAAACCTCTCCGTATTGCGTAACGCCTTTCTTGAAGTGTCCGCCACTGGAGCTTGTTCAGCATCTCCGTAACGCTCTCGCGCTGACTAAATGTCCCCATGACGAATCGCGCTGCTTTTCGCTGGATCATGTCTATCTCTTCTATTAATCCAACCTGGTAAGGGTCCCATACTGATGAGCAATACTCAAGAATCGGACGAACAAGCGTTTTGTATGCTACTTCTTTCGTCGATGAGTCACATTTTCTTAGAATTCTTCCTATGAATCTCAACCTGGCGCCTGCTTTTCCCACTATTTGTTTTATGTGATCATTCCACTTCAGATCGCTCCGGATAGTAACTCCTAAGTATTTTACGGTCGTTACCGCTTCCAATGATTTACCACCTATGGCATAATCGTACTGGAATGGATTTCTGCCCCTATGTATGCGCATTATATTACATTTATCTACGTTTAGGGAAAGCTGCCAGCTGTCGCACCATGCATTAATCCTCTGCAGGTCTTCCTGGAGTACGTACGAGTCTTCTGATGTTGCTACTTTCTTGTAGACAACCGTGTCATCTGCAAATGGCCTCACGGAGCTACCGATGTTGTCAACTAAGTCATTTATGTATATTGTAAACAATAAAGGTCCTATCACGCTTCCTTGCGGTACTCCCGAAATTACCTCTACATCTGCAGATTTTGAACTGTTAAGAATGACATGTTGTGTTCTTTCTTCTAGGAAATCCTGAATCCAATCACAAACCTGGTCCGATATTCCGTAAGCTCGTATTTTTTTCACTAAACGTAAGTGCGGAACCGTATCAAATGCCTTCCTGAAGTCCAGGAATACGGCATCAATCTGCTCGCCAGTGTCTACGGCACTGTGAATTTCTTGGGCAAATAGGGCGAGCTGAGTTTCACATGATCTCTGTTTGCGGAATCCATGTTGGTTATGATGAAGGAGATTTGTATTATCTAAGAACGTCATAATACGAGAACACAAAACATGTTCCATTATTCTACAACAGATTGACGTAAGCGAAATAGGCCTATAATTATTCGCATCTGATTTATGACCCTTCTTGAAAATGGGAACGACCTGCGCTTTCTTCCAGTCGCTAGGTACTTTACGTTCTTCCAGCGATCTACGATAAATTGCTGATAGAAAGGGGGCAAGTTCTTTAGCATAATCACTGTAGAATCTTAAGGGTATCTCGTCTGGTCCGGATGCTTTTCCGCTACTAAGTGATAGCAGTTGTTTTTCAATTCCGATATCGTTTATTTCAATATTTTCCATTTTGGCGTCCGTGCGACGGCTGAAGTCAGGGACCGTGTTACGATTTTCCGCAGTGAAACAGTTTCGGAACACTGAATTCAGTATTTCTGCCTTTCTTCGGTCGTCCTCTGTTTCGGTGCCATCGTGGTCAACGAGTGACTGAATAGGGGATTTAGATCCGCTTACCGATTTTACATATGACCAAAACTTTTTAGGGTTCTTGTTTAGATTGTTTGCCAATGTTTTATGTTCGAATTCGTTGAATGCTTCTCTCATTGCTCTCTTTACGCTCTTTTTCGCTTCGTTCAGCTTTTCCATATCAGCTATGATTCGACTACTCTTAAACCTATGATGAAGCTTTCTTTGTTTCCGTAGTACCTTTCGTACATGATTGTTATACCACGGTGGAACTTTCCCCTCGCTTTGGACCTTAGTCGGTACGAACTTATCTAAGGCGTACTGGACGATGTTTCTGAATTTTTTCCATTTTTGTTCCACATCCTCTTCCTCAGAAATGAACGTTTGATGGTGGTCACTCAGATATTCTGCGATTTGTGCCCTATCACTCTTGTTAAGCAAATATATTTTCCTTCCTTTCTTGGCATTTCTTATTACACTTGTAGCCATTGATGCAACCACTGACTTATGATCACTGATACCCTCTTCTACATTCACGGAGTCGAAAAGTTCCGGTCTATTTGTTGCTATGAGGTCTAAAACGTTAGCTTCACGAGTTGGTTCTCTATCTGCTCGAAGTAATTCTCGGACAAGGCAGTCAGGATAATGTCACAAGAGTCTTTGTCCCTGGCTCCAGTTCTGATTGTGTGACTATCCCATTCTATACCTGGTAGATTGAAGTCTCCCCTATTACAATAGTATGATCACGAAACTTCTTCACGACGTTCTGCAGGTTCTCTCTGAGGCGCTCAACTACTACGGTTGCTGATGCAGGTGGTCTATAGAAGCATCCGACTATCATATCTGACCCACCTTTGATACTTAACTTAACCCAGATTATTTCACATTCGCATTCGCTAATAACTTCACTGGATATTATTGAATTCTTTACTGCTATAAATACTCCTCCACCATTGGCGTTTATCCTATCCTTGCGGTATATATTCCATTCTGTGTCTAGGATTTCGTTACTGTTCACTTCCGGTTTTAACCAACTTTCCGTTCCTAATACTATATGCGCACTATTTCCTTCAATAAGAGATACTAATTCAGGAACCTTGCCCTGGATACTCCTGCAGTTTACCAATATTACGTTAACTTTTCCTGTTTTTGGTCTCTGAGGACGGACGTTCTTTATCAACGATGATAATGTCCTCTCTGGTAAGCCGTCAGGTATTTTATCGTTTCGCCCAAGGGGGGTCCCTCTAACCTAAAAAACCCCCGTGTGCACGCCACACGTACTCTGCTACCCTAGTAGCTGCTTCCGGTGTGTAGTGCACGCCTGACCTGTCTAGGGGGGCCCTACAGTTCTCCACCCAATAACGGAGGTCGATGAATTTGCAACCATTATAGTCGCAGAGTCGTCTGAGCCTCTGGTTTAGACCCTCCACACGGCTCCAAACCAGAGGACCGCGATCGACTCTGGGCACTATGCTGCAGATATTAAGCTCAGCTTGCACTCCGCGTGCGATGCTGGTTGTCTTCACCAAATCAGCCAGCCGCCGGAAGGAACCAAGGATGGCCTCAGAACCCAAGCGGCAGGCGTCATTCGTTCCGACATGTGCTACTATCTGCAGCCGGTCACACCCAGTGCGTTCAATAGCTGCCGGAAGGGCCTCCTCCACATTACGGACGAGACCCCCCGGCAAGCACACCGAGTGCACACTGGCATTCTTCCCCGACCTACCCGCTATTTTCCTGAGGGGCTCCATAACCCGCCTAACGTTGGAGCTCCCAATAACTAATAGGCCCGCCCTCTGTGACTGTCGGGACCTTGCCGGAGAATCGGCCACTGGCCCAACAGGCGAGGCATCCTGTGGTGGCTCGGAAACGATGTCATCACCACTAGGAAGCACCCCGTACCTGTTGGAACGGGGTAAGGCAGCTGCCACGCGGCCAGATCCCACCTTCGCCTTTCGGCCAGGCACGCGCGAGCCCACCACTGTCCGCCATTCACCCTGGAGTGATGGCTGACCGGTAAGATGCTCACTGCCGGAAGACGCAGCGACATCAGGGGTTCCATGTGATTCCAATGCCACCGAAGTAGGCATAGGTCTCACCACAGTTGCCCCAACGCCACTACGAGCCGACGCCTGCGCCTCGAGCTCGATGAGCCTAACAGACAAAGCCTCCACCTGCCCCCGAAGAGTGGCCAATTCTCCTTGCGTCCGCTCACAACAACCACAGTCCCTACACATGACTATGTTTACCCTACTCTATACGGTGACAAATTCCCAAGATAATCTTCTGATGAGCTACTCTGATAATCAAGAAACACTCACTGAAATACGAGACGCGAAAACTACGCTAGGTTTTCCCAGAAAAACTATTTAAAAGCTAAGCGCAGCAAATAAGTACAAAAACGCTTTATACAAACAGTACTCGCTGCTGCTGGTGCTCTCGCTCTGGCTGTCACAAGACACGATGAGCCCGTCCAGAACGATCATCGCCTTCCAGTGACTCGTACCTCCAGGAATCGTGTACGTCTTTCCACAACACTTGAACGACTCAGACTATACTCAGCCTTCATCTGTCGATACATTTCACGGCCTCCGACTCCCTCCGCCACCGAAAATCGAATCACTCCTCGTTGTTCCTGCTTACTCGCCTGCTTGTTCGATGGTGGACGGTAACTTGTGCGACCCCCTTCTCTTCGGTGTGGAACCACATTGGCGCTATGCAGCATCAAACGGCGTGCACGCGTCAGTCAACCAAAAGATGGCCCGCAGTCACGTTGTGCCACCTTACGTGTAACGCAAACGTAGACGCACTGACCAGGTTTCATTTAAATGAAACTGATATTTAGAACACTGCACAGCTTTCGCAAGGCCAGTTGAGACCCACGCACCATTCTGGACACCGTCGCCTCTCAGAGCCTTCTACGAGCCACCAACCTTTTACAATGAGCCACACTTAGCGACCTTAACCTCCCAGAACTCGGGCGCCAGAAACGTCTTTATGTTACACCATATAAAGTGGTTAGAGTTGTAATTCTGCCTGGGAACTTAGCCTTGCGTAGTGAGACCTTTTCAGCTCACTTCAATACTTTTGTCTCTCTGCAACGCTTACGAGGTCAACACACAGATTTAAACATGTACTGCTCAATAACGGCTATACCGAACACAGAAAATCTAACAAAATAAGCCAGTAGTGTCCTCTCAAACTGCTCACTGTATGTTTCACGGATTTAGACCACCGTAGTACGGAAATCTACATATATTATACAGTTGCCATCACAACTGGGCGAAAATGTGTTATGCCCCGCCAATCCTTGCCATAGGAAGTTCCCTGATTTTTCATATTTTTAAGAAATAAATCAGAAAAGGGACATAGCATAAGGAGCTGTGAAATGTGATTGGATGATCTGATACGGCAGTAAAGGACTGAGCTTCGATAGGGAGAACTAAATGTGTTATGCGTTTGGCTTATAAGCTGCCTTACCTGCAGATTTCCAGAAAATGGGTTTGGCTTCGGAAAGCTGAGGCAAGGGAAGGGGCTTGTCTTAGGAATGGAGGGATGAGAGATGGGTGAGTAGGAGAGGAGGGTTGAGGGTGTAAGTTAGGGGGCGATAATAGGACAGCGGAAAGTCGAGGGGCGGGCGTGGTTAGAGGAGAGGTTCGAGGGGGAATTAGGTTGTGGTGGGCAGAGAGGTGGTGGGCAGAGAGGCGATGGAGAGAGAATATCGAATGCTACTAGGTACGCAACCTGATCCCCTGTGGTTCGCACAGCAGGTCATTAGGACAGCAGCTAATATACTCATGCTGTGTTATGCGATGGCACTGCCCTATCTTTGAGGTCTCTATGACGTTACTTTTCAACAAGATAACAGAAGACAGCATGTCGCCCATGCTATTCTGCCCTACCTATATACAGAAGATAATCGACCATTCTCCTTGTCATCACACTCTGTAAATCTATCTCTCACTGAAAACACCGTGTCATGCGTTGCTAAGAGACTGGTAAGCCACCTCTCGCAAGCTACTATATTTCCTCAACTCTGGCAGACAGTTAGGAAGTTGACTGTCACATGTTGAACTTTCAGTATTTGATTACTTAGCGTATTAGTTACAATAGATTTACTACGAAGACAGGCCTGTAATTCTCTACCTAGGGTCAGTTTATTCGATGTTAAGGAAGAGCTCTGAGTTTTGGCTTAGAGGACAAGTCATGTCACAGTCTGCCTTATGACGAACTCTGGGTATGGTATTTGTGAAGACACACTTTTTGTTCTGGTGAGCTTAGCGGAGGCAGATGCGCAATATGACCATAGTTGTAGTATGAATTTGCTGCTCGTTCACAGAAATAGTGTAGTGTATGCGAGTTTTGCAACTCTATGCGCCAGATATTTCCTCACCATTAATATTACACTCGCTTTTGGAGACAATTATATGGATTAGTATTCCAACATTCTTTTAAAGTAATTTTTCCTTGCTATCAATTCTTTACCTAGAGGAGTTTAACGAATCTGCACTTATGAGTTAGGGAACAGCCAATCTATGTGAAGCTTCCTCTTTGCTTTCAGCGATAGTAAAATTTTTCTAGAATCTTACTGTAATTAATACCAAAACTAGAGCCAATCACCGTGAAAGTTATATTCATAACTCACGCGAATAAATTTCAGTGTCACAATTCTGGGAGCTTGAAATGTGGATGAAATAAGTGACAGCAGTGAATTACATGACTGCATGACTGTATTTTTACACAGTAAAGCAGCTAACACTTGCGTACCAATTGTGGGGGTGAGGGGGTGGGGTGACCAGTAACTGACCCCGACCCCGACATAAATTTTGGGCTACAACTCCCGTTGTGTTCAGTATTTTATTTAATGCATACATGGATTTATCATAATTATTGCTACAGTTGATAATAAGAGCTTTTGGTCTACATTAATTGTTGAGTTACAGCGATTGTTGTAACTTAAGGTGCAGCAGCTCAAAAATCACCACCCGCAGTCAACCGGTAAACAGTGTGATGAGTGGAATCTAACATTTCTGTGGCATATTGACAGAACGTACAGAAAGATGAAATAGACACTAGACGAAATAAGAAAGTTTGAGAATTCAGATAATGAATTTAGTGGGGAACTATCCGAAAGTTCAAGCAGTGAAACTGTAGATGTGGTCGTGGAAATTCCAGATCAAGTACTGTCTAAGAGCAGCGAGTAGGATGAATGTGCACAGGGTAAGTATTCATTTTTATTACTTTTTGCAGATATTTTGGAGTATATTAGGATGTCTGTTTCTGTAAGTGAGTGTTGTGTGTGCTAGTGTTCGTCTCTGCTTTCACATTTTTATAGATATTCAAGCAACAAGAAAGCGACCCAGGCCGAAGGCACAAATTGATCAGCTTGAAAAAGACATGGTGGCCCCATCAGGTATGATATGGAAGAGAGATCTTTACGTAAATCAAAGGAGGGTGTCTGCTGCTAACGTAATGAGGACCCCAAAAGGAACTAAGCCAGGGATAAAACGTGATACATCAGGTAAAGCTTTCCTGAAGTACCTTGATGATAACATCTTGGATAACATTTTGATGTATACCTACGAAAAGCTAGACAATCTTAGGGAAGGGAATCATCTGAAGATATTTCCGTGAAAAATTCGAAAGCATTCGTGAAGAGAACCATAACAGTGGCCCTGAAATAGTGGGAAAGTTGACTGAAATGTCTAACTTGTTCCATTAGCATCCGATCTTTTGAAAGAGAAAATAACTGCAGTTGGTACTATTCGAAGTGACAATTGCGATGTTCCTACAAAATGGTTAAAATGACTCTGAGCACTATGGGACTTAACATCTGAGGTCATCAGTCCCCTAGAACTACTTAAACCTAACCTAAGGACATCACACACATCCATTCCCGAGGCAGGATTCGAACCTGCGATCGTAGCAGTCGCGCGGTTCTGGACTGAAGCGACTAGAACCGCTCGGCCACCGCGGCCGGCGATGTAGGAACATAACTCCGTCCTGTTTCTTTAAAAAAAGTTACTCAGGGAACAGTCTTGTTCTCCCTTAGTGATGATGCCACTTTAGTCAGTTATGTGCCTAAGAAAAAAAATGTTGTTACAGTATTGTCAACTCAACATCAAGACATGTGACGGAACAGAAGCCAGACATCATTCTGTTCTACTACTGTACAAAGTCTGGAGTGGATACATTCGATAAGTGTGTAACAATGTACAACTGCCGTCGAGCAATGCGTCGATGGCCAATGGCGGTGTTTTCAACTTGATTGCAATTGTAGAATATAATTCGTATACTGTATTTCAAGACACACACATGGAATGAGCAAAGAATGACCCGACGAAGAGTTCTGGAAGAAGGTATGAGTGTAATTAACATCAAGGTGCTGTAAGCAGAGGATATATCATTACTTAGCCGTGGATAATTTGAAAACAAAAAACGCTGTTACTTATGCGCCAGAAGCAAAGACAGTAAGTACGTGAAGGCTTGCAATTCTTGCAAGAAATACATCTACCCTGCTCACACCAAGAAAGAAGCAGCTCGTATTGTAGTGTTCCGAATGTGAATCTGAGTAACCCTTGTAATTGTGAAATTAACCCTTTCGCGGCTACAAGGGTCGAACGTCCTGGCTGCCCAGCCGGCTGACGGGAGGAAACGCAGTGTGCACCCGGCCGGCAGGCGGCGGACTCAGCCCTGTGGTCGCTGTAGGCTGCGGCCACTGCAGGCTTCCCGCACGTTCCGGAGTACACAGAACCACTGTTCAGTAATGTTCTCCCTAAAAACAGTATATCCTGTATGGTCACAGTGGCTATAGTTCCTGATAAGTATGAAAGAGCTAACCAACACTTCCAGTTATATGTTTATGGGCTGAAAAACAGTTGGTTAGAAAAATGATGGGAACTTTTTAATAGTAATTCCTGCAACTTGAGACATACACCGTCGATGTATGAGTCTAGAACATTACAAAATTTCGTTAACATCAAACAAATATGTTTCAATGTAAGACTTTTAAATTTAGTGCGTAGCGAAAACGCCCAAATGTCGGACAATTCTTGCTACTTTCTTAAATAGTAAAGTACAGAAATTTAAAACCAAATTGTGTCATGTATCCGGACTCGGATTTAAACAAAGAATGTATCTGGATAATTCGTTTTCCGGTAGGGTCCATGTTACTGAATGGGTATACTAGCATAAAAATTTGATTTTTATTTTTCACTTTATGTTCGTCAGTGCCTTCTGCCTGGCAGTAAGTTGCAGCGTCTCAGTCACGTTGCCCAAAACCTAATAGAACCACCCTGAAACTCACGTGTTGAACCGTGAGCAGCTAAACTCACGTGTTGCTAACGAGGTAACGCTACCGAACTGCGCGTCTTACGATCTGACAGACCAATAGGGAGCCTTGGAGGTAGTCAAGTGCGGGTGGAACCGCGACCAGCTGCCGGAACTGGACACACTGTTCGCTCTCTCCTGCTGGCAGCTTCCAAACCGACCAGACGCCCTCCTCATCTGCTCTCTTGGGCGGCTGCCCAGTCAGTCTCGGTGGCTTCTCCAGGCCTACCTTTCCTTTTTACGGCATTAAAACTTCATACCGTCAGAACTATGTTTGATTTTTCACCTCAACGGGTGCCTACTGCTTTCCCCTCCTGGCCAATCCTGACTCATTAACGTTACGTAACGGAAATGGTAAACTCTGTATCTTACACTTGCAGCAGAAAGAGATTCTCATGTTTTTCGTATGTATTTCGAGTAATATGATACAGGTTATTTCGTTATATCATTATGCCAATCACACAAAAGCACTGTGTGCATTGAGGCTATCATCCCACCGACGCACCAGTTTTTTTTTGTGGGGTTTTAGGGCGATCAACTACTGAGGTCATTAGCGCCCAGTCACAAATGTAAGTGCGCATATAATCTGGTAAAACTCAAAGGGGGGGGGGACACCAGAAAGTTCTTACAAAGACGCAGATAAAATAATTAAAATAGTTAGACGTCTTTGGACAAGTCCGTCAAAGTAATAAAACGAAGAACACGAGCAGCTGCTCGAGCGTCATCAGCTAAAATTTCCTCTAAAGTAGATGGCAGAGACAGGACAACACGAGATTGATTAAAACGGGGACACGACAATAAAACGTGGCGCACTGTTCAATGCATGACCGTTTGGTGAAACACCGTTACTCCTAGAGAGAAATTTTAAGTAACGCAAATTTTTTTTTTTAAAAAAAACTACAAAATTTATGTATCTGTTTCTTTTCTATTTCATGAGGGGCACAACAGCTAAGTGGCAGCCGAAGGTGATCTTCTGTTCTGATGCCGCATGACTGTCTTTAACGAAAAAATGGTCGCAGGAAAGAAGAATATGACGGAAACTACGCTTATTTGCTATGTCCATTGTTTCAACACTAAACTTGTGAAAAAAGTTATATGACACGATATACACTGAGGTGACAGAAGTAATGGGATAGCGATATGCACATATACAGATGGCGGCAGTGTCGCGTAAACAAGGTATAAGAAAAAATGGTTCAAATGGCTCTGAGCACTATGGGACTTAACTTCTGAGGTCATCAGTCCCCTAGAACTTAAAGAACTACTTAAACCTAATTAACCTAAGGACATCACACACAACCATGCCCGAGGCAGGATTCGAACCTGCGACCGTAGCGATCGCTCGGTTCCAGACTGTAGCGCATAGATCCGCTCGGCTACCCCGGCCGGCAAGGTATAAGAGGACAGTGAATTGGTGGAGCTGTCATTTCTACTCGTGTGATTCAACTGAAAAAGTTCCCGACATGGTTATGGCTGCACGTTGGGAATTAACGAACATTGAACGCGGAATGGCAGTTTCAGCTAGACGCATGGAACATTCCATTTCTGAACTCGTTAGGGAATTTAATATTCCGTGATCCACAGAGTAAAGCACGTGCCGAGAATACCAAATTGCAGGCTCAACCTCTCGTCACGGGCAAAGGAGTGGCCCACGGCCTTCAATTACCGACCAAGAGCAGCGGCGTTTGCGTAGAGATGTCAGTGTTAACAGACAAGCAACACTGCGGAAATAAGCGCAGAAATCAAAGGGGGACGTGCGACGAAAGTACCCGTTAGGACCGTGCGGCGAAATTTGGTGCTAATGGGCTATGGCAGCAGACGGCCAACACGAATGCCATTGCTAACAGCGCGATATCGCCTGCAACGCCTCTCTTAGGCTCATGACAATACCTGTTGGACCCTAGACAAGTGGAAAACCATGGCATGGCCTGGCCTGGCAAGGTGAGTCCCAGTTTCAGTTGGTAACAGGTGGTGGTAGGTTTCGAGTATGGCATAGACCCCTAGAAGCCATGGATCCAAGCTGTCAACAGGCACTGTGGAAGCTGGGGGTGGCTCCATAGTGGTGTGGCCTGTGATTACATGGAATAGACTGGGCCTTCTGGTCGAAATGAACCGATTATTGACTTGAAATGGTTATTTTCAGCTACCTGGACACCATTTTCAGTCGTTCATGGACTTCATGTTCCCAACTGTTTCAGCGTCATGATCGGTGTATCTTAATGCAGCTGTTAGGAGCGTTAACTTGGGGCAGGAGAGGGCGCTGATGGCAGAGAGCATGGGTCACATTTCAGTGGTGCCACTTGCGTCTATCAGTAGATCGGGTTTCACTAGGTATGACCTGCACCTCAATAGGTATGGGAAGGGGAAGCTGGCAAAGCTTATTAGCGACAGTGCAGTGGGTGGTGGCGGGATCACTCATGGAAAAATTCCTGTAGTAGTTGGTGTTAGTACTGCACCTTTTTTAGATTGATATCAGCTGATAGCTGATGCTTAAAGGAAGTCCCACTAACTAAGGGCTCATCTTCAGAGGACGTCATGTTTCCACGTAGAGAAAGAATTAGAATATGTCATCAAAATATAAGAGGTATCAGAGATAAAGTTAGTGAGCCGCTTATAAATGTTGACTGACATTATTGGTATGTCGAACCACCACTTAATTTGAGAATTCAGAGGCTGCCTTTACCAGGATACAGATTGGCTGGCTGCTTTTCAAGGAATTACTTGCGGGGTGGGAGAGTGGGCATGTACGTAAAAAAAATAGTATTCCATTTGAGTCTATAGATGTATCAAGGCACTGCACTGAACAGATAACATATTTCAATGTTGTGCAGGGAAGTTGAATTTAGTGAAACTAAACTTCATTGTTGTTGTTTATAGATCACATAACTGTGACGTCAGAATATTTCTGCTCTAGCTAGAGAGGATCCTTGATTCATTTTGTAGGAAATACCAGAAATTAGTTATATGTGGTGACTTCAAAATTTTTTTATATGATAGTGCAAGAAAAAGGATGTTGTTAGATCTCCTAAATTCATATGATCTAATGAAGACTATTTCTTCCAACTAGGATGCACGGGAACAATAGCACAGCCATAGACATTTTTATTCATTCTTCATTACTAGATGGGCATCATGTTAGTAAAAAGGTGAATGACCTTTCAGACGGTGAATCACGAATTTTAACAGTAAAAGGCTTTTGTACTCAAACAGGTGTCACATGTAATTACAAACAATGTAGGAAAGCTAATCCAACAGCAATAGAGAGCTTTATAAACCTTATCAAGGAACAAGAGAGGCAGGATGTTTGTGGTGCCGAAAATATAGATTATAAATATAATGCTTTTCTTAATACATTTCTCATGCTCTTTGAAAGTTGCTTTCCATTAGAACGTTCTAAACGGGGTACTCCAGGAATAGGCAGCCCCAGTGGGTGACTAGTGGGATAAGGGTATCACGTAAAAAAAGTGGGAATTACATCATCATGTTAGTAGGTGTGTGTGTGTGTGTGTGTGTGTGTGTGTGTGTGTGTGTGTGTGTGTGTGTGTGTGTAAATCTTATGGGACTTAACTGCTAAGGTCATCAGTCCCTATAGAAGTAGTCATAATCAAGCTACAGCATCCCATTACAAACAGTACTGTACGGTGCTGAAAAATGTTATTAGGAACGCAAAAAGTATGTGGTTTACAAACGGTTTAGCTAATTCACAGGATAAAATTAAAACCATATGTTCAGTTGTAAAGAAAGTGTGTGGTAAGCAGGACAAGGTCGAAGATACAAAGTCAGTCGTAAAAGTATTTCTATTACCGATAAACCAGATATGCACAGTATGTATATTTTCTGAGCACTGCTGGCTAATTAAAAATTTAGTTTCTACAGGGAATCACGTAACTTTCCTGGCAAATGCCTTTTCGAGATTGTTGTCTGAAATTCTCCTCTGTGATACAGACAAGTGGGAAATTGAGTCAATTAAATAACTGAAGACTACGGACTCTCGTGGTTATGATGGAGTGCATAGAACATTAAAATACTGTGATGCACATGTTAGCCCTGTATTTAACCATACTTGTAATTTTTCCTTTAGGAATGGTCAGTTTCCTGAACGATTAAAGTACCCAGTGGAAAAGACTCTTTATAAGAAGGGAGAAATGGATAAGGTAGGCAATTTTAGACTTATTTCTATGCCATCAGATTTTGCTAAAGTTATTGAAAACGCTGTGTATGGAAGGATAATTGATCATTTTATATCACATGATTTGCTGTCAGATGTACAGTTCGGCTTTAGAAGTCGTTCAACAACTGAAATTGCTATATTCTCTTTTTTTCTGTGAGGTACTGGATGTGTTAAAAAAGGTTTCGAATGCTAGGCATAATTTTTGATTTAACTAAGGCGCTTCATTTGTGTTGATCACAAACTATTGCTCCAGAAGTTGGACAATTACAGAATACTGGGAGTAGCTCAGAATTAGTTCACCTTTTACTTTAGCAACAGGCAGCAAAAGGTCATTATTCACAATGTTGAGAATGGCTGTGATGTGGTGCCTGGGTGGAGTACGGTCAAGTGAGAGTGCCCCAGGGACCAGTGTTGGGGCCACTCGTTTCTTATTTATATAAATGATATGCCCTCTAGTATTACGGGTAACTCTAAAATATTTATATTTGCTGATGACACTAGCTTAGTAGTAAAGGATGCTGTGTGCAACATTGGCTCAGTTTCTAATAGTGCAGTTCCTGACCTAAGTTTTTGTTTTGTAGAAAATAAACTAATGCTAAATCACAGTATGGCTCACTTTTTACAGTTTCTAACGCACAATTCGACAAAACCTGACGTTTTAATTTCACAGAATGGGCATACAATTAGTGAACCTGAACAGCTCAAATTTCTAGGTGTTCAGATAGAGAGTAAACTGCCATGAAAAACCCTCGTTCAGGATCTTGTTCAAAGACTTAATGCCGCCATTTTTACTATTCTAACGGTATCTGAAGTGAGTGATCATTCGACACGAAAATTAGTCTACTTTGGTTATTTTCATTCGCTTGTGTCTTATGGTATTATATTTTGGGTAATTCTTCCCACTTTGGAAGGATATTTTTGGATCAGAAACGGGCGGTTCTGGCAGTAAGTGGTGTAATCTTAGGAACCTCTTGTCCATCCCTGTTGACGAGTCTGGGTATCTTGACATTGACCTCGCCCACTAGATGGCGCTGCCATAGGTCAAACGGATATCAAATGAGTTTTTAAAAATAGGAACCGCCATTTTTATTACATATTCGTGTAGTACATAAAATATGAATGTTTTAGTTGGACCACTTTTCTCGCTTTGTGATAGATGGCGCTGTAATAGTCCCAAACGTGTAAGTACGTGGTATCACGTAACATTCGGCCAGTGCGGACGGTATTTGCTTCGTGATACATTACCCGTGTTGAAAGGAACGTTTACCAATTGCAGAAAACTTCGATATCGTGTTGATGTATGGCTATTTGGGTTAAAATGCCCAACGGGCGTATGCTACTACATGCTGCTCGGTATTCTGGACATCATCCAAATGTCCGGACCGTTCGCCGGATAGTTAGGTTATTTAAGGAAACAGGAAGTGTTCAGCCACATGTGAAACGTCAATGAACTCCAACAAATGATGCCCAAGTAGGTGTTTTAGCTGCTGTCGCGCCTAATCCGCAGATCAGTAGCATACGAACTGCGCGAGAATCGGGAACCTCAAAAAACGTCGGTGTTGAGAATGCTACATCAACCCGCAACATATTTCTATGCACCAGGAATTGCATGGCGACGACTTTGAACGTCGTGTACAGTTCTGCCACTGGGCACAAGAGCAATTACGGGACGATGACAGATTTTTTGTACGCGTTCTATTTAGCGACGAAGCGTCATTCACCAACACCGGTAACGTAAACCGGCATAATATGCGCTATTGGTCAACGGAAAATCCACGATGGCTGCGACAAGTGGAACATCAGCGACCTTGGCGGGTTAATGTATGGTGCGGCATTATGGGAGGAAGGATAATTGGCCCCCATTTTATCGATGGCAATCTAAATGGTGCAATGTATGCTGATTTCCTACGTATGATCTACCGATGTTACTACAAGATTTTTTTGTTTTGATTTTAGGGCGCAAAACTTCTATGGTCATTAGCGCCCGGTCCGTGACTTAGGAAACAGTAAAAACCCGAAATTGAAAACCAGCAGCAATGGGAACGAAAGTCATAAAATTGGAGAAACTAAAGGCAGAAGGTAGGCTTAAAAATCCACTACAGAAAGGGGTTGGTTGTCCCCAAAAAAGCTTCAAATGACTGACGTCATTTCACTGGCACTAATAAACTTGAGAACGCGGTCGGCTGAACGCGTTTCATCTGCTAAAATCGACGATAGCTGTAGACGGGCGCGTAACGGAGTAAAATAGGGGCACTCAATTAAAAGGTGTCTTACCGTCCACAGCTGAGAGCAGTGGGGACAGAGTGGGGGAGGATCGCCGCTTAAAAGATGTCTATGGCTAAAAAGAGAGTGCCGTATCCGGAGTCTAGCTAAAATTACCTCCTGCCGACGACGCGTTCGGGAGGAAGAGGTCAAAGCACAAGGAAGAGCTTTTATATCCCGCGATTTATTATGGGTAAGTGAAAGTGACGACCAGTGCGTGTGCCATAAATGAACAACACGTCGACATAGAACGCTCCGTACATCGGCGAAGGGAATCGATTGAATAGCTGGCCGAGGAAGAGAGACTGCAGCCTTGGCTGCAATATCGGCCGCCTCATTTCCACAGATACCAACGTATCCCGGGAGCCAGAGGAACGCCACCGAGACGCCCCCCCAGGTGGAGCAAGCGCAGACAGTCCTGAATCCGGTGGACCAGAGGGTGCACAGGATAAAGAGCTTGGAGACTGAGGAGAGAGCTGAGAGAATCTGAGCAGATAACGTATTGCATCCGCTGATGGCGGCGGATGTAGTGGACAGCCTGGAGAACAGCGTAAAGCTCCGCAGTATAAACCGAACACTGGTCGGGAAGCCGAAAGTGATTTGGTGCGTCGCCAACAATATAGGCACTCCCTACACCTAACGATGTTTTCGAGCCGTCGGTGTAAATAAATGTGGCGTCCGTCATTTGTGCACATAGAGCAGCAAATGCCCGACGATAAACAAGTGAAGGGGTACCATCCTTGGGAAATCGACAAAGGTCACGGAGCAGACAGATCCGGGGACGGAGCCAAGGCGGTGCTGTACCCCAAGTTGTCAAGAAGGTTTTTGGAAAGCGGACGGAAAGAGAATGGAGCAGTTGACGGAAGCGGACTCCCGGTGGTGGTAGGGAGGAGGGGCGGCCTGCATACCCTACATCAAAGGAGGCGTCGAAAAAATGTCATGGGCTGGATTAGCAGACATGGAAGACAGATGGCTAGCATAACGACTCAGAAGGACTGCTCGCCGATTGGACAGCGGAGGTTCAGCAGTCTCAGCATAAAGGCTTTCCACAGGGCTGGTGTAAAAAGCTCCAGACACTAAACGTAATCCACGGTGGTGGATAGAGTCGAGACGCCGAAGAATGGACGGCCGAGCAGAGGAGTAGACTATGCTTCCATAGTCCAATTTCGAGCGCACTAAGGCGCGATAGAGGCGGAGAAGGACCACTCGGTCCGCTCCCCAGGAGGTACCATTCAGGACACGGAAGGTGTTGAGGGATCGCAGACAGCGAGCCGAAAGATAGGAAACGTGGGAGGACCAGCACAGTTTTCTGTCAAACTTAAGACCCAAGAATTTAGCGACGTTTGAAAACGGAAGGTTGACAGGACCTAGATGTAAGGAGGGCGGAAGAAACTCCTTACGTCGCCAAAAATTAACACAAACGGTCTTACTGGGAGAAAAACGGAAGCCGGTTTCGATGCTCCAAGAGTGGAGGCGATCGAGACATCCTTGAAGACGTCGTTCAAGAAGGCTGGTCCGTTGAGAGCTGTAGTAGATCGCAAAATCGTCCACAAAGAGGGAGCCCGAGACATCAGGAAGGAGACAATCCATAATTGGATTGATGGCAATGGCAAACAGTACAACACTCAGCACGGAACCCTGGGGTACGCCATTTCCTTGGGAGAAAGTACGGGAGTGAGTAGTGTTCACCCGCACCCTAAATGTGCGCTCTGCCATAAATTCGCGAAGAAAAAGGGGCAGCCGAACTCTAAAGCCCCAAGAGAACAGTGTGCGGAGGATGCCTGTCCTTCAACAGGTATCGTATGCTCTCTCCAGATCAAAAAATATTGATACTGTTTGGCGTTTCCGGAGAAAATTGTTCATGATATAAGTGGATAGAGCAACAAGATGGTCAACTGCACAACGATGCTTTCGGAAACCGCATTGGGCAGGTGTTAAAAGACTGCGGGACTCCAGCCACCAAGCTAAACGGCAATTCACCATACGCTCCAAAACCTTCCTTACACTACTCGTGAGAGAAATGGGTCGATAGCTAGAGGTGAGATGTTTGTCCTTTCCAGGTTTCAGAACAGGAACGACGATAGCTTCCCGCCATCGTCTGGGAAAAGTACTGTCGGTCCAAATTCGATTATAAAGGCGAAGGAGGTAACGCAGACTATGGGTTGATAAATGCAGCAACATTTGGACGTGGATACCATCTGGTCCTGGGGCGGAGGAGCGAGAAGAATAGAGTGCATGTTGGAGTTCCCGCATGGAGAAAACAGTATTATAGCTTTCGCGATTTTGAGAGAAGAAAGCAAGAGGTTGCACTTCCGCTGCACGTTTCTTCGGGAGAAACGCTGGCGGGTAATTTGAAGAGCTCGAAATCTCAGCAAAGTGCTGACCCAACGAGTTAGAAATTGCGACGGGGTCCAATAATGTGTCACGCGCGACAGTGAGCTCAGAGACCGGGGAGAAACTAGGCGCGCCTGAGATCTGTCGAAGCCTACTCCAAACTTCCGAGGAGGGAGTGAAGGTGTTAAATGAGCTAATAAAGAATTTCCAGCTTGCCTTCTTGCTATCGCGGATGACACGAGGCATCGCGCTCGGAACTGCTTATAGTGGATACAGTTGGCCAAAGTAGGATGGTGGCGGAAAATGCGGAGAGCATGTCGCCGCTCACGTATTGCATCACGGCATGCCTCGTTCCACCAAGGAACTGGGGGCGCCGAGGCAATTCGGAGGTGCGTGGTATTGAATGTTCCGCAGCTGTAAGAATAACGTCGGTAGTATGTGTGACCTCATCGTCGACGCTGGGAAAGTGACTGTCATCGAATGTCGCTAGAGACGAAAAAAGTGTCCAATCGGCTTGGGCAAACTTCCAGCGTCGCGGGCGCATATAGGGCAGTTGCGGCTGCAGTCTGAGGACACATGGAAAGTGGTCACTCGAGTGTGTATCATCAAGGGCGAACCATTCGAAGCGCCGAGCTAGCGGAACAGTACCGACCGCAAGGTCCAAATGAGATAAATTTGTCGTGGAGGCAGACAAAAATGTAGGGACCCCAGTGATGAGGCAAACTAGATCTGCTTGGTGGAAAACGTCTAGCAATAGTGAGCCACGTGGACAAGGATGTGGAGATCCCCAAAGCGGGTGGTGGGCATTGAAGTCCCCAACCAGCAAATATGGGGGTGGAAGCTGACCAAGAAGATGAAAGAGATCAGCTCGTGCCATTGGTGTGGACGATGGAATGTAGACAGTACAAAGAGAGAACGTGTATCCGGAAAGGGAAAGACGGACGGCGACAGCTTGGAAGGAAGTGTTCAAATGGATTGGGTGATAATGGAGAGTTTCATGGAGAAGAATCATGGGTCCTTGTAACACCATGGCCCTACTGCTCTACTGATTTATTTTGCCTTTGTTTTATTTAATGTTATAACACTGAGTACCTGTAAATGTGTTTGACTGAACAGTTAACACAAAATTGTATACTCTTTTCTTTGTCAAACCTTTGATGTCGTGATTCGATTCTATGCAAAGTAGTGTATCTGCAATTTATATTCTTTGTCCCATTTGGAGGGAACAAAACTTACTGTATATAATTGTGATTTTGTGTGAATAATTTTTTGTAGAAGGGTCAATATGTGAAACATGTTCTGTTTTATTTAATGTGTTTGTTTGCTCTTGTGTAAACTGTTGGCCTTCACTTAGGGCTCTTAGTTATTCTGTATGTAAAAGGTGTAGTGGTTCCCCTCGGGAACGGAACTGTGTAGCGCCCGCAAATTGTGGTTGGCCTAGGTAGAAAAGGTGGAACTGATAGTCAGTCGGGGACGAGCTACGAGTCCGTGCACCGTCATGTAAAAGATGCATATGGTGCTAGTTCTGGGAGAGGCTTTTCCTGCTTCTTTCCAAGGCCTCGGATGGATGGATAAATAGCTGGAACTATTCTGGAATTTGTATTTGTCTTCGTCACCAAGAAATGACAGAGTACAGCAATTCATCCTGCAATTCCACCTACCAACATGAAGTTGCCACCACATTGCGCAATCATTACATCGGAATGTTACAATGATGTACAGTGAAGGATCAGCTTAATGGATGTTTTAGTGTGCACAAATATAAGGTAATTTATATTTGACTTTATGTACCTACCTTGATTTTCTCCTCATCATAACACCTCTCAGGTTCCTCTCCGTTTAAGCTAAAGTGATATCCGAGTGTCCTTACTAAAAGAAATTAAAGCCTAGAGTTTTGCTAATCAATGCTTCTTGAACTTAGTAAAAAGCAAGTTAAAGTTAATGTGGTAATAGAGTGAGTTAAAGTAAATGTTTGTTGAAAATATTCCTATTAAAACTGCTTACTAAAGTGCTGTTGCCAAATTCAAAATTAAAAGTTCTTAAGACTGAGGCTTATAAAGTAAATGATCACATTGTTGCCAGTAGTAAATTCTAAAAGGTGAGTCAGTTTCTTGCAATTTTGTCAACATTGTGTTTCGCTGTAGTAAAAAGTGGGAAACTGCACTAATAGAAATCTATGTTCATGATTGCTAAGTGTTTGTCTCTCTTGTGTATTAGAAGTGCATATTAAGAGTAATGTTATAAAGACCATTCACTTTGTGTAAGCCCTGAAAGTAATAGTGCATTACGGTATAGGTTATAATTAGCAAATAGTTCATGCTGCTCCAGTTGTTAGCTTCAATCTTAAAACATATGTGTGTCAGAGTTCATTGCACTCGCGTGTGGCTAAGTCTAGGTTGTGTTTGTCCACCTACTTTCATAAACGAGAACGTTAATCTTTCTCGTGCCTAATTAGGCTGGCGACCGTTTCCCTTATTCTAGAAACAGTATAGCTAGGCAAAATTTTGTTTGTCACTATTCCAATATTTACACGTAATTCTCACTTTCATTTCCGATAAGCCACCTCCGTTAGGAACAACACGGTCAACTTAACAAAATTCCTCTCAGAGGGTAACACTTCTGTTGCTTTATACCATTATTAATTACTATAACAAAATAATTCTGTTTTGCAAACTGCCTCCAGCTTCGAGGTTATGGTATAGCAGTAGCAGACGGGAGTGTTATATCCTCCTTGTGCTGGAGTGCCTTCAACAGAGGGGAGATCATATCGAACAGACTGAAAATGAGGGAGAACAAAGCGGTCATGGGGACGCAGTTTTGTTTCCTGAAGACAGAAGATGACCGGCGAGTAGGATCGTAAGAGGATCGACAATTCATCCCGATTGGCTCGAATACCGCGGATATTCTAGTGGATAATGGACATAGGGTGAACAGAAAATGGAGGAATGTGACCAAGGTCGCTGTCAACTCAACGACTGCTCTGAGCTTGCGACCGACAGCATGGAATGGCATTCAGCCGAAGGCAGAAGATCCTGATCCATAGGTTGGTCAGGAGCAGCTCCTGCCACCAGCGATTGGCCGGTTGATCGCCCGCCAGCAGTGCGCCTCGGCTACACAGAAGACGGCCGAGGGCGATTTCCGCCAGGTGGTGCTGTAGATGGGACACGCCTTGGCGGAGAAGGAGAGGAACTGGGTTTCTTTGTAGCCTTCTTGGAAGTATGATGTTTAGAGGAAGGAAGAACCGATGGTTGGGAAGTTGCCGTACGTAAAAACTCTTCACGAATATGCTCTTTTTTCGAAGACTTGGTGTCTGACTTTTGGGCTCGAGATTTAGCAGAACTCGACGAAGGGTGAGCCAGAGAGTGGGCAGGCGAAAGTGGTGAGGTTGAACGGGCGATCTTTGCGCTGGCCGATCTGACGACCGTGGCACTAAAGGTGAGGTCGCAAGTCTGTGTGGCCGCCTCCTTTGTTGGCCGAGGAGAAGCGAGGACAGTGCTGTATTTTCCTTTCTGAGGCACGGTGGGCTGTCGACTTGCGAATAATTTTCGAGCAGCAAAGGTAGACACCTTTTCCTTTACTCTAATTTCCTGGATGAGCTTTTCGTCCTTAAAAAGGGAACAATCTCGAGAGGAATCAGCGTGGTCACCCATACAGTTGATGCAGCGAGGGGATGGAGGTGGACAAGCACCCTCATGGGCATCCTTGCCACACGTAACACATTTGGCCAGATTGGAACAGGACTGGCTGGTGTGATTGAACCGCTGACACCGATAGCAACGCGTAGGGTTTGGGACGTAAGGGTGAACGGAAATTATCTTATAGCCTGCTTTGATTTTCGATGTGAGTTGAACTTTGTCAAATGTCAAGAAGACAGTGCGGGTTGGAATGATGTTCTTTTCAACCCTTTTCATAACCCTATGAACAGCCGTTACGCCCTGGTCAGACAGGTAGTGCTGAATTTCTTCGTCAGACAATCCACCGAGGGAGCGTGTATAAACGACTCCACGCGATGAATTTAAAGTGCAGTGCGCTTCAACCCAGACAGGGAAGGTGTGGAGCAGTGAGGTACGCAGCAATGTTTGCGCCTGGAGGGCACTGACTGTTTCTAACAACAGGGTGCCATTCCGTAATCTGGAACAAGAATTTACAGGACCTGCAATTGCGTCGACACCTTTCTGAATAATGAAAGGGTTGACCGTGGAGAAGTCGTGACCATTATCAGACCGAGAAACAACAAGGAACTGTGGCAATGATGGAACAACTGTCTGTGGCTCAGACTCAGTGAACTTACGTTTATGAGCAGACATAGTGGAAGGTGAGGAAACCATTGCGGAAGAATCCCCATGATTACCGGCGTCTCCGATGGCGCGCTCCTCCCTTGTGGGGGCCCTCTCTGAGGGCACTCCCGCCTTAGGTGATTGTTCACACCTCAGGTCACACCTCCCGACAAACGGACGGAGGGACCAATCGGCACTTTCGGAAGGTATCAGCTCGGGTAATCACCTCTCCCTGGGCCTGGCCGTTACCAGGGGGTACGTACGTGTCCTACCTGTCTACTCGGGGCGGGGAATTTCGCATTACCCCGTCACCGGCTACGCATGGAAGTGCGTGGGTCGGCCTTCAGACACACACAGGGAGGAAGAAAGAGATAGGGAAAGGAAAAAAGAGAGGTCTCAAACGCCGCAGCGGAGAAAAGGGTAAAGAGAAGAGGTAAGGAAAAGAGAAGGACAAAGGAAGGATGAAGACATACAAGCAGAGAAGGCGAAGAATGCGTTACATTTACGAGCATCCGTCTCCGGACGTAGGCACAAACCATACTCCCAGAAGGGGAGAAAGGGAAGGAAAGAGCCAGAGGTGAGGGGGGCGAAGATGGGGGATGGGGAAGGATGCGGAAAGGGAAGGTATGCAGCCCGGAAAGGAAGGAAGGCCACATTAGCTCGGGGTCCCGTGCTCGCTACGCACGTATCCACAAGAGAGTTGTGGATCCCTTGGGGGGGTTACTACAATATGTTTCACTGCATGACAGAATGGCGATGTACTTCCAACATGATGGATGTCCGGCACATAGCTCCCGTGTGATTGAGGCGGTATTGAATAGCGTATTTCATGACAGGTGGATTGGTCGTCGAAGGACCATACCACGGCCCGCACGTTCATCTGATCTGACGTCCCCGGATTTCTTTCTGTGGGGAGAGTTGAACGAATTTCCTATCTTGATCCACCGACAACGCCTGACAACATGGGTCAGCGCTTTGTCAATGCAAGTGCGAACATTACGGAAAGCGAACTACTCACTGTTGAGAGGAATGTCGTTACACGTATTGCCAAATGCATTGAGTTGGACCGACATCACTTTGAGCATTTATTGTATTAATGTGGTATTCACAGGTAATCACGCTGCAACAGCATGCGTTCTCACAAATGATGAGTATACAGAGGTACATGTATCGCATTGGAACAACCGAAATAAAATGTTCAAACGTACCTACGTTCTGTATTTTAATTTAAAAACATCCCTGTTGCCAACTGTGAGCCCTTTGTGATTATTACAGCGCCATCTGTCACAAAGCGAAAAAAGTGGTCCAACTGAAACATTCATATTTCCTTATGTACTACACGAATGTGTGGTAGAAATGGGGGTTCCTATTTAAAAAACGCAGTTGATATCCGTTTGACCTATGGCAACACCATCTAGCGGGCCAACCATAGCGCCATCTGGTTTCCCCTTCAAGCTAGACAAATTTCGTTCTTTGCAGTTTTTTCGTTTGACGCTTATTTCGTGAGATATTTGGCCCGGTCACGATCAATTTTCCTTCAGTTAATACTCGGCAGAAATCAAACTTTTATTTGGATCGGACTTCCTTAACTCTTGTGCAGACATGTGTGCAGTATACTGCTGCATCCATTTGCAATAATCTACCGCTCTGATTCAAAAATCTTAGCAGTAATCCAAGAGCTTTCAAATCCAAACTGAAGAGTTTCCTCATGGGTCACTCGTTGTATATTGTCGAGGAGCTCCTTGAAAAATTAAGCTGATTCTTGTTCTATTGCTGATTGCGCTTGACTTTTTTCTGGTTTGTAAACATTTTATTTTTTACTTATTACTTTTATGTTGTAATTTCATGTACTGGCACGTTCCATGACCTTGGAAATTTGCTCCTCAATTTGGTCCTACGGAACTTGACATGTAAATAAATAAAAAATGGATGACAATGCGCTACGTCACCTGGCCACAACGGCTTACGATGGTTGTAATGAACATTCTGGAGAGTTTGAACTAATGATTTGACCAGCCAGATAGCGTGACATGAATCCCATCGAAAACTTATGGAACATAATCGTGAGGTCAGTTCGTGCACAAAATCCTGCACCGTCAACACTTTCGTAGGTGTGGACTGCTAAATAGGCATCATGGCTCACGGTTCATGGATCATGAGACTTCAATCGACGTGTTGAGGCCATGCCACGTCAAGTTGCTGCAGTACATCGGACAAAAGAAGGACCAGCACGGTATTAGGAGGTATCGCACGACATATCGGCTCATTGTAGGTTCAGTACTGACAGCTTTGTATCGATAAATTACTGTATTAGACACAAGTACTTCAGTGTTCTATATAACTGACTTCAGATTTTACGTGGCAAAGAATGTAAATTTCCTCAGGAATAAAATCGCTGAAAGTGTTTTAGTGAATACAGACCTATTTGTGAATCCTTTTTATAGTGTGCTATTATTGGGAATACTTTGAGACTCATACTACAGCATTCTTAATGTTCACCAATAACAGAAAATGAAAACAAT
Organism: Schistocerca piceifrons; assembly: GCF_021461385.2. Lineage (NCBI taxonomy): Eukaryota > Metazoa > Arthropoda > Insecta > Orthoptera > Acrididae > Schistocerca > Schistocerca piceifrons. The sequence continues at coordinate 344,831,429 of NC_060149.1, read as the reverse complement.
AATTAATGGAGACGTGCAAGAATTGACAGACTACTATTTCTGATCATACAAAATTAAGAATGCGCAAAATTGATGCGTTTCCTGTAAATTCATTGTAATACACACGGTATTAAAAGAAGTGGAATTATCTAGATACATTTATTCTCTTTATTCTCTTTATCTTATACACCGCAGTCAGGAACTATCTTTGATTGTCTAACATTACAATGGACTGAGTTTACTAACTCAAAATTTGCTGTTTATGAATAGGTCTATACTTTGCACATCATTGAAGGCGAAATGAGATTTACCGATTACAACGAGCCTATCCTGAGTTCATAACTTAAAATAATAACTATCTTCCATGAACATTCATACAACATGTGCAGATACATACTGTAGACGGATATGAAGCAGCATTTGAGTATCTCTCTTTGACATCGTAATGGAATCAACATTGCTTATTAATCGCCAAGTGTTACGTGATCTCACAGACTATTCTTTTCCAGAAAAGGAAAAAACGAATTAGTGCCCTCAATTCGGTCGCTAGAGCAAATTTTGTATAATCAGAGATAGTAGTCTATCAATTCTTGCACGTCTCCATTAATTATTGTTTTCATTTTATGTGATTGTCAAAGTATTCCCAATAACAGCACACCATGAAAAAGATTCACTCTGCGGATTTCAAATGTGTGCGATCCTCGGAACCAGGTAGGGAAATTCAATCGGGAATCGGCAATAAGTAAAATATGTATGGCCAAATAGTTAAATACACTACTACCAAAATAGATCTAGCTGCTGCACTGAACGAGACACATAATGGAACCACATGAAACTTTATTGCTTCGTATTCTTTTGTCCCTCCTTTGACCATCTACTACTGTTCGTAACACTGATTATAGTACACATTAACAGAAAAATTTTCGTGGATTTTCTCTAATATTTGCACATTCTTCGACTCAGTAGGAAATAAAATATTCACAAAGTTAAATACAAGTGAATACTGAATATAATCATTCACTGACTGAAAATGTATCACAGCATTCATCTTGTTAAACACTTTTGATAATTTTCTATGTGTTCCAGCATGAAGGACATTATTTAGAATTATGATAGTGCAAAGGTTTATAATTTATTTTCACATCCAACAAGAGCTGGGAACTAGAAATTTTTCAATTTTTTCAAATGGTGGTCTATAACATTTTCTGAATATGTTCAGTCAGCAACAGAGGCGCATTCTTGATGTTCACATACATTTCTCTAAGCTCATCTCATTTGGGAAATGGGGATTTACAGACAAACAAGACATTTATCTTCGAAGGCCGATTCAGTTCCCCCGCATCCATAGCGGAAACAGAAATATTAGGAATCCTTAAACCCATAACGACTGGCTATAACAGCCGTAGAGATTCGACTTTTTAAAAGTGAATCCACATAAACCCATTCTAGACTATTATCACGCTTTGTGCATGGAACATTCATTAGAATTATATGTAAAGTACAACTTAGTTTCAAAGTCGATGATTTTCAGCCTACCGAGAGACTTGTCCTTCAGTCTTCGACCACTTCCTCAATCATATGCTGAACAGTAAGTGCCCCAGATTCTGCACATTGAATCGGAAGAGTATCTCTCCTTTACAGCAAGTAATAATTAGGTGAATCTTGAAAAGACACCATAGTTGCATCTATAGATATGTGTGTAAAAAAGAAGGCTTACGATACTGTTAAAAGGTAGGCGATATGGCAGGGTCTGAATAAACTAGAAGCTGTCAGGAGGAACGTAACTTAGAATCAGGAACTTGTATAAAAATGCCTGAATTGTGTAATAAAATACGGAAAAAATTATAATGGCAGGGAGTGGATAAAAAGAATTGAAATATAAATAATCACATCAGATCAGTTCTCTGAAAGGAAGTATGGAGAAGAGTAAGCTGAAATCGATTCGCCGCATACAAAGGATCGGAAAAGAAATTCCGACAAGAAGAATGCATAAAAGATGGAGAGATTTGGTGAAGGATGGTGTGAAGATGACCACGATGGGACGAAATGCTGAACGCTAGACAGTAGTAGGAAAGAAAAGATTGGAAGAGGCTTTGTGAACGACCAGCGTAATCATAAAGTTTCAGAATGAAGAAGAAATAGATGAATAAATCTCTGAAAGATAGTTAATAGTAGTATATACATCAGACCTACATTCTTTTTTGTTGCGCGCGTGCTCTAGAAGAAAAGCGCCGAATAACGATGATGCCTTTGATGTCACGACATCAGTACCTTGCTAACACCTGTCTGCTGATTCAGTAGATTAACTTCGAGTGATTCTGACTATTTTCGACCAGTTACCCGTTGTTCCACTAGAACTACTGACAGCCTTGGGAGAGCCAGTCCGGACAAAACATTACCATCTGGTGAACAAGATGTATGAGAAAGGCGAAATTCCCTCAGACTTCAAGAAGAATATAATAATTCCAATCCCAAAGAAAGCAGGTGTTGACAGATGTGAAAACTGCCGAACTATCAGTTTAATAAGTCACAGCTGCAAAATACTCACGCGAATTCTTTACAGACGAATGGAAAAACTGGTTGAAGCCGACCTCGGGGAAGATCAGTTTGGATTCCGCAGAAATGCTGGAACACGTGAGGCGATACTGATCCTACGACTTATCTTAGAAAATAGATTAAGGAAAGGCAAACCTATGTTTCTAGCATTTTTAGACTTGGAGAAACTTGTTGACAATGTTGACTGGAATACTTTCTTTCAAATTCTGAAGGTGGCAGGGGTAAAATACAGGGAGCGAAAGGCTATTTACAATCTGTACAGAAGCCAGATGGCAGTTATAAGAGTCGAGGTGACATCAAAGGGAAGCAGCGGTTGGGAAGGGAGTGAGACAGGGTTGTAGCCTCTCCCCGATGTTGTTCAATCTGTATATTGAGCAAGCAGTAAAGGAAAAGAAAGAAAAGTTCGGAGTAGGTATTAAAATCCAGGGAGAAGGAATAAAAACTGAGGTTCGCCGATGACATAATTCTGTCAGAGACAGCAAAGACTTGCAAGAGCAGTTGAACGGAACGGACAGTGTCTTGAAAGGAGGATATAAGATGAACAACAGAAGCAAAACAAGGATAATGGAATGTAGTCGAATTAAGTCGGGTGATGCTGAGGGAATTAGATTAGGAAATGACACACTTAAAGTAGTAAAGGAGTTTTGCTATTTGGGGAGCAAAATAACTGATGATGGTCGAAGTAGAGAGGATATAAAATGTAGACTGGCAATGGCAAGGAAAGCGTTTCTGAAGAAGAGAAATTTGTTAACACCGAGTATTGATTTATGAGTCAGGAAGTCGTTTCTGAAAGTATTTTTATGGAGTGTAGCCATGTATGGAAGTGAAACATGGACGATAAATATATTAGATAAGAAGAGAATGGAAGCTTTCGAAATGCGGTGCTACAGAAGAATGCTGAAGATTAGATGGGTAGATCACATAACTAGTGAGGAGGTATTGAATAGAATTGGGGAGAAGAGGAGTTTGTGGCACAACTTGACTAGAAGAAGGGATCGGTTGGTAGGGCATGTTCTGAGGCATCAAGGGATCACCAATTTCGTACTGGAGGGCAGCGTGGAGGGTAAAAATCGTAGAGGGAGACCAAGAGATGAATACACTAAGCAGATTCAGAAGGTTGTAGGTTGCAGCAGGTACTGGGAGATGAAGATGCTTGCACAGGATAGAGTAGCATGGAGAGCTGCATCAAACTAGTCTCAGGACTTAAGACCTCAACAACAACAACAACAACAACAACAACAACCCATTGTTCCGACTTGTTTAAACTTGTTCCAGCGATTAGTCAGCCAGTTGTATCAGGTACTGTATTGTCGAAATCTGTCTTCGAGGAATTTTCATCTTTTATTGAATCAACACAAATGCAAGTATATTTGCATATTTCAAAGAACTGGAAACACAATCTCTAAGGCAGGAGTGTGTCAAAGTATATGCATATCCAAGCAAAATTTAATGCAATCTCAAATACAAGTGTTGCTGCTTCACCTCTACGTAGCTAAATCAACGAAAATGCTTTCACTGACTAATCTAATAGCAATAACTATAATTTTAACCAGAAAATTAACTGTCGCTGTCCAACTCGTGAACGCACGTTCAGAAATACGTCTTGTGAGCCCCGGTAACAGTCTCCTATCGCACGCCGCGCACTGGCCACTTGCACTGCTGTCTGCTGCCTACAGAGGAAGTACTCGTTGTCAGAGGTCTGGGGCTGTGGGCTATAAATTTTATGTTACGGAAACGGCTGTAGCTTCGAATTAAAGCGTAGAAACCATTTGAATACATTAAAACTGATGACACAAAAGTGTATTACTTTTTTAATGCGGATGTTTTGTGAAACGTTTTGTGAAAAACTTAAAAGGCAGCTCGAGATAAGGAGATGGAATGTCACAGCAGAGGAAATCGAAGCGAATCAGTATTGCCTTATCCACTGTGTATTCTATGCGCCCACTAATTACGAAAACCACAAGTTTTCCTCGTCCACAGGAGCTAACCTTTCCATCGGTTTATACCAAAATATTACTTAAATTACAGTAGTTTACAAGATTTTTTTAAATTTATTTACTCACCCAGACACGTTCACATTTTAAAAAGACTTCTTAAGTTGGTGTACAGGAATACTGCATGATTTTTCATCTTCAGTTTGAAATGAGGGGTATTTACAGTATAACGTGTAATTCACTATTTGTTACCGAGGAGACATAGGCAAATACAATAAGAAAATCTGTCATAACAGAATTATACTACTTTCGAGGTCGTGTGATTCGGAGTGAGAGAACGCACATTTAGTGCGGTTCATGAGAAAACTGCGACATCTACGGTTTGTATAGAGGACTATCAAAAAGTCTCCGTCTGAGAGCGTTGTTGGAACGTGATTGCAACGTAAGGCGACTCCGATGCGGATATATAAGCACCGACATGTAGGCAAGGGATTAGTGTGGCATTCGTGTCTTTCTGGCGTGGGTTCGTCAAATACGGAAACGTGAAGCATGGCGATGCTATCAAATACGTCCAAACAGGTTCTTTTCTTAGCTGCCGAAGGAAAAATATTGGTAGACATCCATCGGAGAATGAGTAATGTGTATTAACATTCTATCGAAAACTGCGTTTGTGGAATAGTGTGCAAAATTCCGTGCTGATCGCGATTCGACACAGGACGTCCCGATATTGCAACTGTCGCAATGCGGAACTTAACGTCAACTGAAATGGGAGACACTTTAGCACCCACCCTGTAGTCTTAATGTCTCCTCATGCTATTATCACACCTACGGTCCCTTAAGAAAGGTCTTTAAGGTTCGACAGTTCCTGTCGGCCGAGGATGTGCAACAGGCAGTTACAGGCTTCTTCACGCAAGAGGACCCCGTGTTTTACCAAACGGGTATCTTCAACCTGGTGCATCGGTGGGATTATTGCCTCAATGCTCACAGTGATTTTACCTGATTGGAATACCGATTCTGGCCGACCTTCGAACGGAAACTTTTTGGCCTGCCCTTATAATGTGCTCGGATTTGAGACCTCGATCTGGATGCGTGTGATACATAATGTGATCAAAAGTATCCGGACACCTTCGTGAAAATGACTTACAAGTTCGTGGCGTCCTCAATCGGTAATGCTGGAATTCAGTATGGTTGGTTGGTTTTGGGGTTTGATGGGGGCTAAACATGTAGGGAAGCTGCCTACTCACGCCGTATAAAATTCACATCAGTCTTTCCATTGTGTGCCAGCCTAGTCCGCTGTAACTAGCTCTGTCGTCATAAATGTTGTGCAATATTTTAAAAATCAAGTAAATAACCTGAAACGTTTCTACCATGTCAGGAGTAATACTAAATCAATAAGTGTTGAATATCAGTTCGATAACTTTAACCATTTTAGAAATTTGGACTTTTTCTGTAAAAATCATTGGAGCAACAGAAAACGGCTAGAAACTTAAACATTTATATTTAGATTCCTTTTGCATAATAATTTAGTAGAAACAGTATTCTGGATCTCACAAATTAAATTTTTAGTTGAAATTCATGATTTTCTGGTTTTTGTCTTAAAAATTAAGGAAGCAAGATAGATTAAGTAGGTGAATAAATAAAGCTAGGATGTTTAAATTTAAGTAGAAGGGAGATCCGCTATAATCATAAAGATGTGAGAAGTTTCAACAGAACAACTATGAAATTATAACTATAGCGTATCTCCAAAGAGCAAGTTCAGAGCTCGTCTACTGCGTGTAGTGTAATTACATTAATTCTCTCGCCCAAAATATTTGACTTAGCCACATCAGACTTTTATTATGATTACTTACCTGTGTGCTGATTGCACATTTAAATTGAGAGCTTCATCGGCCATCAGCAAAGGAAGCAATGATTTATTCGATAACTTAAAGTGGTGCATTACTAGCCCAGCGGCTAGTCGGGAGAGCGGATATGATCAGGCGATCCCTTAGCCGTCCGCATCGTGGCTTTATATATAAGAACTCTGCGCGAGAGAACTGGGCGTGGGGGCGGTTTTGGAACTGTGATGGCGGTAGGTTTCGCATGTTTCGTGATTTTGCTCTGAGGCGCAAAATCGCGAAACATGCGAAACCTACCGCCATCACAGTTCCAAAACCGCCCCCACGCCCAGTAAGAAGTGGAATATCCTTCGCTGGAGTGGTCGCTGGCAGCCCCAGCAGCGCGGGACGGTCAGAGGAGCCCCAGAGCTCAGAACACGCTCAGCAAACACCCCCAGCAACAGACACACAACAGACAAGCACACCACCTGACACCACACCCGCACCGGGCACACCACACGAAACAAGCAACAACTCCACCCTACCCCCTGAGATCGCGAACTGCAGCCCACCACAGGCTACAGAAAACGCACCTACACAGGGACAACCACAGCGCCAGAGGAGGAGGAGAAGGAGAAACAGCCGCAGCACGAGGAACACGACCACACCACAACAAGTACACAGGCAACAGAACACCGACACCCACGAACACATCCCGGACACCAACTCAACAACCCACATTACACACCCACTCACCACAGAGAGTACACAGGCGCCCACAACTGCCACACGAACAACCGACTCGCAGGCCAGCCCTCACCAAACGCCAACACTGGAACAAGCGGCCGCTAACACGACCAATAACTCGCAGGCCGACATGACCAACATTACGACAACATTCCAGAGAATAATGGAAACATTATTCCCCGGACGCACGACCACCGAAATAGTCACGAAAATTATGGGGTGTGTCTCAACTCTTCATGCAGTTCATGTCGGGTACGCTCAACTGGACTAGCTTCCAAGCCACTATCACACCGCTTTTTACACTACTACATGGATAATACACCACACCAGCCCCGAAACGCAGACTTAAACACAATCACACAGATCCTGTTTTGGAATGCCAACGGGATCGCAAGCAAAAAAGCCGAGATGGCCGCGTTCATGGAGCGAAAGGGTATCCGAATCGCTCTTGTGAACGAAACACTGCTTACGCCTCGCAAACAACTAAACTTCTCAGGTTATTGCGTCTATCGTACCGACCGAGCGGATGGCAGGAGGGGAGGCGGCACGGCAATCATCATATACAGAGACATAGACCACACGAACATTGAGCTCCCAGCACTTGAAAGACTAGAGGCTACGGCCGTCAGGGTCAAGTTCAACGGAGCCAACACCACACTGGTATCGCTATACAATCCTCCTAAAAACATAGTAACACGCGATATCAGCACAGTACTCAACATAGCACCGCGGGTAATAGCCGTTGGAGACCTCAACGCAAAACACCCTGATTGGAACTCACGAATACGAGCCTCCAACGGCAAGAAACTGCATGAACACGCACTAGGCCGAAACTACATTATACTTGGACCGGACGTTCCCACGTTCGTGCCTACACAGGCCCGACATAGGCCAGACGTGTTAGACATAGCCCTCATAAAGGGCATCACATGCACACTCAACCTAACGGTTGAAAACGATCTGGACTCAGACCACATGCCTGTAATACTGCACATGGAAGAGACACTGCAGGACATCTAACCACGCAGGATGCTTAACTACAAGCGTGCGAATTGGACACTGTTCAAGGAAACGCTTGATAGTCGCATTCCTGACACCCACGAAATTAACAACACACAGCAAATCGATGAGGCTGTGGAGGCTCTCACAACTGCCGTCCAAGACGCAATGACTGACGCCATTCCATTTACAACACCAAGACAACACTCAGCGGCCCTGCCCCAGGAAATCCTGGGCCTTATCTCAATGAAGAACCGCCTCAGGAGATACTGGCAGCGTACCAGGCGCCCGTTCTATAAACTGCACGTCAACCGACTCCAGGGCATAATACGGAATAAAATTCAAACATTCAGAAACGAACAATGGGGACAGAAACTCGCTGGGCTGGATACCACACGTCCTGGCGTGTGGCAGCTGGCCAGACACTTCACCTGGGAGAAACATTACATTCCCACGTTACAAGGACCAGACGGCCCAGCCTACTCCGCGACGGAGAAGGCAGAGCTTATGGCCACAACACTTGCAGCGTCTTTCATGACGAATCTGGTTCCTTCAGACCCAGCATTCACACTTGAAACGGACCAGGAGGTTACACGACTTGTAGCCCAGCCTTCGCGCAACGAAATAAGACGTACTAGCACAAATGAAGTCACATGGGCTATCAAGCACACCAACGCTAGAAAAGCCCCTGGGCCTGATGGCATTCAAAACCGTGTCCTCCAGGAGTTCACGGATAAAGCCGTAGAATACCTCACACACTTAACGAATGCCATCCTGACACATCAACACTTCCCTGACTTTTGGAAGGTGGCCAAGGTCCTGATGTTCAGGAAGCCAGGGAAAGACCACTCCCTCCCACAAAATTACCGACCTATCAGTCTGCTGTGCTCGCTCAGCAAGATTGTTGAGAAGGTAATACTAAAACGTATCACTAGGCATTGCATCACCAACGACACCCTAAGACCGGAGCAATTCGGCTTTAGGAATCACCACTCGACAACACAACTACTCCTCCGACACTGATTAGACCTCTGATGACGTACGCAGCTCCCGTCTGGGGATATGCAGCTCCCACACGACTGCGCCGCCTGCAGATCATACAGAACAAGGTGCTACGAATCATCAGCAATGCTCCACGCTACACACGCACCGTGGATCTTCACCATGAATACCGCCTTGATACCCTCAAGCAAGTATTCAAGAAACACGCCACACGACTATACAGGAACTCGAGACACTCTAACAATCCTTTCATCCTCACTCTGGGAAACTACGATCACAACCACAGGTGGAAACACAAGCGGCCAAAGACACTGCTAGCTAGGGCATAACCACCTATGGTAAACTAACATACGCAAACAGCGACAAACGCCAGTAAGCCCCTGCATATCAGCAACACTGACTGGCAACTACCAGCTGCTATTAGAGCCGACCAACAGGCCACAGCAGGGACACCGACGAGCTCGCCCACAGACGCACGAACAATCTGCCAACACTCCCTCACACTGTGCCTCCGGTATATGACCTATCGGACACAAGACCGATAACAAACGTAACTGTTGCAGGTTGCAGGACGCTGAACGAGGACTCTGTACCAGCACCCAGCACCAGCCGCCGAGCAGCACAAACGCACAACGTCAAGGTATCGACATGCATGATACCCACTACTAACAATACCTATCCTTGCACAACATATCGCAGGCAACAAGACAACCGCTACTGCTCTTGCCGCCCGACCTAACTTTCGCAGAGGTTTTTTTCCCTTGGCTCTTGCCTTGGCACTTTTTTTCCTCTGCCCTTCAAACCGCTACCCTTCGTCAGATTTCGACCAATCTATCTCCAGATGAGCGCGTATTAATGGTTAATCCTAACCAGACGTACGCAAACATCGCAGTACCCACATCCTGCGACACCTCACTTTAGTGAATACTAACCCTTATGCAGAGATGGCAGTAGACCTTTTGTGTTGGCCATCATGCCGGTGTGGGCGTGGAGGGGCTCCACCTCTATTTAAAAAAAGAAAAAGGCCCCAGTTCTCTCCGGACGCTGATTAGCGCACCACCTGTGCTGGGAGTCGCGTCGCCTCGGTATCATTACTATAAACAGCCTCGGATGCCGTAATAAGTTACTCGGGATACGCGTAACCATGAAATAGTTTTCGAGTGAAGTGTTAATTCTGGGATGACTTTAATGATCTATCTTCAGTTTGCGTATGTCGTATTTTCACGTGCCGCCGCGGGACAGACATTCTACCATTATTTAGCGTGGGGTTTGATGAACATTATCATCAAATTATGGCGAGCATTCACTTAAACATTTAATTTGAACAGTTATAGTTGCATCAGCGCATTAGACTCTGAACTGCTCTGGTAGTTGGATTGTGTCGATTCTTTTTGGTCTGTGACTTTCAGAATATAGTGAACATTTTAGAGAGAATCGTTTTTGATTATGACTCCCAGACAATCTAATTCCTCAGAGCTATAAGCTGTAGCTATAAATGTATTTCTCAGATGAAGTGGGCACTAGGAATTCTAATTACAGGCTTCACGTTTTGCTAATCACTTTCTGATTGCCAATATTGTTGTTAGAGAGCCAGTGTTGAGAACGGCAAACAACAGCATAAATACAAAACATTTTATAACAATTATTCCGCCCACAAAACATTTTTATAACAAAAATTTCCACCCGCCGCCCCACAATCAGTCCCTTGTACCAAACAGACATACTTGTAAAAGGCCTATACAGTAAAAGCCTAACCTCTGCCCCAGAGGGGGGAAACACCAAGGGGTACAGAGCTAAAATGAACACCGCAGTAACAAAATAGAGGAGCAGAGTAAATAGTTGACTACAGTGGTTGATGGATCAGGTAAAAGGTCAACCACTCAACTACAAACGAAGAACCTTCAGCTGGAAAGCGTTGATAGAGGTACCAACACAACTTGTTACCATAAAAGACACTATTTTGGAATCCACGTCACAATTAAAAGTCGTTGGAGTGGGTGTAGCGTGAGAAATCATGCGAGAACGCCCACACTAAAGCGAGTGATAAAACCCAGCTGCACGGATAAAACGTAAAACTGAATCAGCTATAGAGACATCGTTACCGAGAATTGAAGTGCAGCTGGTAAATTAAAGGACTGCCGCAAGGGGGCTAAAAGGGGGCAGTCCATCAAAAGATGGACCACTGTCAGCCCTGCATCACAGCGACACTTGGGTTCTCACGACAAAGGAGATAGCTGTGGGTCAACCACATATGTTCAATTCGGAGACGGCAGAGAACAACTGAGTCCCTACGCGTGCCCCTCAAGGATGAGTTCCTTACGGCCGTGGACGACTTGACCATGCGGAGCTTATTTGGCGTGTTCAAGGAAGACCACTCAGAGCTCCAGACCTCGCGAACCTTGCGATGTAGGGCTGACCGGAGGTCTCTTTCCACGAGATCAAGCTCCAGGGATGGCGAAGTGGTGGCCTGCTTGGCCAACCGATCGACACGTTCGTTTCCTGGAACGCCGATGTGGCCCGGGGTTCACACAAACGTCGCTGAACGACCACACTCGGCGAGAGGATAAAAAGTATCTTGAATACCGTGCACCAAAGGGTCCCGAGAAAAACACTGGTCAAGTCCTTGCAATCCACTCAGGGTGTCACTGCATATGACAAATGACTCCCCAGGGCAGGAGCAAAGGTGAGTGCACGATAAAGAGCAACCAGCTCCGCAGTGAAAACACTGCTCCCACAAGCCAGGGAATGTTGCTCAACGTAGTCGCCGTGGATGAAAGCAAACCCAGTGCGTCCATCGACCACAGACCAACGGTATAGACTACATCTGCATCGCGAAACGAGGCAAGAAGAGTCAGGAATTGAATTCAGTATGGTGCTGGCCCTCCCTTAGCCTTGATGACAGCTGCCACTCTCGCAGGCATACGTTCAATCAGGTGCTAGGTTTCTTCGGGAATGGCATCCCATTCTTCATGGAGTGCTGCATTGAGGAGAGGTATTATTGTCGGTCTGGCACGATGTCGGCGTTCCAAAATATGCCAAGCGTATTCTATTCGATTCAGGTCAGAACTCTGCGCAGGCCAGTCCATTACAGGGATGTTATTGCCGTGTAACGACTCCGCCACAGGCAGTGCGTTATGAACAGATGCTCGATCGTGTTAAAAGCTGCAATCCCCATCCCCGAATTGCTCTTTAACAGTGGTAAGCAAGAGCGTGCTTAAAACATCAATGCAGGGCTGTGCTGTTACAGTGCCACGCAAAACAACAATGGGGGGGGGGGGGGCAATCCCCTTCCATGAAAAACACGACCACACCATAACACCACCGCCTCCAAATTTTACTGTTGGCACTTCACACGCTGGCAGATGACGTTCACCGTGTATTCGCCATACCCACACCCTGCCATCGGATCACCACATTGTGTACCATGATTCGTCACTCCACACAACGTTTTTCCACTGTTCAATCGTCCAATGTTTACGCTCCTTACGCCAAGCAAAGCGTCATTTGGCACTTACCGGCGTGATGTGTGGTTTATGAGCAGCCGCACGACCATGAAATCCAAGTTTTCCCACCTCCTGTGTCATAGTACTTGCAGTGGATCTTGATGCAGTTTGGAATTTCTGTATGATGGTCTGGATAGATGCCTGCCAAATACACATTACGATCCTCTTCAAATGCAGGCGGTCTCTGTCAGTCAGCAGATGATGTCGGCAGTACGCTTTTGTGCTGCACGTGTCCCTTCACATTTCCACTTCTCTATCACATCGGAAACGGTGGACCTAGGGATGTTTAGGAGTGTGGAAATCTCGCGTACAGACATATAACGCAAATGACACCCAATCACCTGACCACGTTCGAAGACCGTGAGTTCCACGCAGCGCCACATTCTGCTCTCTCACGATGTCTAATGACTACTGAGGTCGCTGATATGGAGTACCTTGCAGTAGGTGACTGCACAATGCACCTAATATAAAAAACGTATGTTTTTTGCGGTGTCCGGATACTCGCTCTCCCTCTGTGTGTGGGGGGGGGGGAGGGGGGGGGGGGCGGCGCACGCGCACGATCTACTTGAGCCATGAACACAGGCTTAAATTTGTGCGTTAAAAGGATCGTGTATTTGTTTTGTTGTAGGCTATTCATTCTCGTCTAATTGGGTAGGATGTGCTATGGACAGCTTAGAATGTCATTTGCTGATCTTCCTGCAAAACACATTCCAAATATCCTTTCAATTGAAAGAGGAGAGTGATGGAAGTTGGCTGATACATTTGCAGCTTTCAATACTTACCCATTTGGCGTATCTGTTACAGCAGGTTTACTGCAAAGAGAAGCATACAATTCCTTACCCAATTATCCACTGCGACCACCATTGCTTATCTTCTGGTCTGTTTGTACGTAGTTCAGGAAGAACTCTGAGTTATGCCTTGGTGGACCAATCAGATCATAGCTGCCTCATGGTGAACTCTGGGTACGACCGTTGAAGCCATACCTGGAGTTCTGGTGAGCTTAGGGGAGGCCTGAGTTTGCAGTTAACTGTACTTGGTGTAAGACGTAGTTCTGCAGCATGCAGGATGACCACCTTTGAAGTATGAGTTTGCTGCTTGTTCACAGAGACTGTGCACTTGATGCGTACTTATTTTCTTGATTCACATCGCAAAATCAAATTTAAATAATTTCACTTATGCTTTCATGACTTGGAAGTATATCTCCCATGTGGAAATCCGTTCTCTTGGGAATAGAGTAGGTTTTGTGGCGCGGTACAGAATCTGAAATTTCATCTGAATGGTAAAATATTTTATTTCGTTACACTCGCTACTATGAATTTTTGTCAGTATTTACCAAAACGTATGGACATTGATTTTCTCCCAAGTTGCAACTCTCTATGCCAGATGTTTCCTGAGCATTAATGTTAAACTCTGTTTCGGAGACAGTTATTTCCATTGATATTCTAATATTCTTTTAATTCAACTTTTCCTTGCCATCAGTTTTCTATCTAGACGAATTTATACCGATTTCCAGTTAGCAATTATCTGACATTCAATCGATGCGGAGCTTACTCATGCCTTCAGCGATACTATAACTTTCTCGGATCTTACTACTATTAATATCAAATCTAGAGTCACTCTCAATGAAAACTATATTTCGATTTTCTTTGCATTAGTTTTCAGCATGAAACGTAGGTGATAGAATTGACGCATCTGGCAGAGTCATTATAGTTCATTCCACAGAAAGTATGGTGATCTGACGTATGGTATTTGTGAGCTATCATAACGCACTGGTACCCAATGCCAACTGCCAGGCACAGGGATATAAGCCATGTTTCTACAGATGTTTTCATGTAACGTGAGAGGTTACGACTTCTCGGGTTCACGTAAATTCAATTTCTTTTTGCTATGACCCTGTAAATATTTGCACAAAGTAAGCATTCCCTGTCTAGGTAATCCTTATCTACACAGTCCAATCGCATTAATGTGAGCGCCGGCTATTTTCGACGTCAACGTACAACAACTCAACTGGTAGGTGTCAACGCTAGTAGTGGAGGTTACATAACGCGTGTCGTGGGGGGACTCTGAAAACATTGCAGTAGTTGTCGTAATGCGGTGACAGAGTAATTAATCTGTCGTCCAAAAGGGCTTCATCATTGGTTTTCGAGCTCGGAATGGAAGCATTTCCGAAACGGTTAATTTTCTAAACTGTTCGTACGCCACCGTGCGTAACAGATGGTGCTCTCCAAAACTGGCGCCGAGGAAACTAAGATGCAGGAAGGGCCATATGCGACAGAGGTGAATGATGGCTGCGGAGGTATGTACTGGCGTGTAGTCGTGCAACTGTTGAGCAACTGACCACCCAGATGAACCAAGGGGCTATCAACAGTATTTCCTGAACGACCGTTCGGCATGTGGGCTTCCGCAGCAGGCGCCTGATTCGTGCACGCATGCTGGCTGTTGTTCATCGGCGAGGCTGGAATTTGCACTACAATATAGCAAGTGGACGTCCACTGAGTGGCGACAGGTATCGTTTCTCGAATCGTTTCATGCTCCATTGGACAAACGGCCATTGGCGTGTTCAGCGTGAAACTCTGAAAGCAAAAACCCTGCAACCAGGAGGGAGCCTCATGGTCTTGGGAATGTTTTCATGGCATTCCCTCGGTGATCTTGTCATACTGGAGGGCACAATGGATCAACGCAAGTACGCCTCTATCATTGGCGACCATGTCCTCCCCTACATGCAGTTTCTCTTCAACAATATGGCATCTACCAGAAGGACAACGCATCATGTCACAAATCTCGCAGTGTATGTACGTGGTTTGAAGAGCAACAGGATGAGATTGCTGCACTCCCCTGGTTTCCAAACTTTCCGGATTTAAACGCAATCGATAATCTGCGAGACCACCTCGATCGTGCTGTTCACCCCATGGATCCTCAACCGAGAAACCTAGCGCAGCTGGCTGCGGCACTGGAGTCAACATGGCTCCACTTCCCAGTCGGTAACTTCCAGAACCTCATTTACTCTCTTCTTGCACCTGTTGTGCTGGAAACTGTAGCTTTTGACAAGTAGCCCTTCTCCCATCCTCCACCAATACTGTGCTGCTATTTACCATGCCCCAACCACTGCCCCCACCTCTCCTTACTGTCCTCCAAACATCCTGGGTCTGTCATTTTTAATCTGTATCAGCAGGATCAGTAAATTCTCATGTCATTGCCACCGTCCAGGGTAGCATAGTACCCAGGCATAGTGGTCTAGTTTTAGTGAACCTTCGGCGCCCACGTTATGTTCTGCAACATACTACGCTATTTACGGTTTCATTGCTAATTTTACAGGTCTGTTAAGAAGACGCACATTTCACTGCTATTTTACTTATTCCGCCCCTCCCCCCCCCCCCCCCCCCAATTTTTAAGAAGGTACTTGTAAGCAAGGGTTTCATGACTAACTTTACCGATATCTTAAAGCGATGTACATAAATATAGGTTTCGCTGCTATTTTATCGATTTTCAGGAAACACATGTAAAATGTATTTTAAAGACTTATAAGTGCTTCCATATAACGCTATTTACAACTTTTAGCAATTCATTAAAATTTTATCGATTTTTCATCCATATATTCCACAGACATATACTTTTCGAAGAAGATGCACTTAAACACGAAGCTTTAAACAAGTAGCAACTAACACCATCAGCCATACCCTGCAAGAACAAATATATAACACTGATTGCTGCTTTTATGGGATTCGTTAAAATTTTGTCGATTTTCTTCGAGTGTTCCACAAATAGCCACTTTTTCCAGGAAGACACATCACAACAAGGTAAGCAGGAGACCTATGTTTTGCTTAAAACGAACTTTATCACCAACTCATTTAGAATGTGACAATTATCAGATCCCCTAACATTATATCATTATACTGGCTTGACAAAATAAAATACGAAGTGAACATTTCTACTTCGCTAATACGCTCCGCACTTGCCCTGCTACCAGGTATCACAAAGGGTGCGGGAAGACGGCGACAATTACTTCTTTATCTAAAACGGAAAAATTTCAACGGGACCCTTACTGGTACGTCCGCAAGGTACCAATTGGACCCTCCGTCACTTCAGTGCTTATCGAAGCCCGCCTGCTGCCTGTATTAGCGCACGTCGATAAACAGAACTGTTAAGAGTAGAGAACTCGAGTTGTCTTGACCGGCGTCTGGGCGCTCTATCCACAATTCACCCATTCTAGTCACGCGCCCAGTGCACCTGGGCCAGAGGAGCGAGGTGCCTGCGTTGCAGCCAGCCTCTATGAGCGATGGCCGTATCTCGATTAAAAAGCCAGTAATGCACTTTCTTTCCACTAGCCCTACATATTCGAGCAGACCGCATGCAGGTGAACTTGCATCCCTCCTAGCCGCTTGTAGTGTTACAAAAACATCCGGACACTTTTGCCGTGAAACTGCAGGTCCAGCGCTTGCGTAAGAGCGCGAGACACACATACACACGCACGCACATACACACACACCAAGAATTTTCTGGGCGACTTGGCTCTTAGCTCCTGAAATGGAATGTTGTTAATATCCCATCACCTCGGCACTATTTTCACCGCAACAAGAGACATACAGTAAGCTTGTTATATCGTCTGCACTGTAATTTGTAAACGAGCATTGATGTCATTGCGGTAGCAAACAACGCACACCTTAAAAGCACATACGCTGAATACAAATGGTTCAAATGGCTCTGAGCACTATGGGACTTAACATCTGAGGCATGCCCGAGGCAGGATTCGAACCTGCGACCGTAGCGGTCGCGCGGTTACAGACAAGCCCCTAGAACCGCTCGGCCACAGCGGCTGGCCAATGAATACAACATCAGTCCTATATCACACAAAGCATTTATACGTTTTTAGAGGTATATGACTCTATATGTTCTACAAAATTCACGTTCAATTATTGTTTGACAATTCCAATATTCATTTTCTCTTATTCCGACAGAATGTGTTTCAATTACGTTCCAGTTACGTTAGAATGCTGTCCGTTCATTTCAATTCCACTATCGTAGCAATCACATATACACTGTGTCACTGCTAGGAGTCGTGAGGCGTATTTGTTTTTCGTATAACTAAAACCACTTGTAAATTGCATACAGAAAGAATGTCTCTCTGCCGGTCAGCATTTTTGTGCTGCAGCGCAGTTCCATAACTTTATTCGCCGTATTTTATCTACGAGTCAACAACGTAAATTCGGTCTGGCTGTTAGCATGTCAGTCCACCCACTTATAGACAGACAAAAGTCACGGAAAAATGAGCACTATGCAGCCAGTGTTCTCAGTCACTGACTGAGTCCCTAGTACTTTACTTACCCTATAGCAACTTATCGTTAAATTGATAATTGTCGAAGTAACGTAATTATATTCCATAAATGGGCAGTTGAGAAAACGAGCTAAATTCCTAGCCAAATCTGTATTGGTGATGTGTAATATTTTCTCCCATAAGTCATCAAAAACGTTGGAAGCCTTTGACTATTTAGCTTGACGTCACATGCCGCCTCAGGCTACTTGTGCAGCGTCCTGTATTACGTAATAGTCATTTAACGGACTTTAAATATAAAGAAAATACGTTAAGACCTCTTTCGTTCCCGGGTAGTACATTCATTAGCTCTTTTTTAGGGGGTGGAAAGAATGTCTGTCGATCAATATTTATTGAGCTGCAGAGCAACGCCATAACTTTATTCATTGGACTTTATCTACAAGTCAACAGTGTAAATTTAGTTTACCTGTTAAGACGTCAGTTTATCTATTGATAAGCACGTAGAACTCATTGAAGAATGTTATCTCTTACTTATCGAGAAAATACAGGACGAAACTTATGCTACTGAATGACTCTCGGTAAAAACCTTTGTATTAGCCCCTAATTCTCTCAGTGCAGTCGCTTTAAGAAACTATGTGGGAGGGAGTAATATGTTTGCTCACAACACTTAGAAGAAGCGGTATAGAGATCACCTCTCAATCCCCCTTTTGTCAGGCTATCGCTTAACCCTCAGTCACGCCACTCACGAATCTTTCAGTCTTTGGATATATGGCATTAGCATTGCAAGACCAAGGAAGCCTTACTGCTGCATTTTTAGTATACGAGGACTGAACCCAGAAATCTGATGCTTAACACCCACCAGTCATGAAACGACTGTCTTTAAACATACATCTGTATGTGTCCTAATCACCTTTATTGTATTCCTACGATCACTTCGCTAAATATACGATGTTGGTGGTATTATCGTGTTAGAGTCCTAGTTGCCAGCATAGCGCTGTACGAGAAATACATCGTCTTTTTAAATTGGGATACACCGACGTAATGCTATTTTAACCGTGTCACAGAGCTGCATACAATTCAGAGCTGCTGTAAGAGTGGGGAAAAATTTAGGGTGTAATCACAGTATTGTACGTCTGTCCCCACAGGCGACGTTCGAGAGTGGACTGATCATGATGTCGAATGCCGGCTACAGCAGTGGGCAGTGCGCATACTTATTTTATTTTCTTTAAGGAAGAGAGCTGGCCGGAGTGGCCGAGCGGTTCTAGGAGCTACAGTCTGGAACCGCGCGACCGCTACGGTCGCAGGTTCGAATCCTGCCTCGGGCATGGATGTGTGTGATGTCCTTAGGTTGGTTAGGTTTAAGTAGTTCAGAGTTCTCGGGGACTTATGACCTCAGCAGTTAGGTCCCATAGTGCTCAGAGCCATTTGAACCATTTTTTAACCATTTGAACCATTTTTAAGGAAGAGACCCAGCAGTACTTATACCTCAGCCCAAGTTACAGTGTTGCAGTCAGTACGTGACACGCGGAGGGGAAC
This sequence comes from Schistocerca piceifrons, assembly GCF_021461385.2. Classification (NCBI taxonomy): domain Eukaryota; kingdom Metazoa; phylum Arthropoda; class Insecta; order Orthoptera; family Acrididae; genus Schistocerca; species Schistocerca piceifrons. The sequence continues at coordinate 344,812,087 of NC_060149.1, read as the reverse complement.
TGCGGCTGCCTGTCTGCCACACAAGTCGACCTATCAGTTTTTAGTGTTTGGGTTACTTTTCCTAAAATCCCTGCAAGTGAATCGGTGTCAAACAAGTATTCTGCTTCATCTCGCTCCAGATGCTTACTGCTTGGCATTTTTACTGCAGTTAATGCTTCCAGTGAGAGTGTAGATGATTTCTAGTCCTATTGATGTGAAATTAATGTGCAATATTGCCTACAGGAAAACCAAAGAGGCCTTTGGAGAAAAGAGAATATGCATAGCTCAGATGGAAAACCAGTCCTAAGCAAAGAAGGGAAAGCAAAAAAGGTAGAAAGAGTAAACGAGGTGTGATTGGAAAGTTTTAAGAATGTATTTGCTACTGCTTACTGGTATGGCGGGCAGGTAAACGGAGGGTGGGAAGTGAGTCATTGCCTCGTCCTTTAACGCCCTCTGCCAGGAAACTGCGCTTCCTTTATTCAGTTTGTTGTGGCAGCTGGCTGAATGCAGTCTGTTAGGGCTTGTTGCCGGATTCTGTCTGCATGAAAATGGAAGTAAAATCGGAGCAACGAATTTTTGTGATACTTTGTTTTAAAACCTGGATATCAGCTTCTGAGACTTACCAACTATTGAAAACACTTTTTGGAGATAATTGTATGAGCCACTCGAATGTCTTTATCTGGTTCAACAAATTTAAAAATGGCTGCGAATCATTTGAAGATGTACCACGGTCCGGCTGGCTGTCCTTCCACCTCAAAAACGAATGAAAATGTTGTGAAAGTTCGCGACTTAGTGCGCTCTGATCGTAGACTTACAATTAGGGACATAGCTGATTAACTTAAGTTTCTATGCAGTTCAGTTAATTTTAATTGAAGATCTGAACATGTGTCGAGTGTCCGCAAAATTCATTCCAAAAGTGTTGTCAAGTGACCAGAGACAACACCAACTTGAAGTGAGCCAAGAACTGAAGAATCGGACTAAAACCGATCCAGATTTGTTAAATAGGGTAATTACAGTGGACGAATCGTGGGTATATCGATATGATCCTGAAACCACAGTGCAATCTGCACAGTGGAAGACTCCAGAATCACAACGACCGAGAAAAGCACGGCAAAGTCGGGCAAAGGTGAAGACAACGTTGGTGATTTTTTTCTAGTCTACCGGTAATGAGCATCATGAACTTACCCCTTGAGGGCAGACAATTAAGCAGGAACACTACAAATGTTTCCTTGAGCGTTTGCACGAAAAGGTGCGGAAGAAAAGGCCTGCATTGTGTAAAAACAGGAGTTGCGTGTTACACCATGACAATGCTCCGCCTCATTGTGCCTTCTCCACCATTGAATTTTTTACCAAATTCAAAATTTCTGTGCTTCCAAAACCGCCATATTCCCCCCTGCGGACTTTTACCTGTCTCCTAAAATGAAATTTTCACTGAAAGGGAAGCGATTTGACTCGATTGATGCCGGCTGGAGTGGCCGAGCGGTTCTAGGCGCTACAGTCGAACCGCGCTGCTGCTGCTACGGTTGCAGGTTCGAATCCTGCCTCGGGCATGGATGTGTGTGTTGTCCTTAGGTTAGTTAGGTTTAATTAGTTCTAAGTTCTAGGCGACTGATGACCACAGAAATTAAGTCGCATAGTCCTCAGAGCCATTTGAACCATTTTTTGACTCGATTGAAGACATCCAGGCAAATACGGAGAGCGCCCTTAATACACTTCAGGAAAAAAACCTCCAAGAATGTTTCCAAAAGTGTAAACACCGTTGGAGTCGGTGTGTTCAGACAGAGGGGGACTATTTTGAAGGAGATGTATCACAGTAGTATGTAAGTACCACCATTGTGCAATTACAAGCCCATTCTTAAAACTTTCCAATCATACCTCGTATAGAGGGTCCATGCAACAGAGATGTACTTGAGGACAGTATTATTGAAATGGAAGAGGACATAGATGAAAACAAGATGAGAGATATGACACTGCGAGAAGAATTCGACAGAGTACTGAAAGACATAAGTCGAAACAAGACCCCGAAAGTAGACAACATTCCGTTAGAACTACTGAGAACCTTGGGAGAGCCAGTCATGACAAAACCTCCATCTGATGAGCAAGATGTATGAGACTTCAAGAGGAATAGAAAATTACTAGTTCCAAAGAAAGCAGGTGCTGACAGACGTGAAAATTACTGAACTATCAGTTTAATAAGTAACAGCTGAAAAATACCAGCACGAATTATTTACAGAAGAATGGAAAAACTGGTAGAAGCCAACCACGAGGAAGATCAGGTTTGATTCTGGGAAAATGTAGCAATACGTGAGACAGTACTGACCCTACGATATACCTTAGAAAATCTACATCTACATCTACATGATTACTCTGCAATTTACATTTAAGTGCTTGGCAGAGGGTTCATTGAACCATAATCATACTATCTCTCTACCATTCCACTCCCGAACAGCGCGCGGGAAAAACGAACACCTAAACCTTTCTGTTCGAGCTCTGATTTCTCTTATTTTAATTTGATGATCATTCCTACCTGTGTAGGTTGGGCTCAACAAAATATTTTCGCATTCGGAAGAGAAAGTTGGTGACAGAAATTTCGTAAATAGATCTCGCCGCGACGAAAAACGTCTTTGCTTTAATGACTTCCATCCCAACTCGCGTATCATATCTGCCACACTCTCTCCCCTATTACGTGATAATACAAAACGAGCTGCCCTTTTTTGCACCCTTTCGATGTCCTCCGTCAATCCCACCTGGTAAGGATCCCATACCGCGCAGCAATATTCTAACAGAGGACGAACGAGTTTAGTGTAAGCTGCCTCTTTAGTGGACTTGTTGGATCTTCTAAGTGTCCTGCCAATGAAACGCAACCTTTTGCTCGCCTTCCCCACAATATTATCTATGTGGTCTTTTCAACTGAAGTTGTTCGTAATTTTAACACCCAGGTACTTAGTTGAATTGACAGCCTTGAGAATTCTACTATTTATCGGGTAATCGAATTCCAACGGATTTCTTTTGGATCTCATGTGGATCACCTCACACTTTTTGTTATTTAGCGTCAGCTGCCACCTGCCACACCATGCAGCAATCTTTTCTAAATCGCTTTGCAACTGATACTGGTCTTCGGATGACCTTACTAGACGGTGAATTACAGCATCTGCGAACAACCTATGAACTGCTCAGATTGTCACCCAGGTCATTTATATAGATCAGGAACAGCTGAGGTCCCAGGACGCTTCCCTGGGGAACACCTATATCACTTCAGTTTTACTCGATGATTTGCGTCTATTACTACGAACTGCGACCTTCCTGACAGGAAATTACGAATCCAGTCGCACAACTGAGACGATACCCCATAAGCCCGCAGCTTGATTAGAAGTCGCTTGTGAGGAACGATGTCAAGAGCTTTCCGGAAATCTAGAAATACGGAATCAACTTGAGATCCCCTGTCGATAGCGGCCATTACTTCGTGCGAATAAAGCGCTAGCTGCGTTGCACAAGAACGAGGTTTTCTGAAACCATGCTGATTACGTATCAATAGATCGTTCCCTTCGAGGTGATTCATACTGTATGAATACAGTATATGCTCCAAAACCCTACTGCAAACCGGCATCAATGATATAGGTCTGTAGTTCGATGCATTACTCCTACTACCCTTCTTAAACACTGGTGCGACCTGCGCAATTTTCCAATCTGTAGGTACAGATCTATCGCTAAGCGAGCGGTTGTATATGATTGCTAAGTAGGGAGCTATTGTATCAGCGTAATCTGAAAGGAACGTAATCGGTATAGAATCTGGACCTGAAGACTTGCCCGTATCAAGCGATTTGAGTTGCTTCGCAACCCCTAGACGTAAATTTTAGCCAATCTTCGGGATTTCGTGTTGTTCTGAACTTCGCATGCTTTTTCCGTTGCCTCTGCAACAGCGTTCGGACATGTTTTGTATACCATGGGGGATCAGTTCCATCTCTTACCAATTTATGAGGTATGAATCTCTCAATTGCTGTTGCTACTATATCTTTGAATTTGAGCCACATCTCGTCTACATTTGCATAGTCAGTTCGGAAGGAATGGAAATTGTCTCTTAGGAAAGCTTCTCGGGACACTTCACCCGCTTTTTTAAATAAAATTATTTTGCGTTTGTTTCTGGTGGATTTGGAAGAAACGGTATTGAGCCTAGCTACAACGACCTTGTGATCACTAATCCTTGTATCAGTCATGATGCTCTATTTGCTCAGGATTGTTTGTGGCTAAGAGGTGAAGTGTGTTTTCGCAACCATTAACAATTCGCGTGGGTTCGTGGACTAACTGCTGGAAATAATTTTCGGAGAAAGCATTTAGGACAATCTCGGAAGATGTTTTCTGCCTACCACCGGTTTTGACAAGTGTTTTTGCCAACATATCGAGGGAAGGTTGAAGTCCCCACCAACTATAAACGTATGAGTGGGGTATTTATTTGTTACGAGACTCAAATTTTCTCTGAACTGTTCAGCAACTATATCATCGGAGTCTGGGGGTCGGTAGAAGGAGCCAATTATTCACTTAGTTCGGCTGTTAAGTATAACCTCCACCCATACCAATTCTCACGGAGTATCTACTTCGACTTCACTAAAATATAAATCAATACTGACAGACAAAAACACTCCACCACCAATTCTGCCTAATCTTTCCTGAACACCGTCTGAGACTTCGTAAAAATTTCTGCAGAACTTGTTTCAGGCCTTAGCCAGCTTTCTGTACCTATAACGATTTCAGCTTCTGTGCTTTCTATTAGCGCTTGAAGCTCAGGGGCTTTCCCAGCACAACAACAACAATTTACAACTACAATTCCGACTGTTCCTTGATTCAAGCACGTCCTGTATTTGCCATGCAGAGATTGCAGCCCACCCCGTACTTTCCCGAGGCCTTCTAACCTAAAAAACCGCCCAGTCCACGCCACACAGCCTCCGCTACCCGCGTAGCCACCAGCTGATGGTTGGTTGGTTGGTTGGTTTGTTGGGGGAAGGAGACCAGACAACGAGGTCATCGGTCTCATCAGATTAGGGAAGGATGGGGAAGGAAGTCGGCCGTGCCCTTTGAAAGGAACCATCCCGGCATTTGCCTGGAGCGATATAGGGAAATCACGGAAAACCTAAATCAGAATGGCCGGACGCGGGATTGAACCGTCGTCCACCCGAATGCGGCCACCAGCTGAGTGTAGTGAACTGCTGACCTATTCAGCGGAACTCGAAACCCCACCACCCTATGGCGCAAGTCAAGGAATCTGCAGCCAACACGGTCGCAAAACCGTCTGAGCCTCTGATTCAGACCCTCCACCCGGCTCTGCACCAAAGGTCCGCACTCGGTTCTGTCAACGATGCTGCAGATGGTGAGCTCTGCCTTCATCTCATAAGCAAGACCGGCAGCCTTCACCAAATCAGATACCCGCTGGAATCCAGAGAGAATTTCCTCAGGTCCAAAGCGACACACATCATTAGTGCCGACATGTGCCACCACCTGCAGCTGGCCGCACCCTGTTCTCCTCATGGCATGCGGAAGGACCCTTTCCACATCAGGAATGACTCCACCCGGAATGCACACGGAGTGCACACTGGTTTTCTTCCCCTCCTTAGCCGCCATATCCTTAAGGGGCCCCATTACGCGCCTAACATTGGAGCTCCCAACTACCAATAAGCCCACTCTCTGCGATTGCCCAGACCTTGAAGGCTGAGAATCATCCTCTGAAACAGGGCAGGCAGCTGCATCTGACTCAACCAGAGACAGTACCTGGAACCTGTTTGTCAGACGCACCAGGAAGGCTTTCTGATCAGCCACGCCTTGGAACGACCTCCCAATCAACCACAGGCGAGGGCTCAGCCCCACTGCGGGCAAAAATGGTTCAAATGACTCTGAGCACTATGCGACTTAACTTCTGAGGTGATCAGTCGCCTAGAACTTAGAACTAATTAAACCAAACTAACCTAAGGACATCACACACTTCCGTGCCCGAGGCAAGATTCGAACCTGCGACCGTAGCGGTCACGCGGTTCCAGACTGAAGCGCCTTTAACCGCACGGCCTCACCGGCCGGCCCACTGCGGGCAGCAACCGGGGGAACCACTGCGGCAGACCGATCTGGGGACAGACGGGACGACGTTGACATCCCCGTGATTCCCAAGTCCGGTTCCCCACAGTGATGCCCATTGGCAACAGCATCAAGCTGCGCGACCCAAGTCAGCTGTCCATTCTAATCGATGTTGAACAACAGTTACTGAAACACGAGTCTGTGCCTAGGTAACGCAAGGGAAACACGCAAAGAATGTGTGAACTAACCTGTACAAATGCCTAACGACTGCGCTACAATCTGCCTGAATTTACAATTACAGTAACTAAAACTCGAAATTACACCTCCTATACGACACTCACACGCAATTTAAGTAAGAATCTACGAAGTAAACACAGAAAAGGAGCTATGTAACAAGTGAGCTAGGAGTATACGACTTGCTGCTAGCAGCTGCTTATCCAACGGCGGCAGGGAATACACTGGCTGTGACCAACCGACACTGACCGTTCAAAACAAAAACAGAAGCCGAATTTACACTATTCAGGTACTAAAGCGCGATGCTACAACTCTCAAGTACTATAATACGACCGAAATTTATGAACTAAACAATGCAAGTACCCAAAAACATGCAAAGCAATTAAGAATTAAACTATGTAACAAATAAGTGAACTAGGAATATAGGTTAAGAAAAGTCAAACTTACATTTATAGCACTTGTATACTTAGTAAAATCATTTGACAATGCCGACTGGAATACTCTCTTTGAAATTCTGAAGACTGCAGGGGTAGAATATAGGGAGCGAAAATCTGTTTAAAAACTTGTACAGAAACCAGACGGCAGTTTTAAGAGTCGAGGGGCATGAAAGGGAAGCACTATTTGAGAAGGGAGTGAGAGATGTTTGTAACGTATCTCCGATGTTTTTCAATCTTTACACTGACCAAGGAGTGAAGGAAACCAATGAAAAATTTGGAGTAGGAATTGAAGTTCAGAGAGAGACAAAATAAAAACCTTGAGGTTAGACGATGACACTGTAATTTTGTCAGAGACTGCAAAAGACTTGCAAGAGCAATTGAATGGAATGGACAGTGTCTTGAGAGCAGAATGTGGGATGAACACTAACGAAAGCGAAACAAGGATAACGGAGTGAAGCCTAATTAAGTCAGAGGATGCTGAAGAAATTATGTTACCAACCGATACATGTATAGTAGTAGGTAAATTTTGCTATTTGGGCATCAAAATAACATAAAGGTCAAAGTTGGATGACTATAAAATTTAATCTGCTAACTGCAAGAAAAGCGTTTCCGAAGAAGAGAAATTTGTAAACATCAAATATAGACTTAAGTGTTAGGAAATCTTTTCTGAAGGTATTTGTCTTGAGTGTAGCAATGTATGGAAGTGAAAGATGGACGATGAACAATTTAGGTAAGAAGAGAATAGAAACTTTTGGAATGTGGTGCTACAGAAGACTGCAGAAGATTAGATGGGTAGATCACGTAACTAATGATGAGCTACTGAATAGAATTGGGGAGACAAGAAATCTGTTGCACAGCTTGACTGAAGAAGGAATCGGCTGAATGGACACATTGTGAGACATCAAGGGATCACCAGTTTAGAATTGGAGGGAAGTGTGTGTCTCTGTGGGGGAGGGGGGTGTAAAATTGTAGAGGGAAATCAAGAGATGAATACAGAAAGCAGGTTCAAATGGATATAGGTTGCAGTAATTACTCGGAGATGAACGGGCCTGTACAGGACAGAGTAGCATGGAGAGCACCAGCAAACCAGTCTTCAGACTGAAGACCACAACAGAGAAATATATTTATTTACGTTCATGTCAAATACCAGCCCCACCACAGGTCTTCCTGCCTTCTTGTACAAAAGCTCCATCACCTGTGATCATCCTATAACTAAAGCAAATATACAACAAACCGCTGTACACCACATGGTAGAGAGTACATCGCACCGGTGTTATCAGTTATTATCCTTGCACCCCACTCTCACGCACTGACAGAGTAAAAGGTGATTGTCTATATATCTCCATACATACTCTAATCCACCCTTATGTTTCTAGGGAAATACGTCCTCTCTCCCAGAGAGTGGGAATACATACATATTCGAATGCCAACCTACACGATCTTAGGAGCATCCACATGACGCGTTTGCTTCACAGATCAGCCACATAACACGACCAGATGGGGAGTCACATTGAGAGGTGATCATTGTCTTCGGCACTGGCAAGTCTCACTTAAATTTCTAATAATGTAACAATTTTTCATGCAGTTCATCGTCGTGTTCTTCTGAGAGCACGAGCCTAATCGTAATAACATATTTTGATCGTAATAATATTTAATTTACTTAGCACAGACTTACTGTCGGTGTCTGCAAACCAACACAAAGTTATAAAAGAATGACCAGAGGAATCAAATTATTTTTATTGATTGAATAAGTTAAGAATGCCCACTGTTTCCTATATTTCCTTATCCTATTGAGCCCGCAGCAGGAGGGAGAAAGAATTGAATGTATGAAAAGAATTGCAGGAAGAATGTTTGGGGAGAGAATAAGGATCGAACGACATTTAGCGACTATGGGTGTACGATAGGGAACAACTAGTCTATAGGCAGCGATTATGGAAGCTCTGAAACTTCAGCCTTTGGCCGTAGCGAGGTGTAGGAAGGTTGGATAGTGTGCAAAATTTACGTTTCTGTCTTTGGGAGGCAAAGCGCGGGGTCTTTCCCATTGCGTAGAAGGGAGGTTTGACCGACAACTTATAACCGGGGAAATTCTGAGCTGCGATTGGTTGGGAGCCGCCCCCACCTTGAGCGGTCAGGCTAGCAGAAAAGTAGCGTGGGTCAGAGTCGACAACTGCTGCTTAAGATTTCTACGAGAGAGGACGCTTTTCTGAGACAGGTCGAGCGATGCTCGATTTGAGTGTGGGAAAACTGATATATTTATGATTAATGGTTTCACATTAAGTGAACAACCCTCTTTTTGCAGCTAGACCTAAAGTAACATTAATATTTTGGGGGAACGAAATTTATTTAGGTAGATAATGTGCAATAGTAGGTGATGTAGAAATGTTGCTTTGCTTTGTGATAGTAATTCGCAGTTTTGGGGTTTTATAACAATTTCGCGGTGAATAATTTAACCTTAATTTCTTGAGCAAGCAAGTTCATTTGGAAAAATGAAATTTTTAAGTGCGTGTAGCAATTTACTTAGTTTTACACCTGGCACTCACGACGTGGGGCTGATCAAGAATCTTGTAACTAGTGGAGGCACGAGTGCTAGGGACCTATAGCATGTAAGTAGGAAGTGTGCTATTACAGGAAATATGCGTGTGGAATTAAGTACTGTTATAATTTTTCAATATTCTTACATATCTGCAATATTGAAAGATTTAGTAACGTGAATCCTTTGTTAAAGACACGTGGTATGTCGTGTGAAAGCGTGTGTCGAATTTTAGCAAACCAAGTGAAGATAATGCTAGCTTATTCATGTTTATTGGACTGTAGAGTCACGTGGAGAAATTTTCTGAATATTGCAAAGCGGGCAAGAAGATTAGTAAAGTGATAACGTAGCCATGATCTTTGGCTGCAACAAAGTACGTAGTTCAACTTGAGTGTGTGTATCTCGTATGTGCAATTTTGGAAGGGATTTCATATTTCAGTGGGTGAAGTTGTGTCGGGAGTAGGCAGCAGTAAAATAGTGGCTATTAAAGTGAATGATCAAGTAGGCGCGGAATTTATACGTGAAAATTTTGGTTTTCGGTGGGATAATTTTGAGTACAGATAGTTATTTAATCGTAAATATCGGAACTGCTAAAGGCTCGACCCTTACGTTCCTCCTGTGCATATGTTGGTGCAGTAATTGTGTGTGCATGTTGATTATTGGATACAGTTGTGGAATATCCTTTTCTTCCGATCCAAAAGTGGGCATTTGTGGTAAAAAGAGATACCATTCTGTAGGAGTCCATAGTTTTAGTAAAAACGTCAGATGCGTTAACGATAAATTTAAATACAAAGACAAACGTGCTAAATTTTACATTGTTAATAAGAAAATCAGATGCGTTTAATTTACATTGTGGAATCTGATGCCGATTTCATGCTGTGTAAAGATCAGATGCGATAAGATTTGTTTAAATAACTGAATTTTCTGGTTCTTATAATTATCTGAAATGTTTAACGAGTAAACCATTTCTTATATAAAATTCAAATTCGACTCAGAACATGCTTTGTATAAGAGTAGAAAAACCTTTATTTTATTATCCCTTGAATAAAGATAATTTTATTTAATGATTTTATTATTTGTTTGATTGTCAATCATTGGGCCAAGCAGAATTGACATGGCTTTGAAGTTAGGGCATTTATGCAAAGGTCCCGCAAATAAATCCGTTGCGTGTAAAACTTAAGTAGTAGAGGGTATCTTTCAGCATGATTGGTAGACAGCGACTACGTTGTAATGAGTTGTCGAATCCATGCTACTGCTCACCAGTACGTATCATTCAACTACCAACGAGTCTATGCGTGTTAATCTCGGGATAGCAGAGATAGTGACCTAAAGGTTATTGTGGAAACTGAGGGTGTATGTTGAGTTACGAAGGTGGGGCTCGTTCTAATAGAGTGGGAGAAGCTATGAGGCAAACTTACATTTATTGAGGGCAATTGATGGCTAAGTACAGCACATTCTGTCTTCGACAACTGCAGTGTGTGCATCAGTACTCATTGTTGATATTGCTAAGATAAAGTTAGCAGCTCGAGAGTCACCGCAGACTGTATTCCTAAAGCATGAAAGCATTCTGAATGCACAGGATTTGCAGGAAGCGGCATGTGCTGCAGTGGAGTGAGAATAGCTCTGTGGTGTTGTCTTGCTTAAGATAGTGGAAGCATTGAGAGGAAATGTGCTGTTTGTGCTTTCTGTTACCGAGTTATTCTAAAAAACAACTAAAATTCAATTAGAGATGGTACACCGACAAGTGTTGGATGCAAGAAATACAAGTTTTCATACTGTCTTTTGAAATTTTATTTGCTTATGACGAATAGCCAGTTACCCACTCCTACAACCTATGGCATATAGACTCCCAGATTATTTCGAAATGTAATTTCCTTATGAAGAAATATTCAGTCGTTCAGAAGAGCAATAGAAACATGTGTATCTAAGACAGTTTCCAAACCTCTGTCAGTGCTATTTAAGTACAGTGATGTATGTGGCACCCCCACCCACCATTAACAAATGGTCCATTAAAACTAGTCTTCAATGACAAACACATGCATATAAACTTCCCCCTGACTTCGAAATGCGATTTGCTTACAAAGAAAATACACAGTCATTCACTGGAGCAATGACATCAGATGTGTGTAATAGTTTCCAAACATCTGTCAGGGCTATCTATATCAGCCTATTGAAGCTGTATAGGGCACTCCCTGCCTTCATTAACAAAATGTTCCACTAGAATTACAGTCTACTGCACCATGTTCATCCCAGACTGTTTCTTGAATTACGAGGGCTATTCAGAACGTAAGTCCGGATCTGTCGCGAAATGGAAACCGCTGTGAAAATAAAAAATGTTTTATATGCAACATGAGCTACTACACCTTGCACTTATTTCTCTACATAGTCGCCGCTCCGACTTAGACCCTTATCGTAGCATTGTACCAACTTTCCAATACCCTCTTCATAAAAGTCTGCCGCCTGTGATTTCTGCCAAGTCTCTACGCTGGTCTATACCTCGTTGTCTGTGATAAAATGTTGCCTTCATAACAAGCGGTTCATGTGAGCAGAGTTGAAACTCAGGGGCTCAATTGTGGTCTGTATTGTGGGTGATCAAACACTTCCCATTGAAAACGCTGAAGGAGGAAATCATTGCCCCTGCAGAGTGCAGCTGAGAATTGTCATGAAGGAACGGCGCGACAGTTGTGTTACGTGGGCTGCATGCCATCCGGCGAAATTTCTCACTGGACCCTCATCTTGGCGGGAGACACTTTCCTAAGCATCTTTACGTGCTCACTGTACACTCAGAACTGAAACGAGCGACGTGATGCGATCGATGGGCGTACTAGAGACACTGACCAATATCTCTGCAAAACTTCATTTGATTTTGACAGTGGTTTCCATTTCACAACGGATCGGAATTTAATTTGCAAAATGATTCAAATGGCTCTGAGCACTATGGGACTTAACTTCTGAGGTCATCAGTCCCCTAGAACTTAGAACTACTTAACGTAACTAACCTAAGGACATCACTCACATCCATGCCCGAGGCAGGATTCGAACCTGCGACCGTAGCGATCGCGCGGTTCCAGACTGTGGCGCCTAGAACCGGACGGCCACTCCGGCCGGCTTTCATTTGCAAATAACCCTCGTATACTTCCATATCGTTAGTATTGCACACATTTATACAATCAGACTTAGAGAGTTTATTTCCATAGTTATAAATGAGAGCTTAAAAACTATGTTTGTAGCTGATGATGTAAACATTGTCAGATCCATTGTGTTAAGAAATCTCGTGTTTTATCCGAATTCACAAGCTAATAGCCATCTACAGAATGCCATTGCAATATTGTAGGCTGATAATTCGTTTCAACGTCAACCAGTTCTCCTGTAGACAGATTTCTTACATTCCCACTAACTATACCAATTTCTCCTAATACGACTCCTGCTCCTGATTAACGGAAATGGTAGTGTCTCTAGAACGTAGACGTCCCGTTATTAAAGTACAGATATGCGACATCATTCCTCTGTCCTACAAATAGTCCATACATTAGGAAACCAAGAACCTAGCACCAATTCTAATTAGATTTGCTGTGTAATTCTCTCTACTGAAGTAGGCCATAGGCAACACGCAGATTTTTTTCTCCCTGCAGTACACCCCAATACAGAATTTAGTCGCTACTAGCTTAGTGTTGTGTACACGTCACAGAACACTTGCTATTGGATCGTATGGATCTGTAGTCTGAACAGTAGTTCTTCGCACAGGGATGAAATGACGTTCTTTTAACCCCATATAAGACCGCATACGTTGATAAAACGTTGGTATTGTCTCTGAAGTCTATATTTAGATGCTAAAAAAAATCATGATTCTTCAATATAGGTCAGGAGGAGTTAAGATCTCACTGTAATCATAGGTGTCAATTAAGAGAAAACGTAAGTATGCTTGATGCAGGAAAAAACAAGAAAATCAGTTTTAAGGCTAATGCTTTATTTTTCACAATGTGTCTTACGACATCGGTATTTTCGTCAAAAATGATCTCACTATATCTAAAAACATGTATCTGATATATAGCATACAGGGAAAGGGTAGGTCCATACTTAACGCAAGCAGCAATATGTCTGCAGGGAAAGAATAATATTCGCATTTCTTCCTGGATGTCAATTTTATACAGGTGAGCACTGCCAGAAGCTCTCACAATCACATGACTTTTTATTACTGCTTTCAGAAGATTTGATCGAGGTTTAATATTAGCTGTATAGCTCGCAATAATTTTTGCATCTATATTCTGACATATTATCCACAAAATTCTTACCCTCCAAGCACAGACAAGCACTTGTAAAACCACATGACATGTTCAGCCTATAGAATGTTCGTTTCGTCCCAATATTTCAGCCCTACACTACAATGGGAGCACATAGTTTCATCTCCAACACCAGCATAAATCAATCCAGCTTCACTTTGTCAGGACGCTACTTAATAGCTAAAGACCAATGTTAAAAAGATGATACTCTCACGTCAGTGAATTCTATACTTAGGGTGAGCTAACCTAATCTTCCACACATCACATGCTGAAACGCATAACGATGGTGATTCAGGAGATGAATGTGGGAGTATCTCCATCTTACACAGCTTACAAGTGTCATGCTAAAGAAACAGTTCGACCCACCACAGAGACACTTTCACAGATATACCTCCCAACACTCTCAGACAACCACTTTGTTATGGAGAAAACTGCGTTCAAAGCTGCTCTGAAGGTCCAAGATGCTGACACTTCCACTCACGTCATTATAACATCACATTTAGTCATGTGTTATACGTATTCTTGTAAGTGCAGTACAATCGTAAACTCTTAGCACAGCTACACTACTTTTCTGTACATGTGTGAATCAGTTTGTCGTTGAGGGGCTCCCTTGGCAGGTCAAGGGTATAATTCAAAGCTAGTTCCACCTGTGATATATCTGATGCAGTGTACAAAGGTGGATCCACCCACAGTGCATTTGGGACAGTATCTGAAGGTGGATGGATCAGCAATACATCTGGGGCGGTGTCTGAAGGTGAATCCACCAGCAGTAGGCTCAGAGGGGCCCTTATGACAAATTCGTGTGTGTGTGTGTGTGTGTGTGTGTGTGTGTGTGTGTGTGTGTGTGTGTGTGTGTGTGTGTGTGTGTGATGCAAATTCACCCACATATCGCCTGATCGAATACCTATAGCTAATAAAACGGTTATGCATTACTGGTTTTTTTTATCGACATACGCTCATAGCGGCTGGCTGCAGCGGTAGACAGACCGCTTCTTTGCCCCCTGTGGACTGGGCAGGTGAGTAGGATTGGGGGAGATGGGGTGAAAAGCCCAGTCACCGCTCAAGCCCACTCAGGCTTTGTATTCTTTCTGTTTTGTCTATCCGTGTGTGCTAATACCAGTAGCACGGGAGCTTCGACAAGCACTGCAGTGACGGAAAGTCCAGTCAGTGCCTATGTAGTGATGTGGATGGACTAATAAAGATCCTGCCACATTTTGTTCAGTTTTAAATAAGAAAGTAATTGTCACCTTCTTTGCATGGCCTTCATGGTAGTAGCGGCGCAAGTGTGGGGCATATTAATGATAGATATGCCATTTTTCTGTAGAAATGTACGTCGTTATTTTTTGCAAGTCCAGTATAATCAGATATAGCTACACCACAGACGTAAAGTGAGGGATAACTGTTTTAAGTGAAATATAGGACTGCTGTGTATTTCTTGTTGTTTTGTTTCTTTCTGAAAAAGTAGCTGTTTGCAAAATACTCAGAGAAAATCAACAAAATGTTGATGAATCAGCTAATAACAGTAAATAGTGACATGTGATTGGTTGCAGTGTATGTGCTGTGGTGTTACTTCCTGCACACTTAAAATTCTGTATTTACGCTCATCTTCTTCTGGAAGTGTGTACGGAATAATGGGGTGAAAAACGATAAAATTTTAATGAATTGCCTGGAAGTTGTAAATAGTGTCATATGGTGGTAGCTATTAATCATCCAGATATTTTAGGTGTGTTTCCTGAAAATGTATATAATAGCAGCGAAAGACATTTATGTGGTAATCTTAAAAAAATCGGTAAAATTAGTCATGAAATCCATGTTTACGTCTTTTTCTTTTTGCTTGAGCCTTTGTCGCGCAGTTTTCACAGGGTTGGCACTGTTGCAGTCGGACTTGGCGTGGTTATTTCGAAGGGGTGGCTAGATGCCCTTCCTGCAGCCACCCCGTAGCCCCCAGGATGGAATCAGTGTACCCCAGCAGTCTCGTCTAGTGTGAAACACGAAATAGTGCGAACGTGTTTCAAATGTCTGCGAGTCATGTAACTGAGGCGGGACGTGGGGACCAGCCCAGTATTCACCTATTGGGATGTGGAAAATCGCCTGAAAACCATATCCAGACTGACTAGCATACTGGCCCTCGTCCTTAATCCGCCGGGCAGATTCGATCCAAGGCTGGAACGCCTACCTGAGTCCAGGAAGCAGCACATCAGTGCTCTCAGCTAACCTGGCGGGTAAATCCATATTTACGTCTATCGCGGTAAAAATTGATAAAACAGTGATGAAACGTGCATCTTCTTAAAAATCTGTAAAATTAGTCACTGTAAATAGTGTGGTATATTGCAGAAAATAACGTGGTTGCCGAAGATTCACGAAAACTAGGCCAATATCACTAGGTGCTGTACTATGATGGAATTTAAAAAAAATTGTAAATTTGTGGTAAGATCTCATGGGACCAAGCTCCTTAGGTCATCGGTCCGTAAGCTTACACACTACTTAATCTAACTTACACTAACGTACGTTATGGACAACACGCACACCCAAGCCCGAGGGAGAACTCTGACCTCTGCCGGAGGGGGGGGGGGGGGGGGGACGCTTGAAACCGCACGGCTTGAATTTGCAATATCACCTGAATTTACTGGTGCTGATTGTGTTAGGTAAAGAGTAAGAATGACAGTCTCAGGGTTCTGGAAGGATTGTAAGCAGGGATGTGAGGCAACGATGTGGGCTTGGCCAATAACAGCAGAGTAGTGGTGGGGGAGCGGAGATACCATTTATTGGGTCATACATTACAAGCATTAAAAATGACAATTATCACTAAGTTAAAAGCACTGAGTGAACATAGCCCAAGCCTACCACACACCCTCCATCTTGCCTATAAATTGTGATTATCCTGACAGTTACTGACCATTCATTGTCATGACTTATTGCCCATTAATTACGTCCTAAATAAAGGAAACTTATGCCCAAGTGGTTTATTTACATAAGGGTCATTAAATTAGGCTAGGGCAACCAGGCAGTTTGTCTACTTAATAGATCAAAGGTCGGTGCCGAAACTGCTAGACCTACTACCCACGTAGCGCTATGAACCCACAATCACCATGCTTGGCAGATAAATGCACGAACAAACAAGACATGAGTTGAAGGCTATCGTAATCTATATTGCTCTGATGCATTAGGATGTTTATGTACAGCTTATCTAAATATTACCGACTGCTACTATTTGAGAATGCGGCTGATTAATGTGAAAGGTCCAGCTCCGTTGCAAATATGAGAACTTTCGACAGCGTGGGATGCCAGACATACAGAGAAGCTTGTCAAAAACTGTTTACTCAAATGGGATGAACATTGGGAAACTAGATTTCTATACGCACCTGTCAGCTGCCATCCGCCACAAATACGAACATTATTCACTATCATTTTGACCACATGTTCGCCATTCAAACCAAACGATATGAGGCAATTCAGGAAGGACTTAAGCGAAGATATTTTTCACCGTATTCGTACTGTCAAGAACTGCAACGACATTCTACGTACGGAAACACCATTTTTACCGAAGCTCTCATGGAAATCGGAGACATACGCTTAAACGTCAACAACGAAGCAAGCTTTGTTGCAACAACATTCTGCGTATAACCATTACAACAGAGTTTTACTGAAAGAACAATTCAGTGCTGATGATTTGCGTGCATTTACCGTAACAGACGAACAATTCTTACTTGCAGATCAAACGTTGACGCACGAAACAATTACAAATTCGGTGACCAATGGTAATGACGGTATATTTTTCCTTGATGCGCCCGGCAGAAAAGGAAAACGTTCATCAGTTTTTCGAGGGCTGCCTGTGTTAGACTACAGAACTAACAATGAGCTGGAGGAGCTGTTGGCAGAAGGAACGAATTTGGTGCGGTTAACTGGAAAGAAAAAACTAATATTTCTCTCGGAATTAAGATTTTTTGTTACAGCTTAACTTTCACAATTTTGAACAGTTGTTTAGAGGACTTATTCTTGAGAAATTGCTGAAATTTCTCAAGGTGGAATTTTAGGCTAGAGTGGAGATATAGTGTTTCTGTCGCAGTAGCACGAATTAAGAATTTGCCTCAATATATTCACATTGCTACAGAATTCAAATTGGTGGTAGCTCTTAAACACTGTCCCCTGCGCTAACTTTTTTAAACAATACCACTAGTATAGGAGTACTTTTATTCATTTCATTAACTTTTATTCAGACAAATCTTTGTCATTGACACAAAATATTAAAATATGAAATACCCGTAAGATGTTGTAACAATAGGGAACTGAATAATATATTTTCGAACCTTGAAATGCCGGAACGAACTTAAGGTGAAACCCATAATAGGCAACACACAGTACAGAAACTTACATCATGTTACAATGGTCAAAGTAATGGGAGACCAAGTCCTCCGCTAAATGTTTCCCTTATCGGCCGTAAATGTATCCTTTATCGTAACTACGCCGCTTAACGAATTTGCGGGTATCGTTCTTTAACTGGACCGCCGTGGACGACGACAGCGTTGACTTTACTTTCGTTGCTTCGTGGCAACAGGAGCTGCAGGAACAGTTGGTGAGAAGAAAGAGAAATAAAATTTTGCTAGAGGAGAAAGGAAGGGAACAGCCAAAATCTTGAAACAAGCGAAACTAATCAAAATACGGAGGATAATTGAGAAAAATTGGCACAGTTTAATTTCGCAGGGCCTGCTTTGTAATGAAAAGCTCCGTGGATATGAATGGACAACGCGGTTCTTCAAGCGTAAAAGTGATGTCGCAGTGTAGCGTTGAACAATACAAAAATTTTTTAGCTCTACTCTTAATACCTTAGCATGCTCCCGAACTGCAATAGATCTTCGAAAGGGGCAGACGTTCAAGAAAACGCTCATGAGCAATAATTTGAGGATTTATAACAAGAAGATTTCGTAGTGTTGTTCTTGGTTTCAGCAGTGCTTAAAAATTGTATGAAGTGGAATGCACGGAGATACAGGGTTTGTGGAATGCCTGATTAGAAAAAAGAGATTGTGATTGTCTGGTGTCAAGTACCCGAGGCTGCTGAAGACTGGGGAAGCTAGGGCCGCACCATCTCCATCCAGTAAAGCCATATGGTGTTTCACTCCACACTGACTCCTTTCCAATTTCAAATTTATTTGCTAGATATTGATATTGCTCCGCGTTGTTACCGAGGAAGAGTGCTTGTACATAAATACTTTACTCGAATTATATGGTTACTTGCTGTAGATTTAGTAACTCTTCGAGCTCGGCGGTTATTGAGGTAAGAAGAGCCGTTTCACAACGAAGCTGCATCGAACGACCACAGCTACTGAACAGAAATAAAGTGAGATATTGATTCTACCACACAAAAACAGGGTATACGCTCTTCCTTTGGTTAGTCATTGTATCCGTAACTGTTCTGAAACTGCTTAACTGATACTGGTACTGCCTGTGCAAGTATTGCAAGTCGAATTTTGTCACTTCTCCAGTACGATCTAGCGTCTTCCGCCTATTCCCATCCGTCACTGCATACAAGTGAGAGAGAAACTCAACACGAGACATCTTCCTCTCGTTATAGCCTCTCCCTTTTTAAGTTTTACTTCCTCTCTTACTTCAGTCTCTTAATACTCTTGTTCAAATTTATTCTGTCTGTCGAATACCACATACACTACTGGCACTTTTTCTTCTGATGCCCATTGTGCCCTCACACACACCACCACACTGTTCGGTGAACGACTCCAACTGAGAAAAGGTCACAAATGCAATGCAGTGATTATTCCACAATTTGAATCAAGAACAGCTGCCAACATAAGTACCCGGGAAGTACCCGGGAAGTACCCGGGAAGTACCCGGGAAGTACCCGGGAAGTACCCGGGAAGTACCCGGGAAGTACCCGGGAAGTACCCGGGAAGTACCCGGGAAGTACCCGGGAAGTACCCGGGAAGTACCCGGGAAGTACCCGGGAAGTACCCGGGAAGTACCCGGGAAGTACCCGGGAAGTACCCGGGAAGTACCCGGGAAGTACCCGGGAAGTACCCGGGAAGTACCCGGGAAGTACCCGGGAAGTACCCGGGAAGTACCCGGGAAGTACCCGGGAAGTACCCGGGAAGTACCCGGGAAGCAAGGCCTCCAGTCCACTGTGTACCAGTTCGGTTCGTTTTGTTGTATGGTAATAAAATTACTCATTCTTTAGCAATAATACATAACTGCTAGCTCGAGGAATGATCCACACCTAAAGACTGGGAGTATGCACAGTTCATACCAATACACAAGGAAGGAAATAGCAGTAATCCAATTAACCCGTATTTGGGAGTGTGGTGTCACCGCCAGACACCACACTTGCTAGGTGGCAGCCTTTAAATCGGCCGTGGTCCGTTAGTATACGTCGGACCCGCGTGTCGCCACTGTCAGTGATTGCAGAACGAGCGCCGCCACATGGCAGGTCTAGAGAGACTTGCTAGCACTCGCCCCAGTTGTACAGCCGACTTTGCTAGCGATGGTTCACTGACAAATTAAGCTCTCATTTGCCGAGACGATAGTTAGCATATCTTTCAGCTACATCATTTGCTACGACCTAGCAAGGCGCCATTATCAATTACTGTTTATCTTGTGATGCATGTACCGTCAGACCGATGTTCACCAATTATGGATTAAAAATAAGTATTCCAGAAGCTACGTACTTTTTTTACTAGACTCAACTCCTTTAACTGTTCCAGACCTCACGCCAGCCTGCGTGAGCTTAAACGCGTGCCTTTCGGCTACCTCATAGTGGCTTGGCTGTCTTGCCAAGTCACAAAAGGGAGTATATACTGTACGCTAACATTATAAATTGCCTTGGACGTAATTATCTATTGACACAGTTGGCACAGGTTCAGAAAGTATCGTTCTATTGGGACAACTAGCTGTTTATTCACACAAAGTAATGAGTGCTGTCGACATGGTATATCAAGTAGATTCCATATTTCTTGATTTACAGAAAGCTTTTAGCAGAGATCCTCATGAACAGCGTCTAACCAAATTTCGAGCCTATGGAGTGTCGCCTCAACAGTAAATAAAACGTATACAATAATAAATGCTCATGCCCAACAAATTAAAAGAATTGTCTAACAAAAACAAAGGAAGAGGTAGATAAATTTTGGGACCTTCTAGAACAAACTGTGAACAGAGTAAATAAAAGGAATGTAAAATTCTTATTGGGAGATTTCAATGCTCAGTTGGGAAAAGAAAGGAAATATAAAGATATAATTGGAAAATGGAGTCCACATAAATTTACGAACAAAAACGGTCAAAGACTTGAACTCTGCAGAGAACACAACCTTATATCTAAATCAACATACTTTAAGAGGAAGCCAAGTAAACGTAAAACATGGAAACATCCAGACTGGAGGAAGGAGGATTGGCAGCTAGACCATGTCTGTATGGACAAACATTTTAAGAATGAGATCCACAATGTTAAAGTACTGAGAGGAGTAGACACAGGCTGAGACCATTATATAGTTAAAATTATAATCAAATTCACTCCGTTAAAGAAGAGGACCAGAGAAACTAAAAAAATAAGGAGGTTTGACCCACATCAGCTAATTAAAAATAATAAACACCAACAAGTAACACAAACCATCAAATTAACAGATGATCTAGAACAACTAGTGCCTAATCTTAAAAAAGAAGCAGACAATCTAGCTCCCTTGAACCCACTCAGGAAACATGCATAGTGGACATCAGAATGTGATAAATTCCATGAAGATAGACACCAAGCATGGTTAAAGTGTCAAACACATAAAACTGAAGAAAATGCCATCAATCTAAAAAATGAAAGAAAAAATACAAAATATTAGAAGAATCAAGAGAGGATTCCATAAAGACATTATAAACTCTATAGAAGGTAATTATCATAAAACCAACTCCAGGAACTACTATAAAATCTTAGGGAAACAACTACAACAATATGAGGCTCCTACTCTAATGCTGAAAGATGAAGATGGAGGAATGACACACAGTAACAACGAATATGCAGAAATCATGGCAAAAGCATTTAACAAACTTTGGAATTGCGAGGAACCCAAAGAACCCTTACAAATCAACAAACACCCCAATAAAAACCAAACCTAACAAACTAGACCTTCCAACTTTCCAAGAAGTAGAAAAAATTCTTGAAGAACAAAAAAATTACAAGGCATGTGGAGAAGATCAGGTTTTTGTTGAAATACGCAAGTGACACAGTCAAGACCTCCTTACACATGGCTTTACCAAAAATTGGGGAATACAACGATTCCTCGAACATTGGACCACAGCTATCATCCACCCACTACCCAAAAATGGAGATAAGAGCAACCCAGGCAACTACCGAGGAATCTCTCTCCTAGATTGCACATACAAAATTCTATCTAAGATCCTATATGAAAGAATCAAGGAGCAATTCGAACAGGAGTTAGGGGAATATCAGGAAGGTTTCAGACCATGTAGAAGCTGTGCAGAGCAGATAATTAGTTTAAAATTGATTATGGCATACTACAAGAAACTGAACAAACCTCTGGCAATAACATTTGTAGATTTTAAGAAGGCATATGACTGTCTCCACAGACCTTCAGTATTAAAACTTTTAAGAAATCTAGAACTTCACCCAAAACTAATTAAAATAATACATCTCACTCTAACCAACACCAAATCAAAAGTGAAGTTTAGAGGATTATCTCTGAATCATTCCTCATAAAAGCTGGCTTAAGACAAGGTGACTGCCTATCACCATTACTGTTCAACTGTGCACTGGAATACATAATGAGAATGGTACAAGAACAATCCAAAGATAAGAATTTGAAGTGCAAAAGATGATATTAGCTTAAACTGCTTGGGATTCGCTGATCTTGCTATCCTGGCCAACACCATTCAAGAAGCCAGGCAACAAGTGAAATCACTACAAGATATAGCAGAGGAAGTAGGCCTTAGAATATCATTTGAAAAAACGGAGATTATGCTAATTGATCCACCAACTGCAAACAAAATTACAATTGGAGAACAGGAAATCAAAATTGTTGATAAATTTAAATATTTAGGCGCAATAATAACATACAATGTAAATGAGAAGCCATCATGGCATAATAGAATAAAAAACTGAACTACGCTAATTACATTACCAAAACCACATACAACAAAAAAGCCTATCTATAGATGCAAAATTAAAACACTATAGAACAGTTACAGAACCAGAAATAACGTATGCAGCTGAAACTATCTTCAAAATAACTAATACAGCAGAAAATGACAGAATACTAAAAATAGAAAGAAGAATAATTAGGACATGTATAAATAAACAGTATAAAATAAATGGACATTGGAGAATAGCATCAAATGAAACAGTAAGTGAGAAAATAGAACCAGTCATGAGCACGATCAGGAAGAAACGCATCTCATTCTTTGGACATCTGATGAGAACTCCAGGAAACAGAATTAGTAAAAAAAATAATACAAAAATTGTGGAATAGCAAGAGCGACATTAAATGGATCACAGAAATTAAGTAAGATATAAAAACTCCAGATTACAGTTGTTTGTTGTTGTGGTCTTCAGTCCTGAGACTGGTTTGATGCATCGCTCCATGCTACTCTATCCTGTGCAAGCTTCTTCATCTCCCAGTACCTACTGCAATCTACATCCTTCTGAATCTGCTTAGTGTATTCATCTCTTGGTCTCCCTCTACGATTTTTACCCTCCACGCTGCCCTCCAATACTAAATTGGTGATCGCTTGATGCCTCAGAACATGTCCTACCAACCGATCCCGTTTTCTGGTCAAGTTGTGCCACAAACTTCTCTTCTCCCCAATCCTATTCAATACTTCCTCATTAGTTATGTGATCTACCCGTTTAATCTTCAGCATTCTTCTGTAGCACCACATTTCGAATGCTTCTTTTCTCTTCTTGTCCAAACTATTTTTCGTCCATGTTTCACTTCCATACATGGCTACACTCCATACGAATAATTTCAGAAATGACTTCCTTACACTTAAATCTATACTCGATGTTAACAGATTTCTCTTCTTCAGAAACGCTTTCCTTGCCATTGCCAGTCTACATTTTATATCCTCTCTACATCGACCATCATCAGTTATTTTGCTCCCCAAATAGCAAAACTCCTTTACTACTTTAAGTGTCTCATTTCCTAATCTAATACCCTCAGCATCAACCGACTTAATTCGACTACATTCCATTATCCTCGTTTTGCTTTTGTTGATGTTCATCTTATATCCTCCTTTCAAGACACTGTCCACTCCATTCAACTGCTCTTGCAAGTCCTTTGCTGTCTCTGACAGAATTACAATGTCATCGTCGAACCTCAAAGTTTATATTTCTTCTCTATGGATTTTAATACCTACTCCGAATTTTTCTTTTGTTTCCCTTACTGCTTGCTCAATATACAGATTGAACAACATCGGGGAGAGGCTACAACCCTGTCTTACTCCCTTCCCAACCACTGCTTCCCTTTTATGTCCCTCGACTCTTATAACTGCCATCTGGTTTCTGTACAAATTGTAAATAGCCTTTCGCTCCCTGTATTTTACCCCTGCCACCTTTAGAATTTGAAAGAGTATTCCAGTCAACATTGTCAAAAGCTTTATCTAAGTCTACAAATGCTAGAAACGTAGGTTTGCCTTTCCTTAATGTTTCTTCTAAGGTAAGTCCTAAGGTCAGTATTGCCTCACGTGTTCCAGTGTTTCTACGGAATGCAAACTGACCTTCCCCGAGGTTGGCTTCTACTAGTTTTTCTATTCGTCTGTAAAGAATTCGTGTTAGTATTTTGCAGCTGTGACTTATTAAACTGATAGTTCGGTAATTTTCACATCTGTCAACACCTGCTTCCTTTGGGATTGGAATTATTATATTCTTCTTGAAGTCTGAGGGTATTTCGCCTGTTTCATACATCTTGCTCACCAGATGGTAGAGTTTTGTCAGGACTGGCTCTCCCAAGGCCGTCAGTAGTTCCAATGGAATGTTGTCTACTCCGGGGGCCTTGTTTCGACTCAGGTCTTTCAGTGCTCTGTCAAACTCCTCACGCAGTATCGTATCTCCCATTTCATCTTCATCTACATCCTCTTCCATTTCCATAATATTGTCCTCAAGCACATCGCCCTTGTATAGACCCTCTATATACTCCTTCCACCTTTCTGCTTTCCCTTCTTTGCTTAGAACTGGGTTTCCATCTGAGCTCTTGATATTCATACAAGTCGTTCTCTTATCTCCGAAGGTCTCTAATTTTCCTGTAGGCAGTATCTATCTTACCCCTAGTGAGATAAACCTCTACATTCTTATATTTGTCCTCTAGCCATCCCTGCTTAGCCGTTTTGCACTTCCTGTCGATCTCATTTTTGAGACGTTTGTATTCCTTTTTGCCTGCTTCATTTACTGCATTTTTATATTTTCTCCTTTCATCAATTAAATTCAATATTTCTTCTGTTACCCAAGGATTTCTACTAGCCCTCGTCTTTTTACCTGCTTGATCCTCTGACCACAAATGAAAATCAATGAAAGGAGTACAGGAAGAGTGGTCTCAGATGAAGAAAGAAAGAAAATATCTGAAAGAATGAAGAAATATTGGGCAGGCAGGAGAGCAAAACACGTTTCATATAAGAATAGACTATTATATTACCTAAATATCTTCTTAAGTTATTGTTGAGCCAAATTGTATCCCTGTGTAACAACTTGTTTTCAGCCTTTTATTTTTGACTAGAGTGGTCCAATGAAGGCCATAAAATAAACAATGAATCTTACAAAATGAATTTAGAAGTTAATATCTCGATAAAGTCTTAAGCGATTTTCACAAACTACGCATACGTCTCTTGAGAACTATTGGACTGTTATCGTGCATTTTTTTTTATAAACAACCTATTTTGAATGACAAGCTGAATGTACATTTCGTGTATAAAAACGAATTTTTACACTAATGAATAAAACACTAAACATAGCAACAACATTACGAACTAGACACAGATACGGAAGTATGAACGTATTTGGTTTTAACTGTTTATATTTATAAGTAACAGAACAATTTAAAGTAGATTTTACCTGAATGAAATCACTGTCAACACATTTACGCTAGAGAAAAACTAAGAACAGCAATAGAAAGGCGAGGATTTTTACGTGTATATTCAAATATGATACATGTATATAACATTTAATTTATAGTTTTTAAGTATGTTTCGGAAGCCAGAAGCGTTTGCGTTTTACTCATGTCAGTCGTCAATCGTGAAACTATAATTTTAAACTTGCGCTAAGAGAACAGTGTTTTCCGAAAGTTTACATGAACGTGAGTTACTGTTCAATTCCCTGGAAGCCCTCGCTCAAATATTAATGAATTCGATGTTAAACCATTACTAACTTGTGGTAAACGTTACAGTGATCGAAAAACAGTTTTGTTAATCTTTAAAAAGCTGTAAGTACTGAACACTATTTCCATCGCAAGTTTCTGCCTGTATTAATTTTTTTAGGGGTAACTTGACACGTGCGTTGGATCGCCTCTAGACTATCGTGGCTAACAGCAAAAAATCCAAGCATTCGGAGGCCCTATAAACGACGACTTTCTATTTGATAGTTTATTAGTCGTGCAGATGCACATAGGGCTCACCAGCCGGGAAGTTACTGAACAGTTATTTTATGGAATCAACAAGATAGCACCATAATTTTTATTTCGTTGTGTCGCATAATGCTGTAGTTAACTGTCTAGTAAAATCATTAGAAGATAGCAACGAATTCCAAAATTATTTATACAAGGTGTCTATGGCGTGAAAGATGACACCAAACAAATTTTGTTGTCCTTTACGAGTACCAGAAAATTCCCGATAAATTTCAGTTGCACTATAAAGGATATCAAATTAAAAGTTGTCGAATAAAGCAAATACCTAGGAGCTGCAGTTAGGAATAATTTAAATTGGAACCACCACATGGAACATGTAGTGGGCATGCGAACCAAAGACTGCATTTTGTAGGAAGAATACTTAGAAGATGCACCAAATATACTAAAGAGACTGCCTACACTACATTTGTTCATCCTCTTCTGTAGTATTGCTGCGCTGTCTTTACCTGACACGTTTGGCCGAAATCAACGAAAAAATTCAAAGAAGAGCAGCTCTTTATGTATTATAGCTAAGTAAGGTTAGTTAGGTTAGTGTTTTTTAACGTCCCGTCGACAACGAGGTCATTAGAGACG
Source organism: Schistocerca piceifrons (assembly GCF_021461385.2). Classification (NCBI taxonomy): domain Eukaryota; kingdom Metazoa; phylum Arthropoda; class Insecta; order Orthoptera; family Acrididae; genus Schistocerca; species Schistocerca piceifrons. The sequence continues at coordinate 344,785,386 of NC_060149.1, read as the reverse complement.
GAGCGCAAGCTCGGGTTAGGGAAGGATGGGGAAGGAAATCGGCCGTGCCCTTTCAAAGGAACCATCCCGGCATTTGCCTGAAACGATTTAGGGAAATCACAGAAAACCTAAATCAGGATGGCTGGAGACGGGATTGAACCGTCGTCCTCCCGAATGCGAGTCCAGTGTGCTAACCACTGCGCCACCTCGCTCGGTGCTAAGTAAGGGAGAGAGTCACGGATATGATATGCGAATTTGGATGTGCAGTCATTAAGGAAAGATGTTTTTCGTTGTGGCGTCATCTTTTCACGAAATTTTAAACACAAGGTTTCTCCTTCGAATGCGAAAGGATCTTGTTGACTAACTTACACAGGGAGAAATACCAAGGTAATAAAGTAAGAGAAGCCAGAGTGCACACGGAAAAATCTAGATGTTCACCTTTTCCACCTAGTAGACAGTAGAACGAACGATACATAAAGTGACTGAACCGTCTGCCACTTACGTAAGTGCAAACCGCAGAGTAGTGATGTACATGGAGATGTAGAAATTATTTTGAAATGATGTAGCAGATAAAATGGTTGTAAGTTTACAAGAAACAGGCAAAGATGAATTCCACTTAATTATGGGATTTACAACAGAACTAAACTTTAAAGTTAATGTAATTTTATTAACGAGTGATATTTTACGTGAATAAAATGAGATGTTTTGTAGCATTATTGCCGTTACACATACAGTAGCTGTAGTAATAAAGTAAAATAAAGTATCTTTATCGCCGAAAATTTTGCATGAATTGGAGGAGCGAAATCTGACGAGTCACAAAGAGTTAGAAAAACGGGATAAAATACTCGTCCGTTCTCTGTAGCACTGGAGAACTCAATAGTCTTATGTAAATGTTTCGAGGAGTTGTAATTAGCAGTCACAGACTAGAAAACAAAACCAGCTCTCTGAATCAGAAATTCTATTTCTGTAGGTATAATGCTTGCGCTGCGCAAGTAAACTTGTTATGGAACTTTTTTAACGTTAATACGTCCATTATTACAAAGTAAAACAGTAAAATTTCCATAATCGCATTTTAGAGACGTTAGACTTGAGACTAACTGAACGTCGCCCTTGCGTGCTTTTGTGCATCCTCATTGTCTGAGGAGAAAGTAATCTGTGAAAGACGAGGTTTCAGATTAATTATACAGATCTGCGCTCCAACAGGCGCACTTCTTCCTGCAGGCATCAGATAAATCGGGTTCCTTTCAAAGAAAATGGCCCTTTTCACGCCACGTATGTTAGGCAGTATTGATTTCCTGGTCTTACGTCGAACAGCTGTACGCGCAGTACAGGTCCAGAGGAATTTTGAGCCATTCAAAAATATATTCTGAAATGAATTGTGAAATGCAATTAGATTTGTTTCGTTCCACAGAACTCAGGTTAGGCTTTTGCTACGATTTACTGCACATCACACACTTTAAAACGACAGTCTGTCCACCATGGATTGTAGCACTTAATTCTGTAATTTCTTCTTAGAGTTTTACACATTATCGATGTTCTTAGGAATATATCTAAATTAAATATAAAAATTCAGAACCTGACAAAAAGTGAATAACCTAGGAGGAAACGAAATGGAACTTTAAAGGTTGAGAGGGATTGTGCTGTAACTGTAGCGATTCGAAAAAGGAGTGAAATTTACAAAGAATGCGTCAGTGTGAACCCACTTATCAGTATGAAGTTACACCCCCCCTCTCCCTGGCCTAGATGCATGCACTGATGCGGTTAGTTAGGATGCAATGAAGCCGCTGTATCTGCTCCTCTGGTAAGCTGTCTCACAACTGTTCTAAATGATCCTTGATATCCTAGATACTCGCAGTGGGATGGGGTTGGCGTCCATGCTAGTCCCACACATGTTATACCGGGACAGATCTTGAGATCTTGCTGGCCATAGGAGTACCTCAACAGCAGGTAGACAGTTAATAGAGACACGTCCAAAGTATGGACGAGAAGTGCGCTGTTGAAAAGTGGCATTACGATACTGTCACATGATAAGTAACAAATGAGGGCGTCGGATGTCTGACATACCATTGTGCCCTCAGAGTTTCCTCGATCACTAACAACGGTGGCCTGAAGTCATACCTGCTGGCTTCTCGCACCACGAAGCCAAGAGTAACTGCATACTACGCTTGGGACGATGATTCTCTAGTCCCGCTAGTGGTAGTCTCAGACAAAAGGTGTGGGATGACTTAGAATTTTGCATGGAGTCCATTACTTAATTTTAGCACGCAGGAAATTGAAGGCGAAAGCCAGCAAATCTATCTCGTCGCCGGGCACTACCTAGCACAACCAACACTCAAGTAAAGGAAGAGTTTCCATAGAACGACTAAGGTTCATTTTGGAGCAGGTTAGTATAGCAGTTGTGCACCAGGAGCCGGTGCTCCAAGAACTGGTTGTTGTAAGATGTAACACTGCCCCCATGTCACACAGAAGACTGGCCATTTGAACATCACTTAACCACGTGCATAGAGATACCCCTACAACCAGTAAATTATGGCGAACATCTCTCACGTGTAAATATTAATCACTTCGTTGGAGACGATTCTTGTTTATACAGCTGAGTGTTGACCACTGGAAAGTATTTTGCACTTAATTAAGTAGCCATTGTTGTCTATAATAGCATCAGTGATGCTGAGTTTCGTGTGTTTCGGAAAACATTTTTGATTATCATCTCTTGTAATGAATAATTTCTTATAGTACTTCAGTTTTTTGGTTATAATTCATGACGTTCATTGCTATCAGTTTTTTCATCACGTATATCTAGAGTGCAGAAGGTCAAGACGTTTCTAATGCAACGTCCTCGTAAGTAAAAATCATTCTTGTCATCTTAAGGGACGCAGGTAAGAAGTTTGTTGTGTGTCCTAAGAAAAACAATGGTCTGCATCTGAAAGCGTTCATCATCATCAGTTATCTGCTATATTAGCAGGTCCTTTGCCTCTCCATTTTCTGCGATCCATTGCTTCCTTCTTAAGGCTGCTGTATGTTGTACTGTCCATCATGTCATCCAGTATCTGGAATCTCTTCCTTCCTCGCTTCCTTTTCCCTTCTACATAAACTTCTAAAACTGTTTTTATCAGTCCGTCATTCTTTCTTAATATATGCCCAATCCAATTTCTTTTTCTTCTCTTTATTAGATCTAGTAACTGTCTTCTCTCTTCCACTCTTCTCAGTACCTCTTCATTTTTTACTCTGTCCATCCAACTTATTCTTTCCATCTTCCGCCATGTCCAGATCTCAAAAGCCTCCAGCCTCTGTCTTTTTTCCTCATAGTCCATGTTTCAGCGCCATGTAGAAGAACACTCCATACAAGACATTTTATGAGTTTGAGTTCTCTGTCCAGACCGCTGCAGAAGATTCTCGTTTTCTTATAAAACGCCTCTTTTGCCACTGCTATCCTTGTTTTAATTTCTGTGGTGCACTTCCAGTCGGTGTCTATCCTGCTTCCAAGATACTTAAAATTTTGCACCTGTTCTAGTGTTTCTCCATTCAGCATAATTTTTATTTCCTTATTTCCTCCTAGTGCAAATACTATTGTTTTATTTGTGTTAATTTTCATTCCATATCTTTTTCCGTTAGTTGCAATGGTGTCCAAATCCTGTAATGCTTTTTCCCCTGTGGCTAGGAGGACCATGTCATCAGCAAATCTCAAACACCCTACTCTTCTTCCTCCAATTTCTACTCCTTTGCCATCTAATGAGCATTGGTCAATCATTTTCCAAGTAGAGGTTGAAAAGAGTAGGTGGTAAACAGCATCCTTGTCTTACTCCTTTTCCTAGTCTGATCCAGTTCGTACTTTCTCCTCTCACTTTAACTGAAACTTTTTGATTAAGATATGAGTTTATAAGTCTTCTGGTTTCCCAGTTCACTCTTTTCCCTCATAGTCGCCAGCTTGTCCCAAACCACATTGTCAAATGCCTTTTCTAGATCGATGAAGCACATATATAGGTCTCTTCCTTTTTCAATAAAGCATTATGCGCAGGTTAATGAATAAGGTCAGGAGAAGCAACTGTTAAATATCTGAGAAAATAGTTTGTTTTAAAATTAATTAGCTATGGACGGTTCTCCGATGAACTAACAGACGACAAACAGCTGCTATGTGAGCTTTTTAGTTTAGAAATATCTGACAGTAATCTTTCGAAAATGGTATTTTAAACAATGTGCTTTGTTTTTACTTAAACTTCGAATCGGGGCAGGAGTATCATTGTTGGTGTTTCATAATAGCGCATTTGACTTTTCTGGAAATTATCTTAAATGATTAATTACGTCGTTTTATGCTCCTAATATGCTTTTTGTCCTCTTAATTTCAGTATTCCTTTATAAAAACAGATGAAATGCAAATAATTTGAAATCCCAGTAAAACGCTCTATTGGAGTCATGTGATGCCTGTGACTTCACTGGCTAGCTCGCAGCTCCTACTGTCATACTGTTGACAGTGATGTCTTGTTTTGCAATTTAGGTTTCGGAAAATGGGTTACAAATGGTGTGTAGTACCATAGTGTACAAATACATCTATGAAAACTCCTGAAAAGTTTTTTAGTGTTACAATGAAGGATAGCGTCATTCAATGAAATTAAACTCTTCACGAAAATCGTTTTACTCAGTTCTATTGCTCCGTAGAGCGGCATACCGTCGAATTTTATGAGATGGTCCCCATAGATAGCTGGTTCGCATCTAACAAAAACTATTAACAGTTCTCTCATTTGAAAACTTAATCATAATTACAAATCTTCACACCGATCAGAAAAAGAATTATTCTGTTTTTCTTGCTGTTTACATATGCTTACATTTGCAGTCGCTGTTCACACACTACCATTCTATTAACATAGAGTTATAGACTCTCCGCTGGACAGATTCATTTGAAGACTCCTCAAGAAATGTAATCCATCAACAAAGGAACTAGCTCACTAACAAATTTTCTTGACTTACCCCGTAGTAACCGAAAAGCGGTACTGCTCGAAAGTGGTTAAAATTAAAATGCAGCGTAGCGGCAAACCACAAAAAACAAAAATCTTGCCAAGTTCAATGCAAGGAAAAGAAACTATGCCATGCACATCATGCTTCATGTTTTGAGCTACATGTTCTATCAAGTGCAATTCAGCGACACAATTACAAAATTAAACTTTCTTGATCAGACGGTAAAAGGAACTCTTCTTACGAAATAACTAAAAAGAGGTCATATTTCAAAACTTTTATCAACCCCATTCCTTAACAAATACAACCATCTATACAAAATTCGCTTGTTACAACAAATGTAACTGCCATGAAATTAGTTAACAGTTTATGGAGCGGTGTTCCAGAGAATGAGAAGATGCGTAAAATGTGGTTGCACTGTACCGGCGAATTGCCACCACGTCAAAGCACAAGTTCACTAAATTAAAAATGTGTTGCAGTGTTAAGTTAAAATTAATTTACCTCTATCCCACTTAGTCTAGCGTATACTTTAATAGCGATTCGATTAATTTTATGTGGTTGTTCCACTTCAACTTACGATAAATTACGCGTGAGAGAGAAATGTAGCGACAACATTACCTGAATATCTTCACACTTCTCAAATCAGACTCTACAAAATCATATTTCCATAAAGCAACATAATCTGCGTTTGCATCTCTGTTCTACTACATATTTCCAGACCGCTCGTGACCAACACCAGAATCTCTCAATTCTCACCGAAAGTTACTCTGGCAACAAATGCTACTGACTACCACTCAGATCCTATGTGGCGTCACATATCGATTACTAAAGACTTCTTTTTGAAAAATATCCAGTGTACATCGAATGAAAGGAGAGCTCACATCACTTTCATTGAATACCAAAAACGATGTAGAAACCTTACAATATTTGTAATTAACGCGGGCCTCTGTAGTAGCCATGGAGATCCGCTACTGCGCCCCTGGCCTTGGACGTTAATGCCATTAACCTGGAGAACCTCAAGGCTCTGCCCACACAGATCCCAAATGTTCTTGTAGCCTGTGTACGTGACGCACCAGTGGTGGCCAGGCAGCAGGATTGAGACTGGCGATTTTGGAACAGTAAGTCCTGTGTGCTTGGCATTCTATGATGAGTCATTAGAATAATGAACTTGCACTAAAGCTATATTAAGAAAAATAAGTACTAGGAACTTGAGAAACAGCACGTAAAGCCTTTTCAGAAACTACATAAGCGAAAACTGCCTGACTGCATAATAGGCAATTTTCCTATGTTAAAAATATGGTTAGGTTTGTTCTGATTAATAATAGCATTTACGATCAATTTTCTCACAAAATATCTTTTACGTAATTAACAATTTAAAAATCATTAACTATCAAGATCTGATCATGTGATCGAAAACGCTGTGTTATTGCCTGATGCTCTGGTGACGTCATAGATTATGTGTAAGACAAAGTTATACGTGTGTTATAGGAGCGTTAACCGAATGTTACGAGCTATTTACGTACTTTTTCGGCAAACAGATTAGCTACTTATTGATGGAGAACGCATTGTAATTTTTGAGTTACAACAGAAAAAGTTTTAGAACGCTGATAATGGACGCCTTGCGAAAGTTGATGCGTTTATGCTCCACCCATTTACAGCGGTGATATGTGCAACGATGGACATTCTTTCCACTGCCCCCTGCATCATTCTGAAAACTAAGGATTGTAGAACTTTCGCAGAGCGGTCCTTTTATTATAACTGGATTATCGAATATCAGTCATGATATACGACACGAACCACAAAATTATTGTTGGCAAAATTTATCGCTGATTTCCTTTGTGGAAGACAGTACAGACATCGCATCTAACAAGCACTCGGTAGAGCAATGGATATCGCAGACTGCAGATGAAGAGGGCACATTTTCGAATACTGAATGAGTCATGTTTTTAAAGTTTTACACGAAATACGAAAATAGTGTTAGCAAGAACTGATTGCAGCAATTGTTTCGATTGTGGGATGAATAATCTATAACTTCACATCAGTCAGTGTGAGAAATAAACAGAATAAATGGTTTTACTTTCTGAAGAAAGTTCACTTTCTTGGGAAGCATTGCTAGTACTGAAGATATAACCATACGCCTCAGTACGCGGTATGGGACATGAAGGTCATAAGGAGAGGAAAAGTGTATACAATATGCAGGTGACACGTTAGAGCTGTGATGTTTGTGAGAGTACACTGGTGTCAGCACGGCACGGAATTCAATTTTTACACAACGACACAAGCTCAGCACAATAGGCTTTCGGGTGGACCAAGTGACATCAGGGAATCACCATCGACTGTTGCTCTTAACATTTATTTGGCACATTTAAACTAGACAAATAACATAAAACCATCAAAACATTTTTAAAACTACCATTTAGTTGAGAGCAAGTTACTCCCAAAGTTAAACATTCATAAACCACGGCACTTATGGCCTATTACACGTTTAGTGAAATTAGTTAAAAATTATTTACTCAAAACCTATGATCAACCTGAACTATTTACTGAAAATTTAACGAGGAAATATAGTCTCGTTACTGCAGTGATTGGTATTACCAAAGTAATTCAGAATCCAGGCAACAAATCAGATACCATGGCACACAACCACGTTACTTATATGGCAGGCACCCTACGATGTAGGATATAATATATAAAATTTCATGTGACCAAGCAACCTCGTGGACTAGAAACTATCCCCAGAAGCGGACGCCCGCCCACTCAGCTGTTTCCAATACAGGCTCGGCATGGACCCCCAAACTGGAGCAGCATCGGTCACGAATAGGCACGAAAAATCCCAGAACCAGTGGGTGTCTACAACAGACTGACATCTACCTTAACTAGAAACAATAATTCATCACAGCACATCTGTAGAATTAACCTATTAATGAACATCAGCTAAGCAGTACAAATCTATTATCTTATGTGCGTAAGGCCAATTATACATTAAGCAGAGAGCGAACTGGATACACAGCCAGCCGGCACGCGCGGGCTAAGGGGAGGGGAAAATACAAAAAAGCGCAAGCAGGACGCAACCCAAGACCCCGAACCCGCTACAAAAAAAAAAAAAAAACAGAAGTCTCGATAAAACGAAATAAAATGCAAGTAACTAGCGTGGAGGCTAACGGTATATCGAGACCGCCCCCCACCCGACGCGAAACACAAGGTGACTTACAGCAAATAGCCACCCTTAAATTTGTGATTAAATCAGAATTACCATGTCCACATAGTGTCATTAAAGGAATTCTTGTACTTTCATTAATAGAATCAGTTTCAAACTATTGAAACAATAACTGGCCTCTCAGTAACTTTTAAGAATTTATGAAACTACTCATTTAGAATTAGACACGTGTCTCTCAGACATCACTTCAGATAGAAACTTAACAGTAATGTTATTGCAATTAGCAAAATATATCCATGGAAAATTTTATCCATGTACATCTATAGCAATTGGCCAGTTTAACTCCGTCGTGTAATATGAATACAATAACCAGGCGGCACTTAGATAAGGATCAGCCAAACTGTTTTCGATGGCGGTTAACACTGACAGTAGCAATCTATCAACAGAATTTATCAGCAATCCAAGCCCTAGTAAATGTTAATCATCACATCACATTCAGCTCTCATTAGAACTTGCGTACTAAGGCAAGTTGAAATCAACACATTCGAAGACAGACTCAGGAGTAACAACGGCAAGCCAAGAAAATGAAAACAGCACTGAACCCAGTAGCGGATTCCGGCCACATTTTACAGCACAAGAAAGGCCGTTACCCTCTTGCTTCTTCGACGAAGCCAGCCGCTGCAGATCCCGGTGCCAGAAGACATGCAGGAAGCGAAGTACACCAACGGCTTCCACGCGTAAAGTGACTGCTTCCACGCCGGCGATATTTCCTACGGCGCTGTCACCCGGGTAAACATCCCCTTTTAGATGTACACTACCTTCTGCGTCGCACAGCGCCTGTACTGTCCGCTAGACTTCCCAAACGACGTTACTACTAGGCGTCACAAAGCAAAATCCTTGCTACTTGCTAGAGCTTACCCCTCGCTCCCCGATCGGCCCGGTAGGTGGCGCCATTGTGCGCTCTGCGCACACCACCGGAAAGATGACCCATCCCGCCCGCGGGAATATCGCTGATCGGGTCACATGACTCATAAACTAATGTTAAGAGTCTTGAAGCAGACTTATTTCATCTTTGTGTAAGATGATGAAATTGCGAAAGTTTAAACAATAAGGATCCTAGGTGCGTATTACGAAGATAAAAACATGGTTCCCAATAAAGTAAAAAGTGTGATGTCACATTAACTAGAAAATATCGTTTAATATGACGTGTGTGAACAGCGATTTCAAATGTAAGTACACGTAAACAGGAAGGAAAACACAATAATTTTCTTTTTCTGATCTGTGTGAAGATTTGTAATTATGATTTAGTTTTCACATGAGAGGAATGATAAAATATTTATTGGGTTAGATTCGAACCAGCTATCTATGGAGATCATCTCATAAAATTCGACGGTCTGCCGCTCTACCAGCTGAGCTACGGAGTAATAGAAGTGTATGTGAGTAAAACGACAATTTTCGTGAAGAGTTTAATTTCACTGAATGACGCTATCCATCATTGTAACAGTGGGAGAGCTGTGGGAGAGAGGTAAGTTAATTATATTTTCACACTGCAATACATTTTTAATTAAGTTAGTGAAGTTGTGCTTTGACATGGTGGCAATTTGGCGGTATAGTGCAACCACATTTTACACATCTTCTCATTCTCTGGAACACTCAAAAACTGCTTTTCAGGAGTTTTCATAGATGTATTTGTACACTATGGCACGACACACCATTTGTAACCCATTTTCCGAAACGTAAATTCCAAAACAAGACATCACTGTGTCAACAGTATGACAGTAGGCGCTGTGAGCTAGCCAGTGAAGTCACAGGGATCACATGACTCCAATAAGCGTTTTAACGGGATTTCAAATTATTTGAATTTCATTTCTGTTTTTATAAAAGAATACTGAAATTCAAGAGGATAAAAAGCATATTAGGAGCATAAAACGTAATTAATCATGTAAGACAATTTTCAGAAAACAGTCAAATACGCTGTTATGAGAAACAACACCAACAACGAGACTACTGCCCTCATTAAAAGTTTAAGTAAAAACAAAGCACATAGTTTAAAATATCATTTTCGCAGGATCACTGTCAGATATTTCTAAACTAAAAAGCTCATATAGCAGCTGATTGTCGTCTGTTAGTTCATTGGAGAACCTTCCGTAGCTAATTAATTTTAAAGCAAACTATTTTCTTAGATATTTAACAGTTGCTTCTCCTGACCTTATTCATTAACGTGCGCATAATGCTTTCAGATGCAGACCATTGTTTATCTTAGGACACACGACAAACTTCTTAGCTGCGTCCCTTACGATGACAAGAGTGAAATTCAGTTACTAACGTGGCGCTGCATTAGAAACGTCTTGACCTTTTGCACTTTAGATATACTTGATGAAAAAACTGATAGCAATGAAACTCATCAATTATAACCCAAAGGCTAATGAAGTACTATACGAAATTATTCGTTTCAAGAAATGATAATCAAAAATGTATTTTCCGAAAAATTTACACGAAAATCAGAATCACTGAAGCTATTATGGACAACAAAGTGTGCTACTCAAATAAGTAGAAAATACTTTCCATTGGTCAACACTCAACTGCATAAACAAGAATCGTCTCCAACGAAGTGATTAAAATTTACACGTCAGAGATGTTCGACATAATTTACTGGTTATAGGGGTGTATGTATTTCACCAGAGTTACAGGAGACTTAGCTGTTCAAAGGCTGCAAAACCTAAACATATCTGTTTTTGTCATGCAACTGCATCACGTAAACAAATAGACACTAACGTAAATATTTCAAATCTCGGACGAAGGTAAATACACGAAGAGACTGAAAGTTTCAGTGACAGCAGTCAAATTATAAACGATTTGCTCACTAAACAGACAGAATAAAGAAGTAAAATGTTTCTAGCCAGTTTTCTTGAAATACTATGCAAACATTTTCCCAAAGATCCACTCGAATATGCACATTTTATATATTATGTCTTAAAAGCCAAGTGTAATAGGCAGTTTAGTCACTACTATGCATGCCCTTGACAACAGAAAATCTTTTTGATGACTTTAAAGTACTAGTCTACAGTTTAAATCAATAATCACTGTTTTATATCTCATAAGGACAGGGATAATAGTAACTGTTCGTGCGACTGTCTATTTTTTATTGCATCCAAAGTAACGCCATTGTGTGATCATTCAGATCGACTGTGCTGTGTCCATAATAATGATAATAGTGACCACAGGAAGAGCATTATATATTCAGTCTTTGTTACGAAACTTTGTAAGAGTTCATGACTATGTGATAGCCTTTGTTGTGATTCAACATTATCTAAAGTTATCTATAACTTTAGTTCTCATTTACGTAGTAGGAAAGGACATACACCACATGTCACATGACAAACAAGAAAATGAACTGTATTTTTTGGATGCGAAGATATATCTGAAGATAAGCTGCACTGTCTTGAAAACAAGTACAGAAAGGTAAATGAAAATCAGAAAGCGGTTTCTGCTGTTTTCCTCACATGTTCCATATTGAAACATCAACCACTGAGTGTTCATGCCAACCAGAATAGATTGTGAAATCATAGGTCACTTGAAGCTAAACCAGTGTTTTTCTCACATGACTTCCTGAAAGCCATGGATCAAGGCAATGAGGCGCTTGCAGTAATTCTTGACTTCAGAACAGCATTTAACCTAATCTACATCTACATGGATACTCCACAAATCATATCTAAGTGCCTGGCAGAGGCTTCATCGAACCACCTTCATAATTCCCTATTATTCCAATGTCGTACAGCGCGCGGAAAGAACGAACAGCTATATCTTTCCGTACGAGCTCTGGTTTCTCTCATTTTATCGTGGTAATCGTTTCTCCCTATGTAGGTCGGTGTCAACAAAATATTTTCGCATTTGGAGGAGAAAGTTGGTGACTGGAATTTCGTGAGAAGATTCCGTCGCAACGAAAAGCGCCTTTCTGTTAATGATGTCCATCCCAAATCCTGTATCATTTCTGTGACACTCTCTCCCATATTTCGCGATAATACAAAACGTGCTGCCCTTCTTTGAAGTTTTTCTATGTACTCTGTTAGTCCTATCTGGTAAGGATCCCACACTGCGCAGCACTATTCTAAAAGAGGACGGACAAGCGTAGTGTAGGCAGTCTCCTTAGTAGATCTGTAACATTTTTTAAGTGTTCTGCCAATAAAACTCAGTCTTTGGTTAGCCTTCCCCACAACGTTTTCTATGTGTTCCTTCCAATTTAAGTTGTTCGTAATTGTAATACCTAGGTACTTAGTTGAATTTACGGCTTTTAGATTAGACTGATTTATCGTGTAACCGAAGTTTAACCGATTCCTTTTAGCACTCATGTGGAAGACCTCGCACTTTTCGTTATTTAGGATCAACTGCCAATTTTTGCACCATTCAGATATCTTTTCTAAATTGTTTTGCAATTTGTTTTGATCGTCTGATGACTTTATTAGTCGATAAACGACAGCATCATCCCCAAACAAACTAAGACGGCTGCTCAGATGGTCTCCCAAATCGTTTATATAGATAAGGAACAGCAGAGTGCCTATAACACTACCATGGGGAGCGCCAGAAATCATTTTTGTTTTACTCAATGACTTTCGGTCAATTATTACGAACTGTTACCTCTCTGACAGGAAATCACAAATCCAGTCACATGTTTGTTGTTGTGGTCTTCAGTCCTGAGACTGGTTTGATGCAGCTCTCCATGCTACTCTATCCTGTGCAAGCTTCTTCATCTCCCATTACCCACTGCAACCTACATCCTTCTGAATCTGCTTAGTGTATTCATCTCTTGGTCTCCCTCTACGATTTTTACCCTCCACGCTGCTCTCCAATGCTAAATTTGTGATCCCTTTATGCCTCAAAACATGTCCTACCAACCGATCCCTTCTTCTAGTCAAGTTGTGCCACAAAATTCTCTTCTCCCCAATCCTATTCAATACCTCCCCATTAGTTACGTGATCTACCCACCTTATCTTCAGCATTCTTCTGTAGCACCACATTTCGAAAGCTTCTATTCTCTTCTTGTCCAAACTGGTTATCGTCCATGTTTCACTTCCATACATGGCTACACTCCATACAAATACTTTCAGAAACGACTTCCTGACACTTAAATCTATACTCGATGTTAACAAATTTCTCTTCTTCAGAAACGATTTCTTTGCCATTGCCAGTCTACATTTTATATCCTCTCTACTTCGACCATCATCACTTATTTTGCTCCCTAAATAGCAAAACTCCTTTACTACTTTAAGTGTCTCATTTCCTAATCTAATCCCCTAAGCATCACCCGATTTAATTTGACTACATTCCATTATCCTCGTTTTGCTTTTGTTGATGTTCATCTTATATCCTCCTTTCAAGACACTGTCCACTCCGTTCAACTGCTCTTCCAAGTCCTTTGCTGTCTCTGACAGAATTACAATGTCATCGGCGAACCTCAAAGTTTTTACTTCTTCTCCATGAGTTTTAATACCTACTCCGAATTTTTCTTTTGTTTCCTTTACTGCTTGCTCAATATACAGATTGAACAACATCGGGGAGAGGCTACAACCCTGCCTCACTCCTTTCCCAACCACTGCTTCCCTTTCATGCCCCTCGACTCTTATAACTGCCATCTGGTTTCTGTACAAATTGTAAATAGCCTTTCGCTCCCTGTATTTTACCCCTGCCACCTTCAGAATTTGAAAGAGAGTATTCCAGTTAACGTTGTCAAAAGCTTTCTCTAAGTCTACAAATGCTAGAAACATAGGTTTGCCTTTTCTTAACCTTTCTTCTAAGATAAGTCGTAAGGTTAGTATTGCCTCACGTGTTCCAACATTTCTACGGAATCCAAACTGATCTTCCCCGAGGTCCGTTTCTACCAGCTTTTCCATTCGTCTGTAAAGAATTCGTGTTAGTATTTTGCAGCCGTGGCTTATTAAACTGATAGTTCGGTAATTTTCACATCTGTCAACACCTGCTTTCTTTGGGATTGGAATTATTATATTCTTCTTGAAGTCTGTGGGTATTTCGCCTGTCTCATACATCTTGCTCACCAAATGGTAGAGTTTTGTCATGACTGGCTCTCCCAAGGCCATCAGTAGTTCTAATGGAATGTTGTCTACTCCCGGGGCCTTGTTTCGACTCAGGTCTTTCAGTGCTCTGTCAAACTCTTCACGCAGTATCTTATCTCCCATTTCATCTTCATCTACATCCTCTTCCATTTCCATAATATTGTCCTCAAGTACATTGCCCTTGTATAAACCGTTTATATACTCCTTCCACCTTTCTGCCTTCCCTTCTTTGCTTAGAACTGGGTTGCCATCTGAGCTCTTGATATTCATACAGGTGGTTCTCTTCTCTCCAAAGGTCTCTTTAATTTTCCTGTAGGCAGTATCTATCTTACCCCTAGTGAGACAAGCCTCTACATCCTTACATTTGTCCTCTAGCCATCCCTGCTTAGCCATTTTGCACTTCCTGTCGATCTCATTTTTGAGACGTTTGTATTCCTTTTTGCCTGCTTCATTTACTGCATTTTTATATTTTCTCCTTTCATCAATTAAATGCAATATTTCTTCTGTTACCCAAGGATTTCTATTAGCCCTCGTCTTTTTACCTACTTGATCCTCCGCTGCCGTCACTACTTCATCCCTCAGAGCTACCCATTCTTCTTCTACTGTATTTCTTTCCCCCATTCCTGTGAATTGTTCCCTTATGCTCTCCCTGAAACTCTCTACAACCTCTGGTTCTTTCAGTTTATCCAGGTCCCATCTCCTTAAATTCCCACCTTTTTGCAGTATCTTCAGTTTCAATCTGCAGTTCATAACCAATAGATTGTGGTCAGAATCCACATCTGCCCCTGGAAATGTCTTACAATTTAAAACCTGGTTCCTAAATCTCTGTCTTACCATTATATAATCTATCTGATACCTTTTAGTATCTCCAGGATTCTTCCAGGTATACAACCTTCTTTTATGATTCTTGAACCAAGTGTTAGCTATGATTAAGTTATGCTCTGTGCAAAATTCTACAAGGCGGCTTCCTCTTTCATTTCTTCCCCCCAATCCATATTCACCTACTATGTTTCCTTCTCTCCCTTTTCCTACTGACGAATTCCAGTCACCCATGACTATTAAATTTTCGTCTCCCTTCACTACCTGAATAATTTCTTTTATCTCGTCATACATTTCATCAATTACTTCATCATCTGCCGATCTAGTTGGCATATAAACTTGTACTACTGTAGTAGGCATGGGCTTTGTGTCTATCTTGGCCACAATAATTCGTTCACTATGCTGTTTGTAGTAGCTTACCCGCACTCCTATTTTTTTATTCATTATTAAACCTACTCCTGCATTACCACTATTTGATTTGGTATTTATAACCCTGTAATCACCTGACCAAAAGTCTTGTTCCTCCTGCCACCGAACTTCACTAATTCCCACTATATCTAACTTTAACCTATCCATTTCCCTTTTTAAATTTTCTAACCTACCTGCCCGATTAAGGGATCTGACATTCCACGCTCCGATCCGTAGAATGCCAGTTTTCTTTCTCCTGATAACGACGTCCTCTTGAGTAGTCCCCGCCCGGAGATCCGAATGGGGGACTATTTTACCTCCGGAATATTTTACCCAAGAGGACGCCATCATCATTTAATGATACAGTAAAGCTGCATGTCCAGTCACATGACTGAGACGATATTTCATAAGCACGCAATTTCTCTATATGCCGCTTGTGTGGTACAGCGTCAAAAGCCTTCCGGAAATCCAGAAATACGGTACTGATCTGAACTCCCTTATCAATAGCACTCAACACTTCATGTGAATAAAGAGCTAGTTGTGTTTCACAGGAACGAAGTTTTCTAAACCCATATTGACTGGATGTCAATAGACAGTTTTCTTCGTGGAAGTTCATAATGTTACTACAAAAACACTTATCATCATTCGGGCCATCTAATCAAATTTTTGACTTGACTGAGGATTTATTCGTAGGGGGGTACGCAGTATGTTATCTTCGATGGAGATTCGTCGGCAAATGTAGAAATAAATCCAGGCTATCCACAGGGAAATATGTGGGGACGCTTACTGTTCATATTGTATGTTAATGAAGTGCCACACAATATTACTGTTAAATAATCTCAAAATGTTTTGCAGATGATTCCGTTATCTATAATGAAGTCGTAACTGCAAAAAGAGCAAACAACGTAGTATCCTATTACTGCATTATTAACGAATCATAGCTGTAATAATTCAATTCATACAAATACCAGGATGTAACAATTTGTAGTTACATGAAATGGATGAAATAAATAGGCTTAAACATGGATAAAGAGGGTGAAAGACTTCCTTCTGTCGATAGGATATAGTCCACAAAGGAGACTGGTTACAACAAATTCCTGCAAACTGTGCTTATGATGTTGCTCAAGTGTGTGGGACCCGCACGAGATAAGACTATGAGGTGTACTGAACATTCGAAACGAATGGCAGCACGACTGTCAGAGATTTTGTTTGGCTTGTTAACGAAACTATTAGAAAACCTGAATTGGAAATTTGATTAAATATGTCCACTATTCTGCTAAAGTCTGCTGCTATAGTTTCCAGAATCAGCATTAAATACGGGAACTAGAAACATAAATGAAATGTGTTGGCAGTTGCGAATATGGAAACCTTCACCTATACAATGGAACGGAAACATTGAAAATTTGTGCCAGACCGGGACTCGAACCCAGATTCTACACTTGTCGCAGGCAGTCGCCTTAACAACTTCTAGTTCCGGTCAAGAACAAATTTTCAATGGCGTCGTTCCATTGTACAGGTGAAGGTCGCCCATATTCGAACTACGAGTACATTTCATGACAGCTTTAGTCGCCTCAATGCCTGTTCCTTCGGACATTCACGCACAGTTCAAAAATGGCTCTGAGCACTATGGGACTCAACTGCTGAGGTCATTAGTCCCATAGAACTTAGAAATAGTTAAACCTAACTAACCTAAGGACATCACAAACATCCATGCCCGAAGCAGGATTCGAACCTGCGACCGTAGCGGTCTTGCGGTTCCAGACTGCAGCGCCTTTAACCGCACGGCCACTTCGGCTGGCTCACGCACAGTAATATCGTAGATTGAGTATAACCTAATAAAGCCCGCTACGTTTCGCTTCCGCAGACTAACTACTGCGTGCACATGGAGATTTAAGCTGTCAGGCTTGCTGGGCTCCAACACGAATGAAACGAGAGCAAACACTAATACGTGCTACATTGGGAAGTACCTTCTGCCACGCACTTCGTAGTGGCTTACAGAGTATGGATGCAGATGTAGAGGTGGAGTCTCTATAGAAAATGAAAATCCAATGGAATTTTTTGAGACATTGTTCATGGAAAAAACAGCGGTCGAACAGTACTACTGATATCTAAAAAAAAGAAAAACAGTCTTCGAAAGGGAGGTAAGAAGGAAAAGTATTTTGGACAGGTCAGGAAAACTACTGGTGAATCTTGTTGATGCCTTAGGCAGATGGAGGAAATATTTTGAAGAGTTGCTCAATGTAGGTGAAAATACGATCAGTAATGTTTCAGATTTCGATGTACAATGGGATAGGAATGATGATGCAAATAGGATCACATTTGAGGAAGTGGAGAAAATGGTCAATAGATTGCAGTGCAATAAATCGGCTGGGTTGGATGAAATCAAGTCGGAACTCATCAAATACTGTGGAATGTCGGGTCTTAAATGGCTACACAGGATAATTGAAATGGCGTGGGAGTCGGGACAGGTTCCATCAGACTGGACGAAAGCAGTAATCACACCAATCTTTAAACACGGAAACAGAAAAGATTTTAACAACTACAGAGGTATCTCTTTAATCAGCGTTGTGGGTAAAATCTTCTCAGGTATTGTTGAAAGGAAAGTGCGAGTATCAGTTGAGGACAAATTGGATGAAAATCAGTGTGGGTTTAGGCCTCTTAGAGGTTGTCAGGACCAGATCTTTAGTTTACGGTAAATAATGGAGAAGTGTTACGAGTGGAACAGGGAATTGTATCTATGCTTTATAGATTTAGAAAAGGCATATGACCGGGTTCCTAGTAGGAAGTTATTGTCTGTTCTACTAGATTATGGCATAGGAGGCAAACTTTTGCAAGCAATTAAAGATCTTTACATAGATAGTCAGGCAGCAATTAGAGTTGACGGTAAATTGAGTTCATGGTTCAGAGTAGTTTCAGGGGTAAGACAAAGCTGCAACCTGTCTCCACTGTTGTTCATATTATTTATGGATCATATGTTGAAAACAATAGACTGGCTGGATGAGATTAAGATATGTGAACACAAAATAAGCAGTCTCGCATATGCCGATGATTTAGTTGTGATGGCAGATTCGATTGAATGTTTGCAAAGTAATATTTCAGAGCTAGATCACACATGTAAGGACTATGGTATGAAGATTAGCATCTCCAAAACAAAAGTAATGTCAGTGGGAAAGACATATAAACGGATTGAGTGCTAAATAGGAGGAACAAAGTTATAACAGGTGGACGGTTTCAAGTACTTAGGATGCATATTCTCACAGGATGGCAACATAGTGAAAGAACTGGAAGCGAGGTGTAGCAAAGCTAATGTAGTGGGCGCTCAGCTACGAACTACTCTCTTCTGCAAGAAGGAAGTCAGTACCAAGACTAAGTTATCTGTGCACCGTTCAATCTTTCGACCAACTTTGTTGTATGGGAGCGAAAGCTGGGTGGATTCAGGTTACTTTATCAATAAGGTTGAGGTTACGGATATGAAAGTAGCTAGGATGATTGCAGGTACTAGTAGATGGGAACAATGGCAGGAGGATGTCCTCAATGAGGAAATCAAAGAAAAACTGGGAATGAAATCTGTAGATGTAGCAGTCAGGGCGAAAAGGCTTAGATGGTGGGGTCATATTACACGCATGGGAGAAGCAAGGTTACCCAAGAGACTCATGGGTTCAGCAGTAGATGGTCGGAGGAGTCTGGGTAGACCAAGGAGAAGGTACCTGGATTCGGTTAAGAATGATTTTGAGGTAATAGGCCTAACATCAGAAGAGGCACCAATGTTAGCACTGAATAGGGGATCATGGAGGAATTTTGTAAGGGGGCCTATGCTCATCTTAAATGATGATGTTGATGTTGATGATGATGATGATGAGAAAAACAGTGTTGGCCGTGTTAAATAATTTTCATTTGAAAGGTTAACCAGTTTTGATATGTCTGAGATTGTCTTCAGACCAGTTACTCGATGATGACTGTTGGAGACGATAACATGGAGCAGGAACCGCTCTGGGATGGCATGAAGATCAACTGCTTGTATCTACTAGCCGCTCTGGTTAGAGCGAGCTTGAGTGGAATTACCCCATAAAATAAATAGTAGGAAAAGCAGATGTCACACTGAGGTTCACAGAAAGAACCTCAAAGAAATGTAACTCAACCATGAGGGTAGTGGCTTACAAGGCGCTACTTCGACCGATTGCTGATTATTTTCGTCATTGTGGGATCTTTCCGGGCAGGACTGATAGAAGAGATAGCGAAGATCCAACGAAGAGCGACACTTTTCGTAACGGGGTCGCTTAGTAGGCGCCAGAGCGTAACAGAGATGCTCAACAGACTTCAGTGGTAGACGTTACAAGAGAGGAGATGTGCAGCTCGGAGAGGTTTGCTATTGGCATTTCGAGAGAGCACTTTCCGTGAAGAGTCGGACAGCGTATTACTTCCTCCCACATACTTCTCGCGAAATGACCACGACGAGAAAATTCGAGAAATGAGAGCTAATACAGAGTGTTACCGACAATCGTTCCGACGCTCCGTTCGCGAGTGGAACAGGGAAGGGGGGATCAGTTAGTGGTACCAGACGTACCTCCGACACTCACCGTTAGGTGGTTTGCGGGATGTGGTGTGGATAAATTCTATGACAGAGAGAGGGAAAGTTTCGTTGACAAAATCATTAAATGTGGTAGTTGATTCGGAAACCAATTAATATAATTTCAATAGACGCTAGTCAATAAATCAGAAAATGAACAACCAAAGAGAGTTCCAGCTGTGCCCTCAGTATCAACTTACAGAATTAAATGTGTATGATTCTGTAACTAAAGCACTTATTAATCAAAAAATATTTTATTCCAAGTTTGGGTTATTCATTCTAGTTACACCACTGTTATTTGCTATATTAGTCGTATCGTTGCAGGTTGCGTAAAAAGTCATTAACGAATTTGTCTGTCAAATTTAGAAAATGAAAACAACGGAGAAATTGACTTGCAAGTCAATGAGTTACGTTTCTCCCGCCACCGCAAATTTTTCTTTTCGCTACTTTTTGTTTAGTACTTCAGCCTGTATTTAAGAAAAGAAAGGAATTTGGTCGTTGTCATTATTGTGTACAGTCATCTGCTATAGTATGAAACTATTACATCTTCCAGGTACGCAAAATGTCTACTTCTCTTCTTACTTCTTACTACGAGGTGTACACACATGGAAAGCATTGCACAGTAAAACAATATTGCAGATATATTCACACATATGAGTATTCGTACTCTTCTTAATACAACGTTTATACTTATTGCGTATTTTATAATCCATATATATATATATATATATATATATATATATATATATATATATATATATATATATATATATATATACTTTTTCTTCATTTGTGTGGCCATAGTGTCCGTAGTTGCTTTATAATTCTTGAGGGTATGTTTGTTCTGTCGTTGCAACTACAAAAATGCGTGATTTTTTTTTTTCACCAGACGCGTTTCGCTGCATTGAGGTAAAGCATCATCGGTGGCCTGTAATTTATTTACATTTTGATTTGCTTTTAAACCGAAAAACAGTTCGTTAAGAATAGGTTGATTTGTACTCACGGTGATTTTTCGGCTGATTTCTCGCTTACATCGGGAAATGCCGTCTGTTAGCACATCGTCGTTTTTCTGTGTTAGACACTGATGATGTTGGTCTAATTTTTAGATGCTCTGCAGCACTATGCATTTCTTATGTTTTTCAAAACACACCTTTATGCGCACCACTGTATTCTGTTTGTTCTGATACTTCAGGCTTGTGTTGTTTGTGTTTTGTAGTGTTGCCAACATAAGCTTTCCACTACTTTTTGATTGACCTACAACATTTAAAAAAAATTAGATTACTGTATGTGTGTACTTCTATTTAATTTTGTTTCTGTGTATTTATGTATTGTGGAAAAGTATAGAAAGAACAGCGATGGAGATTTTTTTTTTCGTTAGCGGAGGGGGAAACCATGATGAGTGGAGATAAGTATATAGCAGTGTGATGGAGTGTGAGTTAGAGGAGAAGGTGAGGAGCGAGAAGGGAAACAGACCAAGAAACATCGAAAACGATATGAATATCACAAAAATCAGTAAAGACAGACACCTCCTCCCTTTCGAAGAAAATTTCCACATACAAAAAAAACAGTGTCTCAATGGCCACATAAATATTGCAAACCAGACTCTATATAAAATAATTGATGAAATTACATGAAAAAGAGAAAAAGCCCTTTCCATCCTTCACCCCCCTACCACTCTCTCACAACCTCCCCCACCATCCCCCCACTCACAGTTTCATTTCACTTCTCGCTCCTCACCTTCTCCTCTATCTCACACTCCATCACACTGCTATATACTTATGTCCGCTTTCATGGTTTTCCCCTCCCATAAGAAAATAAAAATCGCCATTGTTGTTTCTTCTCTACTCCTCCACAGTACATAAATACACAGGAACACAATTAAATAGAATTACACACATACAATAATCTAATTAAAAAATGTTATAGGTCAAGGAAAAAGTAGTGGAAAGGTTATCTTGGCAACACTACAAAAAGCAAATAACAACTCATACTTGAAGTACAAAAACAAACAGAATACAATGGTGTGCATAGAAGAGTGTTGTGAAAAACATAAGAAATGCATAGTGCTGCAGAACATCTAAAAATTAGGAAAACAGCGATGTGCTAGCAGACGGCATTTCACGATGTAAGCGAGAAATCAGCCGAAAAATCACCGTAAGTAGAAATCAGCCTATTCTTAACGAATTGTTTGTCGATATAAAAGCAAATCAAAATGTAAATAACTTAATTACAGAATACTGATGATACTTTACCTCAATAAAGCGCAACGTGTGTGGTGAAAAAAAAATCAGGCATTTTTGTAGTTGCAACGACAGAACAAAAATACTCTCAAGAAATATACTTTTTCCCTCAGACATAACGTCAACAAATGTTTTCCCTCTTTCATACGTAAGGCAGTTCTCCAACCAGAACCACCAGACGATACGTAACCAAAACAATGTGTTAAATTACCTTTTTACAACTTTGATTCCGTCTTCAATTGTATTTTATTCGAGTAAGCGACACTACTTATATATTTGATTTAATAAAGGAAATACTATTTTCTGAAAATCGTGAAACGCTAATCGCCTTGGCAAAGATACGTAAGACAGTGACTCAATAAAAATGTTACCGACCGTAATAAGGCTGCCAAAATTATTACAACTTATTTTCAAGTTTTACCCTACTTTGGTTTCTTTAGCATCTTGAGTTTGGTTCCAGATTCATTTCAAGGAGGCAGAAGGTTAAAACGAGGGACATTGGATGTGTTTCCCGAGTCCTCAGTTCAGATGTTCAGTTATACCAAGGCACACACTACTCAGTTTCAAGTAGTGTACCTTTCTGGAAGGTGTGCCACTTTAAAACGAAATTTTATCACTAGTGGATGCTACATCTGAAATTGTTTCTTATTGCTTTTACTATAACATTTTATGAAATATGCGAACAATCTATAAAGCAGTCAGGAACGCAACCTAAATTGTAAATTAAAGCTCAGTTGCTTTTTGACAATATAAGACTGTGCTGCGTATGCCTGCAGTCTCTGCAGCCTGTCTCGGAAAGGCTCTTTCTGTCCAGTGTGGGAGAGAGGAGATGAGAAGTGCTGACAGCTGGGGGCACTTCACTCGCTCGCTGCTCACGAGGCTAGAAATGGCTCTGCCTCGCTAACATATTCAAGGCACGTTTAAGAATACGGCACACCACCCTCACGCCTGTTCTTCACCTAAGATTTTTCGTTTCCTGACAGCTGAGGATAAGAAATATTCGGCTGCGAATCCAATTCCATGTGTTTCATTGTCTCTGAAGAGTATGCGATAGGTGGCACGAAGCTCCTACATTTTTCCACGCATTTATAGCCTTCGTTTTTACATGTTTTCATAAAAAAGCATACCTACCGACGAAAGGAGGTTCATTTACAGGCCAACAGACGAATACAAGTTGCTCACTATAAAACGACTGTTCAGAAATAGTACCTGAACGGAATGAGAACTCAGATGACTTAGATAACACGAACGCCTCACTAAACACGAGAATGAGTAATTTATGGACACGGATGATCCATTGTTCAGTAAGAGTAGAAAACAAATCCCAAACACAACTATTTACAGCTCCTGATCACGAGTAAACTCATACGAAACTTCTGAACGTAAAATCGAATATGGAGACTATTTCCTAAAATAGCAAAGCAGGTGGTCCAGATCTTACGAAGACGTCATACAGGCAGTTAATATACTCAAATACAGATTTAAAAAAATTAAACTAACAAAGACAGAAAAATCTGTGCAATACACGTCGTCTCGCAATTGGAAGGACGACGGCTCAGATCCCCATCTGGCGATCAAGAACTACATTTTCTATGGTTTATGAAATTCCCTTAAGCCAAATAACAGGATTCTTCAATTTTAAAATGGAGCTTCCAATTTCCTCCCATATCCTTTCCTTATTCGATATTTTCGTTCATATTTAATAACATTGTCGTGGACAATTTCACGGTAATTTTGTTATCTAGGTATCATATTCATCTGAAATATTATGTTTATTTCATAAATCGTATTGTCATCTATGAAACAGAATTGGGATATATTAGTATCTCCTCCTAACCTGCTACTATGTTTCAATTTGCGAAGAGAATCGTGAACTTCATTAACTTAAATATTTGTCTCAAATTGTACTTGTCTTCTGGAAAATCTTAGTTTCGTCAGTTATTTATTTCAATTTATGGTCAAATACCGATGAATCCCGTTTGTTGTTTACCTGTCTGAAAGACAACAACTATAAAGAAAGCCATATAAAATTGATCCGAAATGTAATAGTTCGTAGTATCTAATCTAAAGATTTTTTCCGCTAACAAGTACTGCTGCTGTATGTAGGAAATAGAAAGATATTAGAATTGAAGAGTTTTTTTATTCTAGCTTCTATATATCATAACTCATAGTCACTGGTCTTATTTAACAATTGAGACACAAAATCCCGTAACTTTGAAAATTATTGTACTTAGTGTTCGAAGAGAACTACAGTCATTTCCATGTCCTCGCTTACGTGCTGCATCTCCAAGGAAAACTAAATGCCAAATTAGCTTCTCACGGTGTTTTGCTATCCTCCAAGAATTAATAATGGCTACAAAACTTCACTCAGTTCCTTTTGTAATTTTTTACAATTGATTATTATAGTTTCTAAGCAATACTATCTTGAGTAGAAGATTTAAGATAAAGTAAAACTGTTAAAGAAATACTCGTACCTCGTTATTCAGTCTCTTAAAGAATATTTTTTATATTCTTGGTCGTTCTAACACATCATACCTGTGCAGGCCAATTATCTATCAGTCAGCAGGTCTGGTAATGAAAAAGAAAATATGAATATGCATGTGCATGAAGTGTTTTAAACAGGATAGTGAACATTTATTATAGCCAAAATAGGATAAAATCCATGACTACCACGGTAGTACAAGTATACAATCCTACCAGCGCTGTAGATGACAAGGAGATTGAAAAAGAAAGTATTTTGAGACAAAGGAAAAAATTAAATACATTACGTGCGATAAATATCTAATTGCGATGGAGAACTGGAATTCCGTAGAAACGGAGAGAGCCAACGCGTTGTTAGAGACGGAGCACAAGCTCGGATTGGTTCAAGGTTGGGGCAATCAGCCGTGCAATTTCGGAGAAATATCCCAGCACTTGCCTGGAGCGATATAGGGAAATCACGGAAAACCTAATCCTGGATGGTCGGACGCGGATTTGAAAGGTCGTCCTCCAGAATGCAAGTCGAGTGTGCTAACAACTGAGGCCCCTCACTCGGCGAATTCGATATCGTGCAAATAAAGAGGAGATATCCAAGTGAGAAACAGAGAATGGGTATAGAAACAAATGGAAACTTGTCTAGTAGAACTGGGCATAGATCACAATTTAGACGTTGTAATAAATTGGTTTAAGAATTATTAAACTATGAAAATTTGTTTAAGTGACCTGGGACCGTTTCAAAGTTTCAAACAATTTATATAATGGTAATACAAAGGTCGAAAAGGAAGTTTTAAACTTTAAAACAATTGTAGGTGCGTGCTTGAACTCTGAACTTAAATTACTACTAATGAAATGCTGAGAAAAGCTGACTAAACTTCGAAAATTGACGACATTATGGAGGTGGAACCGGAAAAATAGAAAAACCAAGACAGTGGCGAGAGTTTAAAAGGCAATATTAGGCAATGGCTGACTAAAATAGGCCAGGATGTGTAGCAAGAATGATTTAATAGAGGAGCAGGAGCGTAAGATCTGTGCCCTTCAGGTGCAGTTACAAATCGTAAAGGAGAAGCTAGATAGGATGAGGAAAGAGAAGGGGGCTTGGGAATGGGAACTGGCAGTTGGCAAGAAGGCTTTTGGGAGAAGGTGATATTCAGATAGTTGTACTCTGCGTGTTACCAATAGATTTTACCAACCGTCAGGGTCTACTGGAGAAGATCCTCGTGTAGCTGTAGGCGCAAGAAGCATGCAGTAGTCCTGGGTAGTTAGAGAGCCTAAGTCAGTTGCAAATTACAATAGAAAGAAGAAGATTCTGCTGCTAGGCAGTTCTCATGGTATGGATGTAGGTATTTATAAGTTCCCAGACTCTG
The DNA here is from genome assembly GCF_021461385.2 of Schistocerca piceifrons. Lineage (NCBI taxonomy): Eukaryota > Metazoa > Arthropoda > Insecta > Orthoptera > Acrididae > Schistocerca > Schistocerca piceifrons. The sequence goes on along the minus strand of NC_060149.1, from coordinate 344,759,359 downwards.
ATTTCGGAACATTTCGGCTCAAGCTATAAAGGATTCTTGGTTCACTCTATAGGTCGTACAAAAAATTAGATGTATGTGATGAATTCAGTATTAATTATGTGAGTGGGTGGTCAAGAAAGAGGATGCTGATAGATCTCCTTAATTCACATCATCCGATGCAAATTGTACTCTTTCCAACGAGACAGCAGGGAAACAGTAGTACAACCATAGACACCATTTTTGTTCACTCTTCATTATTACGGGCGCAAAAAGGTGAGTAGCTTTTCAATGATGCACAAATTTTAACTCTGAAAGGGTTTTGTGCTCAGTCACAGGTTAAATATAATTATAAACTATTTTGAAAAGCAAATCCAGTTCCAATAATGACCTTTTCAAACCTAGTTAAGGAGCGAGAGTGGCAGTATATTTATGGTGCCGGTAACCTAGACGATAAGTATAATGCTTTCCTCAAGGCATTTCTAATGCACTTGGAAAGTTGCTTTCCATTAGAACGTTCAGAACAGCTTACTAGCACTAACAGGCAGCCTGGGCGGCTGACCAGGGTGAGGAGAATGTCATGTAGAACAAAGTGGGAATGATATTAAAATGTTACAAGCAGTCACAATGGAGCTGCAGCAGACCACTGCAAACAGTATTGTAAGGTGTTTCAAAATGTTATTAGGAAGGCAAGCAGTATGTGGCACGCAAATAGAATAGCTAATTCTCAGTTTAGAGAACAGCTTTCCGAGACTGTTACCTGAAATTCTCTTCCATAATACTGACAAAGGGGAGATTGAATCAATAATTAAATCACTAAAGATTTAGGACACTCATGGGTATGATGGAGTATCTAGCAGAGTACTAAAGTACTGTTCTGCATATTTTAACCCAGTACATAGCCATACCTGTAACTTTTCCTTTAAAGTAGTCAGTTGTTAAGCCGCTTTGTAAAAAATGAGCAATTGATAACACAGACAATTTTAGACCCATTTCTACGCCATTGGTATTTGGTAGAGTTATTGAAAAAGTTTTGTATACAATGGTACTTGATTATTTCCATTCACATAATTCGCTGTCAATTGGTTCTAGAAGTGGTTTAACAACTGAAAATGCTATAATCTCTTTTCGCTGTGAGGCTCTGGGCAGATTAAATAAAAGGTTGCGAACGGTAGTCGTCTTCTTGGAGTTAACTAAGGTGTCTGATTGTGATGATCACAAAACATTTTTGCAGAAGTAAATAAGGGGAGTAGCCCACAATTGGTTCACCTCTTACGTTAAGAACAGACAGCAGAAGGTCACTATCTGCAGTATTGGGAATGGATATGACATGTAGTCATGCTCTAGGGGCCACAATTAAGTGTGGTTGCCGCAGGAGTCAGTGCTGGGGCAGGAACTGTTTCTTGTTTATATCAATGATAATCCTTCTAGTATGACAGCTGATTCTAGAATATTTATGTTTGCTGATGACACTAGCTTGGTAGTGCAACTTGACACAGTACCAAATAATGCTGTTCAAGACGTACGTTCATGGCCTTAGAAAATAAACTGTCGTTCAATCACGTAGGACTCAGTTTCTATCATTCGATTAAACAAAAACTGACATTTTGATTACATAGAACGCGCATATGGTTAGCGAGATTGAACAGTTCAAATTACTAGGCGTTTAGATAAATAGCAGGCTATTGTGGAAAGCCCATGTTCATTATCTTGTTCAAAAATTAAATGCTCTTTTGTTTACCAATAGAACAGTAACTGAAATAAGTGATTGTTCAGCACGGAACGTAGTCTGCTTTGGTTATTTTATTCACTTATGACATATGGTATTATTTTTTGGAGTAACTCATCTGATTCAAAAAGAGTATTTTTGGCCCAGAAGCGGGTGGAGCGAGTAATACGTGGTGCAAGTTCGTGACCCTCTTGTCGACCTCTGTTCTGTAGTCTGGGAATTGTGACACTGGCCTCTCAATACATATTTTCTTTAATGTAGTTTTTTGTTAACAGTATCAACCTATTCACAAGAGTTTGCAGCTTTCACTCAGTTAATAGCAGGCAGAAGTCCAATCTTCATGTGGAACTCATCTCCTTGACTCTTGTGCAGAAAAGTGTGCAGTAATCTGCTGCATCCATTTTTAGAAAGCTGCCAAAAGAATTCAAAAATCTTACTTAGTATTAATCCACGCATTTTCAAGTCTAAACTGAAGAGTTTCCTCATGGCTCACTTCTTCTATTCTGTCGAGGAACTCCTGGGAAAATTAAAAATTTAAGCCAATTCCTTTATTAGGTTGTTGATTATTTAAATTCATGGCTCGTCGTCTGCATACGATTTATATACGTTTCATTTTATCTTTTATCATTCTTCCGTTATAATTTCATATACCCATTCGTTCCACGGCCAGGGAAGCTTGCTCCTCAATTTGTCCTACGGAACGTGACATATAAAACATACACATCAAAAACAGTTTTGCATCAGCCCAGTTCCCAGAACTTTTGAAGATAGACGTTGGTTGTTGATATTGTATCACAGACACAGTCCCTTTGACTGTTCAGAGATGTCACTAAATCCGCCCAAAGATGTAAACTACCATGCATGAGCAGCACCTATTAGACGGAGGGAGTCCGACTGCCGATCAGTTCCAGTCATTCCACCAGCAAGGAGGTACACGGCTCATGATGTCTGTAGTTCAACCATGCCTATACGGTCAATACCGCCATTCGATCGCGTTCGCATTGTTACTTTGTGCCAGGAAGGGCTCTCAACAAGGAAGTTAGTCCAGTCAAATTGCAGATACACCTTGCAAAAGGTGGGGTAGAAGATTTTATTTTTTCAACTCGTTCATATGGTTGGAAAGATTAGAAAACCGAGTTTTGCCAACAAAATTTCGCTTGGGAAAACTTTCTGCAGTCAAAAAACTTGGAAAATTTCGGCCTTTTTTCAGTTTTTTTCAAAATATCTCAGTTTCATTTGCTCCTATCGCTTTAACGTCTATTTTCTTTTTTAAAGAGCACAAAATTCTCTACAAATTTGATTATTGCCATTTTTTTCTACTCCCAATATCTAAGGCGCTACAGCGCCTAAAAAAATACCAATTTTTCAAATTTTGAGCATAGTGGCAAGATACCTTATTTTTGAACACTAGTTTTTCTGTTTCTGTTTGTGTAGTATAAATACATTATACATCATGTTATATGTTGGAATTTACCACCTCACTTTCAGGTATTGAATTTCTCTGTATACAACATGAGGATTGCTGGGCACCCAACTATTGTGATTCTTATATCACTACCTCAAGTTCACTATGGGACACCTCTGCCCTGGTATTTGCAAAACTATAAATATAAAATACACTCCTGGAAATGGAAAAAAGAACACATTGACACCGGTGTGTCAGACCCACCATACTTGCTCCGGACACTGCGAGAGGGCTGTACAAGCAATGATCACACGCACGGCACAGCGGACACACCAGGAACCGCGGTGTTGGCCGTCGAATGGCGCTAGCTGCGCAGCATTTGTGCACCGCCGCCGTCAGTGTCAGCCAGTTTGCCGTGGCATACGGAGCTCCATCACAGTCTTTAACACTGGTAGCATGCCGCGACAGCGTGGACGTGAACCGTATGTGCAGTTGACGGACTTTGAGCGAGGGCGTATAGTGGGCATGCGGGAGGCCGAGTGGACGTACCGCCGAATTGCTCAACACGTGGGGCGTGAGGTCTCCACAGTACATCAATGTTGTCGCCAGTGGTCGGCGGAAGGTGCACGTGCCCGTCGACCTGGGACCGAACCGCAGCGACGCACGGATGCACGCCAAGACCGTAGGATCCTACGCAGTGCCGTAGGGGACCGCACCGCCACTTCCCAGCAAATTAGGGACACTGTTGCTCCCGGGGTATCGGCGAGGACCATTCGCAACTGTCTCCATGAAGCTGGGCTACGGTCCCGCACACCGTTAGGCCGTCTTCCGCTCACGCCCCAACATCGTGCAGCCCGCCTCCAGTGGTGTCGCGACAGGCGTGAATGGAGGGACGAATGGAGACGTGTCGTCTTCAGCGATGAGAGTCGCTTCTGCCTTGGTGCCAATGATGGTCGTATGCGTGTTTGGCGCCGTGCAGGTGAGAGCCACAATCAGGACTGCATACGACCGAGGCACACAGGGCCAACACCCGGCATCATGGTGTGGGGAGCGATCTCCTACACTGGCCGTACACCACTGGTGATCGTCGAGGGGACACTGAAACGTGCACGGTACATCCAAACCGTCATCGAACCCATCGTTCTACCATTCCTAGACCGGCAAGGGAACTTGCTGTTCCAACAGGACAATGCACGTCCGCATCGTCTACGATCGTCTCCATGGGAGAATAGCAGCCTGCATTGTTGCGAAAGGTGGATATACACTGTACTAGTGCCGACATTGTGCATGCTCTGTTGCCTGTGTCTATGTGCCTGTGGTTCTGTCAGTGTGATCATGTGATGTATCTGACCCCAGGAATGTGTCAATAAAGTTTCCCCTTCCTGGGACAATGAATTCACGGTGTTCTTATTTCAATTTCCAGGAGTGTACATCATTAAGAGATACACACATACACACACACACACACACACACACACACACAAAATAATTTGTCTCAGGAAACTGAACTATTATTAGCTGCAATAGGCAACGTAATTAGGTAGGTAATTATTCTTTTGTATAAAAGCCACGTAGTTGACATTAAAAATAAGTAGCTTTATTACAATTAAAATGCATTGTCAGCTACTAAAAAATGTTGACAGTTCTGGGTGTGCAATACTTGCAATATCGCACTTTAGCGCACTTGAGACAGATATGAGCATCACTTCCAACGTTTTGATGGGCCAGGTTCCTCAGTTTCACCAGAAATACCTTGAGGTACGGATTCAGGGTCTGTACATAGAGCTGATTCTAGATTGACCCCTTATTTAAACAGCGAGTCAGCCTCAGCAAGTTCGTTGATTTCGTCAGCGGTTTCCTCAACATCCTCCATAACATCTTCTTCACTGTCTTCATATAAAAATTTTGGCATGTTTTCACAGTTGACACCAATACATTTCTTAAAATTGAAGAACATTTCAAACCCGCTTTTCTGCAGGTGCACGCTCCGCCACAGTTCAGCTTGCATGATGTGAAGAAGTGCTTCAGGTGCTGGATCTTGGCTCATTATAACGGGTATTGGACCGTGGTCACTGTGATTCCAGCCCCATTTCTCAGGAGGTTTCCAGTTTCCCATCCAACTTTGGACTTGTTGGTAAGTCCGCAACGTATGATGTGCAGCATCTTGTGTAGGTGGCAACCGTGCAAGATTCAGTTTGCTTTTTGTGGCAGACTTGGCGAATAGCTGGTACCGGAAATGGGAACTGCTGACACCTCCACTATACAATGCGATAGTAACCTGTTCTCCTGCTGTTATTATTTCTACACGGGTAGCACGTGGCTTATTGAACGTGCAAAGAGCTGAGGTTAGGTGTTCATTTTTCGCAACAATATTGCAGCACTTAATTTTTCCTTGACCAAAAAAAGCGGATGTTGTATCACATCCGCTAAAGGCGTAAGTGAACAGAATATATTCACTGTCCAACTTGTAAGCTGCAGTGGAAAACCACTTGTCTTCTGCATTTCTTCTTCCTGGCTTTAAGAAAAATAAGTTTTCAATGCCTTGCCTCAAACCGGTCATGAGCACAAGCAGGTCAACATCTTCTCCTACAATGACAACACTTTCAAAATCTTTGGTTCTTGAAATGGCAGATGTTACAATCATAAAGTCAGCATCTTCTTGTGCCGGGAGCAATTTAATGCTACACTCCAGAAATTCCTTTTTAAGAAGTGTGATCAAACGCATCTTATTTCATTCGTTGTACAAGAACTTGTCCTGAGGGACTGAGGGACTTGTTTCACCATCTCTGATTCAATCACAACGTTAACCGAAGAATGTTGTTTGGACCTACGAATCCTCTCAGCACTCTTTGTGCTACATTGGTCTCCCTCACATGGATACCCATCAAATACAATAGCAAACTGAGATCCAAAGTGACGTTGCAGGTAAGAAACATTGAATTGAAGCAAACATTTTGAGTCCAAGTCACTTTGTGGGTAAGGTACCCTCCATCAATGACAAAAAATTTACTCGGTCCACCTGACTTCTCATCTTCCACTGGAACGAAGGCCAAAGAATAAAGACGCTTTTGTCCGCTAAAGAACAATTCCTACATACTTTTTCTTATAACTGATCATTAATGTCAATCAACTGTAGAAAATGTACTGCAACTGCATGCAATCGTATTACATATTGTAACACAAATAAACTTCACGCAATCCGACGTGAATGTGTTCGTAGTTACTGAATATGATGCTATTTGTCCTGGCCCTGCAGCAGAGTGAGATGGTAAATTCCAATGAATAACATGATGAGTAATATGTTTATACTACACAAATAGAAACTGAAATAACAGTGTTCAAAAATTAGGTAATTTGCCATTTTGCTCAAAATTTGAAAAAATGGTATTTTTTGACGCGCTGTAGCGTCTTAGATACTGGGAGTAGAAAAAAATGGTAACAATCAAATTTGTAGAGAATTTTGTACTCTTTAAAAAAGAAAATAGACGTCAAAGCGATAGGAGCAAATGAAACTGAGATATTTTGAAAAATCTGAAAAAATCCGAAATTTTCGAAGTTTTTTGACTGCAGAAAGTTTTCCCAAGAGAAATTTTGCTGGCAAAACTTCGTTTTCTAACCTTTCCAACAATATGAACGTCTCGCAGTGAAAGCAAGTGATGTTGTTCGGACATGGAGGAGATACAGAGAGACAGGAACTGTCGATGACATGCCTCGCTCAGGTCTCCCAAGGGCTACTACTGCAGTCGATGAACGCTGCCTACGGATTAAGGCTCGTCGGAACCCTGACAACAACGCCACCATGTTGAATAATGCTTTTAGTACAGACACAGGAAGTCGTGTTACGACTCAAACTGTGCGCAATAGGCTGCATGATGCGCAATTTCACTCCCGCGTTCATGGAGAGGTTCATCTTTGCAACCACGACAGCATGCAGCGTGGTACAGATGGGCACAACAACATGCCGAATGGACAGCTCAGGATTGGCATCATGTTCTCTTCACCGAAGAGTGTCGCATATGCCTTCAACCAGACAACCGTCGGAGACGTGTTTGGAGGCGACCCGGTCAGGCTGAACGCCTTAGACACGCTGTCCAGCGAGTGTAGTAAGGTGGAGGTTCCCTGCTGTTTTGGGGTGGCTTCATGTGGGGCCGACGTACGCCGCTGGTGCTCATGGAAGGCACCATAACGGCTGTACGATACGTGAATGACATCCTCCGACCGATAGTGCAACAATTTCGGCAGCATATTGGCGAGGCATTCGTCTTCATGGACGACAGTTCGCGCCTCCATCGTGCACATCTTGTGAATAACTTCCTTCAGGACAACGATATCGCTCGACTAGAGTGGCCAGCATGTTCCCTGGACATGAACCCTACCGAACATGCCCGGGATACTTCGAAAAGGGCTGTTTATGAACGACGTGACCCACCAACCACTCTGAGGGATCTACGCTGAATCGCCGTAGAGAAGTGGGACAATCTAGACCCACAGCGCCTTGATGAACTTGTGGATAGTATGTCACGACGAATGCATCAATGCAAGAGGGCATGCTACTGGGTATTAAAGGTACCGGTGTGTACAGCAATCTGGACCACCACCTCTGAAGGTTTCGCTGTATGGTGGTACAACGTGCAATGTGTGGTTTTCATGGGCAATGAAAAGGGCGAAAATGATGTTTATGTTGATCCCTATTCCAATTTTCTGTACGGGTTCTGGAATTCTCGGAACCGAGGTGATGCAAAACTTTTTTGATGTGTGTACATTAAAAGTCCTGAATTCCACTGGTGAAAGGAGAAAAGACAAAAATGCAGTAAATCAAGTAGCTTGATAGGAAGTGCAAATTAGCTAGAGGAGAAATGCAAATTTGTATAAGCATACTGTACATGACTGTACAAAACGTAGATACACCATTGTGTGTGTGTGTGTGTGTGTGTGTGTGTGTGTGTGTGTGTGTGTGTGTGTGGTGTGTGTCTGTGTGTGCGTGAGTGTGTGCATTCATTGCGTCTTTACTAACTGATTGTGTTCCATCTTCTGTACAGCCTATTTAATGTGCGAAACATTGTTCCATCGAACAGTGCGTCATTATCACGTAGAATACACTTTACTTCATCTATTTCCTTCTGTATGTAGTAGTTTTTTCTATGGTAAGCCTTTGATATAAGATGTGGCTGGATTTAAGTATTTTGAAATGTCTATTAACATCCTGACCACAGCAGAAAGCCGTCATGACATAATTTAAAATGTGATAATACAGAGTCTCGCGTTGGTGACACCGGATAAAAGTTCTCGGGTTTCCAGAGGCACTTAGTGGTTAAAACTTCACTAGCTTTCGGCCAAGCACTCCTTGACCATTGCCAAGTTGTATGATTGCCAAACGGCTGCTGGTACGCCCTTATATTCATCGGATACCGGCTGTAACGTCACTGGTGCTCGTGACTTCACCATACATGAGCATACGTTAACTCGGTGTCCGCTGTGTCCGCTTCAACCTCGTGATTGCTGGATTCCATGCCGCGCTGAACTGCAGGCCGTTGTCTCTATTAAGAGTGTTATTGGTGATTTTCATTTCAATAGCGTCTTTAATTACATAGTTCCAGAAAGTGTTAGTGCGAGACACGAGAGAAGTTTCGTCATATTTGATCTGGTGACTGTTTTATAAAGCATGTTCAGCTAAACCGTATTTCTCGGGGTAACGTAGGCACCTTCCTGCGTTGTTCTACGGTGCGTACTATCTCTCCGATTTAAGACTGGTCCCATGTGTTCTGGAAACTGTTGCATCTTTAACTGCTGTCAGTAGTGAGGATCAATTTGATCTTGTGCCTTTTGAGCAGACGGCTTATCTCGCCCGAAGAGAAGCCACAGAACGGCTGGAAAATAAGTTTATTTTCCTGCCCCTCTTTAGTTGTGTTACAGCTATTCTTGTTTGAAATCACTTCATTTATTTGGTGACCGTTGTAGCCTGTGGCTCACCCCATGGGGCAGGTTAATAGCGGCTGATATCATTATTGCACAATGCAATGCTGGGTGATGGCTCCACGGACGTGAGAAACTCGATGATATCTTGGAACATATCAGCAGCATTAACAGCAACATCCAGTTAACCATATAGGTAGCAAAAGACAATGCACTGCCCTCCATCGCCGTTCTGGTCCACCACATCCTAAATGAATTCCTTGGACACAACGTATATAGAAAATCTGCTCATGCCGATCTGTACTTGCGTGTCATCAGCCATCATCAGCAATAAGATAAATCGGGAACGAGCACCATTTGTTTGCGCAGGTTACATACATTCAGACGCAGGTATACATTCAGGGCCAAACCTGTTGTTATTTCAATTGATGTATGACCCCTGGGGGTTGATTTATCACCCCCTAAGGATAATCCATCCTTCTAAGAAACCAACCCCACAACATACCCTCCCCCTCCTCCTCCCTGACACCAACAAAATTCCTCTCACTCATACAAACATACTTTTGAATCAAATTAATTGTCTAATTAATTAAATTGAGCAATTAATTACCTCCTCCCCCTCTTAGGAAATCCCCCAGCCTTCCCCTCCTCCCCCTCACTCCCCTTCCTCTCCCATATCTGGAAATTGGTGGGAAAAAGACTCAGTCTGTGCTGGAGAGAAAGGACCTCATTACACAAATTTGAAATCAATGCTAATTACATAGCAGAGGATATACTGTTTACTTATAAAATTAAATTCGCAGGGGTTGGATCTCTCTTTTATTTGTTGGGAAAAGCTCATCATTCTCTGCTGTTTTGGAAGATGCTTGTCTTGTAAAATACATCGAAAAGAAATAATTAAACACATCACTTTTTTACAATCGTGCAAGGAATACCGTCATGAAACACTCAGCACGCGTAATTACACGGTCACAGATGGTGTTAAACATATCTGGCGAAAAACACTCCTGATCATTTCGCTGATTGCTGGGCCAGTCGCACTGCATCACACACACCACAGAGGCACGTCTGCAGCTGAAGAACTGCGCTAATCCTCCACAAACAAAGCATCAAGTTGTGGCATCCCTTTAAAACTTGATGCCAGACTCACCTCTTGTCTTTCTCTCTCCCTTTCTCTCCCTCCATCTCTCATTCTCATATTGGTAAGAGACAAGGGTCGCCTTGACTTCGGCTACATAGTTTCAGCTACTTTACAAGGTCACCCAGATACCCACTCTCTGCTGCTTTGGACTACAACCATGTGAAAGGCCAATGTGGTTTATCAGATAGAAGACTATTTATAGACTTTTGGCAGGGCAAGGTGTTCTTGAAAAGCAGAAGAAAGTGGGAGGTTGGATGACCTTGAAAAGCAGCCAGAACTAGGTAACTGAAGGAAAGGCAACCATCAGTTCTTACTTATATGAGGTGGTAGGAATACATATAAGTTGACTGCTGAATTGGATGATTTCCTAGAAAGTTGTTTCGGGTGTGAGTTAGTGCGCTATCTACCTGCAATCCTTAACAGCAAATCTCTCCATATCACAGCCAACAGAGGACTTCCCACAAATGTGTGCCTGCTCTTGTCCATCAAACCGACGGAAAACCAATTTAGGCCCCCTCCTGCAGACGAAGGAAGATGCATATAAAGTACAACATTTGTCAGTCACACTTTGGACATGAATCGAGCAGTCAGTTTCCTAACTACTGTAATTCTAAGTGACTGACATACATTTATGAGGTACTGCAAACCCTGAGTGTGCATTTGCACGACAGTTTTCCTGTTCACGGAGTTAGTGCATCATGGTGCGTTATTTATAATGTCAAATACCGCTCCTATGCACTTGTCTGTTTCCTCATAACATGCATTTGCCGCTGCTGGCCATCATTTTATAGCACTGATGCGAGCATAGCATAATTTCTGGACCATAATCAGATGTGAACGGTGGGCACTATAGACCTCTAGGAAGCTGTATTGTGTATGTATCGCAAAGAACCCGTGTTTTTCTTTGGTGTAGAAGGAAGTAGTTTTATCATCTAAAAGTTCGCCATTGTAGTGACTGGGATAGATAATTGGCAGGATGGACGTATGTCAGATGTTGCATATACATGTCTCGCATTACAGCATTAAGAGCTTTGCATTCTGCATGACTAATATTTCAGAAACAACATAGCTTCAACACTGTAGCGCGTTTAAGTGCAAAGTTGTGTAGCCTTATGAATGCATGTGTTTACGTTCTATGATCATTTTCTCTTGCGAATAACTTCTTGGCACCGACTATAGACATTAGAACAATACTCCAGAACTGATAGCACAGTTGATTTACGTATAATATTCCGTCCGGAGCTCCATCATGCATAAATAACTCATTTCTTCTTAAATGTCTGTTAAATTATCTCAGCACTCTCAAATCTACTATACACCAATATTGGGTGATAAACTCCTCGACAAGCACCTCTGTAAAGATCTTGTGCACTTGGATGGGTGTCGTGAGTAAGACTGGTGCAGAATACACTTTACTGAACAACAGTGTTATGATCTTTGCAAAAGAAAAATATGAAAGTTTATTGATACCTGGAATTCAGCTCGCTCTGTTCATTCACGAGACATGGAATACAGCAGGTATAGTACTCTCCTACTTCTGGTCAGTTGCAAATTAAATCGGCGACAGTGTTGCAGTGAGGGTTGGTCAGAGTGCAGGGACATCTTCCAAGCTCCAACTTTACCCCATGAATACGAGGATACCCTGTCAATCCCATCCACATAGGGAAAGATGTCCAATCGTAATCGTAAATTCTGCGCTATAATCGAAGTGCTAGAAATATGTAGATAACCTAACTGCATCGGCGTACGACCCTGTCGGGAATACTTTGGTCTATATGTTGGAGAATTAACCATGAATAAATGTACAGTACAGTGATCTGTCTACATACGCAATCTAGTATATGGTATTCGCAAAGTAGTGGAGGCGTGGTTTAGCGATGATACAGAAATTGGGAAGCATGCTGCTATGTCATTGGTTGACGTTGGTAAAATCGCTAAAACTGATCACACTACCAACTGTGGTGCTTATTACAGTACATCATCCCACATCAATGGTGTCTTTTGCATCCCACCCAACCATTGGTATGCTGTTCTTTACAACATAATGATTGACTGACTACCAGTTGCTCCAAACGGAGAGAGCCTTGGTGGAAGCAACACCTTCTGGGGATGGCAAGTACCGAGACAGTGATCATGTACATGGTTGCAATATGACGAGTCAATTTCCTTGGTCTCTTTTAAATGCAACACCCAGACATCTGCCACCCTTTCACTGTAGAAGAAGAGATTGAACATAGAGGTCATCGCCTTTGGACAGCTGTTTGGAAACGGTCCACAATGTAGTAAACTCTTCCAGTTTCCACATGTTGTGATGTCTTCCACATTTTTGCCAATGAGAAGCACCGTCTCTGTCTTTTATTTCAACCATCCTGTGTGTTGTGGGAGCAGCATGGATTACACCATGTTATGGCGAGCTTTCTGTGAGAGTCAATGGATTGAAACGTGTTGATGCTGGTTAAGCACCTGACACAGACCTCAGAGTCGTAGTAGAAAAACAAAATATATTGCTGTGTACACAGCTGTAGTCATACACCGCTTTGATGTGGTAGAGCAGAAAACAATGTATCAAATGAAACGACAACATAGGAACCCTCTCCTTATGATTGATAGTCGATTTGGTCTTTCTCCAGTATAGGCAACAAAACTTTACACAGGTCCATGGAAGCAACTTCGATCAATGGTCGCCATCTCCAGTGGACCACTACACGTATATTTAATGGGATACCCATACGGTTGACGTCTACACGCAGTCAGTTCCCTGTATATCAGAAGACAGTGACACGGTAAAAACTTATTGAATGCTCTACCGGGTGACGTTGGCCAGGGTTTTATAGTGTGTAGTTTTACACTGTTGGATGTTACAGAAATAATGAAGGGAGAAAGAGAGACAGAGAGAGAGAGAGAGAGAGAGAGAGAGAGAGAGAGAGAGGCAGAGGCACTACGTATGTATACTCTGCGTGGTTGTGAATTTTATCCTGTGTGCCATATTTCTTGTTGTAATAGCTCTCTACCTAGTCAGTGATGGGTGGAGGATTAGACAGTCTTTTTGCTAATGGAAAAGCGCAGTCGGAATATATTGGATTTCGATATAATTAGCAGGTATCTGTAAATTTGCGGTGGATATCTCTTACTCATCAAAATCAGGTAGATTCAAATACTGTACATCAAAGACTCGAGGATTCGTGAGAATGCAACAGATAAGCAATACTCTAACGAAAGGGGTCTTGAGATATGAGCTCTATACCGTTTCTTCTAATTATTGTGAGCAAGCACATTACAGTATCTGACCTACATCTCGTGGAGGACTTCAATGAGAAAATTAGGGGCTAATGCGAAGGTTTCTACAGTGACAATCAGTAGCAGAAGTTCCGTCTTTGGTTTCCCGATAAACAAGATACAAAATTCTTCTGTGAATTTTGTGTGCCTATAAATGGATGGAGTCACATCTTAATACATAGACTAAATTTACAAAAAAAATGGTTCAAATTGCTCTGAGAACTATAGGGCACAGCATCTGAGGTCATCAGTCCCCTGGAACTTAGAACTACTTAAATCTAACTAACCTAAGGACATCACACACATCCATGCCCGAGGCAGAATTCGAACCTTCGACCGTAGCGGTCGCGCGGTTCCAGACTGAAGCGCCTGGAACCGCTCGGCCACACTGGCCGGCACTAAATTTACAGCTACATCCATGAGCATGCCTCTCAAACCATCATACGGTACGTGGCGGAGGGTACTCTGTACCACTAGTAGTCATTTCCTTTCCTATTCCACTCACGAATAGAGTGAGGGTGAAAAAGACTGTCTGTATGTCACTGTAGAGCGCCCATTTCTCGCACATTAGGTTCGAGATCCATACGCAAAATGTATGTTGGTGAGAGCAGAATCCTTCTGCAGTCAGCCTCAACTGTTGGCTCTCAATAGTCATCCTTGAAAAGAACATCGCAGTCTCTCCAAGGATTCCCATTCGAGTTCTCGAAGCATCCACCCACTAATTTGGAGGGAATCAATGGGACCACTTCAATAGGGCTGTATTCTGAGGGAAACCTAGGTCTACAGACTCATACACATTTGCCATGTGATGGTCAGTAGGCAGGTCGTTTGTTATTGATCTCTGCATCAGCCTTCCCGGAATATTTCGTAAATACAACTCAGAACGTTTCAGTTTGCAGGAGGGATGAGAGGAAGCATATTGCTCAACATCCTGGTATTTACCCCAGCGACATTTAAGCGCCCAGTCTTTCTGAGAAGGATAGGACAACTTTTCTGAGTGAGGAATAATTAACAGCTGTCCAGTACGGTGAGTGGTGGGTTGTCAGCCGGGAGTAGTACAGCACTGATGCATGGGCAGAGGTTCGCGACCTAGTGGTGGTGATGGCGGCAGTTGATCACTTGCCACCTGGTGGCGAAGGCGTTGCAGGGTTGAAAAAGAGGGTGAAACATCCTACTGCCCCCATAGACCGACAGGTCTCAGCAGGATTTGTTTGGGAGCAGTATACCATAATTCTAAGTGACAAGGTAACCGAGAGAAAGAACACATTTAGCGTTGGATGTCTTCCAGTATTTGAAACCGGTTACTCCAATTTTGGTATCGGAGAAAGTGACTACATAGCCTGTGTAAAGGCTCCAGAGATGTCATTGAAGCGTCTGTAATGGTTTATCTGGCGAGTGTAATCCGACTGCAGGAAAAAGTTACTTACCATGCAAAGGAACTCACGTGATCAATTTAATTACTTAGTCAATCAGTCTGATATCAGTGACTTGCCGCAGGATGGTTGGAAGTGAGGGAGAGAGTACCACAGATATGATTCGAGAGTTGGGGCAGTGAACAGGTGTTTTTTCGTTGTGATGAGACCTTTTAATGGAATTGCAGTCTTTTACCTACACAGGGAAAAATGATCGTCATAATAAAATCAGCTGTATTATCGAATTTATAAAGCGATACGTAGTATAAACCTGAAATTTGCAACTCCTCTGTGTTGCTACCTTGTGGGACTTTGTAGGTGATGAGGCATTTGATTGCTTTAAGAGAGTTCGGAAATGAGGAGGCATCCTGCCGCAGAAGCACTTAGCACTCTATCATGAGCCAAAAAAGAGCGTAATATTCTAGTCCTATGACGCAGGGCATGGCAGATAGTCGGCCGAAGTGGCCGTGCGGTTAAAGGCGCTGCAGTCTGGAACCGCAAGACCGCTACGGTCGCAGGTTCGAATCCTGCCTCGGGCATGGATGTTTGTGATGTCCTTAGGTTAGTTAGGTTTAACTAGTTCTAAGTTCTAGGGGACTAATGACCTCAGCAGTTGAGTCCCATAGTGCTCAGAGCCATGGCAGATATAAAACTGATAATAACAGATTTTTCTGCCTGATGAGAGAAAAATTAGAGGAAATATTGTCTATGCCATAGTGTTGTACAAGATTTCCACAACAAGTAACGATACTTTAGCGATGTGAAAACGCGTGTATGGTCCAATTTCTTCCGTCTTCGAAAATAACTCATATAAAAGGCAAGAATCTATGTTTCACTTGAGAAATTCAAGGTGTATTGACAAAAACTGATTCAGATTAGGTAAAGTGGATTTTTTTTAAACTGAAGAGCCGGTTTCAGGAGTGGAACTGCATTTAATCCAAGTCGCTGCTGCTTGTCTCACATTGTGCCACGACTAGTGGCAGTTGTGGTCATGAGGGGTCAGCGACCAGAAGTACGGGCTTAAGGCTGTGGCGAGTGGTAGCTTCCTAGCTGGCCAGCTCTTCAGGTAGCCAATACACTTAGCGGATGATGCAGAGTAGACTGGAGGTGACTGGTTAGTTTTTTCGTCTTCATATGCTGTGTTCAAGAAAGATAATGAACAGCACAATTGCAAAAAATAATTTATGATGTATTTCCCACATCGTTTTTGTGGTGTCACCGCCAGACACCACACTTGCTAGGTGGTAGCCTTTAAATCGGCCGCGGCCCGGTAGTATATGTCGGACCCGCGTGTCGCCACTGTCAGTGACTGCAGACCGAGCGCCGCCACACGGCAGGTCTAGAGAGACGTCCTAGCACTCGCCCCAGTTGTACAGCCGACTTTGATAGCGATGGTTCACTGACAAATTACGCTCTCATTTGCCGAGACGATAGTTAGCATAGCCTTCAGCTACGTCATTTGCTACGACCTAGCAAGGCGCCATTATCAATTGCTATTTATCTTGTGATGCATGTACCGTCAGACCGATGTTCACCAATTATGGATTAAAGTTAAGTATTCCAACAGCTACGTACTTTATTTGCTAGCCACAAATCCTTTAACTGTTCCAGACCTCACGCCAGCCTGCGTTAGCTTAAACGCGTGCCTTTCGGCTACCCGTCACTGTGGATTGGCTGTCTTGCCAGTCCACAACAGTTTTAGCTAGGATGCGATTTGCGACTCGTAAATAGGTATAAGTGTGTTTCATTCCCCAATGATGTTGCTACAGATGTGCTGTATATGGTGGCAGGGATTTATAGCCGCTCTGGGACACTGAGTTGCTGTTCTAATATTATTACCCAGCCTTATTTTCCTACCACGAGCCCCCCCCCCCCCCCTTTATCTCAGTGAAAGCTTGCTGTCCCGTTATTGTTACCCATCCTTCTCACATAGGGATATTGTCTAGACTGGCAGGAATAGCTGTTCAGTCCTAGACTAATAACAGAAGTGTCCTCTCTACACTGTAGCTCCTACTGTCTAGAGCTCAGTCAATGGCAACTACCCCTGCTCAACTCAAACTGTTTAACTAAACGATATTCCACGCTGTCTTGGCTTCTGCAAATTTTAAATAAATAAATAAACAAATAAACAGCATCCCAGACATTATCTGAACAATATTCCAATCACTGCAATCGACAAGATTAGATATTTTCCAACAATAGCAAGAGGGGAATTAGACTGCACCAGTATTCTGAGTCAGCCATCTTGCATTGTGATGTAATAAGTAGACTGCAATAGTATTTCAAAGACGATATGCAAACTGAATTTCTATAAATACAGAACATATTATTATTATGTCCTCTGCAATACAGTGAAATTAGCATTTGATTAACCGCAAAAATTCGAATTTACCAAGCAGACATGTGCCGGCTGGGAAAATTTGTGATGTCATTGGGACTGGAGACAATTAATTGGTTAATTAATTAATTGATATCAATTTGATGTCAAAAGTCTGTTCATACCCCCTTTACGCTACTACTGTCGTCACCTGGCACAGAAGAGTAAACATGGTGCAACATGCAAGAATGATATCAGACGCCAACTACCTGCCCAATGAGATGAGCCACCTACGCAACGACTTCAAGAACAATGGCTACAACGGTCACCAAATAAAGGAAGTGATTTCTAGCAAGAATCATTATAGGACAACCGAAGAGGAGCGCGAAAAGAAACTTGCTCTCTAGCTGTTCTGTGGCTCTGTGTTGGGCAGATAAGTCAACTGCTGAATGATGAAGTGGATCTTCAGTCCTCCGACAATAATCAGGCGAATAATGAGACCAGCTAAGGACGCAGAAGGTCTCAGAATGCATGGGATATAAAAGATACCTTGCGAGTGTGGCCAATATTACGTAGGACAAACAGTACACGCAATAGAACAACCCAAGAAGGAGCATGGAAGGTTTTATAGCGTACGCTATCCCGAGAATTCTGATTTAGCCGAGTATGCTTTAGAAAACCTTCACTAGAACAAATTTAATGAAAATTCAGTCGAGGCTCGCACTAACAGCTTTTGGGACTGTGTAATCAAAGAAGCCATTTAAATAAATATCACTGACAATACCCTCCATAGAGACGGAGGTCTGCAGTCCACGTGGCGTAGGGTCCAGCAATCGCGAGGTTGAAGTGGGCACATGGACGCCGAGTCAACGTGTGCTCGCGGGCACCAGTCACGTCAGAACTGGCAGCTAATGGATTTAGGGGCGTACCAGCAACCCACAGGCCGTCATAACACTTGACTATGGCCAAAGAGTGCTTGGCCGAAAGCTCCTGTATTTTTCATCACTTGACGTGGCTGTAAACCCAAGAACTTTTATTTGTTGATTTAAATTGTTTTCAAATGCGTTTATATTTTTGTTAGGTAGTGGTCATTAAGTGTGGTATGTAAGTTTTGTTAGTTAGATACCTTATGTTTTGAGAATATATTTATAGTTGCTGCAAATATATCCCACAAATAGACATTGACGAGACTCACAAAAAGGTTGATAAATGCCTAAATTATCGAATGTAGTTGTCGGTTTCATGTGTTATGAGTTTTCTCCTCCGTGTTGTCTGTTTGGTATCCCATTAGAACTTACGGTTTCTTTCATATGTTTCCCATTTTATGGACTAATATGTAATTTTTAGTATACAAGCGTTACAGAAAGTGAGACATCAGATGCAAAATCATTTTTGTTGAAAGTAAATCTGAGCTATATCTTTTATTAAATAATGTTACATTTTAACGTTACTAGATATGGGCTTTTTTGGTTTGTTAATTGAATATTCAGCCATTAAGTATGTATTATATTCACATAATATTATAAATCATCTTCCACAATTTTTTTGCTATCTTCATCATCAGTAATAGTAATTAACTTCCTATGATTTTAATTCATTACAGCAAATATTTAGTTACTTATACCATTCATTGCAGTTTTCTTTTATGTAATAAACTTCATATCAGGAATTAATCTTATAAATAATTTTACTTATGCTAACATTAGCTGCATCAAACATTAGATATAGGTTACCAAGATATTTTTCAGTTGCAACGGATTTTAATTCATGTATGGTATCTCTATTGTTGCGAACATATTTTATTATTCTTTTATTCAGATTTAAAATGTCAGCATTTCAATTGCTTCTTGTAACGTTCTTCTTATATTCAACTTTTTTCCCACTACGAGACTGGTGGAAGAAAGCATATGATACAGATTCGCATGTATTTGTATCAGAACTACAATTAAAAATTACTATGAACTGTATGTGATGTGTGAAACATTCCAAGTTTGTGGCGAGAATGTGTATATATTTGCTGTGATTAACATGTTTAGCTTCGTCGTTGTCTTAGAATTAAGCATGTATGACTCAAGATGGAATGCAAGTCACCGCTACTGCGAAAAGCCAAACATTAAAAGTGTTCTGTGATTTAAATAAATGACTGTATATTACTACACTGTTACAATGTGCAATCACAAATATAAAGCAAACAAAAAATTACTGTGATATGAATGCTATAAAAATGATGTAAGCCTAAAACATAACGACATCAATGGCAAAACTATTTTCATGGTTTTATATGCAGCCGACTATGCTAGATGAAACAAACCAGTTGGCCCTCGCTATTGGATAAGTGTGTGACTCAGTTTTAAATAGTTGCCCGCTGTTGTCGCAAGGTCGAGTTGTACACCGGCTGCTTTACGCTCAGCAGCAAGTTTTGCAAATTAATTAAAATAAAAGCTGGGTAATTCATAAATTAAACAGATATGATAAATTATTATATAATTTTAGATAAATAATGGTAGACTACACCAAAGGTTTTGATTTTGAACGAACTAATTATTTATTCATGTGATAAATCATGCAATAAATCAAAATGATGGTCCTACGAAGTATGCATATGAAGCAGAAAATAAATTTACAATAATAAACAAATGCTGCTAAGAGCTCCTGTAGTGAGTGAAATACAGTCTCCCATGACACTTAAATGATCATAAATGAATCAACAACTCACAAATATTCAAATTTCAATTGGGCCGTTAACATGTCTCAAATCCCCCAAAAAATCGTATATGGTAAACTATCAGGTTAACCCGTAGCAGTCAGTATATGGAGCTGAAATAATTCAAAGTCCAGAGCTGCACATCGCTAGACACTTACAGAAAGTTACAGTCCCGACCGGCTCCCTGACTGTAATGACCCAGTGAATGTTAAAGTATCGATGGCCACTTGCCGCCCAAAACTTACCACTTTGTAAGTTCAAATCCACCCGAACAGACCCCCGAAATAGATATTACCTCTTCCGAGGCTGCAAACAGGATATGCAGGAATACTGTTTGCAAGTTTCCACTCCCTTGCATGCCCTTATTAACGTACCAAATACAGTTATGGAACAAAATGAACAACCATTTAAAATATAAACAATTCACAAATACAATATACAAGCTAAAAAGAGTGCCCCTCTCTTCAATTTCTTCTCGTATCACACACAGCATTCTAGTTTTAATACTTTAGTAGTAAAACGTTTAAACACAAATTTTCCACAGTCATATTCCGTATTAATAATAAAGAAACGTCACTTAAACAGTTAACAATAAAGAAAGGTGGCCTGCTCAACAGAAGCGCCTCTTTCCATTCTATTCAATGGTGTTGTCATAATTAACATACGAAGTACCACTTTCATATTACTTGTGTCTTTAGCAATTAATCAATAATTTGTCAGCAGTTCGTGGCCTTGTGATTAATGTTGATCGCTCTCGATCTCGGTGCCCCGGGTTCGATTCCTAGCCGGTTCGGCGATTTTTTCGGCTCAGGACTGTGTGTGCTTGTGTGTTGTGTGTTTGTGTGTGTGTGTGTGTGTGTTTTCCTCATCCACACTGACGCGCAAGTCGTCGAAGTGGCGTCAAATACTCTGATAGAAAAAAAATCGCAACAACACGAAGGAGGTTTGCGATGTAAACAAGAGCTGGTAGGCGTGTTTCTACATCTGAAACATGATACCTTTAGTAGCGCCTCTACGAGAATGCAGATCAGGTTTGTTTGACATACACCCTCTAACAGTCTTGAGTGTTAGTCACTTTTGACACTGGACTTGGTGAGATTATTTTAGTAAATAATGACTTTAAGGCTGTAGCTGTAGCCGAGCGGTTCTAGGCGCTTCAGTCCGGAACCGCGCTGCTGCTGCGGTCGTAGGTTCGAATGCTGCCTCGGGCATGGATGTGTGTGATGTCCTTAGGTTACTCAGGTTTAAGTAGTTCTAAGTCTAGGGGACTGATGACCTCAGATGTTAAGTCCCATAGTGCTTAGAGTCATTTCAACCATTTGAACTTTAAGGCGACAAAGGTTCTATGGGGGATGTTTTCTGATGAAACCTGGTTCAGCCTCGGTGCCAGTGATGGCTCTGTGCTGGTTAAAAGGCCAGTTGAGGAACTGCACCTAACCTTTCTGCGTGCTAGCCACACTGGACCTACACCTGGAGTTATGGTCTCGGGTGCGATTTCGTATGACAAAGGGAGCACTCTCGTGGTTATCTCATGCACCTTGACTACAAAATTATATGTCAATCTGGTGATTCGACCTGTTGTGCTCCCATTCATAACAGCATACGAGAGACTGTTTTCCAACAGAATAAAGTTTTCCCACATACCATAGTTGTAATTCAACAAGTGTGGACACTTTGCCTTGACCTTCTCGATCACTGTCTCCAATCGAGCACGTATGGGACTTCATAGGACGACAACTCGAGCGTTATTCACAACCAGCATAACCGTCCCTCTATTGGGAGACGTGCAACAGGCATGGGACTCCATCCCACAAACTGACTTCCGACACCTGGGAAAGACAATACATGCACGTTTGCATTCAACATTCTGGTGGTTACATCGGTTATTAATGTAGCACATTTGCAATGGATTATCATGCGCTTACATTAATATGAGATTTTGCAATGTTAATCGCCTAAATATGCTGCCAGGACAAATGTAGTAGCGAAATTTCATTATTCTATATTAATTATTTTTTGGCGTTCCGATTTTTTCCCCGTCAGTCTGGCAAAATTCTTACCAGGCGCCTGAACTCCCAGAAGGGAACTTTCGGACAAATATGCCATACGCAAATTTCAATCAACAAATCACTCTTTAGACTTTCCATACATCATGCAGCTACATAGATAACGACTCACGGTATAACATGCTTCACTTTTAGTGCGTGTGTGTAGCGTAGTCTTTGACACATTTGCATTATTAACAATAACTAAAACATGGTATAAATCAGTAAATACACTAAATATAGAAGTTTAAACATTCATGTTGATAGCTGAAGACTTCAGCTGTTGTCCAACATCTTGCTTGTAAAAATCGCTCCATGCGTTTCTGAGATATTAATTTATAGAGTGTTGGGTAATATTGTTCGTACACAGTGAGTCTTCTGAGGTAGCCAAACACAATCCGCTGTCTGTGCTGGAGACAAAGGCCGCCTGGTTGGCTCGGCTCTCAACCTTGCCAAACTTAGGTGTTCACGAACTCTGCGCTGCTGACAACTCGCCTAGGTGGACGTAAGTTTACATGTTCTACTAGACTAGCTATACATTGATAAGCCAAAACATTATTACCACCTGCTTAGTAGCACATAGGTCCTGTTTTAGAATGCAATACAGTAGTGATTCTGCATGACATTGATTCTGAAAGTCCTTTGTAGGTTTCAGGAGGCACGTGGCGACAGATGCACACATGCAAGTAACACTGTTGTCGTCAATTACGGAATGGACGTTTGTGGGGGCAGACCTGGCAGTTAATAGAGTCCCAGACGTGTTCCATCGGGTACAGGTCAGGATAATTTGGTGGCCGAAACATCAGCATGAGTTCGTATTACGCCCCTAAAGCCACTGCAGCAAGGTTCTGATGTAACACGGTAATTATACAGCTGGTAGACGCCACGGCCGTCAGGAAAGACGTCAAATATGGAGGGATGAAGATCGTCCGTAATAATGGTCACGTACTGAACAGCTGCCATTATGCCTTCGATTACTACCACAAGTACATGTAAGCCAGTGCGACTGACCCTCTTAGCTGGATGCTGCCTCCACGAGTATGTTTCAGTGGAGCGTTGCATGTTTCGAGCAGACGTTTGTCTGGATGGCAGCGTGTCTGGACATGACCATCGACCAGATGAGCCGGCCGGTGTGGCCGAGTGGTTCTAGGCGCTTCATCCTGGAACCACGCAACCGCTACGGTCGCAGGTTCGAATTCTGCCTCGGGCATGAAAGTGTGTGATGTCCTTAGATTAGTTAGATTTAAGTGGTTCTAAGTTCTAGGGGACTGGTGATCTCAGAGTCATTTGGACCAGGTGAAACAAAAGCCTAATTCATCCGACTGGCTGATACGTTTCTATTGACCTAAGGTCCAATCTCGATGATTTCACGCCCACTGCAATCGTAACTGTCGATGGGTCAGCTCGTAGGTTTCATCTTGCTCTGGAGCCACATGTTCAGAATTTGCGCTGAACAGTGTTGTCCAAGACCCTTGTGTCTACTCCAGAATTCTTCTCTGTCGTCAGATCTGCCACTGATCGCCATCTATCCTGCGGCCCGCATCATCGCCAGAATGGTTCCTCATTCACCTCCGTTCACACGCTTTCCTCGCCGTGTCACGTGCCAGCAACAACATCAGGCAGTATTAAGTCTCGCGGTGGACAGTAGTCATTATGTTTTGGCTCATCAGTGTATTTGCAACATTGTGGGGTATAGGTTATGATATTGGACGACTCTTAGATCAAACTTCTTGGCTGAAAGTAAGAATAATAGCATCACTTTATATTCAATGCCCCCAAAACTGCACTTTCGGGCAAGATTTGAGAGGTACATAATCCATGATGGATATGTTTCACACTAAACTGATTAAAATGCAAATGAGCTACCACAAGGTGAGTTTTCCGATCAAAATGGTGAGTCAACAAATGAGAAATATCGTTTAAGTTAGTACTATTATGGTTAGAAACCGACCATAGTATCTGCACCACGTCATAGAACTCAGTACAAGAAAACAAAAGCAACTGCAATTCTCTCTTTGAGGCGGCACCAACTACTTTAGTAATCTCACGGTGCCGGCCGGTGTGGCCGTGCGGTTCTAGGCGCTGGTTCGAATCCTGCCTCAGGCATGGATGTGTGTGATGTCCATAGGTTAGTTAGGTTTAAGTGGTTCTAAGTTCTAGGGGACTGATGACCACAGATGTTAAGTCCCATAGTGCTCAGAGCCGTTTTGAATCTCACGGTAGAGCATGATTCGGTGTAAATAAGTTTCCGAAGTCTCGTTATACTCGTGAAAATTGTGGAACGACATCGGTGTAGGAGAATATGTTGCAACATTTTGTAGCGCTAGCTGTTACAATACCACCATTTGTTGTTCCACTTGCTGCTACTGCCGCTTCTGTTGGTGTTCCTGCTGTTACAGAAACTACTGCTGAAGCTGCTGTTGTTATTGTTGTTGCAGCTGAATTTGCTGCCTCCACAATTAAAGAAATTGATTGTTCACTACTGCACACTGCGTATTTTCTCGTCGCTAACACGCGCATCTCTACAGATACAAACGGAGTTATAGCGTATGACGCACGGAAGTCCAGCGAAGTTGCACAAAGTTGCCGCCGCAAGAAGTTTGAAGAAACATATACTATACATGACTCATGTATTCCAAAGAAGTTTAAGAATAGCCAAGACGTCATGATCTTGCAAGAACAGTAGAAAACAACAACCGAGGGAGGACTCGGAATACAGTAGCAAAGTCAATACAGCATGCAGTAAACTCAGAGATGGGAACAGCTTAATAAATTGCAGTGCAGTGGTTTGGTTGACCGTAGCTAGCGCCGTGCTGAAATAGCGAGATACCTGTACACATAACGGATCCGACATACAGCAATCTTAGTAGGCATAGTGCAAACCGCTGTCGGCACGTGTCAGCTGCGATGTAATTTCTCTGGCGGTCAGGGTGTTCACTTCCTCTTCGCTAGCTGCGGCATGTGCGAAACAGTTCACACACTCAAATGAATACTAACTGCGAAGACCGGGTAACAGTGACGTACCTTACAGTTTTAATTCACAGTCCAAATTACACTTGTAACGCCGGAAATGCATATCCTCCTATTTCCATCTATTGCACTGCAAATTTTTTTCCTTATTTTGTTACCTGAAGATATAACATTTCTGTGTCTTTGTATATTGTAATTGTTTTACTATTTGTATGTATATGCATTTATGTCGATGTATAATTGGTTTGTTTTGTGAATATTATTTGTATTTATACGCTGGGTCTGGCCTAGGGAAAACTATGATATCGAACGAATACATCGATAGGTCGTGTGGAGAACCAAAGTGTTTAGGATCTTTGGTAGTGTTAACTCTGTCCCGTGGAGCGCGGGCAGAGGGGAGTCTGGCTGGAGTAGTGCAGTGGAGCAGGTGTGTTGTGTGAAGCTCCCGCGAGTTGCCGCGCTTTCGGGGTTTGGCAGCATGTAACTGCGCTCGAATTGCTATGATAGTTTCTGACACGGTGTCGCGGACGGGAAGCGTTAGCTGGCGCACATCAAGAGCCCGTTTCGCCTGGTGACCGTGTCGAGAAGAAGGTGCGCCAACATCCAGCTTCTGCAACAGCGACGGTCGACAATGAGTGACTGTCGCCACCTCCTCGATCGACGACTTCAAACCTTCAATCAGCCAACAAGGAAGACTAAAAGCATGTAAAGTTTTAGAACTGTATGGCAGACCTCAGCTTTCCAAACTGTTGCATCAAAATTACAGCAACTTAGCATGAACCTTTGTTGCTCATTGTCCCAATTGCATTACCAAGCCAGGTCCCTTCTTTTTCCGAAATGATCCCGAGTGTCGTTGAAATTCAAACGCCAGCATTAAAGTAATATCATTCCATTTCACTGCTTTAATTTCAAAGTTCAGTTAAAGTATTCATAGCTGGCTACAATATTTAGATTACTCAAGCACAAATTAAGAGTGCGAGTTTTGTTACCATATTTTAGCTTACCTGTGACTACAGCTCAGCTTGGTACGTACTAAATTTTACTATTGTTAATTGTTCAGAATCATTTAATTCAGGTTCAAAGTTAAATCTCTTATTTCTAAATTGCGTAGATTCAAGTAGCTTTTGAAATGATTGTTAAGGTAGCCCAAGACTAACCGTAATTTACTGAATTTCGATGTACTTCAGCAACAAAGCTCTTTATTAATTTCAGTCACTAAATTAACTTTCAATTTTCCGGTTTTATTAATTTATTAATTTATTACTTCTGACAAACTTTCAGTTTTCCACACTACACGTGTCATCCTTCAGTTGCCACGCTTCTAGTGCTAATTATATGTGTAATAACCTTTCTTTTTCAGTTACTATAGTAATTGTCCATAGGACGGGCGACCGTAATTTCCCCCAAATTTCAAATATCTAATTACCGCTAGTTAATTGTTAACGTAACGGCCGCACACTTACTTTCTTTATTAACTTTACCCCTTTTCAAAATTAATTTCCACCAGTTTCATTTGTATTTTTCCTTTCATTTAGATGTAACCCTTTCCTCCCTCTTTACCGACAGATTAACTTCGGTGACGATTGCTTTTCCCAAATTTCCATTAGGTACACGCGGTTTAATTTTTCACTGCCATTAAGGTCAATAAGTGAGGGGGAGGTTACACACTGAGGTGACAAAAGTCATCGGATAGCAATGTGCACGTATGCAGATGGCGGTTCAATCGCGTACACAAGGTATAAAAGGGCAAGCATAGGAAATGCTGTCACTTGCACACAGGTGATTCACGTGAAAAGGTTTGCGAAGTGATTATGGGAAGACGACTGGAATTAACAGACTTCGAACGCGGAATCGTAGTTGGAGCTAGAGGCATCGGACATCCCACTTCGGAAATCGTTAGTTAATTCAATATTCCGAGATCCACAGTGTCACGATTGTGTCGATAACATCAAATTTCAGGCGCCTCACCACAGACAATGCAGTGCCGACGGCCTTCACATAACGACCGAGAGCAGCGGCGTTTGTGTAGAGTTGCCAGTGCTAACAGACAAGCAGCTTTGTGTGAAATAACCGCAGAAATTAATGTGGAACGTATGACGAAAGTGTCCGTTGGGGAGTGCTGTGAAATTTGGCGTTAATGGGCTATGGCAGAAGATGACCGACAGGAGTGCCTCTGATAACAGCATGACATGGCCTGCGGCTCCTCTGATGGGCTCATGACCATATCGGTTGGACTCAAGACTGTTGAAAAGCCGTGGCCTGGTCAGATGAGTCCCAGTTTCAGTTGCTATGAGCTGATGATAGGATTCGAGTGTGAATCAGAGTCTACGAGGTTATAGACCCAAATTGTCAACGAGGCATTGTGCAAGCTGGTGGTGGCTCAATAACGGTGTGGGCTGTGTTTACATGGAATGGACTGGCTGCTCCGGTCCAATTGAACCGATTATTGACTGGAAATGATTATGTTCGGCTACTTGGAGACCATTTGCGGTCATGCATGGACTTGTTCCCAAACAACGATCGAATGTTTATGGAAGACAATGCGCCTCGTCACCGGGTCACAATTGTTCGCAGTTGATTTCAAAAACATTCTGGACAGTTCAGGCGATTGATTTGGCCACCCAGATCGCCCGACATACTTCTCATCGATTTTTCATGGGACATAATTGAGAGATCAGTTTGAGAACAAATCTTGCATCGGCAACAGTTTCGCAATTATGGACGGCTCTAGAAGTATCATGGCACAGTATTTCACCAGGGGACCTCCAATGACTTGTTCAGTCCATGCCACGTCGAGTTGATGCACTACGCCAGGCAAAAGGAGGTCCGACACAACATCAGGAGGTATCCCATGATTTTTGTCACCTCAGTGTAAGTCATATTGAAATGTAGTTTTGTTTATTTGAGAGATACTTTAAAAGGCCTCAAGCTATACCGGGTAGTCGAGACAAATGAAACTTCGTTATTTTGGTACTTATTGCACCGTAGCTAATATAAATCGTTCAGAAAAGGAGATTAAACTCAGTTATGGCAGTGCTACTCGAGAAAATTGGTGGCACGTAAATGTGTCCTAAGACAGTAATAACGGATGAGAAAATGGTGGTAGAGGGCAATATCGTTCTAACAGGACACCATGGCGAAATGTGTGACGTCTATGACACATGTTTCCAGTATCAATTTTTACTCTGCAGCAGAGTGTACGCTCATGTGGAACTTCCTTGCAGATTGAAACTGTGTAGTGGACCGGGTCTCGAACACGGGACTTTCGTCTCTTGCGGACACGTGCTCTGCCACCTGATCTACCTGCGCACACAGCTGTTGTTCCACCAGTAGCCCATGTCCGTCCTTCCAGGAGTGCTTTTGATGTCCATCCTTTTGACTGGAGGTCTCGGATACCACGGCCGTTCACTACTGTAAGAAAATGAAACACCTACAGCCGTCCTTATGATCTTATTTACTGTCTAGCTACCAGTTTTGGCGCTTCAATTCGCCAACTGCAGGCCTCAGTTGATGATGGTGATATCACGATCGATACACACGCTGCACCTGTGGCCAACGTAACTGGTTTATGCTGACTATCTGAGATTGTGATGTCAGCACTCCAACCATCAACCAGTCGGCGCCGAATCTGGTAACTACACAACAAATAAAATCGTAAGGATGGCTGTAGGTATTTTCATTTTCTTACAATTCCAGGAGTGCTGTTCCCACAAATGACGCACGACTTTCAAGGTAGGAGATGAGATACTGTAGGAAGGGAGAACTGGCAGTGAGTCGTGCTTGCGTGGCTCAGTAGGTAGAGAAATTGCACGCGAAATGCAAAGGCTCTGGGTGCGAGTCCCGGTCTGGCACACGGTTTTAATCTGCCGGAAAGTTTCAGGACACAAGTGAATTTAAATAACATAATTACAAACCCTGGACAAAGCCTCAAGTTATCTCACTGTAACACAAGCCCATCGATCACTAGTGCTAGGCTACCAAACATAGGAAGAACCCTCGGGCAATGCAGCGTGTCCAACCAATCATAGCGACGAATAGGAAATCTCAGAAATCAGATTTAAGATACGAACATCTGATCCACGCGCGCGCGTAAAGCACACACACACACACACACACACAACCACACACACACACACACACACACACACACACACACACACAACCACACACACACACACACACACACACACACACACACACACACACACACACTGATATTCCTTCAAAAATGAGGTTATTACACGTTCTGATTTCCAGGAACTAGGAGAGATGTAGACAGAGTTTGGATTTGTTTGGTGTATATTGCAGCAAGGTTAGATGACTGTATTGTAGTTTTCTTGTGGAGGACGTTGAGCGGATGCTACAACATACATAAAATTTTAGCTAATGTTTTTAAAACTCTCATACTTAACTTGGATGCAGTCCATATACCCATGCATGACAATATACTCTACTGGACATTGAAATTGCTACACCACGAAGATGACGTGCTACAGACGAGAAATTTAACCGACAGGAAGAAGATGCTGTGTTATGTAAATGATTAGCTTTTCAGAGCATTCACACAAGGTTGGCAACAGTGGCGATACCTACAACGTGCTGACATGAGGAACGTTACCAACCGATTTCTCATACACAAACAGCAGTTGACCGGCGTTGCCTGGTGAAACGTTGTTGTGATGCCTCGTGTAAGGAGGAGAAATGCGAACCATCACGTTTCCGACTTTGATAAAGGTCGGATTGTAGCATATCGCGATTGCGGTTTATCGTATCGCGACATAGCTGCTCGCGTTGGTCTAGGTCCAGTGACTGTTAGCAGAATATGGAATCGGTGGGTTCAGTAGCGTAGTACTGAAGGCCGTGCTGGATCCCAAAGGCCTCGTATCACAAACAGTCGTGCTGGATCCCAACGGCCTCGTATCACTATCAGTCGAGATGAAAGGCATCTTATCCGCATGGCTGTAACGGATCGTGCAGCCACGTCTCGATACCTGAGTTAACAGATGGGGACGTTTGCAAGACAACAACCATCTGCACGAACAGTTCGACGACGTTTGCACCAGCATGGACTATCAGCTCGGAGACCATGGCTGCGGTTACCCTTGACACTGCATCACAGACAGCAGCGCCTGCGATGGTGTACTCAACGACGAACCTGGGTGCACGAATGGCGAAACGTCATTTTTTCGGATGAATCCGGGTTCTGTTTACAGCATCATGATGGTCGCATCCGTGTTTGGCGATATCGCGGTGAACGCACATTGGAAGCGTGTATTTGTCATCGCCATACTGGCGTATCACCCGGCGTGATGGTATGGGGTGCCATTGGTTACACGTCTCGGTCACCTCTTGTTTGCAATGACGGCACTTTGAACAGTGGACGTGACATTTCAGATGTGTTACGACCCGTGGCTCTACCCTTCATTCGGTCCCTGCGAAACCCTACATTTCAGCAGGATAATGCACGACCGCATGTTGCAGGTCCTGTATGGGCCTTTCTGGATACAGAAGATGTTAGACTGCTGCCCTGGCCAGCACATCCTCCAGATCTCTCACCATTTGAAAAAGTCTGCTCAATGGTGGCCGAGCAACTGGCTCGTCACAATACGCCAGTCACTACTCTTCATGAACTATGGTATCGTGTTGAAACTGCATGGACAGCTGTACTTGTACATGCCATCCAAGCTCTGTTAGACTCAATGCCCAGGCGTATCAAGGCCGTTGTTACGGCCAGATGTGATTGTTCTGGGTACTGATTTCTCAGGATCTATGCACCCAAACTGCGTGAAAATGTAATCACATGTCAGTTCTAGTATAATATATTTGTCCAATGAATACCCGTTTATCATCTGCATTTTTTCTTGGTGTAGCGATTTTAATGGCCAGTAGAGTATACACTCCTGGAAATGGAAAAAAGAACACATTGACACCGGTGTGTTAGACCCACCATACTTGCTCCGGACACTGCGAGAGGGCTGTACAAGCAATGATCACACGCACGGCACAGCGGACACACCAGGAACCGCGGTGTTGGCCGTCGAATGGCGCTAGCTGCGCAGCATTTGTGCACCGCCGCCGTCAGTGTCAGCCAGTTTGCCGTGGCATACGGAGCTCCATCGCAGTCTTTAACACTGGCAGCATGCCGCGACAGCGTGGACATGAACGGTATGTGCAGTTGACGGACTTTGAGCGAGGGCGTATAGTGGGCATGCGGGTGGCCGGGTGGACGTACCGCCGAATTGCTCAACACGTGGGGCGTGAGGTCTCCACAGTACATCGATGTTGTCGCCAGTGGTCGGCGGAAGGTGCACGTGTCCGTCGACCTGGGACCGGACCGCAGCGACGCACGGATGCACGCCAAGACCGTAGGATCCCACGCAGTGCCGTAGGGGACCGCACCGCCACTTCCCAGCAAATTAGGGACACTGTTGCTCCTGGGGTATCGGCGAGGACCATTCGCAACCGTCTCCATGAAGCTGGGCTACGGTCCCGCACACCGTTAGGCCGTCTTCCGCTCACGCCCCAACATCGTGCAGCCCGCCTCCAGTGGTGTCGCGACAGGCGTGAATGGAGGGACGAATGGAGACGTGTCGTCTTCAGCGATGAGAGTCGCTTCTGCCTTGGTGCCAATGATGGTCGTATGCGTGTTTGGCGCCGTGCAGCTGAGCGCCACAATCAGGACTGCATACGACCGAGGCACACAGGGCCAACACCCGGCATCATAGTGTGGGGAGCGATCTCCTACACTGGCCGTACACCACTGGTGATCGTCGAGGGGACACTGAATAGTGCACGGTACATCCAAACCGTCATCGAACCCATCGTTCTACCATTCCTAGACCGGCAAGGGAACTTGCTGTTCCAACAGGACAATGCACGTCCTCATGTATCCCGTGCCACCCAACGTGCTCTAGAAGGTGTAAGTCAACTACCCTGGCCAGCAAGATCTCCGGATCTGTCCCCCATTGAGCATGTTTGGGACTGGATGAAGCGTCGTCTCACGCGGTCTGCACGTCCAGCACGAACGTTGGTCCAACTGAGGCGCCAGGTGGAAATGGCATGGCAAGCCGTTCCACAGGACTACATCCAGCATCTCTACGATCGTCTCCATGGGAGAATAGCAGCCTGCATTGCTGCGAAAGGTGGATATACACTGTACTAGTGCCGACATTGTGCATGCTCTGTTGCCTGTGTCTATGTGCCTGTGGTTCTGTCAGTGTGATCATGTGATGTATCTGACCCCAGGAATGTGTCAATAAAGTTTCCCCTTCCTGGGACAATGAATTCACGGTGTTCTTATTTCAATTTCCAGGAGTGTATTTATGGTACTTTCGCAGAACACAATAAGTGTGTTTTACTACGAATTTGCTAGACGTCAACCAGTTAACTCATAAACTATAAACTTTTGTATACTGTTCTGACTAATAATAGTATCTCGCTCCAGGATTTGAGCTATGCTAATGCTACTATCATAGTTGACCATTACAGTGTGGGGTGAGCGGCGCTGCGCTCTGACATAAGTAGCCTTCCGGCAGTGGTGGCGTATGGAAACTCTTGAAGGTCCGTCTTCGTCGACGTCCTTCATTTATGGCTGTGTCTGGCAGCGACTGTCTTTAGCCTAGGTTCCTTCGTGAGGTATCAACTTCACGATAGGACTTCACTCTTCGGACGACACCACATTCCTCCCAGACTTGTGCGCCCTCCTCGTACAGTGCCGGTTCATGTGACGACGGTAGGGGGACGACTGTCGTACCTAGCCATGAGCAAAGTTGAACCACCTGAAGATGTCGGACAGTTGCTCCGAGGAAATATTGTGGAATTTGCACAACGTGATCCAGCGGCAAACCCGTGAAGACTATTTACAAAATTTCTCAAGTTGAGAATAACTGCCAACAATCCATTAGAACTGTAAAAAGTGAATTAACAGATGTCTTCAAGAAATTTGCTACTGGAAACAAACAAAGCGTAGATCTGATAAAATAAAGTGTGCAGAAAGCAGAGGTCAAAATAGCGGTAGTAAAGTCTATATGTGTAAATGACCACAAATTGTTAGACAGTAAAATCAGTTCTGAATATGCCAAATGTATGAATGAAGCAAAAAGTGTGTCTGACCGAGTGGATGTGTCTGAAGAAAATGTTCTTCAGCTAACTAACCAGGTAGAAGAGGTTTCAAATATGTTGGATGAGCATAGCAGTAGATTATGCCAAGTTGAAACTAACCTCAGAAATGGAACTAACAGTAGTGGGTGTAGTTTTGTAGAAGAATCGTATGAAATAGCATATGTCGCTAACAGGCAGTTCTTACGTTTTGATCCAACAGGAGATGCACATCCAAAAGAATTTTGGAATGACTTTGAAAGTGTTCTACCTAGTTTGTGGTCAGATAGACAAATATAGGGTTTATACGTCTAAATTCTTAGGAGAGGCTAGAAGTTGGGAGTTTATCATTGCTGACCAGTACGATACTCTAGATAAATATAAAGAGGTGTTTTTTAAAGAGCATTGGGGCAAGCAAACACAAATGGTGTTGCTAAATAGCTTCTGTGAAGGGGAAAAGTTTAATCCCAGAAAGTAAATGGTAAGATAGTTCGCGTTAAAGTGGATGACAAATTTGTCATATTTTAACAATAAAGTCGAGCCAGAACAAATTGTTATGGGCCTGGAATGTAAACTGCCCATGAACTGGTGAAGAAGTACAGTGTTTAGCAGATAGTGGCTGTGTGCTGTGAGTAAAAGTTAGAATCGTTGCCAAATAGAAATGAACTTGTAATAATGCCAGTAATGGGGGTGCAGATAATTGTAGCTACGGGAAAATTTAACAAAACCTGTTGCCAGTAAAAATAAATGGTATACAAATACTCCATAACTTCCTTATAACCCCTGATTTATGTGTAAAAATCCTAATTGGCGTAGATTTCTTTAACCAGTTCAAAGGGAGATTAAATTTTTTGAGAATGTAGTAATTTTTGAAATAAATGGGAAAGATGTGGTTGTACCATTTTTCGAAAACATAATTTGGCCAAAGAAGAAGTAGCCAGTATACCAATTAGGTATTGTAGAAGGATGCACGATTAAGAGGGCTACAATGAGTATGGGGATGATGTGGGGGTGGACCCTGAGGAAATCAGGGATTACAGAAGTTCCCATGCTTTGACCCATGACGTCATCAATATGGCAGAAATGGCTATGCTAACCGTCTCCAATATGGCGCCTATGACGTCAGGACATACACACGGCAACAAACACGAAAATAAATATAAATAAGTCAATAACATCTCCCCCCAAAATTACAATCAGACTAACGGGGCAATGGTGGGAATTGGGGGCTTTAGGGTGCCGACAAGTTAAATATAATGGTAAAAAAAACACACCATGATTCCAAAACACAAAATGACGAACAAAAACAAAAGAAAAACAAAATTATAACATTCCGCTGTACCAACAAAATCTGCAGGAATCAGACACTTCCATTCATCTATATATAGTTGCCCGCCCCCCCACCCTCACATGCACAAATTAAACGTCTTACCACACTACAAACAACAAACCAATAACACCTAACGAAAACGCCAAACACATAAACAAAAAAAAAATTGATAACTCATTGAAAAAACTTCCAAACCTTACGTTTGGAATTAAGGACACTGCCAACGACTTCACACATCCAACACCAAGGCTCAAATGAACCCAGTACAACACATTATACTCGGCAAATACACACACATACATACACACACACACACACACACACACACTCACACACACACACACACACCACCAGAGGGCACGATGGAACACAGCAAGACGACATCTCCAAACACAACCAACTCATAAACACAGTGCCGTAATGATGTCACACACCACAAAAATATCGAAGCAGACGGGTGGTATCGGGCGCTTCCACTGACCAGGAAATCAAGGTGGTACAAGAAAAATTAGAGCAAAAAGAAAAAGAGGGGCAGACTTAGTGGAGCATCACAGGGACAAATTAAAAGAAGTCCCACTAGATCACAAAAATGTTTTCTTTGATCAACGTGGCTTAGTCAAGGCATATGAATGCTAGATAAATGTAAAAGATGCCACTCTTTTTTTCAAAAAAGCCAATATCTATCGCTGAACGACACAGGGAAGCTGTTAGAGATCTGAAACAGAATATGATTAAATGGGGAATTGTTGAAAGGGCTGAGGGCGTATATAACACCCCGGTGACTGTAGTAACGAAAAAAGAATGGATCCATAAGATTAGTGCTGGACACTAGGGCTTTAAATAGTGTTACCGGAAAATGATCGGCCAGAAAACACCGATGAGTTACTGCAAAAATTTAGGGGATCTAATTATTTTACAACTATGGACGTGACGTGTGGTTATTGGAGTTTCCCATTGACCCCTTGAATCTAGAAAATATACTGCATTCTTATTTGAAGGCAAATGTTATTAATATAAGGCGGTTCTCTTTGGTTTAAATGTAACTATGACAGCCAGATGATTTCCACTATAGCCTTACCTCAGTTGGTGTAATTTATACCCAAATATGGCTGCATATATATTTATGTCACCCTTATCTTTATCACTATTATTTAAGACACCATATAGCCTACACATTATCACATCACCATCAATCATGGCTGCTTAATATCTATAGCCACAGTTCTCGCGTTTTCGTTGGCGTTGGAAAGTAAACCGATTTTATGACATATTAAAAGTTCCTAATCAGGGGCGAATTATTTAGTTTCACCTGAGTGCTTCGGTAGTTAGGTTTCTGAATCTCTGCGTATTGTTAGACACAGTTCCTGCGCTTTTGTCAGGGTCTACAGTACAGTTGCGCAGCACGTGCCGATAGTCAGTTTATCTGCATAGGTTAGTTTTCCACTGTCTTTAGGATAGGCAGGGACTGCGATTGTTGTGTGCGGATGCGAGCTGAGTTGGTGACACTTCGCTCTCAGCTTCAGGCTGTGATGGCTTCGGTTACACAGCTCGAGGCTGCAGTGAATGGGCACCACTGTTGTGAGCCGACCGTGGGGATCCAACTGAAGTCCAGCACGTCCGAGTCTTCTGATCGGTCCTCACCGGTGGCCATCCCAGTTACTGCTCGCACTGAGTTTGACCCCTCGCTTGTGGTCGAGTCGGAGGTCGCCCCGGGGCGAAGCAGGGGGCGAAAGACTTCCCAGGCGGCCGCACGTAAGGATTCCCCTGTTTGTCTGCCAAACAGGTCCCAGGTGCTGTCTGTGGCTGACACTGCCGCTGTGTCAAATGCTGTCGCTTGTCCTGTTTCAGAGGAAACCACTCAGCCTGCAAGATTCGGGAAATCACAGGGGGTGGGATTATTGGTAGTTGGGAGCTCCAACGTTAGGCGCGTTATGGGGCCCCTTAGGGACTTGGCTGACAAGAAGCGAAAGAAAACTAATGTGCACTCCGTGTGCATACCGGGTGGAGTCATTCCAGATGTGGAAAGGGTCCTCCCGGATGTCATGAAGAGCAAAGGGTGTAGCCAATTGCAGGTAGTTGCTCACGTCAGTACCAATGATGTGTGTCACTTTGGATCAGAAGAGATTTTCTCTGATTTCGAGCGGCTAACAGAAGTGGTGAAGGCTGACAGCCTTGCTTGCAAGATGAAAGCAGAGCTGACCATTTGCAACATAGTCGACAGGACAGATTGCGGACCTCTGGTTCAGAGCCGAGTGGAGGGTCTGAATCAGTGGCTCAGACGGTTCTGCGACGGTGTAGACTGCTGATTCCTCGACTTGCGCCAAAGGGTGGTTGGATTTCGGGTTCCGCTGAATAAGTCAGGTGTCCACTATACACAGGAGGCGGCTACGCGGCTAGCACGGGTGTGGCGTGGACGGGGCTGTTTTTTAGGTTAGCGGGTCTCGGGAGAACACAAGAAGGGCTTCAGTCACAAAGGGTGCAGGCCGAAAACAGGAAGAACGTAGATACAGGAATCTTGGTATAACGTAAATTGTCGTAGCTGTGTTGGGAAAGTACCAGAGCTCCAAGCGCTAATAGAAAGCACCGATGCTCAAATCGTTATAGGCACTGAAAGCTGGCTGAAGCCTGATATAAGCTCAGGCGAAATATTTGCGAAGAACCTAACGGTGTTCCGAAAGGACAGGATAAACACGGTTGGTGGTGGAGTGTTTGTTGCTGTTAGAAGTAGTTTAACTTATCGCGAAATTGAAGTAGATACTTCCTATGAGTTAGTATGGGCAGAGGTCATTGTTGACAACCGGAATAAAAAATAATAAGATCCTTTTACCGACCTCCCAATTCAGATGATACAGTTGCTGAAAGGTTCAAAGAAAAGTTGAGTTTGATTTCAAACACGTACCCGCCTCATACGATAATAGTTGGTGGTGACCTTAATTTACCCTCGATATGTTGGCGAAAATACATGTTTAATTGCGGAGGTACGCATAAAATATCATCCGAAATCGTGCTAAACGCATTCTCTGAAAATTATTTCGAGCATTTAGTTCATGAGCCCACGCGAATAGTAAACGGTTGTGAAAACACACTTGACCTCTTAGCTATCCTGAGTTAATAACAAGCATCAAAACTGATACAGGGATTAGTAAACATAGGGTTGTCGTAGCGAGATTGAATATTGTGATCCACAAATCCTCCAAAAATAAGCGAAAAATATACCTATTCAAAAAAGCAGATAAAAATTCACTTGACGCCTTCCTGAGAGACAATATCCACTCATTGCAAATTAATACTATAAGTGTAGAACAGTTGTGGCTTGAATTCAAAGAAATAGTATCGGCAGCTATTGAGAGATTTATATCAAATAAATTAACAGACGATGGAGCTGATCTTCATTGCTACAAAAACGGTTAACAACACTGTTGCAGAAACAAAGAAACAAACATGCCAAATTTAAACAGACGCAAAATCCCCAAGATTGGCGATCTTTTAAAGAAGCTTGAAATTTAGCGCGGTCGTCACTGCGAGATGCATATAACAGTTTCCACAACGAAACTTTGTCTCGAAACCTGGCAGGAAATCCAAAGAGATTCTGATCGTATGTGAAGCATGTTAGCGGTAAGAAACAATCAATGCCTTCTCTGCGCGATAGCAACGGAGATACTATCGAAGACAGTACTGCCAAAGCAGAGTTACTGAACACAGCCTTCCGAAATGCCGTCACAAAACTAGACGAAGTAAATATTCCAGAATTCGAATCGAGAACAGCTGCCATAATGAGTAACGTAGAAGTAATATCCTCGGAGTAGTGAAGCAACTTAAATCACTCAATAAAAATAGGTCTTCTGGTCCAGACTGTATACCAATTAGGTTCCTTTCGTAGTACGCTGATGCATTAGCT
Source organism: Schistocerca piceifrons (assembly GCF_021461385.2). Taxonomy (NCBI): domain Eukaryota; kingdom Metazoa; phylum Arthropoda; class Insecta; order Orthoptera; family Acrididae; genus Schistocerca; species Schistocerca piceifrons. Next base: position 344,721,146 of record NC_060149.1, on the reverse strand, counting down.
CCATACTTAACAACCATATACAACCGTTCGCTCGACGGAAGAACCGTACCCAAAGACTGGAAACTTGCATAGGTCACACCAATATCCAAGAAAGGTAGTAGGAGTAATCCACTAAATAACAGGCCCATATCGTTAACGTCGATGTGCAGCAGAATTTTGGAACTTATATTGTGTTTAAACATTATGAATTACCTCGAAGAAAACTGTCTGTTGACGCACAGTCACCATAGGTTTAGAAAACATCGTTCCTGTGAAACACAACTTGCTCTTTATTCACATGAAGTTTTGAGTGTTATTGACAAAGAATTTCAGATCGATTCCGTATTTTTGGATTTCCGGAAGGCTTTTGACACTGTACCACACAAGCGGCTTGTAGTGAAATTGCGTGCTTATGGAACATCGTTTCAGTTATGTGACTGGATTTGGGATTTCCTGTCAGAGAGGTCACAGTTCGTAGTAATTGACGGAAATCCATCGTGTAAAACAGAAGCGATTTCTGGCGTTCCCCAAGGTAGTGTTATAGGTCATTTGCCGTTCCTTATCTATATAAACGATATGGGAGACAATCTGAGCAGCCGTGTTCGGTTGTTTGCAGATGACGCAGTCGTTTATCGACTAATAAAGTCATCAGAAGATCAAAACAAATTGCAAAATGATTTAGAAAAGATATCTAAATGGTGCGAAAATTCGCAGTTGATCCTAAATAACGAAAAGTTTGAGGCCATCCACATGAGTGTTAGAAGGAATTCGTTAAACTTCGGTTACACGATGAATCAGCGTAATCTAAAAGCCGTAAATTTAACTAAACACCTAGGTATTACAATTACGAACAACTTCAGTTGGATGGAACACATAAAAAAATGTTGTGGAGAAGGCTAACCAAAGACTGAGCTTTATTGGCAGGACACTTAGAAAATGTAACAGATCTACTAAGGATACTGCCTACACTGCGCTTGTCCGTCCGCTTATAGAATACTGCTGCGCGGTATAGGTTCCTTACCAGATAGGACTGACGGAGTACATCGAAAAAATTCAAAGAAGGGCAGCACGTTTTGTATTATCGCGAAATATGGGTGAGAGTTTCACAGAAATGATACAGGATTTGGCTGGACGTCATTAAAAGAAAGGCGTTTTTCGTTGTGACGAAATCTTCTCACGAAATTCCAATCACCAACTTTCTCCTCCGAATGCGAAAATATTTTGACACCGACGTACATAGGGAGGAACGATCACCACGATAAAATGAGGGAAATCAGAGATCGTACGGAAAGATATAGGTGTTCGTTCTTTCCGCGCGCTATACGAGATTGGAATAACAGAGAATTGTGAAGTTGGTTCGACGAACCCTCTGTTAGGCACTTTGATTTGCAGAGTATCCATGTAGATGTAGATGCCCAAGTTAAGTCCAACACTATGATATTAGAGTCATAGCCCAGTCAAAAATGGTGGTATATTTAAAAAATCCAAGCGAGATAGCAGGATGTATCTATGTAGGATTAATTCTCCAGAATGTGTGTACCATTATTATGTTTAAAACCACGCTGCGGGTAGCAGAAGACATTGATAAATTCCACTGTGGAGATGCGTACGAAAAGTACACTTATAGCCCCTGGTTCCGTGTTTAACAACAACCAAAGGCTTTTTTTTATGCCGTCACAAGATGCCAGCACCCAGTGTAGTAGTGCCACTTCCACAGTCCATGTTACGTCCATCCCGGCAGGTTTATTTGTAAATGCGGTCACCTCGACACACCACTGGACGAGGACAAGCAGATGTCACATCTCACAGGCCATGATCTGCTCAATGTAAGAGCCGCTATGCCTTTGCCTCTGCCATGTGAGGTCAAATTGAGGCCTGAACAAACACATTAAGCACTCTACCCTGTGGTTTTTTTTCTTGCCGTAGTCATCTCACTTGCCCCTGAACCCTAGACATTAAACACTTAGATGAATCCTACAGCCTAGTTCTGTAAGCTGCTTTCTTTCATATTTATTAAACAACATCTTCTAAACGCCATGAACTGCACTTGAAAAGTTTATTTGCCAAACTGGTATTCGAATGTACAGCCCTTCGTCAGCCTTGTCTGATAGAGAGGAACAAACAACTATATCTACATCAGTTTCTACAAAATGACAACTATTTATACAGTAGCAGTTATACTGGGTGTTACAAAAAGGTACGGCCAAACTTTCAGGAAACATTCCTCACACACATACGAGGGGCGTTCAGAAAGCAAGCTGCGATCGGTCGCGAAATGGAAACGACTATGAAAATCCGATAAAGCTTTGCACAGATGTGTTGGGTAGTGCCTCTAGTATAACCCCAGTTAGCATCACGTCGCTCTTCTCATTTCTGAGCTCGCAGTGAGTGCGTCAAGATGTCTAGAAAATAGTGTCTGCCGCCAAGTACGAGGGCCTGATGAGAAATTTCGCCTGAAGCTATGCAGCTAACATTACATAACTGTCGTGCTGTTTCTTCTTCAAGACAATTCTCAGCCGCATTCTGCAGGGGTAATGAAGATGCTCCTGCATCGTTTTCAAATGGAAATGTGAGAATACCCACAATACAGTCCGCAATTGTCTCCCCCTGAGTTTCATCTCTGGTCACATGAACCGCTGTCTTTGAAGACAACATTTTGACACAGACAACGAGGTGTAGGCCAGCGTGGAGAATTGGCGGAAAGCACTGGCGGCTGCCTTCTATGACGAGGATATTGAAAAGTTGGTACAACGCTATGACAAAAGTCTAAGTCAGAACGGCGACTACGTAGAGAAGTAGCTGAAAGGTGTAGCTAATTGTTACAAGTAAAACATTTCTGATGTTCACTGTGGTTTCAATTTGGCAATCAATCGGAGCTTACTTTCTGAACAGGCCTCGTATAAAGAAAAGATGTTATGTGGACATGTGTCTGGAAACGCTTAATTTCCATGTTGGAGCTCATTTTAGTTTCGTCAGTATGTACTGTACTTCCTCGATTCACCGCCAGTTGGCCCAGTTGAAGGAAGGTAATGTTGCAATTGTGCAATCACCTCATCAACACAGATTTTCTGTGAACGTTTGGGCAGGCATTGTTGGTGATGTCTTGATTGGGCCCCATGTTCTTACACCTGCGCTCAATGGAGCACGTTAGCATGATTTCATACGGAATACTCTACCTGTGCTGCTAGAACATGTGCCTTTACAAGTACGACACAACATGTGGTTCATGCACGATGGAGCTCCTGCACATTTCAGTCGAAGTGTTCGTACGCTTCTCAACAACAGATTCGGTGACCGATGAATTGGTAGAGGCGGACCAATTCCATGGCCTCCACGCTCTCCTGACCTCAACCCTCTTGACTTTCATTTATGGGGGCATTTGGAAGCTCTTGTCTACGCAACCCCGGTACCAAATGTAGAGAATCTTCGTGCTCGTATTGTGGACGGCTGTGATACAATACGCCAATCTCCAGGGCTGCATCAGCGCATCAGGGATTCCATGCGACGGATGGTGGATGCATGTATCCTCGCTAACGGAAGACATTTTGAACATTTCCTGTAACAGAGTGTTTGAAGTCACGCTGGTACGTTCTGCTGCTGTGTGTTTCCATTCCATGATTAATGTGATTTGAAGATAAGTAATAAAATGAGCTCTAACATGGAAAGTAAGCGTTTCCGGACACATGTAACACCCTGTATCAGCCTACATACATTACATATCTCTATAGGAATGACATGCAAGTCAGTTATAAATTCTGTAGGATGTTCAGCTTGGTGTACTTCCAGAAAGAAAACAGCTACAGGGTGTTTCAAAAAGTGACCGGTATATTTGAAACGGCAATAAAAACTAAACGAGCAGCGATAGAAATACACCGTTTGTTGCAATATGCTTGGGACAACAGTACATTTTCAGGCAGACAAACTTTCGAAATTACAGTAGTTACAATTTTCAACAACAGATGCCGCTGCGGTCTAGGAAACTCTATAGTACGATTTTTTCCACATATCCACCATGCGTAGCAATAATATAGCGTAGTCTCTGAATGAAATTACCCGAAATCTTTGACAACGTGTCTGGTGGAATGGCTTCACATGCAGATGAGATGTACTGCTTCAGCTGTTCAATTGTTTCTGGATTCTGGCGGTACACCTGGTCATTCAAGTGTCCCCACAGAATGAAGTCGCAGGGGTTCATGTCTAGTGAATAGGGAGGCCAATCCACGCCGCCTCCTGTATGTTTCGAATAGCCCAAAGCAATCACACGATCATCGAAATATTCATTCAGGAAATTAAAGACGTCGGCCGTGCCATGTGGCCGGGCACCATCTTGCATAAACCACGAGGTGTTCGCAGTGTCGTCTAAGGCAGTTTGTACCGCCACAAATTCACGAAGAATGTCCAGATAGGGTGATGCAGTAATCGTTACGGATCTGAAAAATGGGCCAATGATTCCTTTGGAAGAAATGGCGGCCCAGACCAGTACTTTTTGAGGATGCAGGGACGATGGGACTGCAACATGGAGCTTTTCGGTTCCCCATATGCGCCAGTTCTGTTTATTGACGTAGCCGTCCAGGTAAAAATAAGCTTCGTCAGTAAACCAAATGCTGCCCACATGCATATCGCTGTCATCAATCCTGTGCACTATATCGTTAGCGAATGTCTCTCGTGCAGCAATGGTAGCGGCGCTGAGGGGTTGCCGCGTTTGAATTGTGTATGGATAGAGGTGTAAACTCTGGCGCATGAGACGACACGTGGACGTTGGCGTCATTTGGACCGCAGCTGCAACACGGCGAACGGAAACCCGAGGCCGCTGTTGGATCACCTGCTGCACTAGCTGCGCGTTGCCCTCTGTGGTTGCCGTACGCGGTCGCCCTACCTTTCCAGCACGTTCATCCGTCACGTTCCCAGTCCGTTGAAATTTTTCAAACAGATCCTTTATTGTATCTCTTTTCGGTCCTTTGGTTACATTAAACCTCCGTTGAAAACTTCGTCTTGTTGCAACAACACTGTGTTCTAGGTGGTGGAATTCCAACACCAGAAAAATCCTCTGTTCTAAGGAATAAACCATGTTGTCTACAGCACACTTGCACGTTGTGAACAGCACACGCTTGCAGCAGAAAGACGACGTACAGAACGGCGCACCCACAGATTGCGTTGTCTTCTATATCTTTCACATCACTTGCAGCGCCATCTGTTGTTGAAAATTGTAACTACTGTAATTTCGAAAGTTTGTCCGCCTGAAAATGTACTGTTGTCCCAAGCATATTGCAACAAACGGTGTATTTCTATCGCTGCTCGTTTAGTTTTTATTGCCGTTTCAAATATACCGGTCATTTTTGAAACACCCTGTATGTGGGTTCATAGATCACAATTACTGTCATGTCTTTGTTAATACAACAAGATATTAAATCCATCCAGTCACATAGTACACAAATTGTGATATATGTTACTGCTGTGAAATACTACGTAGCGAAAATTCTTTATCACACCTGACATACACTACATGATCGAAAGTATCTGGACACCTGGCTGAAAATTACTTACAAGTTCGTATCTCCCTCCATCGGTAATGATGGAACTTATATGGTGCTGGCTCACCCTTATCCTTGATGACAGCTTCCACTCTCGCAGGCATACGTTCAATAATAAGTTGCTGGAAGGTTTCTTGGTGAAGGGCAGCCCATTCTTCACGGAGTGCTGCACTGAATAGAAGTATGAATGTCGGTCGGTGAAGCCTGGCACGAAGTCGGCGGCCAAAAACATCCCAAAGGTGTTCTATAGGATTCAGGTCAGGATTCTGCGCAGACCAGGCCATTACAGGGATGTTATTGTCGTGTAACCACTCCGCCACAGGCTGTGCATTATGAATAGGTGCTCGATAGTGTTGAAAGATGCAATCGCCATCCCCGAATTGCTCTTCAATAGTGGGAAGCGAGATGGTGCTTAAAATATCAATGTAGGCCTGTGCTGTGATAGTGCCACGCAAAACAACATGGAGTCCAAACCCCTCCATGAAAAACACGACCATACCATATCACCATCACCTCATATTTTACTGTTGGCACTACGCACGCTGGCAGACGACGTTCACCGGGCATTCGCCATACCCACACCACATCGCCACATTGTGTATCGTGATTCGTCAGTCCAAGCAATGCTTTTTCACTGTTCAATCGTCCAATATTTACGCTCCTTCCACCAAGCGAGTCGTTTGGCATTTACAGGCGTGATGTGTGGCTTACCTCCCGCCTAACTGTCATAGTATTTGCAGTGGATCCTGATGCAGTTTGTAATTCCCGTGTGATGGTCTGGATAGATGTCTGCCTATTACACATTACGACCCTCTTCAACAGTCGGGGGTCTCTGTCAGTCCACAGACGAGGTCGGCCTCTACGCTTTTGTGCTGTACGTGTCCCTTCACGTTTCTACTTCACTATCACATCGGAAACAGTGGACCTTGAGATGTTTAGGAGTGTGGAAACCTCGCTTACAGACGTATGACACGAGTGACACCCAATCACCTGACCACGTTCGAAGTCCGTGCGTTCCGCGTAGCGCCCCATTCTGCTCTCTCACGACGTGTAATGACTACTGAGGTCGCTGATATGGAGTACCTGACAGAGGTGTCAGAACAATGCACATGATATTAAAAACGTATGTTTTTCGGGGTGTGCAGATAGTTTTGATCACATAGTGTACTTCTCATAGTATCAAAACAGAACTGACGGGTTCGGTTTGGTGTCCGACATAACTATCATCTTTTGTAAACGTGGAAGTGACAGGTGAAGGAGTCTACATTACGTGTTTTTTTATTTTTATTTATTTCTGAGGTCATATTGATATACATCTGTAACATGCACTCATTTACGTAAAATAAAATCTCAGAAAATTGGTATATTAGGGTAGAATATGAATATACAAAGAATAATCCTACTTACCATGTCAAATTAGAGAATTTTATTTGCATAGTATGGAGAGGCTCTAGATCGATTCTGTCAATCCTGTTTTGACACTGTCTGAGAGTATGTCAGATGTGATCAAGAACTGTCACAACATGAGACTTGACAGCAGTAAAATACGTGACAACCTGTGTACTATGTGTTAGGATGAATTTCATATTTAATCGTATTAACACAGATATGGTTGAAACTGGGTTATAGGTGTCCACATGACTGTTTGCTTTCTAGATGCACGCCAAGCTGACCATCCAAAGTATTTGCATGTGACACCCTTTCATTGCTATGTAGATAAATAATATAAGTAGACCTATATTTATGCTGTTGTATTAAACAGCTGTCATATTGTAGAAATTGATGTATATACTGATGTTTGTTTCTTTTTATCAGATGACAGTGATAATGGGCTTTACACAAGAATACCAGCATGGCAGATAAACATTTCAAGTGCAGTTGATGGTGTTTACAAGATGTCCTTTAATAAATACCTTAAAGCTGTGGACCATTCAGCATTCAAGTATTCCTTACATATTATTAAAGTGCAGGAAATGACGGCTTTCATGATGGCATTGCCGCCATTCACCGCATGCAACCAGGAAGGCTCTGGCGGCGATCACTGTGATGTGGCATTCTCTTAAAATCTGACTTTTTTTTTAACACATCTAAGGTGATATTAGGTGTTACAGCTAGATCATAAGAGCAGTTGGAAGTTGTAGAGCTGTCAGTAACCTATTGCCCAATTAGGCACTTTGCCTCAACCACAAGTGATGTGATTAACTCTAAGACACAGGTTTCAGAAACATTCTTAAGACTACAAGATTTTACACTTAAACACACTCAAATTTGTAACTCGATGATTTCTGGCCTTAATTTATCTGGGATATTTTCAGGAATGAGAAGTTATTAACATTCGAGCTCCATGACATACTATCCCTGGCAAAGTTCTCTGATACAGAAATTCAAACATTTCAGTTGAGAACTTTTAGAAAATGAAAGCCCTGTAGATAATAACCACATAGGAGCTACAATGGCCACATACTTATTTCATATACATCACCGATCTCTGTTGTATATATATATATTACAACGATACTACAAAGCATAGTATTTCCTCTATTAAAGCACACACATGTTGTGCTCTCCGCCTCTTATATTTAGTGTTTATGTCCCACAGCTCTTATATTGTAGTGTTGACTTAGTTGACATCAAACGCTTACATTACTAATTCAACCAGTGCATTATGTGATTTGATGTATAATCCTTCTGACAATGCTAAGTAGTCCGCAGTTAAAGAAGAAAATCATTACTGGCAGTAAAAAAATCTTTATTTTATCACCGTGTCATTAATTCCTATGGAAGAAAGGAGTGCGACGCAGACATATTTTTTAAGAAAATCTTACTTCTGTCAGTGCTTTACAGTCTGCACATACTGTACATGAAACAGAAAACCGTGACTGGCTGTAGGGAAAAAGCGAGTTAATAAAAAAAAAACTCATTGCTTAAATTTCGTTCTGAAGACGGAACTTTTGCTATCTCTACCATTTAACCTCTATCCCTATTCTAATGACGATTGGCAAGTGGAAAGAACGATTTTTAGTAAACTTCCTTTTTAGCAGAACTTCTCGAAGTTTCTTGTCGTGGTGATTTTGAGAGACATATGTGGGAGGAAACAATAAGTTGCCCAACTCTTCCCGCGTTGTACTCGGTCGGATTTCTTTCAACAATAAACGTTACTGTAATGCAAAATGCCTTTCTTGAAGCGTCTGCCTTTGGAGTTCGTTTAATATCTCCATAATGCCATGTGCCAACACTCGCATGATTGCCGCTAAGCATTGGTTCTTCTCTAGCTCTTATATTAATGAAGATTGCTAAGGGTTGGATACTGACGAGCAATGCTAAAAAATTAGTTGAACAAGTGTTTAGGAAGCCACATTTTTAGTGGACTGATTACATTTTCCTAAGAGTCCTCCAGTGAATCTGTGCAGGGCGTACGCTTTTCCCTAAATTATGCTTTGTGTAGCCATTCGCTTTTCGGTCGCTGCGGATGGTTACTTCTAGTTATTTTAGAGTTGCTTGTGTTTGCAGCCATTTATTACCGACCTATGATAGAAAAGTGTGTGTCTCTTCGCGCATTTATATGCAGAACATTACATCTACTTTCATCCAGGTCGAACACCCAGTAGGAGTTTATCAACACTTCTCTCTTCTTATCGGAATCTGCATCATCTGCGACTGGCCTCACGAAGCTACTGACATTATCCAATGAATCATTTAGACCGCTACCACTTCTCTGAAAGTCAGCCACAACTAATCAATAATATATTGCTATTTTATCAGCAACGTCAACATATGACTGATAATTATTTTTTGTTTAGATGTGGCGCAAATATTTTACGTAAGTAGCGCCTTGTGTGTTTTGTAGTGGAAATATAATGTCATGTTATAGATAATAATACATACAAATTAATTTTGACTCAAGATAGAATTTATTTAATTCACAACTAGAGGTGTGTAACTATAATTGCTTATTACAACCAGCAACCTGTCCGTGTTTTACGCACATACCGTTGCTCTGCACCCCAGAATACTTACTTCTGGAGAAAATTAGCTTTGCATATGTATTGAAGTGACACCTGCCCCCCCCCCCCACCCCCCCCCCCTCCCCACCCACCCTCCTTCAACTTATACTGAAGTTTGGTTGTGATTTGGCACCAACATTGCATCCATGTCCATAAAGAAGTACACACTGTGAAGTACAAAGAGGGAGGCAACTGAAAATGAGACAGATGGGAAATAAGTAATAGAACTGTTTATTATTTCAAAAGTAATCGCCGTAGCTGTTATTACACTTATCTCAGTTTGAGAACAGGTGGTGAAAGCCTTCTTGGTAAAATGTCCGCAGTTGCTCATGGAACAATGATGTATAATGCGTGCACCTCTTTATAAGTGTCCAAGGAATAGAAAAGCAACTGGAATCACTCAATAGAGGAAAGTCCACTGGACCTAACGGGATACCAATTCGATTCTACACAGAGTACGCGAAAGAACTTGCCCCCCTTCTAACAGCCGTGTACCGCAAGTCTCTAGAGGAACGGAGGGTTCCAAATGATTGGAAAAGAGCACAGATAGTCCCAGTCTTCAAGAAGGGTCGTCGAGCAGATGCGCAAAACTATAGACCTATATCTCTGACGTCGATCTGTTGTAGAATTTTAGAACATGTTTTTTGCTCGAGTATCATGTCGTTTTTGGAAACCCAGAATCTACTATGTAGGAATCAACATGGATTCCGGAAACAGCGATCGTGTGAGACCCAACTCGCTTTATTTGTTCATGAGACCCAGAAAATATTAGATACTGGCTCCCAGGTAGATGCTATTTTTCTTGACTTCCGGAAGGCGTTCGATACAGTTCCGCACTGTCGCCTGATAAACAAAGTAAGAGCCTACGGAATATCAGACCAGCTGTGTGGCTGGATTGAAGAGTTTTTAGCAAACAGAACACAGCATGTTGTTATCAATGGAGAGACGTCTACAGACGTTAAAGTAACCTCTGGCGTGCCACAGGGGAGTGTTATGGGACCATTGCTTTTCACAATATATATAAATGACCTAGTAGATAGTGTCGGAAGTTCCATGCGGCTTTTCGCGGATGATGCTGTAGTATACAGAGAAGTTGCAGCATTAGAAAATTGTAGCGAAATGCAGGAAGATCTGCAGCGGATAGGCACTTGGTGCAGGGAGTGGCAACTGACCCTTAACATAGACAAATGTAATGTATTGCGAATACATCGAAAGAAGGATCCTTTATTGTATGATTATATGATAGCGGAACAAACACTGGTAGCAGTTACTTCTGTAAAATATCTGGGAGTATGCGTGCGGAACGATTTGAATTGGAATGATCATATAAAATTAATTGTTGGTAAGGCGGGTACCAGGTTGAGATTCATTGGGAGAGTGCTTAGAAAATGTAGTGCATCAACAAAGGAGGTGGCTTACAAAACACTCGTTCGACCTATACTTGAGTATTGCTCATCAGTGTGGGATCCGTACCAGATCGGTCTGACGGAGGAGATAGAGAGGATCCAAAGAAGAGCGGCGCGTTTCGTCACAGGGTTATTTGGTAACCGTGATAGAGTTACGGAGATGTTTAATAAACTCAAGTGGCAGACTCTGCAAGAGAGGCGCTCTGCATCGCGGTGTAGCTTGCTCGCCAGGTTTCGAGAGGGTGCGTTTCTGGATGAGGTATCGAATATATTGCTTCCCCCTACTTATACCTCCCGAGGAGATCACGAATGTAAAATTAGAGAGATTAGAGCGCGCACGGAGGCTTTCAGACAGTCGTTCTTCCCGCGAACCATACGCGACTGGAACAGGAAAGGGAAGTAATGACAGTGGCGCATAAAGTGCCCTCCGCCACACACCGTTGAGTGGCTTGCGGAGTATAAATGAAGATGTAGATGTAGATCCGAAGCAAATCGACGTCCACGAATGTCTTTCTTCTGAACTCCAAAAATATGGAAATCACATGGGGAGGGATGAGATTTAGGGGGACAGTGTAAAACGTTTTTTATTCCAGTCTTTTATCACAATATCAATTCTTTTGATGATGACCGGTTTCAGTCAGTAATGATCATCCTCAGATCTACAATATAAAAATGTATACACCTAGTCAGCAGTGTGTCTTTCAACACAACACAGCATTACGTACCACAATATACTATCATACAACCAGGGAAATGTGCCGATAAAATACGGTAAAACGAACCTTTTCTACACCATGTCCTGTAGTGATAATGCCGTAATGGCATCGTCAAAACATATAAATATACTCAGCACAGCATCGTCACATAGATCTAAGATAAGGTTTAGAATAGGCCACATCGTTAACACAGTCATTTTTGCAACTGGCTACTGAAGTACAGTAGCTGCCGGCCGGTGTGACCGAGCGATTCTAGGCGCTACAGTCTGGAACCGTGTGACCGCTACGGACGCAGGTTCGAATCCTGCCTCGGGCATGAATATGTGTGATGTCCTTAGGTTAGTTTGGTTTAAATAGTTCTGAGTTCTAGGGGACTGATCACCTCAGAAGTTAAGTACCGTAGTGCTCAGAGCCATTTGAACCAACAGTAGCTACCAGAAATATGTTTGCCTACATCCTACATAGATGTCGCTACTGTGGGCTTAGATGTGGTCATCATTCACGTAAAAACATAATCTGATAAAACACACTAGGTAAAATACATGTAGCAGACTTTTAAATATTGGTAACTATTATAGAAGCCAATTCTCATACAGTAAAAGACGAATACAGTTACCTGTATAAAATTTTTAAAAGGAAATATATAAAGATAATAGGTCTGACACTTTTATCATGAATTTAGGATCAAAAATTAATAAACTTAATACATTGCCTGTAGCAACTTATGAATTACCTATGAAAGATAAAATGTCTATATGACAGCTGAAAAAAAGACAGATCAATGATCAGCGCCCTCTGTTGGGTCGGTCGCCAGGACGTTATGTAGGAGCGCACCGATCGTAAGTACTTAACGACTAGAGGGCTTTACATAGTGATATGACTCCCACAGAAAACGTTTAAACAACATATTAAAGTCAATAAATAAAATTATCTAGTCTGGCCATACAATCCATGAATAGGTAGGACATAATCTGTTACAGGATTAGAGCGACGAATGTATGGTAGTAAGGCAAATGCCTACTGTTCTCAACATAAACCATCAAGCAAGGCTAGGTATAAATACGCGAGGCATTATTTGCTTATCATGCTACGTTATCAAACAAAGCAAGCTAGGCGTTGAGCACGCTAGTGGGCTCATGTTTTTCTGGCATTGTAAATCTTCAACTCCTCCAACAAGTCGAGAGCGTGACACTTCCATGCTCTGTGTGTATTTTAAATTTATGTAACGATGCTGTGCTGAGTATATTTATGTGTTTTGACGATGCGATTACGGCCTTATCACTTCAGGAGATAGTGTAGAAAAGGTACGTTTTACCGTATTTTATCGGTACATTTCCCTGGTTGTATGATAGTATATTGTGATACGTAATGCTGTGTTGTGTTGAAAGACACACTGCTCACTAGGTGTATATATTTTTATATTGTAGATCTGAGGATGGTCATTACTGACAGAAACCGGTCATCGTCAAAAGAATTGATACTGTGATCAAACACTGAAATAAAAAACTTTCGGCAGTATTGGATCACTGTTCATATACGCGGCTATGTCGCAGCTGGTGACGAAAGTGTAAAGGCTTCCCAGAAAAATTTCTGTAGCGTAGTCGAAACAATAGGCAATTCCGGGGAATGTCATTATGAGCTTTTTCTTCAACTGCAAGAACCCGCTGCTCATTGTCTTTTCTAATATTGTATATACTGTTTGTAGCATTTAATATACATATACAGTCTTACAGTGAGTCAACACATCCTCCATTCAATAGTTACAATAGGTTATAGTATAATAACATCATGTTATTTAGCCAGGGATGATGTAAAAGTTTCTTGTAGAGGCACATGAGGACATTTTATGAGTCGATAAGATGGTTCCAGATAACTTTCCTCATCTCTAAGCTTGTGAGTTCAATTTAAATTTATTATAGGTCTTCACTCTACAACTGGAGCTCGTTGACGTTAAGTAGACTGTTACAACTGTCTTATCGTTGCTTACAATGATATTGCCATTTCGTTGGTAGTCTTCTTGCAGCCAGAAAATCGTGGTTTGATGTTGGTAGTCAGATTTTATATTTTGTTAAAAATCCCAGCAATTATTTGCGTTATACCTAGTTCCATGAGATAACAATCGTCTACATGATGATACTACAATATTATAGGTAAATAAGAACATCCATTTTAATGTCTGCCAAGTCCACTTTACATGGTATAGCCACAGGATTTTTATATTTCCTGGAAATGATATCCAGGGCTCCTATGCCAATTTTTCCAGTATCCCTCTTGCTGCCACATCATTGCTCCTGTGTAGGACAAATAACAGCTTCATCTGAAAACCACGTCCTTCAGAGACGATCTTGATAAAATTATAGTACTACTCTTCCCTAATTGTTCTTGACCGTCCACTTGATCAGATTTTAACCACCATAATATTATCACAAAACGGTTATATGTTAGGAGTAAGCAAATATATATTCTTCTTGCTAACGACTGTGCCATTTTCTGTGAAATTTATGTTACCAATGTCAGTAACAAGATCGCCCAAATTCCCGAATAATTACCACAGACCAGCTTGTCTCATCTTCTTCCGTAATAGCTAAGAGATGTTTAGCAATTTGGAATGAGACATGTTAACGCTTTCCACTTTCACAGAATACTGATCAATTATGGTCACGAAGCCACGTCATATAGATAATTTTAAAACTGAGGCAACCACAGTTAAAACAGTTATACATGATTGATTGACAAGTCATTCAGTGAACAGTTGTTTAAATATAGGTGTTAAAACTATTATAAAAATGCTGTATCATATGGTATAGGTAGTAGTTACGGAATGCCGCAGAGTAACAGTTTGCCTAGCCACGCTAGCTGTTACTCTGGGGGATTCTGTAACTACTCCCTGTACCATATGACATAACATGTATATAACCAGAAGAGGCAACTCAAAAACAGCGAAACCCGTTGTGTGGGTTTCTAATCAACTTAAGTAAATACAGCTACAGCGGGCTATTGGACTCTTCATTCAGTTTTGTATTTTAATAGTTTTAACTCCTATATTTAAACAACTGTTTACCGTATGAATTGTCAATCAATCAAGTATACCTTGTTGTATACTACTAAAGATCTGAGATGTTGGGCACTTGCTGTCACATGATTATGACATCACTTCCAGTTATACCTCCTAATTTTAGAAATGTACTGGTGGTTGTCCCCTAGTTTCACTAAATTAAAAAGTCGTTACATAGTGTATGTGTAGCTAAAATGTATCAGAAATCAATAACTTTTTAAAGCATTTCATTATTTTGTTAATGTTTACTTCAATAAATATACATTCCTATATTTCGCTTAAGGGGGTGTCATGAGGTAAATAGAGTAACAGTACACATACAGTGGCAAGTGTACTGCACGCAGTCTAATATCAAATTCCTGCTCAGCGCCTCAAAATACTTGAAGAATGACAACTGACATCTACGGAACAAAATCTTTACATTTAAGAGTTGTCTTTGAAAGTATTGCGTTCTAGTGCGTTTGTGTGTGTGTGTGTGTGTGTGTGTGTGTGTGTGTGTATGTGTGTGTGTGTGTGTCTGTGTGTCTGTGTATGAAACTCCCAGAACAGTAGACTCCAATGATGAAATTTTAAACTTCATTTTATGACGTATTACATATTAAAAAAATAGGGGATTCAAGAACTATTACTCATGTAATATTTCAGTTTCCAGCGATTTTCTCAGTTTAAGAGAAATATTTTATCTATGTTAAATAACGTTTTACCTACCGTAACTCAAACTTTTTGTTATACGTTTCTAAATTCACGTTGTTGCAGGCACGCAGCGTGTGTGGGAAGCTATGGGATGGGATAGTGAGCCTAAGCGCCAGACATAGGTAGCGAGTAGTGGGTGAGTATGCTGAGGCATCGGAATGCTGTGGCAACTTAACAACGGCTGGCGTCAATGATTTTCTTGCTGGTGCAGGTCAGGTGTCAGCTCCACAGCAAGACCTCGCTGCTGGGCTAGCGTACACTGCTCGAGGCCAGGCACAGCTGGCAGGAGCGTGCAGGCACTACAAGCTGAATCCAGGTTCCGTGAAACTAGCTGGTGTGTCAGGCGGCGACACCCAATAGCCGTCGCAACAGACGGTTCGTAGAGCAGCGGCTTCGCACAGTTGATGGCGCTGCTTGATGAGGCTGTAGCAGCTTGACCACACATTTGACCGATGACTGGTGTGGAGAATGCACAGATCGGAAGCACAGCCCCGATAGAATACCAGTACGCCTTAGCTGGGAGCATATACACTCGCTCTAGCCGTGGGAGCTATGACAGGAGCTACGTTCTCGACAAGTAAGTGGCTGCAGAAATGCTGTTCGTTGCCACAACATAGCAATCTCGTCCATCGCTGATGCACGACGCCGCATTGCAGAATGCTACGACCACGTTATTGCTGTTGGCAGCTGCAGATTACTTTGGTTGCTGGCCTGCACAGCCCTCGTCTGATTGCTAAGTCCTGACAGAAGCTGATACCGCGACACCAGTGCCGAGACTGTGTTATGCCAAGTTATGTGTAGGCACGAATTTGAAGGAGAAAATGTCAGTGTCAGAATTACATTGTCATCATCATCATTATCAACGAATTCGATCACTTGGTGATGTGGCCTCTTTGAGTCGGCGTGCAACTTAGGATCCCTGTAGATTCTTCCATTTCTTGCGATCCAGAGCTTCCCATTGCCATTTCAGTCTGACTGTCTTCTTTAAGTCTCTGTCCCATCTATCCGATGGTCTTCGACTTGTTTTTGTTTTGGTAAACTGAACTCCAGTCTAGTACTCGTTTTGACCACCTGCCATCTTTCTTCGAGCGACATGACCAGTCCACTGCCATTTCAGGTATTCACGCATTCCATTATCTCACTGACTGTCGCTATATGCTTTCTTTCTGTCATCTTCGTACAGCCCAGCATTAATCTTTCCATTTCTCTTTGGGCTACTATTAGTTTTTTGACAGTGGATTCATTTAACGTGCATGTCTCACAGCCGTAGAATATTAATGGCGGTATACATTGGTCAAAGACTGTTTTCTTTATCTCCGCCCACATCTTGGACTTCAAAACTCAAGAGTATCTTACGTAAGATTGCCAGCTTAATTTAATACGTCGAAGTATTTCCGGTTTTGAGGTCTCCTTTCATATTTAGCAGCTGACCCAGAAAGACATATTCTGTGACCCTTTGAAGCTGCATACTTCAACAAAGATATTTCCCTCCGATGTCCGTTCGTTCATCATGATCTTGCTTTTATCAAAATTCATTTTTAGACCAATTCAGAGTAGGCTGACGAAAATTCACTAACCAGTATTTGAAGTTCTTCAATACTATTTGCAAATAGTACCATATCATCAGAGATTCTCAGATTGGTTAATCTCTTTCCCAGAATTTGGATCCCTTTGTTTTCCAGTCCAATATAGACATCGCTTTTTCGAGGACTGCTGGTAAAATTTTGGAAATGTTAAGTTGCCTTATTTTACTCCCTTTTCGATGGGAAACTCATTGATTTTTTCAACTATATTAACAAACGCTGTGGAGATTCTGTCACTATAGAGCCAAAGAAACTATTACACCTGCCGAATATCGTGTAGGGCCCCTGCGAGGATGCAGAAGTGACGCAATACGACGCGGCATGGACTCGAATAATGTCTGAAGTAGTTCTAGAGGGAATTGACACCATGAATAATGCAGGGCTATCCATAAATCCCTAAGAGTACGAAGGGGTGGATATCTCTTCTGAACAACACGTTGCAAGGCATCCCAGATATGCTCATTAATGTTCATATCTGGGGAGTTTGGTGGCCAGCGGAAGTGTTTAAACTCAGAAGAGTGTTTCTGGAGCCACTCTGTAGCAATTCTAAACGTGTGGGTTGTCTCATTGTCCTGCTGGAATTGCTCAAGTCCTTCGCAATTCACAATTGACATGAATGGATGCAGGTGACCAGACAGGTTGCTTACGTATGTGTCACCTGTCAGAGTCGTATCTAGACCTATCAGGGGTCCCATATCACTCCAACTTGTAAGTCATCAGCCAGGTGACGGGATATTTTTGATCACATAGTGTACTTCTTGACAACTTTCATGCTCTTTCTCGGCCAAGCAATGTTCTGTATATTCTGTCTTATCTTCATCTATTTCTATTTTCATTTTTCTTCTTGTCCATCGAACTTACCGTTTCATTTGTCAGCATCTTTAGTTGGTTTTGAGATTTGCCCTACCCGCCAAGCTCTTCAGCTGTTGTGGTCATTATCCTTGTTACTGCTTCTGCTTCATATTCTTTTAAATTTCTCTTAATTCTTTCTTGAAATTCTTCTTTCCATTCCTCGAACTTTTTGAAATTTAAGATTTTCCTTTTTATTTCAATTTCTCTCAGTCTTTCATCTTTTGTATTGAACTGATATCTTGCTCTTATTAATCGATGGTCACTCATTGTATTGAACTAGTTCAGCTCAGAGACCTCTACCGTTTTGTGGCCTGTTGGTAAAATGAAGTCTACTTGTTTGTGCTCTTCACGGGTATGCTGCCGGATATCATCGTCTTCACTACACATATTTCGGCGATCCATCTGGCCGCCATCTTCAGGTGCGATTGCTGAGTACACAATCACTCCGGAACACGACGGAAGCGCATGAAGTCTACTTCATTTTTCACTTCAAAGTCATGACTTCTGCAAGTCCATCTGCGATTAAATTGTATGTTTAACGTGTCATACGACACTACGAAGGAACACATCTATACGCATAGGCATAATATAATTTGTCACGATGGTGAAGTGAAAAAAAAGAGATGTTACGGTACAAAGAAAAATCTGTTGACAATTTCAGAATCACTAAGGGCCGGACGGATCCGAAAAGTAAGAGCCTGTTAGGGAAGGATTCAAGATATTTAAAAAATGTAATAACAAGAAACGAAGATTGGTGTTTCAAAAACTCACACAGAATAGCTGATGACAGATTAAAGGATGTAGTTTCAAGTACGTCACGAAAAGGAAGTTAAGAACAAGATGTATCTGTTCTTTTAAATCCGTTTCACGCGAAAGCTGTATAAAGCAAATAACTCCAATGTTTTCTAGCAGAAAGCAATAAAAATTGGTGTACTATGTATAGAAGAGATACAAAACATGAATACAATAGACTTTCTAACAAACTAAAACCGTCTATTAGATGGGGAAACAACAGTTCTTGATCTTCCGTAGTCAATGTTCTTATAAATGAGCTATCAAAGCATATCTTGTTCGGTCAGTACTTTTTTATGCTTATCCATTACGGATATTTTAGAACCGTGACTCTATATTGAATGTAAATAAGTTATACAGAACTGCAACCAGTGACTTTTTTGAATAATTATGTTTTATTCCATGAACCGGTTTTCGAACCTTTTCAGGTTCATCTTCAGATGGTTTCAGGAAGTTACATTATTACTGGCAGTAGCAAATTACTGTGTGCTGACTCTATGGCAGAAACATGGGTCACACTTTAACGTATCGCCATGACTATAGCCTATCTGTCGATATGAATGTAAATTTAGTTTTTTGCCTTATTTTGGAAACTCCACACGCATTTTCCTGCGACAGTGTTCTAGCAGCTCCTCAGGGAGAAAGACTGGACAGAAATTTACTTCTTCACTACCTAGGCAGGAAGGCCGAGCCGGCCGGTGTGACCGAGCGGTTCTACGCGCTTTAGTCTGGAACCGCGCTACCGCTACGTTCGCAGGTTCGAATCCTGCTTCGGGCATGGATGTGTGTGATGTCATTTGGTTAGTTAGGGTTAAGTAGTTCCAAGTTCTAGGGGACTGATGACCTTAAATGCTGAGTCCAATAGCGCTCAGAGCCATTTGAAGGAAGGCCGAAGTCCTTTGAGTATAGGATGAAGTATTATTTCATACATAATGCGGCATAATAAGAGATTAAGCAAATGAATATCACAGTAAAAGGAAACAACGAATTGGAAACATCTGTAATTGTCCATAGCGAAAGTTAAACTCGTGGCTGAATACGGCCCCTCCCTCCCCTCCCCCCACCCTTTGTCTCTCTCTCTCTCTCTCTCTCTCTCTCTCTCTCTCTCTTTCACCACACACACACACACACACACACACAGACACACTGGCTGCTCTCTTCCAAATGCACTCTGCTAATGCCTCTCGTAAACTAATTATTCCGCCGGCTGCCGCTTATTTTGATCTACTAACACACCTATCGATCCTTGCATGAACACCTACAGAGTTTATGTACCTAATCAAATCGACTGTTCATAACTAACTGAGCTAATAATATATAGCTTGAAACTAAATTTAAATCAGTTTGAAATTTTTTACATGTTATGTTGCATAATGCCTTTTCTCTCAGAAATTTTCGGTTCGATAATACCTTCTTGCGAATGCCAAAATATGGAGTAAGTTTCATTTAGATTTCACGCAGTATATTTTGAAGAATATAATATGAAAATGAAACTAAGGTGCACAGCTAAGAGAAAAAGTCATACCTGTTTATCGTTACACGGAGACAACACCTCACTTTATGACTCCTATGTAGAGGAAACTAGAACTGTAACATCTTTAATAAAAAAAGTCGTGTTTGGGCAAGTAATATTAAATATAGACAATCGATCATAGCGCAATAAACCTGTCAGCTGTAATTCCGTGAAGCGTTGTCTAATTCACTGACAGTTCTCTTTGTACGACAGTTAATGTGCATACAACTGTAAAATAGGCCGCTAGCTAATGCCTTTGATCCGTTGTCAAAGGTGCACCACCCCAAAGTTCGGTTCTCTCCTCGGGCGTCCTGTGTCTCCCCATACAAAGCATGTCAATTAAAGCCTAACCAGCGTCCTCTGTTCGTCCTCGGAACGACGCGAGATTCGACAGCTGACATTTCTGCTGTTGTTCTATGTTGTCAGCATTTCTGTTTCATTCGACGACAGGTAACGAAGCGTCGTGTAATTTAACTACTACGCCTGCCTGCAGAGCCGTTCGTGAGGATCCTTATTATCACAATATTTCACTAACATTTTACGTATATTACTGTCGCCTGCCACTACCAAGATGACTATAAGCAAGTGGATTAATATTATAGCGGCATTGCGGAAGCTGTACGGTACATCATTTTCTATGAGATGCCCCTAATGTCCGAGAACGTCGATACTGAAATTTTATGGGTATCGCTTATATCTGTAGTTTTTGTAAGTATTTGATCATCGTAATGTAGCGTAGTGGTTAAGGTTCACCTCTACCATGCAGGCGCTAAGGTTTCAAATTTTGCCTGTAAACCTTTCTTTCCTTTAATTTAATCGTACAGAACATCATGAAATAGTATTTGTCACGCAAAAGTATTCAATAGCAGTCATAGTCACGTAGTAATTTAATCAATAAACCAAACATTACAGCAAACTTCCTTGAAACGTGTATTCCGTTTGTTACAGAACGGATTATAAAATCCTCTTTTCCACTATAGTTTGCATCGCTTGCTGTGCTACAGCAGAATTACGAATAGTATTTGTTGTAGAAACAATCGACCACAAATTCATAGAGTGCCGCACACATTTAATGATAGTTACTGGCTTGCACACGGATTTTTCAGAAGCAATACCGGGAAACACAGTTCGTTTCGCTTCAAACAGACCGATCTTTTCCCGATCAACATCGATGCGAACCACGCGTACTTGATCCTTTCTGTGAAGGCAGGTGTAAACTAAATCGATATAGAATGAAAGAATACATTTTTATGAAATATTTCCTTGAAGTGATTTCTCCATCAGTATTTAGTAAGTCGGACCATTTTGAATTTTTTGTAATTATTTTATCCTGCATGTAAAAGTGAACATCAAAGGATTGCCTGATCCGTGCTGCTAGCGCGATAGCTCTGAATCTTAGCCAATGCATTATGCTCGCTTAGGTGAAACACTACGAAATAGGAGATATGTACTAAACTTCAGCATCGATTTTCTCGAAAATAAGGGGCTGTCGCATGAAAAGCCGTTAACCAGGCAATCAAGACAGGTCTCTCTACAACACATCTAAGCCTCATCAAAATCCGTATTAACAAGTCTGACGGTCTCTTCGTCAACCCACTGCTCCGTTGACCAAACAGCGCGTAAATATTGATCATTATGTGCACCTGTCGGACGCGTAATGTCTGTGTGATGCAAGTACTTAACTCCACCTGTCAGCTGGAGCCTAGTTCATGTCCGCAACACATCACTTTCATGCCGGTGGATGCGCAAAGTAACTTGCCTGATTGACAAGCCTTCTGCACGTAACCTGATGATGCGGGCCCGATCATTAGTCGGAATTGTCCTTCGTGGCGTGATGGAAGTTTACTGCTCCACAGACATCTCTAATACGTCCGTACTGGTGCTTTACTTTCCGCTTAAATGCTGCAATCCATTAGAGTGCGGCATTCTACACGTAATTTGCGCTCATCGTAACTATGTGTTTGTTTACAAACAACGTGAAGGTTGACTTTCCGAAAAAAATAGTTACCCAAATTTCAGAGAAATCGGTAGATGTGATGTACAAGTACAAACAAATGATTAAAATACAAAAATTGGATGATTCATTCAAAAGAAAGTGCTTCACAAATTGAGCAATTCAGTAATGCATTGGTCCACCCCTGGCCCTTATGCAAACAGTTATTTGGCTTGGTTTTGGTAGACAGAGTTGTTGTATGTCCTCCTGAGCGATATCGTGCCAAATACTGTCCAATTGACCCTTTAGATAGTCATAATACCGAGATGGTTGAAGAACCGTGCCTACAGTTCTCGAATCGTTCTTAATGGGGAAGGTATCAAACGACTTTTCTGACCAAGTTAGGCTCTGAAAACCACGAAGATAAGCAGTGGAAACTCTCGCCGTGTGCAGGCGGGCATTACCTAGCTGAAATGTAAGCCCAGGGTAACTTGCCAAGAAGTATAACAAAACGGGGCATAGAACATCGTTGACGTACCGCTGTGCTGCAAGTGTGCCGCGGATGACAACCAAAGGGGTCTTGGTATGAAATGAGATGGCACCCATACCATCACTCCTGGTTGTAAACCTTTATGGCGGCCAACAAGCAACATGGTATCCCACCGCATTCAAGGACCGTCTCCAAACAAGCCTCCGGTCTGGAACCTCAATGAATGGAGTTAGTGATGAGTTTTGCTTCGAACTGAGGCTCGATTATCTGCGAAGACGTGTGTGGAGATGCCTCCCGACAACCGGTAGTGATGGTCTGGGGTGCCATTTCATTTCACAGCAGGGCGCCTTTGGTCGTTATCCGCGGCACCATTATAGCATAGCAGTATGTCGATGATATTCTACGTTCTGTTTTGTTGCCCTTCGTGGCAAGCCATCTTTGGCTTGCATATCAGCAAAATAATTCCCAACCCGCATGTGGCCGAGCGATTCTAGGCGCTACAGTATGGAACCGCGCGACCGCTACGGTCGCAGGTTCGAATCCTGCCTCGGGCATGGATGTGTGTGATATCCTTAGGTTAGTTAGGTTTAAGTAGTTGTAAGTTCAAGGGGACTGATGACCTCAGCAGTTGAGTCCCATAGTGCTCAGAGCCATTTTGAACCCAACCCGCACACAGCGTGAGTCCCTACTACTTGTCTTCGTGCTTGCAAAACCCTGTATTGGCCAGCAAGGTCGCCGGATCTCTGCCAAATTCAGAACGTTTGGAGCATTATGGGCAGGGCCCTCCAACCATCTCAGGATTCTGACGATATAACGCACCGGTTGGATATAATGTGGAACGATATCCATCAGGAGGACATCCAACAACTCTGTTAATCAATGCCAAGGCGAATAACTTCTTGCATAAGGGCCAGAGGTGGACAAACGCGTTATTGACTTGCTCAAATTGTGAAGCACTTCCTTTCGAATGAATCATCCAATTTTTCTGAAATTATAATGACTTGTTCGCCCGTACATGTGCATCACATCTACCGACTTTCGCCCAAGTCTGATAATTCCTTCGTGGTGCTTAGTTTCTTCCTCTTCCTTTCTTTTTATTAGATTATAGACGCTATGTTAGTAATTTTTCACGGTGATATTCGGCCAAGAAACCCGATGTATTAAACAGAAACAATATTCATGCCACTTACGACTTCCGTCACATATTAAAATGTGTGGGGTTATCAAGCACACCAACTAAAATATTATATACTTTTATGGATATGGTGTCTGTTCTTTCGGACATGTCCGAAAGAACAGACACCATTGATGACCCGCAGCCGCCTAGAATGAAATTAAAATTGTATTAATACCTCCAGCTGCTAACGGGCGTTGATACATATCAACGTGGACAGGTGAAAATGTGTATATGTATAAAGTTCTGACAATGGCGACCATGACCTTCCTCTTCTGTGCATACCCACACATATTCCCTCAACTCTTTCGGGACTTGGTAAGAATGTCTTCCACGAGTAATGAGTGTGTTGGGGTGGGACACTACGAATGTAGTGTGTGGACATACAAGGTGAGAATGAGTGTCTCGTGGAAAGCGTGCGCGAGATAGTCCCTGGTGTCGCGCGGCCCTCTGTGCCCTCGGTAGCTCAGATGGATAGAGCGTCTGCCATGTAAGCAGGAGATCCTGGTTTCGAGTCGCGGTCGGGGCACACATTTTCACCTGTCTCCGTTGATATATATCGACGCCCGTTAGCAGCTGGAGGTATTAATATAATTCTAATTTCAACTAAAATATTAGTCGCCCTGGGAGATATGAAGCTAATGACGGTAACATCGCCTCCGTCCTTGATAATGGCATCACCTCGCGAGGAACAGAATCTATAATTTCCATCAGATATGCCACATGCATCTGTAGCTTGTTGGAGATGATTAGATCCTGTAGAGATACCAGAACGCAGAGCTGTTTTTTGTTACGTCTCACCTACTGTTTCAAATAGTTATAGATATCTTCCATTGCATTAAGAGCATGAAATTTTTCGGGCTAATCGAGATGGGATAGGGTGCCTGAGAGTTCGCCAAATCAGGAGTATATGCGTGTAGTCCCGTGAAAGCGGTTGTTGTCATTCTGGAAGACGGGAGTGTCCCCGGTATTCTAACTATCAAGATGTAGAAGAAAGTGTAATACTTGATCACTGGGAATGTCGGGATAAACATCCTGGTTTATGTTTACTGTAGCCTTTATTAGCGGGCTCAAGCTAAGGTGCGAAAAGCATCCCGATATCAGTACAGAGCCCCCTCGGAGAAAATCTGCACTTTCCACTACTGCGGTTTATACGCTTCAGTGGGCCATCGTTGCACTGGTCGGCTAGCACCATTTGAAAAGGGGCACAATCGCGACTTACCAGAACCCCTCAAAACGTCTGCACTCAGAAACTGTCAAGCTTCTGCATTCTGTGGCCCACTGAAGACATGTGTTGTTTCTCCTGCAGTAAGCAATGGTCTTTTTAGAGGGATCCTGTACCAAATATCTATTGCATTCATTTTTTTTTTAGAATATTCGTTCGGGATCTAGTTGAGATTGACGATCACGTAACTGATGTATTTATCGACCTTGAGAAGGTGTATGATACTTCTTGGTGGCGTAATCATCTCGGAAAAATTCGCGCATGAGGTTTCCGGGGATGTATTCCCGTTGTTATTCGCTCCATTCTCTCCCATTGTATTTTAGATACAGAGTGGCATATGTTTTAGCAGACCATTTTATAGGAATAGGTAGCGTTATGATCACATTACGGAATCTCTCCAGTTATCTTCCTTTGTGGACGACTTTTCGATTTTTTTGTATCTTTCAGTCTTCCAGCATGTACATATCAACGCCAGATGAGTCGTAAGAGGGTGGAGGAATGCTCGCTAAACAGGTTTTTAAGTTTTCGTCAGAAAAATCTGTATGTGCTATCTTTAATAGTTTTGATCCTTCTGTTAATCATCCAGAACTTAATCTGAGGGACGTTTTCTTGAATTCAGTTTAGATCAAAAAGCTTATTCGGCTTGCGTACCTCGGGCGCTTGTGAAGTTGATCTCTCAAGGCCCTTAAGATTTTAAAATGTGTTGCACACCGGGTATGGAAGTCTGACCAATTACGTACGCTATAGTTTCATAAATCTTTAGTGCGATCGTGGCTTGATTTTGGATGCACATTGCACGTGTCCGCTAGATCACCATACGTTGCAGTAATAGACACAGTCTATAAAGAGTGACCACAGGGGCGCTTAGAACGAGCCCCATTCACAGTCTGCGTCGAAGCTGGTGAGCCATCACTTCAAGTCATAGACTACCGTTGTTAAAATGGCAGCACCAAGGATACATGTAACTACAGTGAAATTTATTTCACAGATTAAGGGCATGATAATCAACAAACGATTAGAATCAAGGAACTATTCATGCACTTTGATTGTGATAATTCAATATGGTGTGAGGCCGCCACGTGCCGCCAGTCAGACCCTCAAGATGCTGTAACATGGAATCAATGTGGACGTGGATCTGCTATTGGGGAACACCCTGCCACGTGGTTTGTAGGCACCTCAATAAGGCACTAACACTGGTTGCAGCAGGACCAGACCGGAGAAACTGCTGACCGACAGCACCCCAGCTATGTAAGATGGGGAACAGGTCAGCCTAACGCACAAGTGCGGGGAAGCAATTATACTACTCGTTCTTCGATGATGATGTTTGGTCTGTGGGACGCTCAACTGCACGATCATCAGCACCCGCACGAAGTCCCAACTTTTACGCAGTTCCATTTTTTTTCGCGGTCCAATCGAGTCGCTGTCACGAATGACGATGATGATGAAATGATGAGGACAACACAAACACCCAGTCCCCGGGCAGAGAAAATCCCCAACACCGGCCGGGAATCGAACCCGGGACGCCGTGATCCAGAGGCAGCAAAGCTAGCCACTACGCCACGAGCTGCGGGCACACTCGTTCTTCTAAGGCGGCTTGGACATTCGTTTCCACATGTGTCCGGGCATTATCCTGCTGAAATATGTCATGTTTAACTGTCTTCAGTTCTCTAAAACCTTCACGTTTCTGCGGTTGCGATTCAGATTGACCTCAATACGCGCCACGCGAGTAATCTATGCATAGGCATTCCAGTGCGCTTTGCACTTAAATGCGGTATTAAAGTGTGTGATACAACTAAAGGCATACTTCAAGATAGCGGCCCCTTGTCCCTGAAAACCCCAAGGGTTATTATGGTTTGACTACATCTGGGACAATCCTAACGGTGGTATCAACATCCTTATTAAGCCAAGTCCCCACCCATCCCTCTCCTTCTCCTCTGGAGCCAAACACATTGTAATATTAAACTGAGTCAGTCAGTCAGAGTATAGTTCCCGTAAATAAATAAATAAATAAGTAAAATAAATTTATAAAACCAGAGATGGTGGAACTAGACCAGCTATTATTTGTACCCCCTCACCCTCTCCTCCTCTCCTGCCAATATCAGCGGAGTATTAAAATAAGGCAGTCATCCGCGTATAAACGGCGGCACATTCGAATATATGCATTAAAAAATTACGCACCTTGAGTTGGATAGGTGCCTAGCACAAAGTCACGCATTATTTCGGTGAATGTCGAAGACATTCGTGTATACGTACATACAAGTACATCCATATTTAATCAGAGTAAAATTAAAATGATGCGTAAAAACACCGCCAAGCAAGTTGCTTTATTTCAGTGAAAGTCAAGATATTTCTGTAAGACATTTGCCTCTGAATTGAACACTGAGCACACACACACACACACACACACACACACACACACACATATATATATATATATATATATATACTCCTGGAAATTGAAATAAGAACACCGTGAATTCATTGTCCCAGGAAGGGGAAACTTTATTGACACATTCCTGGGGTCAGATACATCACATGATCACACTGACAGAACCACAGGCACATAGACACAGGCAACAGAGCATGCACAATGTCGGCACTAGTACAGTGTATATCCACCTTTCGCAGCAATGCAGGCTGCTGTTCTCCCATGGAGACGATCGTAGAGATGCTGGATGTAGTCCTGTGGAGCGGCTTGCCATGCCATTTCCACCTGGCGCCTCAGTTGGACCAGCGTTCGTGTTGGACGTGCAGACCGCGTGAGACGACGCTTCATCCAGTCCCAAACATGCTCAATGGGGGACAGATCCGGAGATCTTGCTGGCCAGGGTAGTTGACTTACACCTTCTAGAGCACGTTGGGTGGCACGGGATACATGCGGACGTGCATTGTCCTGTTGGAACAGCAAGTTCCCTTGCCGGTCTAGGAATGGTAGAACGATGGGTTCGATGACGGTTTGGATGTACCGTGCACTATTCAGTGTCCCCTCGACGATCACCAGTGGTGTACGGCCAGTGTAGGAGATCGCTCCCCACACCATGATGCCGGGTGTTGGCCCTGTGTGCCTCGGTCGTATGCAGTCCTGATTGTGGCTCTCACCTGCACGGCGCCAAACACCCATTCGACCATCATTGGCACCAAGGCAGAAGCGACTCTCATCGCTGAAGACGACACGTCTCCATTCGTCCCTCCATTCACGCCTGTAGCGACACCACTGGAGGCGGACTGCACGATGTTGGGGCGTGAGCGGAAGACGGCCTAACGGTGTGCGGGACCGTAGCCCAGCTTCATGGAGACGGTTGCGAATGGTCCTCGCCGATACCCCAGGAGCAACAGTGTCCCTAATTTGCTGGGAAGTGGCGGTGCGGTCCCCTACGGCACTGCGTAGGATCCTACGGTCTTGGCGTGCATCCGTGCGTCGCTGCGGTCCGGTCCCAGGTCGACGGGCACGTGCACCTTCCGCCGACCACTGGCCACAACATCGATGTACTGTGGAGACCTCACGCCCCACGTGTTGAGCAATTCGGCGGTACGTCCACCCGGCCTCCCGCATGCCCACTATACGCTCTCGCTCAAAGTCCGTCAACTGCACATACGGTTCACGTCCACGCTGTCGCGGCATGCTACCAGTGTTAAAGACTGCGATGGAGCTCCGTATGCCACGGCAAACTGGCTGACACTGACGGCGGCGGTGCACAAATGCTGCGCAGCTAGCGCCATTCGACGGCCAACACCGCGGTTTCTGGTGTGTCCGCTGTGCCGTGCGTGTGATCATTGCTTGTACAGCCCTCTCGCAGTGTCCGGAGCAAGTATGGTGGGTCTGACACACCGGTGTCAATGTGTTCTGTAAATTTAAGGCTGGCCGGTGTGGCCGTGCGGTTCTAAGCGCTTCAGTTTGGAACCGCGTGACCGCTACGGTCGCAGGTTCGAATCCTGCCTCGGGCATGGATGTGTGTGATGTCCTTAGGTTAGTTAGGTTTAAGTAGTTCTAAGTTCTAGGGGACTGATGACCACAGATGTTATGTCCCATAGTGCACAGAGCCCTTTGAACCATTTTGTAAATTTAATTGATTTTGTACTTTATACTGTCAACTGACCTGAGTCGAAACAAGGCCCCCGGAGTAGACAATATTCCATTGGAACTACTGACGGCCGTGGGAGAGCCAGTCCTGACAAAACTCTACCATCTGGTGAGCAAGATGTATGAAACAGGCGAAATACCCTCAGACTTCAAGAAGAATATAATAATTCCAATCCCAAAGAAAGCAGGTGTTGACAGATATGAAAATTACCGAACTATCAGCTTAATAAGTCACAGCTGCAAAATACTAACACGAATTCTGTACAGACGAATGGAAAAACTAGTAGAAGCCAACCTCGGGGAAGATCAGTTTGGATTCCGTAGAAACACTGGAACACGTGAGGCAATACTGACCTTACGACTTGTCTTAGAAGAAAGATTAAGGAAAGGCAAACCTACGTTTCTAGCATTTGTAGACTTAGAGAAAGCTTTTGACAATGTTGACTGGAATACTCTCTTTCAAATTCTAAAGGTGGCAGGGGTAAAATACAGGGAGCGAAAGGCTATTTACAATTTGTACAGAAACCAGATGGCAGTTATAAGAGTCGAGGGACATGAAAGGGAAGCAGTGGTTGGGAAGGGAGTAAGACAGGGTTGTAGCCTCTCCCCGATGTTGTTCAATCTGTATATTGAGCAAGCAGTAAAGGAAACAAAAGAAAAATTCGGAGTAGGTATTAAAATTCATGGAGAAGAAATAAAAACTTTGAGGTTCGCCAATGACATTGTAATTCTGTCAGAGACAGCAAAGGACTTGGAAGAGCAGTTGAATGGAATGGACAGTGTCTTGAAAGGAGGATATAAGATGAACATCAACAAAAGCAAAACAAGGATAATGGAATGTAGTCTAATTAAGTCGGGTGATGCTGAGGGAATTAGATTAGGAAATGAGGCACTTAAAGTAGTAAAGGAGTTTTGCTATTTGGGGAGCAAAATAACTGATGATGGTCGAAGTAGAGAGGATATAAAATGTAGGCTGGCAATGGCAAGGAAAGCGTTTCTGAAGAAGAGAAATTTGTTAACATCCAGTATAGATTTAAGTGTCAGGAAGTCATTTCTGAAAGTATTCGTATGGAGTGTAGCCATGTATGGAAGTGAAACATGGACGATAAATAGTTTGGACAAGAAGAGAATAGAAGCTTTCGAAATGTGGTGCTACAGAAGAATGTTGAAGATTAGATGGGTAGATCACATAACTAATGAGGAAGTATTGAATAGGATTGGGGAGAAGAGAAGTTTGTGGCACAACTTGACCAGAAGAAGGGATCGGTTGGTAGGACATGTTCTGAGGCATCAAGGGATCACCAATTTAGTATTGGAGGGCAGCGTGGAGGGTAAAAATCGTAGAGGGAGACCAAGAGATGAATACACTAAGCAGATTCAGAAGGATGTAGGTTGCAGTAGGTACTGGGAGATGAAAAAGCTTGCACAGGATAGAGTAGCATGGAGAGCTGCATCAAACCAGTCTCAGGACTGAAGACCACAACAACAACAACTATCAACTAGAACCTTTAAGTTTCTATAGTACCATTTCACTCATGTTCGATCAAGTGTTTCAATATGGTCAACATTCTAATGTGTTGCACCAACGCTCAACCTCCTGTTAAACTGAATGAACTTTCAGACGAAATAAATTTATTTGATGTATTATATGTTTCTCATTTTCCACGTAGTAAATCAGTTACAGATCAAATTTAATCTGCTGATAGTGCTAAATCATGTATTCGCCCAGTGGAAACTGCGTGACACTTTGATGAAATAGCACACTGAATAGCACATGGTGACTGCCATCAGCCCAATCGCGGTGGCTGTCATTACCCCGTTCAGTGACTGACACTACTCAAGTCATGATGAGTTATATTGTTCTGAAAGGTGACAGCCATTGCCCCTATAATGGTGACTACCACTACCACAAATAGTTTCTGCCATTACTCCAAATCATATCACCGTGACTACCATTACCCCGAATGGTGACTTCCATTAGCCCATATCAGATATTTGTAAAAGTCGTGTTGCCTGAAGTCGATTTCACCCGATCCAGAACTAAAGAGCCTCCTTCAGGACGTTGTGAACAAATAGTAGATAAGCCTGGTACAACATTGTTACTGTCATTTTATGAACAACACCTGTGGGAATTAAATGTAAAATCATATAAGATAGCGTCTCATGAAACGGCACTATAACTCTAGATAACGAATTTAAAGCAATGAAGACGTGTCGAGAAACACTCTACTGCTGCGTGAAACTTACAACGATAAACGACAAGCAAATTCATCAAGAAATACTCGTATCTTACGAATTATCAAATAACTACCTGCTTATTGACTGCTGAAATACTCATACGCTACAGATAAAACTTCGAAAATCTAGTGAAAAATACGCACATTCTGTTTATGCTCCTAACATTCTAATGTGGCAGGGTCTATGTCGCTCATAACCTGTATCTGCTGACGTTAGAAGTTCCATCATTTAAACATCTAGGCCACCTGACATGTCGACGACATCGGCAGCTTTCCATCATCAACGAGCAGGATTTTGTTATTCGATCGTAAGTATATAGTACTTGATTTTGCTGCAAACATTTGAGAAATACCATGGTATTCTTGCATATTTCAGTCGTGCTGATTTTTATCCACATGCACGACAAACAACATATGTTGCCCACAATTTAACACCACGTAGGATTAGTAACATCTCTCTTCAGATTTATCAGGTCTGATCCGAAGCTCAGTATTCGATGAGTATTCCAGAGCCCGCGATTCT
Organism: Schistocerca piceifrons; assembly: GCF_021461385.2. Taxonomy (NCBI): domain Eukaryota; kingdom Metazoa; phylum Arthropoda; class Insecta; order Orthoptera; family Acrididae; genus Schistocerca; species Schistocerca piceifrons. The sequence goes on along the minus strand of NC_060149.1, from coordinate 344,689,359 downwards.
CTCTTGTCTCCACAGAGTCTAACGTTTAGTGGCGCTCTAATGAAAATTATTCTGCAGTCACTCGACGACAAAATTAATTTGAAAATAATCAAAAGGCATATAAAAACAACTGACGAAGGTTTACCTTGTACATTTTTCTTACTGACTGAATTACAACTGTCATCCGATCTCTAGTAGCAAGACTCGTATCAGATGACGCGTTTCTATTTTTCCGTGTGTCAGTTACATAGCGAAACAGAAACTTTGGAGAAAAATCCGAATGGTGTAAGACCAATTACACGCGAGACGGGTGTGACCTGCGTGCGTGTCGAGGCTAGGCCTCTATCGGCTTTGCTCGGTTCTCCTTGTAAGTACAGCGCCTCATTTTATTTAGTAGTGCAGTGCGGCAGTTTTCGGTCGGTACTACTCTCTTCAGTTCGAAAGAATCGTGAAGTCTGCGTTGTTTACCCTTCGCTGTATATTCGTGGTATAGAGAACATTCGCAGGTCTAGTGGCTGTTTGCACAAAAAGAGGTTGTCTAGCGATCTACCATCACCAGCCTTAAAATAGATGGTAATGAAAGAAGGGAGGGATGAGAATTCTCAATATCTATTACGAAGTAGCATAATCGACGGGTATCGTAGAGTTGTTACAATACCATACAGTAAGAATTTAAAGATCCACTGTGTGCGAAACTTGCGTGAAACTTGTATTTAGCAAAGGACTCTGATTTATGTTGCATGTCGCCCATCGCTTGAGACACCTTTGTTAATACAAGTTAAGTACTGTTAATCTCCTTCATTGAAATAAAACTACTAATGTTATTTGCTTGGATTGTTGTATAGCATTCTGAGAACGCAGCCTCCTTTAGGCACCCTATACGAGACAAGTGGGCAAGACCACACATTCTGTACGTGCTGTAAGGCTACAGATATCAATTCTCTACTGGAGGGATCGAATCTACCCTTACTCTCCTTCGCTATAGCGAGCGGTATCGGTGACGGTGATACCCCATATTTCTAGAAGGGAGAGATTGACGCCTAGAGATTGTCTGTCGCGAAGGAGTGAGGCAGTCGAGCCTAGAAAAGCCTGAAAGGCGGGTCCCAGGGGCTTGCACTCCCGCCCATCGCGCGTAAAAGTGAAGTATTTTGCGGAAAGATTATACTTAAAGTCGAGCCAGAGTTAAAAAGATAGTGGAACGCGTTGAGTTAAGTGAGAATTTTGGAGCTCAGATTTTAATTTCTTATCCGGGGAAGTTTTTATACAATGAAAGGGGATCGTACAGTAATGAACCGGCAACGGTAAACTCACACCAGCTCCTGATAAATGATTAACTGCAGTTGTAGAGTCACTGCAATCAGAACAAGTAGTGACGTGTTATGTGAATTTAAAGTGAAATAAAATTACATGTTTTGTTCAAAATTTTCACCTATTACAACATTTTCATTATTAATAGAATATTTTAGAAGGGATAGAAACATAGAACAGTGTGGGAGGATAGATAGGGCATGTGTCATATGCTCTGTGCGATAACTTTAGTTATCACCGGATGTACCTTTGCAGTAAGTTCGTCCTCTGTATTTGGCTTCTTATTAAAGTCCGATGTCCACTTTTCCTAACCAGCCACCCTACAGAATGTTTTAAATTAGCTATGTTCACTGATAAAAGCAAAAAAAAAAAAAAAAAAAAAAAAACAGACGGGTGACTTACGATATACAACTAAATCCCATCTAGTGATTTCCGTCCCTTCGGGTAACTCCTTCGTTGTGTGTCTTTTCTTGTTTTTCTTTCTTTTTCCTTTCTTAGAGTGTACTTCGTACGTTCACCTTCTTCCATAGTATTTCCAATCTTTTGCTTGGCAGAGTCTTCAATGAGTTTCTTCACTTCATTTCTTTTCATTCCTTTTATTATACTGGACGTAGTCGTTAATGAGATATTTATATTTTACACTTCTCATTCCTGCTGAATTCGATTAACACTTGATCTAACTTTGTACATTTATCTATTGGTTAAGAATGTGGCCTACCAGTTTCATTAATGAATTACTCAGGGCTTTCTGCTAACTATCGTGATCTTTATAGTCCCCTTTATGTATTTTTACATTATCTATAGTTAGTTTCCTGCATTCAAGTACAGTAGGTTGGAATTTGATATAAGTTACTACTGTCTTATTATTTGTTTTTGACCTGAAGGTGCAGATATTAGAGCCTGCACAAAAAAGAACTCAGATTATACTCTTCACCATGCATCAGCAGAAGTAAGATATAAATATTTATGAAGTACGTTACACATGATTTCAAATTTCATAAAAGTTTACCGTAGTACTTAAGCAAGAAGACAATAACATTCAGTACTTGACATGTTAAGTTTTTTTTTTTAAATAATGTTTACCAGAGTCTCTTTCATACTCGGGGTAACATATTGTACGGGTTTCATTTTAGTGGTTTTATTTTTACAATTTAGTGATTGATGATATTTGGTATCGCCTTTCAAGACACGTTGACAGGTACAGAAACTTCATGCCTTCTTGTCCAAGAAGATCTCGATAATTCCAGTGGTGGCAAAGAGCCTGAAGATGATTGATAGTCACAGTAACAGAAATAAAGCCGGCCGCTGTGGCCGAGCGGTTCTAGGCGCTCCAGTCCGGAACCGTGCTGCTTCTACGGTCGCAGGTTCGAATCCTGCCTCTGGCATCGATGTTTGTGATGTGCTTAGGTTAGTTAGGTTTAAGTAGTTCTAAGTCTAGGGGACTGATGACCTCAGATATTAAGTCCCATAGTGCTTAGAGCCATTTGAACAGAAATAAAATTTCTGTAAACAACGATCATTTGCTGAAGCACGACCAGCAGTTCCCATTTCTAAGCAGGAAATTTCACCCAAAATGAACGGCAAATTGCATAATAACCTGGAGCCACAATCCACTCAACAACGACCACTAGTTGAAAAAAGAAATCGTTTGTGGATTAAATGGCCGTTTACTTCGCAGTCTCCCTATGCCTGATATTTTCCATTGTGCCCTACATACGCCTATACGAATTACATTCAAAAATGTTTTTCAAACAGCTGACCGCGATGGCCGAGTGGTTCTAGGCCCTTCAGTCTGGAACCGCGCGACTGCTACGATCGCAGGTTCGAATCCTACCTCGGGCATGGATGTGTTTGATGACATTAGGTTAGTTAGGTTTAAGTAATTCTAAGTTCTAGGGGACTGATGACCTCAGATGTGAAGTCCCATAGAGCTCAGAGCCATTTGAATTTTTGTTAAACAGGCAAATTTCTGCAGCTTGAATCAACATGGAGAAAATATACCGTTTGTCTAAAAGGGGAATGAGTGATGTGAATGCAACATAGAATCTGCTTAGCAATCTCTAGGGCCTAGATTTAGCGCCATTATTTGTGACGTGAATAATTAGAAGCTAAGTCTATGTAGATATACTCTGATCAGCCGGAAAAAGCAATTATAGAAGTATATTCTGCAGCGGTGGATACAACCTAAGGGCAAGATATATCTTGAATGACATTTTCACTCTACAGCGGAGTGTGCGCTGATATGAAACTTCCTCGCAGATTAAAACTGTGTGCCGGACCGAGACTGGAACTCGGGACCTTTGCCTTTCGCGGGCAAGTGCTCTACCAACTGACCTACAAGACACTTCGTATTTCTCGCTGTGAGTCAATGTTCGCATGTTTGTGACAAAACACAGTTGTTGTTTGTCTGCCCCTCTATTCATACAAAACGTTATATGCATGGATAGGGTCGTGACGCGCGGCTCGTGTTAGTTTAAGAGCCAATTGTTGTAATGTCTTGCAGTGAAAGTGAAGAGGCCGACAAGACCACAGTTAACACAGCGCTGTCCGTCAAGTTCGATATCTGAGCACATGTATCTGTATTACGAAAATGTATACTGAAGGTAGTTTCAGAAAAGAAGAGTGCATGGAATTCTGTTGCACAAGAATACTTCCATGCAACTGGAAAACAGTACAGTGTTGCACAGCTTCATAAACTCTTCACTAATATGAAGAGTCAAATAATATCGAAAACCAATCTGAAGAAAATAGGAAATAAAATGATTAAGCTTAAAGACTGAGAAAAGGCAGACGGAATTAAAGACATTACTGCTAGTGGGCCTTGATTTATATCAATGGGAAAAGCTGAACATTTGTGGCGGACCAGGATTCGAATCCAGGCGTGCTAGGGTAGTCCCTGCAGTGTGTTGATCATTGTGTTCGGATGGCTTAGTGGTCAGCGCATCTGCCTAGTAAGCAGGAGACGTGGGTTCGAATTCCGGTCTGGCAGCAATTTTCAACTTTTCTCATTGATATAAATGCACGCCAATTGGCAGAAAATGTTTTTAATTTCATTGTGTTCATAGTGGCTGCAGGATCAAAATGGTGTCTGTTCTTACGCACCTGTCCGAAGGAACAGATATCACATTTACATTGGGACGAGGGTTTATTGGTATTGCTCTCCCAACAAGAGAATCGTAGTTCTAGAAAGGTTTCAGGAGTTTTTTTTTTTTTTTTTTTTTTTTTTTTTTTTACATGGCTGCGCTTCAGCAACTGTGCATGCAAGAGCTTCAGTGATTAGAAATAACAGTCAACCAGTAGCAAAGCACAAGTGTATTATACCTTGACCATGGTTTCGTCGGTTTTAAAACCGTCTTCCTCAGAAGATATTGTACGTAGAATCATGTTATCTATAGCCAACGTGGAAGTCCTAGATTCTGTCTAATAAATGTCATCCACTTAACAACCTTTGAAAATGTATTATATAAAAGTAGTAGTCGTTTTAAAAGACCTAGCCCTACAGTCTCCTGACTGTATTGAAAGTATTAATTAGTTATGTAAAATTTTCCTAAGACTGTCATTATTTCTATTGTCACCGTGTGTTCGTCACAGAGTTGATGTATCTTTGTCACCGCTATGTCTTTACCTGGCACAACAACTGCGGTCATTGGCTGTTGACCTGATGATATGATCTGTTTTGTAACTGTCATGTGGGGTAATGACCCGTTTCTGTAATATGGCTCATGTATACATAATATGTGTAATTCCAACTCCTCTTTCACTTTCCCGAGTTCTTGCATCACCGTGGCACCGCACATCTAATTTATCTGTCCGATTATAACCATATGTCTCTGTTCCATTGCCACTGGGATGTAATTTGATTCTAAGCGAATGCTACGGGAAGCTAGTGAGCACTTATCTATGGGGCCGGTCTAACCAGCAATCGTAGACATTTCGGCGGTGTGCCATCAGATGATTAGATGATCAATATAAAGTGTCTTCTGTCTCCTCTTAATGACGACGTCATGTAGAGTCTCTATTCTCTTTGTCTTTGTAGGCAAATAGACGACAAAGAGCTAAATATGATTAACTTCCTCCATGACAGGAAAATTTATGGTACGGCCTTTCGAATGACTGTGCCTAACCAGGTGTCTTATTGCTATGGTAAAGAAATGCATATGCTCTAATTTATCCAGGCTCATTGCTTTTTCACACATTTCGTAAACAGGAAGCGGGTCCGGCCATAAAATTCATCCATTTTTCATGTCATTCCATCACTGTTTGTATCATTTCCTTAATTCTCGTTGCTATCTCTAGGTTCTATGATCTGGGTATTTTCATAATCTTCTTCTATTAGCGCCGGCCGCGGTGGTCTCGCGGTTAAGGCGCTCAGTCCGGCACCACGCGACTGCTACGGTCGCAGGTTCGAATCCTGCCTCGGGCATGGATGTGAGTGATGTCCTTAGGTTAGTTAGGTTTAAGTAGTTCTAAGTTCTGGGGGACTGATGACCACAGAAGTTAAGTCCCATAGTGCTCAGAGCCATTCTTCTATTAGCTGCTGCGTGCTGTCACAATTCTCTACCACAACGTGTTGTGTGGTGTCTCACCTTGTACTAGTTGCAATTTCAACTGTTTGTGAATTAGATAGTATGCCCTTCTTTAAGTCTTCCTTGTCTAGAGGTAGGCATATTGTCCATTCCTTGCTTTCCTTTCTTCTTGGCCACTTCCAGAACCTCCTCTCCTTCTCTCCATTATTCTTAGTGTTGGTCTTTTTATTAAAAAAAAAAGTTCAAATGGCTCTGAGCACTGTGGGACTTAACATCTGTGGTCATCAGTCCCCTAGAACTTAGAACTACTTAAACCTAACTAACCTAAGGACATCACACACATCCATTCCCGAGGCAGGATTCGAACCTGCGACCGTAGCAGTCGCGCGGTTCCGGACTATGCGCCTAGAACCGCTAGACCACCGCGGCCGGCAGGTCTTTTTATTCCCCATCTCGTTATCGCTCTTCTCTGTACGGTCAGTCACGTTTCCGGTTTGCATTGCTGTGTCTCTTCTCGTTCTGCCCTTCACGATGGACCAGAATATATTGGCTCTTTCTGCATCTTGACTTCTTTTAGATGGTGGTTTCCGTTTTTTACAAAGATAGCAGATAATTTTATGGCCCGTTTGATCAGTGGGCTCGGTTTTAATAGTTTTCTTCCTGGACGGTGTTTCATCTTCTTCGACTGTCAACCTGCATTTGTGTTTACTCTGTGGTTTCCTGTGATGCTCGCCAGTGGATTACACATTGGTTCAGAATCTATATTTGGTTCTTTGAATTTCCCGCTCCGAGAACATTTGGTCCGTCGCACAGTCTTTACCTCGTTGGCTGCATGATTTCTTCCTTTTCGCATCTGGAATGCACGCTGGAGCTGTCTTGGAATTTTTACGGTTCTTTTCTAAATGGTCACACTCTCCACTGTGGGAGCATGTCGGTTTGTATTTCGTAATGTACGGCACGAATATATCCCGTTTGGATGCACTGTTGATTGTATGAGGTAAAATTCTGGTCATGATGGGCCAATCGGTCACCCTCTACCAAAGGCGTCATCGGCTGCGATATGGAGGGCCAACTGGTGAGAACACAACTCTCCCGGTCGTTGTCAGGTTTCTTGACTTTGGAAGCACTACATATCGATCGAGTAGCTCTTTAGTTGTCCTCACGAGTCTGAGTGTACCACTTACCATAGTCTCTCACCGAGGAAATATCCCTGGCAGTACCGAGAATCGAATCCGGTTCTTCCTCGTGTCAGTAAGCCGAACTGACCATTCAGCTACGGAGGCATTATTGGCTAATATAAATGAAGGTAAAATTGTACTGTTATTAATTTGGTTGTTACAATATTTTGTTTTAAAATATTCTTGTACAATGCCTGCTGTCTTATTCATAGCAACTGATATTACATCCAAGGGAACAAGAAAAGTGAAAGGAAGAAATCCGGGAAATGGGGAATATGGATTTCATTCACAGGATGTACGCCTGCTATGGAGTATTTGAGTTTACAGTAATTTTTTTCGTAATATAACACTACGTCTGTTACTTCCATGCGATATTTTCTGTTTGATGAAGGTGGTATTCTGAAAATACGACCCATCTCACTGGCATCCGTTACATGTTTTGCTCTGGCTACGTAGCGCGGACTCTGTGCGGCTTTTATTATTAGTTCCTTTTATTCGCTCTACTGCCACAGCGTTATTAAAACGTTAAAGAGCATTCGTGAGTGATATTTACAATCTGTGTAGCGTTATTGTGGTTTTACTGAAACAAAGCTTTTGTTACACAAGTACTGAGAGAGACTCATCTTTAACCGCCAATATGGCTGTCCTGGTACGCAGTTTTTGTACTGTTTGTTTGTTTGTTGTTGCTTCCAAGCTTTTTCAGCATGTTTGCCAAACAGTGAAAAGATGTCCGGTGAATTTGTTCATCTGTTTAGCCATTAATTCCCCAGAAAGGGAAGTAATGAAGCTGCCACTATTTTCTCAGCTCTTGATGTGACGTTTATATCTTTTTATGTGAATACTGGTAAAGCTTTGTACATAAAACAAGCGTTGTTAGCATTCTACATGTTTATTATTCGTGTCCGCATATTTATTTCTCATCTTAGTCACGCCGGCGACGAACACGTTTCTCCCAACGATGTACCAGTTTGTTGATACCGTCACTAGTCGGCGCGGTGGCCGAGCGGTTCTAGGCGCTTCAGTCCGGAACCGCGCTGCTGCTACGGTCGCAGGTTCTAATCCTGCCTCGGGCATGGATGTGTGTGATGTCCATAGGTTAGTTAGGTTTAAGTAGTTATAAGCCTAGGGGACTGATGACCTCAGGTGTTAGGTCCCATAGTGCTCAGAGTCATTTGAACCATTTGATACCGTCACTGTAGAACGTTTGACATTTTTGATGGGGCTACAACCTCACCTCTGCTTGCGCCGCTTCATCACAATCGAAGTGAAGTCCTCGAAGGTGTTCTTTAAGTTTCGGAAGATATGAAAACTAGATGGGACCAAGGCGAGGTTTGCACCAGCGGTTCATTCATTACGATCACGAACATTCCAACATTGCACATTATTGATGTCGATACAATCACCACCGTATGCAGCCAGCATTCTTCTATGGATGCCTGCTGGAGGCACGTTTTCTGCTGTTGGAAAGTCCATTACAGCCAGCTGTTTCTCACGCAACAATATAATTACGTTACATACCACCATGATACACACGAGGGCTGTCCAGAAAGTAAGTTACGATTGATCGCGAAATGAAAATCACAGTGAAAATCAGAAATGTTTCATTTGTAACAGTTAGCTACACCTTTCAGCTACTTCTCTACGTAGTCGCCGTTCTGACTCAGACATTCCTCGTAGCGTTGTACCAACTTTCCAATACCCTCATCATAGAAGGTAGCCGCCAGTGCTTTCCGCCAATTCTCTACGCTGGCCTAAAGCTCGTTGTCTGTGCCAAAATGTTGTTTTCATAGGCAGCGGTTTGTTTGAGCAGAGATGAAACTCAGTGGGAGACAATTACTGGCTGTATTGTGGGTAACCAAACATTTCCAATTGAAACGATGCAGGAACATCTTCACTGCCCCTGCAGAATGAGGCTGAGAAATGTCTTGAAGAAGAAACGGCACGACAGTTATGTAATGTTGGTTGCATAGCTTCAGGGGAAAATTCTCACCAGGCCCTCGTACTTGGCGGGAGACGCTATTTTCTATAACACTTTTACGCGCTCACTAAGAGCTCAGGAATGAAAAGAGCGACATAATTCTACCTAGAGTCGTACTAGAGACACTGCTCAACACATCTTTGCAGAGCTTTATCGGATTTTCATAGTCGTTTCCATTTCGCGACCGATCGTAACTTACTTTCTGGACAGCCCTCGTATTACAATCCAGTTACCTCTAGCGGCAGAGGGCTCAACTTCCGACAGCGAAGTGGGAAAGTTGACCAAGTAGTACAAGTAATATGGCTGAAATGTAATATGCCATCTGATACTGAGAACTGAATAAGGGATTCGGACGCATTACATGTCAGTACGCACTCGTACGTATACCTTCTATTTGATTTGATGTTCCTGAGAAATCAACAGCATAACAGTGTCATATTTTGCATATTACGTAGTACTTTAGTTCGGGTACACGTTTCGTGCGCCATATCTTCCCCACGCAGTTCGAGATCCCACGACTCCTCCCTACTTTCTATGCATACCTAGTTTCTAAATATTATTCTTAATTTAACATTCGCACGATCCTTCATAGGTTGGATATTAATCTTTGCACGTAAATAGAGTCATATTGTTTATAGAACGTAACAGTACGTAATTTCTCGTGTACTGTTTGCCCCATAGTTCTAGCACAAATTTTAACTAAAAGTCTGCATAGAAGCTTCCTGCAGTTACGCTATAAAAACACAGTGCCTGGATCTCAGATATTGTGTTTAGTTCTTGTCGTGCCTTGAGCGTGTTCACATGGCAGTAGAATTTTGTGTTAAGAGACTACCTATTCGAAAGTTCAGTTACTTTCATTCCTCAACCATAACTGCTTCGAGTAATTGTTTTTGCCGTATAATCAAGAATTACTGGACTTCGTTATTTGTATCTCTACTGCAACAGTTATCATGCGTTCCGGTTATTGGTTCACGAGATTTTGATTTGGATTTCATATGGAATATTTTAAATGAATGTTTTCGTTCAATGGTAGTAAAAGAACAATTCCAATTCATAGGATGTATTAACTGCAGCTGTTTCCGATAAATCGAATTCTGTTGTAATTTCCTCATTGTAAATTAATGAAACACATGTTAAGTCAGACGTGAAATTGCTCTGAATTAGTCACCTGTCTCTGTTTTATGCAGGTTGGCTTTGGTACGACAAATGGAGCACAGGAAGTTAATCAAAACGTTGTAATTTAAGCATTTGCGATACACAGCCAATTTAATCAGTCACGAGACTGTGAATAATTCAAAGAATCCCGGCGCAAATCACCAGTTATTATAACGCAGCCGATCAAAGCCATATTTTCGTTCAGTGTAATCACACTATGTTGTTGTGGAAACAGAAACTAGTTTCAGCGTCCATCCGATATGCCGTGATGTATCTGGTCAAACCAGCATCGCAGTTTTGCTAATTTTTTATCTACTTTGTGATATTTCTTTCATACACGGATTATTGTGGTTCAGTAACGTCATTGGCATCACTTGTCTGTGACCTACATGGCAATGAGCCACATTGCTCACTCAGAGTCCTATAAGAAAACGTCTTTCATACTGGGTCCTGACGATGCAATTACGTACACAGTATTGCAAATGGAGGATGGCAACCAAGGGCTTTGCAGTAGAAGATATTTGTTTTACATTATAGAAGTTGAACAAGTTCTCATGGCACTCAATGTTGCATTTTAGCGCCCGTATGTACTAGGCTGTTTCTGCTTCGAATGGTCGTTCCTGGACATCCCTTAATACTGACCATTCCTCCTGGGGCACCCTGTATATATGAATTGTTTTATCTTCGATACTGTGGCCCTGTATTTTATTAGCAAACTGTTTCAGATGAATATGATTCATAACATCGCTATTCCTGGCCCTCGCTGCCTACTCGTGCAAGAGGTAACCACTTCAGTCGCACTCAGCACAATTCCTCAAGACGTCCAGCTCGACCCCAGAAACTGATGTACCTACCGTTTAAGTATCTCTGACCACGATTCTGAATCTCATCATTGCGTTCTTTGATTAAATGATATTTTAGGGTGTGAGACTCTCGAAAGAAATTGCGAGGCCAGGAGAACTAAGTAACTTCTTGACACTCTGTGCATTATTGACTAAATCTTGAAGGACCGTTATTAATTCATATATTCGATGACAACATGTATTGCTCGATGCACTTTATGTCTTTACGGTTTTGTAGAATGGAAAGGGGGTTAAATGAAGGACAAGAATCATACGAACTTGTATTGAAATTGCCGGCCGGTGTGGCCGAGCGCTTCTAGACGCTCCAGTCTGGAACCGCGCTACCGCTACGATCGCAGGTTCGAATCCTGCCTCGGGCATGGATGAGTGTGATGTCTTTAGGTTAGTTAGGTTTAAGTAGTTCTAAGTCCTAGGGGACTGATGACCTCAGATGTTAAGTCCCATAGTGCTCAGAGCCATTTTTTTTTAACCACAGCCTGCCTTCGGCAGTGGTGAAGAGATCACGCCTTGTTTGCGTCTGGCCTGTTGTGTTGCTTGCGAGCGAGAGCGCGTTTGTTTACTTCCGCGTAGCGGCTTGTCTCAGAGTCCAACTTGATCGACCATCATGGCATTTTCTTGCCGTCAAACCGCAGTTAAATTAACTTATCCTTTGGATCATGAACGACCGAAGGCTTATGTAGTAGAAGTGTTTATACGGGACGAAATGAGTCTCCCGCCACAAGTTGTCGGAATTCGTTTTTCGAACCTCAGTACCACTGTGTACATAAAGCTGGCGAATAAAGAGCTGCGCGCAGACGCTGTGCGGCGCCATGCTAAAGATCTCAGGCTCCGACACGCTGACAGACATATAGAGACTGTCGTGTTTGATCACGCTGGTTTTGGCCTCCGAACGTTGAGGGTGTTCGAACTCCAATTTAAGGTACAGTCAGACATTGTTGTGGCGGCATTTAAACCATACGGTAACGTCGTCAGTCACGTTATTGAAACGTGGCAGGCGTTCGAAACCTACCGTACCACCAATGGTGTCCGTCAGACTGTAACTGAACTGAGGAAACATGTGCCTTCCTACTTGGTTATTGCTGGCTGTAGGGCTGTCGTGATATACGATGGCCAGCCGCACACTTGTTCAGATTGTGGCCAGGAAGCCCATTTCCGTTCTAAATGTCTCCGACGTAGGTCGGTGCAGAGGCCGATCGGAGACGTCGCTCTCCCGGCTCTCTTACGCGTCCACTGGGGTTTGCCTGCTGTGACCCTTCTGAATCAGTCGGTACCGGCGTCGTCTCCTCTCCACGACGCGCTCGACGTTTTGCCTGTCTTTCCTACGCTGCTGCCGGAGGCAGTAACAACGAACAATGACCGTCAGCAGACGCAAGCCTCTGTGCCATGGTTGTCGATCATAGAGCTGTAACGTCGTCCGCTCTTCTGCCGTCTGGCCACATGTCAGATGACAGCCCTCCACCATTCGACACGGAACAGCATGTTGGGAAGCAACAGACGCCGAGGAAACGGAAGAGACCAACGCCCTGCCCCTTCTGACGGCTGCCTCCATCGGATGCGTGCACAGGATGCCGGCCCTCCTACTGATGATGCGCTGTCCTCTGGCGCGCTGGCATCGAACGACGGGACGTCTCTGCGCTCCTCCGCCTCCTGTCTGCGTCCATCTAGGGACAACAACCTTCCCCCGCCTGCGTCTGTTGCGATTGTCTCCCTTTCTGTGTCTGACGCTACCTATGGGCGCACCCCTCATAGTGTTCCACTGAACTGGCCTGCTGAGACGTCAGTCTCCTGGACGGATGACGTCGATGCTGAGGATGAAAGTTCTGGAGGTATAAAGAGTGATGGAACCCCGTTGATGGGGTCGGCTCCCTCCCCATCACAGTGATGTTTTCTTTCACGAGGGCCTAACAGGGAGCTCTCTGTGATTCCCATATGTTTACATCACCTGTCCTCCTGGTGATGGCAGCTTTTCAAAGTTATCGCATTGTCACGGTCAGTGCCAATATAATTTACGCACGTCACAAACTGGTTTTACTCCATGAAATGCTGTATGCTGTAGACACTAACGTTGCCCTTCCTGAGGGGGTAAATGTTGCAACCATTTGTGCTTCCCATGGATTTACAGCACATGTCTCCCGTACGTCCTCTACTGGTAGTGGGGTGGCGATCCTCCTACGTCACGGTATCCATGCTCATACAGTTGCCTATCTCCCTGGTGCCAAGGGTATGGCTCTACGTTTAGTGGCGTCAGGATCATTAAAATCTATGTGCCGTCTGGTTCGGGTAGCCGCCGTGAACTTTCCACTTTCTTCTCTGAGGCAATTAAGTCTTTCTTCCTGGTTCCGCAGGATGCATTGATCATGTGAGGATACTTCGATACCACCCATGCGCCCAAAAATCAACTTCCGCGTCACTCTCCGTGTGCAGCGCTAGCACAGATTCTGCAGCACCTCAACCTTGTGGACTCATGGTAGGATGTTCATGGTGATTGTCTGGGGTTTACACATTTCACTATCAACTCTTCCAGTCGCTTCAACGGTCTTTTTATCTACCGCGATATTGTCGGTGGTGTGCCGGCTGTTGAAATCTGACTCATTGCGTTCTGTGACCATGACGCATATGTCTAGGCCAATGATCTTTGCTGTCAATGTGTGTGACGCGACCGAGGACCGTGGAAACTGAACACAATACATCTTAATTCAGCCGGCTACCGGCAGCTCATCGTTGCCACGTGGGCAGCTTGTCGTCAACGCCGTGCTGCATATCGGTCTGCCCTGTCATGGCGGGTCCTCTACGCTGAACCTGCCCTCGCAAGGCCTCGATTGGCTACGGAAGTGAAGTCGCGGCGTGGCGGTGACGAACCCAGTATTTCTACTTGACCATTCTCTGAGAATGTACTATGATGCCCTATTCACCAGAGTGTCATGCGATGGTGAATCGTACCAAGGCACAACTCACGTCCTTCTCTCGACGTCACCTTGAAGGAGCTATGGTCAGGGCACCCAACATGCGATGGGTTAGAGCAGGAGCGACTATGTAGGAACAATGTGATAGTGGAACGGCATCACCGTTGGAGGACTTTCTTTAATGTTCTTACGACTAATGATGGGCGGCGATTAGATACCCAACACGATATATGGCGGGGCCGGCCAGAAATTCTGCACGCGTGCGGTGCTCCTGCACATGTGCAACTTTCGGGTCACAGCGTGCACGCCGCAGCCGTCAGCGTTCATGTAGTGCATGTTTCTACGCACAGATGTCGCTTTATCCACTTGCTGGGATACTCTGTACCGGCGCATTCTAGTGCTCTTTCCACAGCTAGCAGGCCAACCATGGGAAGGTATTTCGCGTATTAAACATTTAAAATACTGTCACAGTCTACTCATTGAGACATCTACTTTTATGTTAACAGTTTAACTCAGTAAGACAAGTAATACAGTTAACAACCGTGGATTTTTATTAAGGCAGCTTGACTGACGGCACGTAAATACGCGTAATGCTTTTGATCTAGTATTTAAGAAAGAGAGTACTTAGAGACTTCCAACGAACCTTATTCATGATTTAAAATAACATTAAACTAATGCAAGGTTTCCTATAACTAATTCTCGGTGCCCTCAGTTATACCCACATAATTTCTGTCTCACCGACCTCTGAACAGAATGATAACCGCAGACCTCTCGATGATCACCTGTTATTTCAATACCATTATTGCTATATCTTTCATCAGTTACGTCTGAAATCTGCATAATAACCGACAATTAGATGAATGTTATGTTTTATCTACTTCAGCTGAGCGAAGTCCTTCACACATTAAAAAAAAACCTAAATGTAAGTATACATTGGAACAATCGCTTTAATGACCAACTTTCCTGATAATAATGTAACATGGAGCAGAATGAGGCAATGATGCACAGTTAGTAAACAATAATTTTTAATTATGAAAGGAATAAATCCAAACACGTTTATCACTGGTCATGAGAAATGATAACGGAGTTGATGTGTCTCATCCATTTTCTTAAGCACATTTAATTTTGCTTGCCTTTCTTCACTGTTGAGTACACTACACTCGTCTTTGTGATATGTATTGTAGTGTCTTTCAATTGAAAACTACACTAGGCGCTTATTATTCGGCGGCACAGCATACACTGTGAGTTTTCACCAACGGCTACAAAAAAGAATTTCAGTTCCCAGTCATTTTTAAACGACTGAGAACATAGATCTCCCGTCATTTCATTTTTCACAGTACTTGCCATTTCTCAGTACTTCTCTGTTAAGGTTACGGTTACCAGGGGTAAACGAGACTGGGTATGTTGCGCTCTTGCTTGTACCACATAAACAGGTAAGTGGAGCCACCTCCGTTCATTTAGGACACATGTCTAATAACAGATGTCGCTGGCGCACACGTGCGCATATGTGCAGCACTTCCGCACGTCTGCACACTGTGCAGCGTTTGGCCGGCCCTGATATAGGGTCTACCCTTCAGGAACGTTATGTTACATTGTAATCTGCACAATATCACGAACTTACCAACACTACGGCCATATCCCAAGTCTCACCTGTCTCGGTTGCGGATGTTTCAACGATGAATCTGCTTCCCGAGGTCATAGAGGAGAAAGTCCATGAGGCTGTGCAGGCGGGTTCTACAAACAAGTCGCCTCTGACTAGAGTTTTATCGGAAATGTCGTCCCCTAATGACGTCAGTGTGGACGAAAATTTGTCGGGACCTTATGTCACCTCTTGTGCAGATTCCAAATGGTTTCGTTGACTGTCTCCTCATTCCCATCCACAAACCTCAGGGTACATAAGGGTTGTGCGATTACCATCACTTGACGTTACTCAATAGCGACAAGAAGATCTTTACCCGACTGTTGGCTGCCCGGCTTAAATGAACCAACTGATCGGCGGTTTCCCCCGATCAAACTTCTTTGGGAGGAGCCAATAACATCCGCACTGCCCTCTGTCGCTATCAGATCTTACTCGCCCTTGATCACGCTCATCGTGTAGCTGGAATTTTGGCAGCTCTTCACTTCAGCCAAGCATTCGATCACATCGATCACGACTACGTGGAACAAGTGGTCCGCAATATGGGATACCCTGATACTAACGTCGACGTCGTGATTCGTCACCTCCGTGGAGATGCGTCCTGCGTATTTCTCTGTGGCCTCCATCAACGGCTTTCTGTGATGTCTCGCGGCGGCCATGTATTCAGCTGCACTGCTTAGGCGGACGATCTCGTCATCGTTCTTCGTAGCGTTGCTGAGGTCAGACAGTAACTGGCATGGGATACCACCTACGGCGGAGGTTCCGGTATCTGCCTCAGTGTCCGAAAATCGACAGCTATGGCTATAGGTGCAGGACTCCCTGCCGATAGCGCTGCTCCATTGCGTGTAGCTGCTACTATACGATGCTTGGGACTCGATTTCGCGAGTGATGTACGGCGCACGATTGCCCTCAACGGCCGGAGCCTATTGTCCCAGCTAAGAGCTGTACTCCTAGACCATCCTACACGAGCGCTCGATCTTCTGCAACGGACACCATATCTAAATGTATATTTGCGTCACGTATCCCTCACGTGGCGCAGACACTTTCTATTCCGACGTCCATGGCCCGCCGAATGCTAGCGGCATTGTTTCATGTTTTGCCAATTAATTTGTTGTAATATGTTATAGGGCATCACATATGTTAGTGGCCACTAAGATCGAAAATCGAGCCTGACCCTTTAAGTGGCAACTTCTCGCTTGCCCGACTTCTGCATGAATTCTAACACCGGGCGAGGTCGCAGTGACCAATCGCCAGCGGCCCGAAAAATGTTGGCTCGTTTTCCGCCCTCGCGTTGGAAGGTCTTAGTGAGACGCAGCACTTCCCTTAAAAGAAGTAATTTGTTGTTTACGTATATTTTATTGGTGCTGTGTGTTGTGGTTGGTAGGAGAGCCAACACCGTGTTACTAGGGGAGGCCGAAATGCACGCGTTTTAGCTCACGCAGGCTGGCGTGAGGTCTGGAACAGGACAAGGAAATTAGAATTTAGAAAAACGGACGTAGCTGGTGGAATACTTAACTTTAATCCATTAATGATGAACGTCGCTCTTGACGGTACATGAATCACAATATCAATAATAACAGAATATGGCGCCTTGCTAGGTCGTAGCAAATGACGTAGCTGAAGTCTATGCTAAACTATCGTCTCGGCAAATGAGAGCGTATTTTGTCAGTGAACCATCGCTAGCAAAGTCGGTTGTACAACTGGAGCGAGTGCTAGGAAGTCTCTCTAGACTAGACCTGCCGTGTGGTGGCGCTCGGTCTGCAACCACTGATAGTGGCGACACGCGGGTCCAACGTATACTACCGGACCGCGGCCGATTTAAAGGCTACCACCTAGCAAGTGTGGTGTCTGGCGGTGACACCACACTGTGATCTCGTGCTTAGATATTAGCACTCAAGCATTTCTTGCTACTTCTTAAGTTTACTAAAGTAAATTTTTTAGGGGGTCTTGTTAACAGTACACTGCTCAATCAAGTTAAATGTTATGTTTGGTCATTACTGATGCACGATTAACCGGTTAATCACCCTTGTTTTAATTACGCAGTAATTGTAACACTTAGATTTTGGTCGATGTCTGGGGCGGGGTTTGCATCTTGTATTCTTGCGTCGGGCCTTGAGAATTTACTTGTTTTTGATTTTCAGTCTTACATAAATTATGTGCCTATTTGTTTGCCCTCGGCTTTCCGAGTTGTTCATAGCACTGGAGTCGTTGACCCCGGCGTGTTATCCTCTACCCGCCGATTCACCGGCGTGGCTATTCCACGTTGGCTGTGTAAGCATGTGCGGCGTGGTATTCCGCCTCCTGTCTTGCGGTAACCACTGAGGCGGCGCGGCCTCCTCACTTGCGACGGCACCTCTCTATAAGTTAAATTCTTGATCTTTATGGTATACGGAATTAAGTTTAAATCAAAGTGTCCGCTACCTTAATCCATCCTAGCCAAGCCTTGCCTCCGCCATCCCTGCCTTGTCTTGTTATTGCTGCCTTAAAATTTACTTTGATTTGAAGATATTTCAATCTTTTACGAGTAATTGTGGATTGCTGAACCTGTAAATTTAAAAAGGAAGGGGTTATTCTTCTTTTCCTGAATTGCTAGCGCCAAAAGCGCCCACTAGTTGTTGTTGATGGTAATCCTGAACTCGTAAAATTTTTCTAAATAACAGCCTCCTTCCTCGTTTGAAGTTTAATATGTAATTAGTGGTTCTCAAATTGTTATGGTACTGCCCTTTCTGTAATTACTGAGATGTCACAGTTGCCTGGTTGAAATTTTACTAGTGCCTAAAGGGCCCTCGAGTTGTATTTATACGAAAGTTGAACACGTTATTTAAAGAGGCATTACTTGTTCTGTAAGACAAGAAAAAAATTGCTACTGACAAATGGGGTATTTAAACTGCCTTATGTAACTTGTGTCAACTGGCGTTAAACTTCCTGTTCTGTCAGGGCTACAGTATTGTAAGTTCGGTTTTATTTCTGGTTTATCGCCCTGAAATCGGTATCAAACAGTTACTATTGATATGTATATTATTGATGTTTTTAATATATCTTGTTAGATAAAGGATTACCAACTATTGTGAAGCAACAAATTGCTTTCCGTAAACTCAGCCTGCACCTTCCTCAAAAAAATGGTTCAAATGGCTCTGAGGCCTATGGGACTTAACTTCTGTGGTCATCAGCCCCTTAGAACTAGAACTACTTAAACCTAACTAACCTAAGGACATCACACACATCCATGCCCGAGGCAGGATTCGAAGCTGCGACCGTAGCGGTCGCGTGGTCCCAGACTGTAGCGCCTAGAACCGCTCGGTCTCAACGGCCGGCTGCACCTTCCTCCCGCCCATTAAGTTGTCGTATCCGGGGGTTTTCACTCAGATCTCGCTCCCCTAGGGAAGAGGTGATCTCATTAATGATATTTACGAGAGAAAATGAGGCCGTTTGGTGTAAATTCTGAGTGGTGGCGTGTCCGACTCTGTTTTCCTCGCCCACCCGTAATAAATCCGCGTGATCTGAACACTAGGTGTTGCGGTTCTGACCTTCATCGCAGAGGCGTCGACCGCAGGGGTAAAATGTAGGTAAGAGAGAGTGTAAAGAGTTTCCCATCGTCTGATACTTCCAAGTGGCTTTTGACAGTGCTGTACTGAAATCAGATGGCATGTGACATCGTTAAAGCATCACTGTCACACGAAATTTTGTGCTCTGGCCTATTATTTGCATGTGTCGACACCTTGCTGTCTGGAATGTTGCTGAGCCCGAGGATGATTTCGCAGGCTGCCACGCTCTTGCACCATTACAGAGGAAGACTGGAGGCAACTTTTAGCCACATTTCAAACTTCAGCATCGCAACGGGAGACAGTCAAGGGTTTGAAAATATGACCCTTTAGTCGTGCTGCGCTATATATTTATATGGTAAAGCATTTCTGTCTCAGATTTCAGTACTGAAGTAGTAGAAAGTACAGGAACTGATGTTGTGCAGCCATATGTTAAAACAGGAGCGGTCAAGGATTCGGCTCGCGAGCCAGCACTGGCATGAATGCCATAGCGCTCCGCCTGTTTGCACATTTCCCCCACCGCCGCGGCACGCTGTCTGAGCGTGACGAGGGGGAAGACGGGGGAACTGCGAACGCACCCCATATAAATGACAATATAGTCTCACTGGTACTATTCGATTTTGTAATTCACATTTGTCAGCACCACAAGTCACAAAAAAAATTCACTATTATTTAATTATTTTTGTTGCTGTGAAGGCGTAGTATAATTTTTATGATACCAACACACCACATGCAGACATAGCCAATTTCATAGGTTTTCGCACTAATATTCCCTCTTAATCGTGACCTATTTAATTTCATAATGGAAAGAAAATCTTTCACAGCATATGTTGATTTAAATACTGTAGGACTTTTGCAATCTCATTGTAGAGAAATAGGAACTCTAAGGAAAAAATAGGTATTCTGTCTGGACAGTTTAACATAAAAGGATATGTTCTTAAAATGGAAATTACACTGCAGATCAATCAGCTGCATCACCACATGCACAAGTGCACTTTGAACTGAAACGGCAAATGGTCTCGAAAGCAGCTGGAAGACAGATGTAAGATTGGTAGCGTACTCAAAACGTTTAGAAAAGTATCCTTGCAATTCTTTCGAGGTCACAATGAATTCTTAAAGCCTTTCGTTTTCTATAACGTCATTGAGCTTAGGGATTTGGACTGCGTTTGTCAAAATTTGTCCTTTCTAAAATACAATTTTCTTTATAAATGCATCCCCAACAAGTCAGAAATAAGTTGTTCCTCATATTACACTGTCTTACTGTGGACAGTGTTCAGTCATGTCCACCTAAAATGGGAGTCTTGCGATTCACTCCAGACGTTCTACTTTCCATCCTTGCACTCCTTTTTCCTTCATAAGTTCAACAATTGCGGGTTTTGAATCGAAAAATCTTCCCAGGAATGCCCCTTGACTTATTCAGCGTACTTTGCAGTAATAGGTAAACAGGGTGATCAGAAACAGTCTGAAAAACTTGTGACGGTGTTAGTCACTTGAGTTCAGAAATAATTATTAAGGAAAAAAATACGTTGCGCCATTCCCAGCATTTTAGCATTGAAGTTGCGTGCGCAAATACAAGCGGCTCGCCAGACACAATTTCGCCAGATGTGTTCATTTGCTTTCCTAAAAACGAACTAGAGTGCGATACAAAAACTGCCCAGTTTTTGGACGGTAATAAGGACTGAACCCGAGCACAGGATCTAAGTGTTTAATAAAAGAATATATTGTCTATTGTAGGCCGTATTGTGCTTTATTAAAATAGTGCTCTTAGCTAATTTCGTCCGTGATCCGTTATGAAGCACCTGAAATAAACCAACGTGGAAGGGATTCACATGTCTGCATAGATCTTCATGTATAAATAAAGCAAATGTAAGTAACGTTATTGCACTGCAGATCTTGTTACGCTAATGTGAGTTATGGAATGCTTCCCAGCAATGTGAAACCTAGTGCAGGTTCGGCACAGGTGACTGATAGCGTAGGGGAGTTATGTAGGAGTTTTACGAAGGAGGATCAGGTAGTGATAGTGGGTCGAGAAGGGAAGTCTTGATAGGGACGGGGAATATGACGTATGTGGTGACCTGGTAAGGATAGCTACTCAAACCGGTGGCACCAATGTGCATTTCGTGCAGCTGTTTCAGCCTCATCTTAATGCGGCTGTTAAACGCGTTAACTTGGGGCTGGGGAGCGCGCTGATGACAGAGGAAATGAGTGACATTTCAGTGGTGCCAGTTGGGTCTATCAGTAGATTGGGTTTTACTAGGCATGGCCTGCACCTCAGTAGGTATAGGAAGGGGAGGCTGGCAAAGTGTATAGGTGTTAGTGTAGTGGGTGGTGCTGGGATCCCTCATGGAAAAATTCCTGTAGAAGTTGGTGTTAGAGCTGCACCTTTTTTAGACTGAAGTCATCTGATTGGCATATCTGCTTAAAGGAAGTCCTTCTAACTGAGGACTCACCTTCAGAGGACGTCATGTTTCCAATTAGCGAAGGAATTAGCATATTTCATCAAAATATAAAAGGCATTAGAGATAAAGTTAGTGACCTGCTTACAGATATTGACTCTGAAATTATTGGTACATCGGAGCACCAATTAAATAATTTGACAATTCAGAGGCTTCCTTTACCAGGACACAGATTAGCTGGCTGTTTATCAAGGAGTTCCTTGCGGGGTTGTAACGTAGCAAGTTATTACGAGATGACATTCGTTGCTGTAAGTCACGCAGCCGTTTGGTAAGGTGGCTGCAGGATGGCTATTTTATTTTTTTTT
The DNA here is from genome assembly GCF_021461385.2 of Schistocerca piceifrons. Taxonomy (NCBI): domain Eukaryota; kingdom Metazoa; phylum Arthropoda; class Insecta; order Orthoptera; family Acrididae; genus Schistocerca; species Schistocerca piceifrons. The sequence continues at coordinate 344,667,530 of NC_060149.1, read as the reverse complement.
TTTTTTGTCGCTTTACTCACAGCGAAGCTGACGCTGCCTGCCGTGACAACTGCATAGCGTAACAGTCAGTCAATACGAAGATTCATGCCCTCTACTAAACTAAATAATCCATATTAGTTTCAAACTTTCAGATTTTTATTTATTATAGTGCCGGAGATAAAGAAAATTACCTAGAAGTCGTATACGTAATGCTTGTTTTTTTTTTTGTAAACCATGTTAGGAACAAATACAGATGGATTTGCATTACCATTTGAAGCCATTACAAAGTTACTAGTACATAAAAATTAATTAATTAGAATTTTCTATTTAACACTTTAGTCACTGTGCATTACGAAATACAAATATCGGTCAAAATTATTATTTATTTATATTTTTCTGTGTGAATGCGTGATAATGATTGAGAGAGTGTATGTGGGGCATACGTCAAAACTTAATATGTCATTTTTCATAAAACCTTGTACAAATAGATCGTGGGAAATTATGGTGCAACCATGATTCAGGTAACGTATGTCGGTGTGAGCCTGCTTTTGTACAAAAGCAGCTAAAATGAAAGTTAGAGGTTGAATATGTTTATTTATCAATTTGGAGAATAATTCGTACTTCACATATTTTGATTAAACAATATCCTAGAATTGAAGTTTTAATGATGTTAATTACTATCAGATTATTGATTGGATAAGGCAAGTTTTACTCCGAGAATGGTCTGGAAGGTCGTTTGGATCAACAGCCAATCAGAATTAAGCTGTTCCGCACGAATATAGTGGAGTGGACAGTGAGTAGAGTAGTTGGAGATAGTCGCTTGCTAACCGGCATGCGGATAACGATGTTAGATCGCTACGTGAAAATAGTCTGTAAGATGAAGAAATAGTGAGTTAATTTCGGTTAGAACGTGTCGTGGCTGAAGCGACTAGAATTACGAACTTTCTAATGAAATTAAATAGTTTGAAAATTATGAGCGTGTGAACTATCTGGCCGTAGTAACAATTCTGCGTGGCATGTTTCGTACTCTGTACGGAATACTTTGGCGAGCACTGCTTACTAAGAAAACCATTAAAACGACCGAATGTTTAACTCGCGAATAGTTGAGGGGTCTGTGACAGTTAGAACGTGAAAATTGGTCAGGTCGCACTTGAAAAATTCTGGCTGCTTTCCGAGTGAAACTATGTTGTACAGACACTGAACTTTGAATAAGAGAATATGATCATAGTAAATACGGACTTGATAGCCATTTCATGTGTTTCCATATGAATAAAAAGTAGATTCAATCTAATTTTAAATGCTTTCTGTAAGCATACTGCATCATCCGAACACCCGTTTTTTAAAATATGAACTTTCAAGAACTGACTTTGAACTCGAGTTACGCGGCCCTTTCTGGCAAGTATTAGGTAGTGGTTTCATCAACGCTGCTTTACACTGCCTAGCACGTATCTGCTACTACAGAGTGAAGGGACGTCGGAAAGAAGCATATCGTGGTAGGTAGACTTTCGATAAGTGAAAGAACGAAAGCAGAGGACCGAGCCCACCCCGCCGCAGGGTGGCGGAGTGGCTATGTGTGTAAAAAACAGTATTCCATTTGAGTCCATAGACGTATCATGGCACTGCACTGAACAGATATTTGAATGTTGTGCAGGGGCAATTGAATTTAGTGAAATTAAACTTTTAATTGTTGTTATTTATAGGTCCCCTAACTCTGACTTCAGAGCATTTCTGCTCAAGCTAGAGAGGATCCTTGATTCACTTTGTAGGAAATGGTTCAAATGGCTCTGAGGTCTATGGGACTTAACTTCTGTGGTCATCAGTCCCCTAGAACTAGAACTACTTAAACCTAACTAACCTAAAGACATCACACACGTCCATGCCCGAGGCAGGATTCGAATCTGCGACCGTAGCGGTCTCGCGGTTCCAGACTGAAGCGCCTAGAACCGCTCCGCCACACCGGCCGGCTTTATAGGAAATACCAGAAATTAGTTATATATGGTGACTTCAATATAATTTTTTTGTATGATGATGCAAGAAAAAGGATGTTGTTAGATTTACTAAATTCATATGATCTGATGCAGGCTGTGTTTTTTCCAACTAAGGTGCAGGGGAACAGTATCACAGCCATATACAATATTTTTATTCATTCTTAATTAATAGATGGGCATTCTGTTAGTAAAAGGGGGAATGAAATTTCAGACCATGATACACAAATTTTAACACTAAAAGGCTTTTGTAATTAAACAAATGTCACACATAATTACAAACTATGTAGGAAAGTTAATACAACAGTAATAGAGAGTTTTTTTAAACATTGTCAAGGAACACGAGTGGCAGGATATTAATACAGTGGCGATAACATATATGATAAATATAATACTTTTGCTGAACACATTTGCATTCCAACGTTCTAAACAAGGTACTAGCAGCGATAGGCAGCCCGGGTGGCTCTATAGTGTGATAAGGCTATCACGTAGAACAAAGTGGAAATTATATCAAAATGGTAGATGAAGTCACAATCAAGCTGCAATAGCCCATTACAAACAGTACTGTAAGATGCTTAAAAATGTTATTAGGAAGGCAAAGAATATGTGGTATGCAAACAGAATAGCTAATTCACAGGTTAAAATTAAAACCATATGGTCAGTTGTGAAAGAAGTGTCTGGTCAGCAGCACAACGTCGACTACAGAAAGTCAGTTCGTAGTAAAAATATTTCTATTACTGATAAATTAGATATATGTACACTATTTAACAATCATTTTCTGAGCATTGCAGGTGAATTAAATAAAAATTTAGTTTCTACAGGGAATCATATAACTTCCTTGGCAAATGACTTTCCGAGATTGATGTCTGAAATGCTCCTCTGTGATACAGATGATGGGGAGTTTGAGTCAATAATTAAATCACTGAAGACTAAGGACTCTCATGGATATGATGGAGTGCCTAGCAGAACATTAAAGTAAAGTGCTGCACATGTTAATCCTGTATTTAGCCACATTTGCAATTTTTCCTTTAGGAATGGTCACTTTCCTGAACGCTAGGCATATTTTTTGATTAAACTAAGGCGTTTGGTTGTGTTGATCACAAAATATTGCTCCAGTTGGACCATTACAGAATAAGCTCACAATTGGTTCAACTCTTACTTCAGCAACAGACAGCAAAAGGTCATTTTTCACAATGTTGAGAATGGCTGTGATGTGGGGTAAAGAGGGGCACAGTCAAGTGGGGGGGTGCTCCAGGGATCAGTGTTGGGGCCACCCCTGTTTCTTATTTAGATAAATGATATGTCCTCTAGTATTAAAGGTAACTCTAAAATATTTCTGTTTCCTGATGACACTTGCTTGGTAGTAAAGGATGTTGTGTTCAGCATTGGCCCGGTTTCGAATAGTACAGTTCACGACCTAAGTTCATGGCTTGTAGAAAATAAACTAACGCTAAATCACAGTAAGACTCAGTTTTTACAGTTTTTAACACACAATTCAACAAAACCTGACGTTTTAAATTCACAGAATAGGCATATGATTAGTGAAACTGAACAGTTCAAATTTCTAGGTGTTCAGGTAGTAAACTGTCGTGGAATGCCCACGTTCAGGATCTTGTTCAAAGACTTAATGCTGCCATTTTTACTATTTAAACGGTACCTGAAGTGAGTCATCGTTCGACACGAAAATTAGTATACTTTGCTTATTTCAATTCGCTTATATGGTATGTTAGCTTCACATTCTAAAAGGACATTTTTGGCTCAGAAACGGTATAATATAGTAAAATAATGGAAAAGATGATAATAAAATGTTGAAATGCGTGGCTTTTTAAAATGTATTGAATTAATGAGATTAATTTTTCGGCATGAATGACAAGCACAATAAGCTGAGCTGTGCCTGGAAGTAAGTTCGTATTAGTTCATATTATTTTGCAGGGCGAAGTAGTTTATTTCTCCACTGTAGATTTGTGCTTACCATTCTTTATAATGCTGCGATTGGTCGCTGTGTTCACCTTTGAAGTCTTGACCGTGTTCCCATTAAGTTTATCGGATCTTCGTAATTTTCCAAAGTACACAGGTGGGCTTCAGTTCTTGTAATTATTGTACTATTTGAAATAACAACTCCCACGACCTTTCTGTTAATAAAACAATACTGTATTTTTCTAAACGGTGCACATATGAAATACATACTCCTCACTTAATTCATTGCGACCCCAAAATGGCGGTCTACAATTACTCGCTAAAAATGGTGTGCTTCTCACTCGTACACTAGCTGAGCGCGAATCCTTCCTTCCTCCTACTGGTACCAGAAAAAATCCTGTTTTTTAACACCTGAAAGTCAAAAAATACATGACGGTAGGCATAGGCTCTATGATGGGCTCCCGCTTCATCTTCTCTCTTTGCCTTTAAAGAAGATGAAAACATAGAGGAAATGCAAAAGGATTATCACAAATGCCCCCCTACTGTATACTGTCGGAAATAAGTCTCTTTATTTAGGGAGGCAGTATACAGTAGCCTTATTAACCTTGGGGCTCATAGTTCAGTCACTTGGTGCACGTCAATGGAGTTTTAATACCCTTATGCTACTACAAGTATATCTACAAAGCTCATTTTCTCGGCCATTACAAATTGATACAACTACATACATTCACATATACTTATATCACGTAATTTCATTCACATATATTCATATTTCATATCGCACGTCCATGGCGTGCTAACGTTGTAGTCTCTTATTTCTCCTTACATTTGTTAAGCAGTATTACCAGGGGGAAAATGTTACATTTCTTAAATTGTCCTTTCACTATATTTTAAAAAGTGTTTTTCTCCTTGGCTTTTGGTTCATTAGCCATTCTGAGAAGCTGTCATTTCGGCACACGTTATCTCATTGTTCGCTGCACTTATGGCCAGCAGCAGCTCATTATTTAACGCGCCCGACGCAGTGACGCAAGCGCCACGTGAGTGAGCAGCAGCACTGCCCGCGCACACACTGTAATGTCGCTCGAGGCTCATGAAGTCGGTGTTGTATATGCCCTCCAGTCCGGAGACTGGATACGACGGATTCAGCTCCAACGCTCAACCCGAAGAACGCCAATACCTCATCTCGCGCCTGGGCGAGGTTTTCGGCCAGTGACATTGAAGGTAAGAGCCGCACTGCAGGATACGGCATTATCTTCCGTCGTGCATTATAGTTCAGCGGTTTTCACACCTCAACTTGTGGTTATACGGATTTCCTCTGATATCTCCGTCGCACACGCATCACACTCTCTGTATTTACTTTGCCAGACTGTAGCGTTTACTCATATTACGGCTGAGCCGTTATTTTCAACATTATTAGGCCTTAATATTTTTGTATCACTTCACACGTGCGAGTTTTTTACTCGTCCGTCGCGTTGAACTTCACATACATACATAAGTTGTTCTTCTTCAAGTATAAAATCTCACATAAAATTTATAATAGTGCATACATAGACATAAACATTGACAATAATAGAGTTGACACATAAATTTACAATTCACTTTCACATTTCATATACGGACTCCATGACATGCACCCTCTTACACACTAATATGTAAATCAGGAGGTATCTTTCATTTATTCTGAATATTGGCATTTTATATTCTTGTCTTGCAGGACCGACCTCCTGCACGTTTTTACGTCCACAACTACACATAGAAAAGAAGAAAAGAGTACATACATACATTTTACATAGACATCGACATTAACAATAATATAGTTGGCAAATAAATGTCCAATTCACATTCACATTTCGTATATGGACTCTTATGTTAAGCAGCATCTGACACAGCAATGAGTAAATTAGAAGGAATCTTGCACTTGTTCTGAATGTTTGCTCTTTCTTGTTATTGTCTTGCAGGACCGACCTCCTGCGCGTTTTTACATCCACAACTACAGTAGAAAATACTACATACGTATTTTCATAGACATCGACATTGGCAATAGTAAAGTTGACACATAAATGTACAAGTCACATTCACATTTCCTATATGGGTTCCATGTTAGGCATCATCCACCTTACACACTAATAAGTAAATTAGAAGGAATCTCTCATTTGTTCTGAATTTTTGCTTTTCTCTTGACTTGCAGGCCCAACCTCCTGCGCGTTTTTACCATCACAAATACACATAGAAAATACGTTCCAGCACTACTCAGTACATGGAAATCAGGATTCGCTAAGGTCTGCTTCAGAGATCAAGCTACTTCTAGGATTGCTATTTGTAGTGCGTCGTTAGTGTACTTATTCTATCCTTGGCATTTGATAAATCTTCATGGTATGTATAATATTTACAAGTCCTCGTTCGTGAGCGAGTGTGGGGGATGTTTTATCCCTTGAGAATCCTGACTTCATCAATGCTTGTTAATCGTCGTAATATTCCACATTCGTGAACATATATTTCAAACCATATTTCTGCCTTATTGATTTGACGACATGTACATGTTTACCTTTGTGACGTGTGACCGATAATTTTACCGTATTTTTGTCGTGTGTAGCTCCACTCATAATTCATTATCGCTAAATAAGAACGCGCATGTGCTAAAATAATGCTTTCGCTCCTGCGTGCGTCAAGAACTCAGTGTAGAAAATATTGTTTCACTGCATTTTGTGTTCATTCCTCATACGAATCGTGTATCATATTTTCATTTATATTAACCTTATAGTTTCTCGAGCTGTAACAGTTAGTCTCTAAGGAAATATTTTTCATACTAGGTTGTTTTACATTTTGATGTCTGTGTAGCAAATCACTGTGCTGTGGTGTGTTTTAAATGTCATCATGTACCATTGTTACTATCGACTTCACTGTTTCTTCTATACTCCTCACTGCTTCTTCGTGATGTTCGTTTTCATAATTACTTACCGTACATGCATCATCATACTTTGCTTTCCACACTCATACAACCATTCATTCTAAGACTTAAAACTATATAGTGTACTCTTTCTTACGTCGGCTTCGTGGCCCTTTCCTAGGTACCCTTGTAATATTAATCTTCATATTCATCGCCGTATACCCATATACTTATTCATTAAAAATATTTCACATAAATCGCCATTTATACTCATATACTACCTACAGGGTTCTCGCACTAGAACCACCGCCCTATTTATTTCTTCCCACAAGTATAAATGACCTCGTATTACTCTAATACACTTTCATTCTCTTCCTAGATTCACTCCATGTACGGTACGTCACCACAAACGTAGATTAACTAATTAACACCTTCAATCGAATCTAACAAAATCTTTCACTCTCTCTACTTCAAAATATTATCCAGCAGTGAAATTTCATTTATTTCTCCATACCGCTTTTGTAAACATACAATACTTTTCTCAGTTCTTTTGTTTTAAGTTCATGTAATTACGTTGTGTGCGTATTGGTTGGTTTTTGTATTTACTTAACTTATCTCCCGCTTGTTGTTCAGTTCATGTTTACAGCTTTATTTTGTTGCTTAAACTATAAGGTATCGTGTAATTAATATCAACTAACATAGGTGAGTTCTGTAATAACAAATTTGTGGATATGTATTCTCCCTGTACATTAAGCTCACTACTTCTAATGTTGTCTGTAAAGAAGTGTAGTTCTATAAGCGTACAACTGCTCCTCTCGCTAAATCTTGCACGATATGTTATTTTATAGTTTACGTCTCAGTCAGACGCATTTTTATATGTTTATATCTCATTCTACCTTTCACATCGTCGCTCACTTATGTGTTGTATGTAAGTCGCTTAGTTCTTAAGTTATGTGCTAATCGCGGTCTTTCAAGTGTACATATTGTTACTTCCCTTTTCAACTTGTCTTAATCCTGTTGTATATAGTCGGATAGGTCATTTCCTGTGTTTATTCTCGTCTACGTTGAATACTGAGAAATAAGTATAACTATGTACGTTCAATGGATTGTGTTAAGTTCACAAATTTAGCGTATTCTACTCCCCTTATAGTTTACTTGCGTCAATGCGCTCATTTTCTTAAAGCTGCATATGCTTAACTTAATGATATACTCTTAAAATTAGTGCTCTGTGCAGTATAGTCACCGACTTAGGAATAAATGTCTCTATTCGTTTAGTTTGTGTTGCTCATCTACGTCAGAGTAACTAGCTGATAGATACCCCACTTCGTGTCGCTTCCGTTTTGTCCAGCTGGTTGCGCGGTGTGGATGCCGATTCGCTTAAATTCTAGAATGGTTTCCGTCACGGTGCGCAGTGTGTCTTTGCGCATCGTACAGGGGACACTGAACTCAACCTTGCTTTTTTGCCTACTTGGCCCCTACGCTCAGCTGTTAGCCGCTTCGTATATAATTGTTGAAGTACGCTCTGCTTTAAGCGCGGCAGCACGGCTCAGTATACCTCATCGCTCATGCCTCTCGCTTAAAGCTCGCGCGCTGTGAATTAAGTCTTAAGAAAGTACAATATCAAAATACAAGGAAAATTTATTTTCACCAGGCTGCATCTCACTCTCTGCATGTTAGATAGTAAAAGAAAATTGAACATTCCTTATTGATGAAGCAGGATAGTAGAAGAGGGAGAGGGCACCGGAAATATAAATATTGTACCACCTAGATGGAGAGGAACTGAGCGCCAGTCGGTTTATTCGTCAAAGAGCGACAAACCTCCTACCTTCTTGACACCTTCATACCAAGTGTGCAGTAAAATAATAATGAACAGTTCACTATAAGTTTATCTACCAACAAGAAAAGACACTGCAAAATCACACCGTATATACTAATGGGTATGCTGGCCTGTAATTTTATAACTTTACATTTACTTCCCATCGCCGTTACGATCTTACAGTTCTCTACAGGTAGTGTGCGTACATTTACTTGCCTCGCTATCTCTTTGAACAAGCTAGTTGACATTAGGCTTGTCGACGCGCCAGTATCCAAAACAACTAGCACATCTATGTTTCCCACCTTTACCTTTATTGTTGCTTGAATAATTTCACTTACCTTGCGTGTTGTTTCTTTCTCTTCGATAAACAAGTCTTATTTCATTTCTGCGTCCTTATCATACCTTAAAAATAGATTCCGGATATGCTGTATGTGTAGGTTTGTTTCAGTGTCTGCTTCCTCCATTCCGTTCCTGTTCGTTTTAGTGTTTAAGTCGCTCATATTAGTACTGTGGCACACTGACAGTTCATTACCTTCTTCCTCTAGTCACGCTCGATTATTATTTCCTGGGGCCGGTAAAGGTATTGTTTCATTTTCTGCCGTCACTTCTACTATGTTTACCGTATGTTCGCGTGCTCGCCAGTTCGTGTCCCGGTTGTTTCGATTTGACTGTACGGGCTGCCTGTTATCTCTCGGATCCCTGTGTTGAATATTCCGTTCCTGGTAATTTGCATTCCTTGTCGCCTATTGTCGAAGTTTTCCCTCGAATTTCTATTGTCTTGGCCATTACCGTACCTATGGGGCTGATATTTAGTTTCGTACCCTCGGTCACCCTGTGGCTGATGGGTAGACCGATTGTACGGATTTCCGTTGTAGCGCAGCGGTGCATACGGATGCCATTCATTCATACGCACACGACCGTTATAATTTCCAAAGCCATTGCCGTTACCGTAGTTCTTCCCGTTTGGGTTGTGCCCATTACCGTTACGATAACTAGGCGCGGGTTGCCCATCCTCATGAATCAGATCTATTGAGTCGAGCACTGAAAGAAAATACTCGAGATCATATTCGGGAACAGTTATTAATTTTTCCCTAACATTTGCAGGTAACGTGTTCTTTAAGATTTTCAGTACATCGACATGAGATATCGGATTATTCCAGTAACGGGTCTTGTTTAGGTATTTTTCAAAATAGCTTCTTAGCCCCCCGAATTTTGAATGATATGGTACTGGGTTAAATACCTCTCGTCTTAACCTCTCCTAGATAGCTGTTGACCAGTATTTATGTAAAAATGCATTCTCAAACTGATCATATGTCTCGCAAAGTTCTGACGTCTCCGTAGCCCACAAAAGGGCATCACCCTCGGTGTGTCCTACTACATATTTAATCTTTTGAGCTTCTGTCCAAGCCCTGGGCAGTACATTTCTAAAGACTCGGACAAACACTACCGGGTGCGTTCGCTTTTTCTCATTTGTGAATACGGGAAACTGTCGATGTTTTATTAAGCTCTCATCCATTAAGAACGCTGTCCAGCACGGCGGAACAGCATTTCCCTGCGGTGATGGTATATTTGTTTCAGCAAAGTTTTGCCCGCTGCTCGCGTCGCGCGTCGACATGCAGTCGCGCGGCGTGGGTTGGGCATTGTTGTCCGCGCCACTGATTTTTCCCACTGGCGGATGGCTGTTTATCGCCCCAGGCGATGATATTACCGTACTTTGTTTGTTAACTATTTCGTCTCCTAACCGTTGCTCTAACTGTCTGATATCATGTCCTGCACGTTTTAAGATTTCTTCTTCCTTGTCCCCCATTACTTCCTTTACCGCTTCCACATAGGTACGCTGTTCACGTACGCATTTTTCTGCGAACGTTGTATTTTCGTCCTTTGCATTGCTCTTTACCGATTCATAAAGCTGCACTATGTCTGAGTTGATCCTCTTGTGTTCTAACTTGAGTAATCCTACCTCCAATGTCATTTTTTCTACATTTTCTGGCAGGTCGTCACAGAAAGAATGTAGTTTCGCTACTTCTGATTGTACATTGTCTAAGTTGACCTGCGTATTCTTCTGCATTGCCTGTAAATTCTCTTGGGTTTCCCTAATTCCGTATAGCTCCTGTCGATACGTGTGTGTTAGTGTTTCAAATTTTTCGCCCATTATGCCTTTCAATTTCTCACCCATATCGTGAACCGAAATTTGTACTTGTTCATTAATTTTCCTATCCACCTCCGTGGAGAATTGTGAAATCTGCTGTGTGAACTTCGTGTCCAGACTATTGAGTTTTGTGCGCAAATTTTTTACCTCGTCTGAAATGTGTGTCATGTTTGTATTAACCTTCTCGATCTCGGACTTCACTGTGGTCATGTCTGCTTGTATCGTTTGTAAACTTGACATTTTAGTCTCTAAACCCGACATTTTTGAATTTATGTCTGCTTTCATTGCATTCATCCTTGTTTGAATGGATTCTGTTAAGGCTCGAAATAAGGCTTGCATATCTTCCGTATTCACTTCCGGCCTACGCCTGTCAGCATCTACGTCCGTGTTACACGTACTGCTCTCATTTAAAATACTCTCTTGCCTCGAGGTGCCATTAGTTACGTCTACTGTAATTAACGTATTGCTTGTAATTAAATGTTCTGTGCTCACGGGCGTCGAATGCAACAATGGCATGTCGCGCCCAGCATCCAAATAATCACCGCTAAACGGTTCCAAATCATTCATTGTTGCATTTTGCAAATGAACATCCACTACATTGGCATTCTGATTTTCGAATGACATTTCCTTATTGTTTTGACCCTCCATTATAGAAATCCTTATACCACTGCAGGTATCAAAATAAAAATTTTCTTTTTTAAGTTTTTACTTCCGTGCTACTTCTCACGCGAAAAAATGCATATACAGTTGTATGTAATTGTAGTCCCAACTGTTCTTCAATCAATATATTTTCTGTACTAATAAAGAAATGTCATTATCTCTACCTGACTACAATAGCGTTAATCGCTGAAGCTTTAGGTTCTGGATTTTAGGAAATAGGTGGATGGATTTTCTAATAGGTCTCCTGGGAACGCATACTCTATATGCATTGCGCGGTCCTACCTGATTGTTGTCTTGTAAATGGTACTTCCTCTATTGTGCTTTGTTGTGTGCTCTTGGTATTGTCGCCTTCTTCCTTCTAATTTATTTATTATTTCCTTTTTATAGTAGTTCTTCAATATCACATCACCGTCTCCGTCACATCATCAGCGTACATGGAACATAAAGAAATTGTTAACATACGTGTGTATTCGTTTTCCTAACAATACTAATACTCACAGTTTTGCCCACTCCGTATCGTGCCTATCACCTGTCGCCACTTTATAATATAATAAAATAATGGAGTAGATGATAATAAAATATTGAAATGCGTGGCTTTTTAAAATGTATTGAATTAATGAGATTAATTTTTCGGCATGAATGACAAGCACAATAAGCTGAGCTATGCCCGGAAATAAGTCCGTATTAGTTCATATTATTTTGCAGGGCGAAGTAGTTTCTTTCTCCACTGTAGATTTGTGCTTACCATTCTTTATAATGCTGCGATTGGTCGCCGTGTTCACCTTTGAAGTCTTGACCGTGTTCTCATTAAGCTTATCGGATCTTCGTAATTTTCCAAAGTACACAGGTGGGCTTCAGTTCTTGTAATTATTGTACTATTTGAAATAACAACTCCCACGACCTTTCTGTTAATAAAACAATACTGTATTTTTCTAAACGGTGCACATATGAAATACATACTCCTCACTTAATTCATTGTGACCCCAAAATGGCGATCTACAATTACTCGCGAAAAATGGCGTGCTTCTCACTCGTACACTAGCTGAGCGCGAATCCTTCCTTCCTCCTACTGGTACCAGAAAAAATCCTCTGTTTTTTAACACTTGAAAGTCAAAAAATACATGACGGTAGGCATAGGCTCTATGATGGGCTCCCGCTTCTTCTACTCTCTTTGCCTTTAAAGAAGACGAAAATATAAAGGAAATGCAAAAGGTTTATCACAACGGGCGGTTCGGGCATTGAGTGGTGTAAGTTCACGAACCTCTTATCGACCCCTGCTCACGAGTCTGGGTATTTTGACATCGGCCTCTCAATATAAATATATATATATATATATATATATATATATATATATATATATATATATATATATATATATATATATACATTCCTTACTGTCATTTGTTGTTAACAATATTAATGTATTCACAAGAATAAGCAGCTTTCACTCAGTTAATACTCGGCAGAAATCAAACTTGCATTTGGATCGGAGTTCCTTAACTCTCATGCAGAAAGGTATGCAGTATACTGCTACATCCATTTTGAATAAGCTACTGCTCGAATTCAAGAAACTTAGCAGTAATCCACGCACTTTCAAATCATTCTCATGGGTCACTCCCTCTATTCTCTCGCGGATTTCCTTGAAAAATTAAGCTGATTCTTGCTGTATTGTTGACTGCGTTTACTTAAACTTAGCCGGCCGCGGTGGTCTCGCGGTTCTAGGCGCGCAGTCCGGGACCGTGCGACTGCTACGGTCGCAGGTTCGAATCCTGCCTCGGGCATGGATGTGTGTGATGTCCTTAGGTTAGTTAGGTTTAAGTAGTTCTAAGTTCTAGGGGACTGATGACCACAGCTGTTAAGTCCCATAGTGCTCAGAGCCATTTGAACCACCATTTGAACTTAAACTTATGGATTGACTTTTCTCGGATTCATAAACATTTTATTTTTATCTGTTTTTACTTTTATGTTGTAATTTAATGTACTGACATGTTCCATGACCTTAGAGATTTGCTCCTCTATTTGGTCTTATGGAACTTGACGTGTAAATAAATAAAATAAATAAGTACATAATGATCTATGCAGGCATGTGACGCTCTTCGACGTTGGTTGATTTAGGGTGCTTGGTAATGGCTTGTGGCAGAAATTAGCTAGTAGCACGATTTTAATAAAGTGCACGCAGTACGGCCTACAACGGACAAGTACTCTTTTGTAACGCATTGAGCCGTGATCCTTTGTACAGTTTAGTTTGTGCCAGTGAACAAGAGATTTCCTTTAGAGGTTTGGATTAAAGATCTGCGTGGCAGTGCAAATTTCATTTAATATTGTTTTTGATTTTTGTACCTCATAAATTAAAAGTTATTGTAGTAGGCTGCTCACACTCAGAATCTAACTTGTTCCCTAGTAAGTATCTGGGTCACACTATTTTCTGTTATAATCTAGGTTAATGGACATATTGTTAATGGCGTGCGAGGAGAAGCCTCCACGAGATACCAACGTCTTTCGTGTGCTGTTACAAAATTCAAAGTGGCAAACAAGACTGTAGTTTATATATGTGAGGAGTCTGTTTTTAAGGTGGCTTAATTATTGATGTAGCGCCTCCCTACATATTTTATTCGTATATTTTCTCTAATAGTGCTACAAAGACCTATTAACATATTAAATGGGTGACGTATGTAATAGGGATTACTACTTACAAAATGCATATATAATTCCATATATAGCCTACTGCCAAACTATGAATTGAATCAGCTGTTCACTTCGGTTTGTGAAAAACTGTATTTTTCTGTTCATTCGGCACAGGAATCCAGCAGAGAGAGACGGCGGAGGGACGGAAGCATTCGAACTTGGCCACAGCCAAAAGCGTGTAGCTTTAAGTGTTCTTCAGGGCCGATGCAGCCTCCCCACAACGTGGGGCTGGCCATGTTAACTCGACGGGAAGCAACGGGCCGGGCTTACTTGAAAGCGATCGCGCAGAGATGCGATGCCCTTCGTGGAGGAATGTCTCCTTTGCTTAAAGAAATGGGCGGCTGGAAGTTTCCCAAGGGAATCGAAAGACATAGCGTCTCAACGGCTGCTCTTGAACGTGGCTACGAAGGTGGTTAGCTTCTAACCCGTGCCCCTGCAACTAAAATAAACAAAAAGTCTCTCTATTGCTGGTGCTCCGTCGGTATCCTGAAAAATCTCATTGAGGCGGTGGTCACACTCTCGCCAAAACGTGCCTAGGGATTTTGGATGGCGCTCAGAATCAATACTGTCATTGGTGGACAGGTGCTTCTCCAAAAATTGAGAAGTTGGAATTTGGTACACTCTGCCTGCTGCTATAACGAACGACGATCTTACAGGCATGCTTCCGGGCCACACAAGTGAAGATGGGGCCAGTACACTATTAACTGCCGCTCACAGCCGGCGCGCACACAACCCTGTACTGCAAGTTTATCTGGTCAGATTCTCTGTGGAATAGTTCATGGGGCGCGGTATTTATTAACTTCGCTGAGTTAATCGTTTCGGTAACTGATGACCGCTCTTTGTTGTTTGATTTGCAGGATGCACTTTGCATCTGTGAACGGTGTTTGTTGTTCTGAGTAACTTTTCATTAGCACTTTCTGATATGCTTCTCCCTTGATCATTGGCAATATTCATTATGCGATCCTAAAGTTGGTACCAAGATCGGAATTAAACATAATTGTCTCTTTAACCTTGCACTCATTGTCATCTTGTTGAAGTTTTTCCCACGTGAGTGCACGTTAAGGGAAATAAACAGCATCTTTTGTAAGCCTGCGTTTTCATCCAATAGGTAGATGCTTCCCTTAACTAAAATGTGGTGTCAGGTGGTGGTTGATCCGTATATTTCATACATGACTATTAACTTTTAAGGTTGGGCCTACCCCTGTTAAATTCAGAGTTAACAAGACGTTATCTAGTGCGTGACATGTTTCATTACCTTTTAAATGTAAATTCGCACGATTACATACGTTGCTTCACTCAGTTTTCCGACCATGGTGACTTTCATTTTCCACCTCAGGGGTATGAACACTACAAACACAAGCATACCACCTAACATGTTTTTTCGGACATGTCAAAAAGAAGATGTTCATCATGTATATGTTGGTTGCTGGACCAAAATTGTCTGTTCTTTTGGACATTTCTGAAAAAACAGACCCCCCACACATATAGGATTATTATAATATGGGGCCCATTTTCTAAACTTCGTATTTATTCAAGAACAAATCCAAAATAAACAAGCTTCATACCAATGAAATGAGGAAGTTTCAAAGATTTTTTCATAATGTTTGATATCAATGAAATAAATTTAATAATTTGTAATTAATTGGTTTTTAATAATTATTTAATAATTATAAATGTGATAAATGTTCAGTGTGGTCACCGCTGGCTGCACGGCAAACATCGACAAGGTAGCCAAAATCGTCCCACACACTCGAAAGCGTATCTGCTGTTACTGAGTGCATGGCAGCTGTGATCCGTTTCCGCAGATCGTTCAGGATGATTGGTAGAGGCGGGAGGTAAACAGCTTCCTTCACATAACCCCATAAGAAATAGTCCAAAGGTGTGAGATCAGAAGATCTCGGTGGCCAGAAATACAGATCCAGGTCCTCAAGTCCCCTGCGACCTATCCAGCGCTGAGGAAGGGAGTCATTCAAAAAGCCACGTACGTCCTGGTGCCAATGGGGCGGAGCTCCATCCTGTAGGAAAATGAAGTCCTGGGAATCTTCCATAACTTAAGGGAACAGCCATTGTTTCAACATGTCCAGGTACGTGATTCCCGTTACAGTGCTTTCCGAAAAGAAAAATGGTCCATAAACCTATGTACGGGATATGGCACAGAACACGTTGACCTGCTGTGAGTCTCTTTCGTGTTGTAATGGTGAATGTGGATTTTCCAAACCTCATATGCGAACATTGTGTGGTGGTACGTCGCTTCATCGCTAAACATTACGCGCTGTAGAGATGCGTCATCCTCCATCTTTGTTGGCACATAACGACAAAATGCAAGGCGCTTCTCTTTGTCATTGGGGTTGAGAGCCTGGAGAAGTTGTAATCGGTAGGGCTTGTACAGCAAACAGCGTCTCAGAACTTTCCATACAGTTGGTTGGGGCATTCAAAGTTCTAGACTGGCTCTATTGGTAGACTTACTGGGACTGCGCACAAAATTTTCTTGACTCCGTCGGACACCATCCTCTGATACACGCCCCGCGCAGGATTAGCCGAGCGGTCTGAAGCGCTGCAGACATGGACTGTGCGGCTGGTCCCGGCTTAGGTTCGAGTCCTCCCTAGGGCACGGGTGTGTGTGTTTGTCCTTAGGTTAATTTAGGTTAAGTAATGTGTAAGCTTAGGGACTGATGACCTTAGCAGTTAAGCCCCATAAGATTTCACACACATTTGAACATTTTTCGGATACGCGGTCGGCCTGCGCTTCTTCCTTTGCACACAACACCAGTCTGTTTAAATTGCTTAAACGAACGGCTAAAGCTCTTGCGACTTGGTCGATGAATACCGAATTTGGTACGAAATGCCTGCTGCAATCCAATTTACGACTCACTTTTCGTGAACTCAAGAACGTAGAAAACATTGTGCTCCACAGCCTCCATCTCACTCACAATTGACAGTGCAACGGAATAACGGCCCTAATGCCGCGAGAACTCTACCGGCCGCATCTGAAACCATCACCGCCCGTCCGCCGCAGCCCGCCAAAAACTTTCAAACTTCCTCTTTTCATTGGAATAAAGCGTGGTCATTTTTGATTTGTACTTGAATACATACGAAATTTTGAAAATGGGTTCATCATTTAGAATAACGATGTATATAAAAATATACGGATTGACAGCCATTAAGATCATTTAACTGTGAATGTACTCTCTCACCTGAACTCTTTTTGCGGGAATCTAGTGGGACGCGGCGAGCAATGAGTATGGTGCACAGGAGGTGCTAAGTAGATAAGTGTGCAACAAGATGGGAATTTGCGTCGGACGGAAAGCGTGCTTGTATAGCTGACGCAGTAATGCTACCTTCAGCAATGTAGCGGCAAGGACGTCTCTGTAAACAAGTACACGCACGATTAGCCGACCAAAGGGGCCTCACTCTCAGGTGAAATAATACTGTGGTTGACTAATATACTTCAGCCGTCTTCGCGAGCTATCGAAATACTTTGGAATTTTATTTCAGCCTGCTCCAGGAGCTCTCTATCCAAACACTGTCCCTTGATCGACGGGTTGACATTCAGAGGGTAAAGACGCAGATTATCTCGCTTACACGTGGCCGCCTTGAAGGAGCAATGATACGTGCGAGATGTCACGAGCGCGTCCGTGGGGAGCACCCGTCAATACACCACATTATTATACGAAGTTGAAAGGACTAGTGCATGCCTTGAGACGCCGAATGATCGCCGCCTGTGGTCCCAGGAAGATATTTCGAGCGCTTTTGTGGACCACTATCAAGTTATATACTGTAGTGGAACAGGATGCTACGCCTATAGACGAAGTCCTCCTGTTTTAGCCTTGTGTTGTTGACGGGGCTGCTGTGGAGATCCTTACGGCTGCAGTAACAAATGATTTTCGACGACGCCCTCCGAAAGGGAGCTCTCAACAAGTTGCGCGGGCCGAGATGGTTTCCAGTTGGAATTTTATCGCGCATTCCACATCATGGCCCCCCGCTGGATTACTATGTACAATGAAATGATGCCTATACCTGCTGACGTTCCACTCCCTCCTACCTTTTTGGAAGGACTGATTATTCTGGGGACGGGCGGTTGAGCATTACCGGCCTTTGACCATACTTAATTGTTATTTTAAAACTTTCTTTCGGCTCGACGTAGCCAGTCTCAAGCGCGCTCTGCTTAAAGTTATATCTCTGCTCCGAATCTTGGCGGGGACAGTAACATACAAACAGCGCTCAGTGACTACAGCGGTGTTGTCGTCTTAGCAGTGACCTGCCGCTTTCGAGGCACCGTGATACATGTGTACTTCCACCACACCTTTGGTAGGGTGACTCTTTCGTACTCATCTGCATTAACATTTCGTTTCTACATTTACAGCAAGCTGCTGTTGTTAAAACTAGGTAGAAATTCTCTCTACGTCATCATGTATCCTTCTGTAGTCACTCAACGACGATACTTTCTCGTATACCACAGCGTCATCAGCAAACGGAGGCACATTGCTGATCACCTTATCTGTCAGATAATTTATGTATACAGAGAACAAAAGGGTTCTGTCACACTCCTATTGTCGATACCCATGTCTCTAATGAACACCCACCGTCGGGAACAACGTACTGTGTTCTATTACTTAAGAAGTCGTCAACCAAGTCAGATACTTGGGGGCCTGTTCCTTATGCTCGGATCTTCACTATCAATCTGCACTTGGCAGCCTTGTCAAACGCTTTCCGGAAATTTAGGAATATCGAACTTGCCTGTTGCCCTTCATCCATGATTCGTAGGATATCGTGCGAGGAAAAGGCAAGCTGAGTTCTGCACGAGAGATGGTTTCCAAATCCATACTGATTTGTAGACTGAAGCTTTTCCATCTCATGGAAATGTACTGTATTCTAAGTTAGAATCTTTTTCTTGTGTCTTTGTCCCGCGTCGGCTCAGGTTCGACTTGGTTATGAAGGAACTGGTGTGCTTAATTTAAGGAGTGGCCAGCTTCCTGTAGCCACTCGCTAACCACCCTCCCCTCCTGACAGAAGGATGGAATATGTTTTCCCCAACTACCTTTTATGGTTTGATTCAAGTGAAAGCGAGCGAGAATTTTCGAAATTTTTGCGAATCGTGTGACGGAACCTGGCTACCAACCCGGTATTCACCTAGTCGGATGTGAGAACGGCCTAAAAAGAGGATCAGATAAGGGTCAGGTGCACTTCATCGGCCCGGAAGCGGCGCCATAACATGCAATGCTATCCGGGCGTGTAAACTCGAAGTTAAAAGATGTTCAACAATTCTGCAGCATGCCGAAGTTAAGGATGTGTTATGTAACTTTGCGAGTCTGTTCTTTTACTTTTTTTATGTGCAGAAGTTTACTGCGCTTTATTCCCGTCGCTTGAAAATCAGCCCTGGGCGAGAGATTGGCGGTAAATGCTAGCTACGTAAGGGGCCAATGCCATAGAGTACTCTCTGTAAAACCGAACAGGGTTCCGTCCAGGCCTGTTGACTCATTTGTTTTCAGCTCTTTCAGCAGCAACATAACGCATGTAATGGCTGCTTCTGCGTCCTCCATACGAGAATCTGTGCGACGGTGAAACGACGGTATCCTACTTAAATGATTTTTTTAACAGAAAATTTAAAACTTCAGATTTCGTTTTGCTTTCATCTACTGCCACACTATACTTGTAGATGACTAACTGGATAGTAGCCTCAGATGGCAATATACCCTAAGACGCAAAACGACTCGCCGTACAGTGGATTAGAGCAAATGACATGCGGCTACACCAGCCATTGCAAAACAGGGACCACTTACAGGTCAGAAATGATCCGTGTTACAGATACTACTCCACCCTTGTTGTCGGGCGCCACCATCCTCACGACAGAACCGAGGTCCATACGCACTCGCAGTAAAGGCATTCAGGCCTGTAGCCAGCAGCAAAAACAGTACCACTACGTAAATCATACAGCAACTTACGTTATCCAAACATGTGGTACCTGGAATGATCCGTTCCCTCAATATAACCAGGAGAAGTCACTGATGACAACGCCACTAAAGCAGAGGTATTAAACACGGGTTTCCGAAACTCCTTCACCAAAGAAGACGAAGTAAACATTCCTGAATTCCAATCAAGAACAACTGCCAAGATGAGAAACATAAGAGTAGATATCCTCGGCGTAGCAAAGCAGTTTAAATCTCTTAATAAAAAGAAGGCCTCCGGTCCAGATTGTATACCACTCAGGTTCCCTTCAGAGTATGCTAATACAATACCCCCATATTTATCAGTTATATACAACCGCTGGCTCACAGAAAGATCCGTACCTAAAGACTAGAAAATTGCTCAAGTCACACCAATACCAAAAATGGCTCTGAGCACTATGGGACTCAACTGCTGAGGTCATTAGTCCCCTAGAACTTAGAACTATTTACAACAATGCATACTCCAGCCACAACTGCCGAGCTTGGTGCTATTCACGGATGAATGTACGTTTAATAGAGACTGCATATTACACTTGCGCAACATGCATGTTTGAGCGGACGGAAATCCGGGTGCGAAGATGATTCAAAATCACCGACACAGGGTCGGTATTAACATCTAGGCCGGAATAATTGGTGACCGTATTAAAGGACCATATCTACTGCCAAACAGATTAACAGGGCCGATCTACGTCACATATCTTAGAGATGTGTCGTCTATCCTGTACGATGTAGTGCCACTAAATGTTCGGGTGGACATTTGGCTGCAACACAACAGAGCTCCAGCACAGCTTGATGTCGATGTCCAGACTCCATCGTATCGTATCCCAGTTGATGGATTGGTTGGGGTGGACAAGTTCCATAGCTAGCACGATCGCCAGATATTACACCTCTCTATTATTTTCTGTGTGATGGTATGAAGAGTATGATGTGGCACACCTTTAGTCAGGGGAGGACCTTATTGCTCGAGCCGACGAGCGATTGAAATACTTGGAAGACAACCCACATATAGGCTCATCTGCGTGAGGCTCAGCACCGCCGATGTAGGCTCAGCATTGGCGTAGGCGGTACGCAGTTCGAATCCCGTTCGCAATGTAGACAGCGCGATGTGCTACTCATGTTGGGTTAATTGACGTAATGTGGAATACATATCCATCTGAAGATTTCGACGGTCTCCAGCGCCCAAGTGTGCGTTTCCGGATACGTGTTCCTTCTTGAAAACCGAGCTGTTTCCCTTCTCGCACAACATATTAAGCGTCGTCGGTGTTTTTTTGGGACACCCTGCATATGTACGGCCCAGATGTAGCTGCGAGATATTTAGGCAGGTCAGGTGGTGTACTCGTTGTACGGTTCCTGTCCCTTAAGACAAGGTAACGTCACAGTTAGAGTAACTCGATGTAGACCTTTCCTGCACTGCCGTTGGATCCTTTTCTCCTCCTGAAATATATATCCAGCCTTGAAATAAATCTATTAATGACATTCATCCAACTCCAGATATGGCGCTGAATATACTATTGTCCTTAATTGTCAAGTTTGCAGCTAAGCTAAAGGTCGTCTAAATATTTCATTGTAGCATTCTGCATCCCTCTGACTCAAATCCTAAGTACAATGAAAAACAAAAACTAGGGGAGAGAGAGCGAGAGAGAGAGACCAAGAGCATTCATACGGACTACTGCTTACACACCAAGCAGTCTCGTTATGACGTACCATGTATTTCAAGAATATCTGTGTTATCCTGTTATTATCGCCTAAATGTAATTTTTATCGAGAGCCTTAAAGATCTCATAACTTATTGACAGATTTTATTTTCGTTTAGGACCATTAAACACCACGTCAAATAACTAAAAAGCATTTCTGAATGCTCTTTTGCAATCCAAAAACAATGCCACCTGTCTTCATTTTCCCGTCCAGCCGGTCTTCTACTTCTGCTCAACGTAGGAATGGTACCTACCAGGGTAGTGCAGCGGTTACCACACTGAACCACTTATCAGAAACCTTTGGCCTCTTATTAAGTGTATTAAAAATCCGTTTCATTTGTCTGGTTGAATCCGTCCTGGACAGATGTCCGTAGAATTTAATCGTCGTTTCCTTATTGACCCCATATGTCATCCCTGTATAGTTCTTTTCTTCCTCTCTCTGTACTCTCCACCCGTTATTATAGCTTAATTATTTTGCAAAAGATCTTCAGTTCAGACTTCTCAGATTCTCTCAGTCCACCCATTCCTGACATTTGAAGGCAGTCACTTGCATGTAGATATTCGGGTTAACGGTGCCTGAGTTAAGTTTTTATAGAAATTACTTTTTTCTTGTGTAAAACATGTGCTGTACGAAATGCTGCGGCCATTTTCCCCTCCTGGTACCGTAATTGATTTTATTGAAAGTTCTTTCTTTTTTTGTAATCTTACTTCAGTATAAATACCCGGTTTCCTATAATGAGATTAAAAAATGGAAACCCTGTAATCAGGCCCCGAAGACCATGAGATAGGCTACCGACCGCAGTATCATCCTCAGTCGTTCATCGTTGGATGCAGAATGGAGGGCATGGGTTCAGCTCACCGCACTCCCGGCCGTTGTCGACGTTTCGACCTTGAAGCCGCTACCTTTCAATCAGTTAGCTCCTCATTTAATATCACGAGGCTGAGTGCACCCTGATCCAGTATTCCCACCATGGAAAAATCTCTGGCAGTACCGGGAAACAAACCAGCGTCCTCCACATGAGGGTCGTCGCGCTGACCGCTCGGCTACGGAGGCGGACATAGTAATGTTTACAACTTTAATTTATTTAATTCCTCTTCCAGATGAAAGCTGATAAAAATGCCTCATTATTTGTAGACCTCAGATCGTCCATGAGGGGAATGTACTGTAAGATTCAGCAACGAAGTTACTTACCAGATCAGTATATATTTGAAATGATTTACTTAGCCGAGTTTAGTACAAAATATATGACAATATCTGTGGAAGAGTGGTGTCCGCAACAAGTCCTCCACGAAAATGAAAGTTTCGCAAACGATGTGTAGGCGCAGCTAATAATGAAAATAGACGCACAATATAAGTAGGTAAAAGATGAGAAACGCAAAATTACAGACCAATATCCTTAACATCGATTTGCTGCAGATTTCTTGAAGATATTCTGAGATCGAATATCATAAATTCCTGTGAGACCGAAGAGCTTCTGTCCACAAATCAGTACGGATTTTTACATGGTATCCTACGATCCGTGGATGAATGGCAACAGGCAAATTCCATATTCCTGGATATCCGGAAAGAGGCTGACATGCTGCCCCACTGCACGCTGTTAACGACAGTACGAGAATAAGGAATAGGTTCCCAGATAGGTCAAAGGTTTGAACATCTCTTAAGTAAAAGAACCCAGTACGTTGTCCTGTATCTACATCTACGGCGAGTGTTCATCAGAGTCAAGAGCATCGCTAGCCGTGTCCCAAGAAAGTGTGATAGGACCGCTCTTATCCTTTCTTTACATAAGTGATCTCACGGAAAGAATGAGCAGCAATCTGCGGCTGTTTACTGATAATTCTGTACTGTACGGGAAGGTGTCGCGTCGTTGAGCGACTGTCGAGGAGAATACAAGGGACTTTCAAAAACTCTTTTGTTGGTGTGATGAATGGCAGGTTGCTCTATATGTAGAAAAATGTAATTTAATACAGATGAGTAGGAAAAACTATGCCGTAATGTTCTAATACAGTATTAGAAGTGTGCTGTTTGACAGAGCCACGTCAATTAAATATCTAGGAGTAACGTTGCAAAGTGATATGAAATGGAACGAGGACGCATGGACAGTAATAGGGAAGGCGAATGGTCTTCTTCGATTTATTGGGGGAATTTTACGGATGTGTAGTTCTTTTGTAAAGTATACAGCGTACAGAAAACTAGAGCTACCCATTCACGAGTACTACTCGAGTAATTGGGATCCCCACCAGGTCGGATTAAAGGAAGGCACCGAAGCAAGTCAGAGGCGGGCTGCTAGATTTGCTACCTGTATGTTCAGTCAACAAGCGAGTATTACGGAGATGTTTTTTGGACCCCATAGGGAATCACTTGAGGGAAGACGATGTTCTTTTCGATGAAAACTATTGAGAAAATTTAGGGCTCGTACGGAGGCACATAGACAGTCGTTTCTCCCTCACTGTGTCGGGAGTGGAACAGAAAAGGAAATGACTAGTAGTGGTGGAAGGTAAACTCATTTCATTATATTGAGATAAAGCATCAGTAGCAGTATTTCGCGCCTGGTTTTCGGCTCATGTTAGGAAACACAGCCTGCTTGCACGTTTTTGTGTTGTCTTTACTTAGATGCCGTTGATTCCGACCTAATCCCCCACTTACTTGCAGAGCTATGCAGTTTTTTTATGTTAAATACAATAAATATAGTACTACCAAGGAACTTACTCACCAGAAACAACATCAGTCTGAAAATAAGGAAACGTATCATGAAAGGTTTCGTTTGGAGTGTGGCCCTATACGGATGTGAAACAATTGGAAGAGAAGAGAGAAGACGGCTGGAGGCCCTGGAGATGTGGTGCTGTAGAAGGATGATGAAGATCAGCTGGAGAGACAAAGTAAAAAATGAAGAAGTGCTTAGAAGAGTACAGGAAACCAGATCGCTGTGGAGGCACATCGAAACAAGAAGAGACAAACTTGTAGGGCACATCCTACGACACAACATCATTGGAACAATAGCAGAAGGAGCTATTGAGGGAGGGAATCGGCGGAGGCGACCAAGGATATCATACATGCAACAGATCATGAATGATGTAAGACATACATGGAAATGAAGAGGAAG
Source organism: Schistocerca piceifrons (assembly GCF_021461385.2). Lineage (NCBI taxonomy): Eukaryota > Metazoa > Arthropoda > Insecta > Orthoptera > Acrididae > Schistocerca > Schistocerca piceifrons. The sequence continues at coordinate 344,642,712 of NC_060149.1, read as the reverse complement.
GCAGACGGAAGAGAGGAATGGCGCTCTGCTGCAAACCAGCCTCAGGGTTGAACACTAAAAGAAAGAAGAAGACCAATGTTTATTTGTATCCGTCTGGTTAAACATATATACACTGCAAAATGAGATTTTCACTCTGCAGCGGAGTGTGCGCTGATATGAAACTTCCTGGCCGATTAAAACTGTGTGCCGGACTGAGACTCGAACTCGGGACCTGTGCCTTTCGCAGGCAAGTGCTCTACCACCTGAGCTACCCAAGCACGACTCACGCCCCGTCCTCACAGCTTTACTTCTGCCAGTACCTCGTCTCTTACCTTCCAGACTTTACGAAGCTCTCCTGCGAACCTTGCAGAAGTTCTGCAAGGTTCGCAGGAGAGCTTCTGTAAAGTCTGGAAGGTAGGATACGAGGTACTGGCAGAAGTAAAGCTGTGAGGACGGGGCGTGAGTCGTGCTTGAGTAGCTGAGTTGGCAGAGCACTTGCCCGCGAAAGGCAAAGCTCCCGAGTTCGAGTCTCGGTCCGGCACACAGTTTTAATCTGCCAGGAAGTTTCATATACACACTGTCTCAGTGAAGTCTGACATGATCAGTAGGGAGGGACGGCGGTCTTCATGTGCTTTATTAGATAAAAAAATTTAAAAGTAATATCTATTAATATGGCTACGAAGTCTTTCGCGACGTATTTCCTGAGTAAAAATTTCTCGGTGTACATGCCGCGTCAAATCAGGATAAATCTCCGAGCTTTCGACCACTACCTCCATGGTCGTCGTCAGGGCTAAAACTGACTGTCGTGAACTAGCGAGGTTCCCACTTTTATATGCAAAGGACGGCTTCTTATTGGATGGAATACGTCAGCGATATGGCGCGTAGCGAAGTGGTGCCCTCTACTTCCATAGATGTAGTTGCTATCCCGCGTTGCTTGCAGCGCCATCCCTTAAATCAGGAGGTAAAGTGCGAGAAGTTTTTCTCAGCGATTTTTCTTTATCCAGTGCACTCTTCCAAGTGTTGCTAAGTGCATAGCCGTTGTCTCTATTAAAGTTATTATAGCTAAGCCTAATTTCGACTGCTTCCCGGATCACAGAGTCCCAGTAATTCGATGTGTGGGCTATTACTCTGGTTTCTTCAAATAAAATCTTATGCTTGTTAAGCAGGCTATGTTCAGCCACCGCTGATTTTTCCAAATACCTGTATTTCAGGTGACGTTGGTGCTCGATGCAGCGGTCGGCAACGGTTCTTACAGACTGGCCCACGTAATTCTTGCCACATTCGCAAGGAATAGTATAAATTCCCGGCACTCTTAAGCCGAGACTATCTTTGACTGGTCTCAACATTTCCTTAATTTTCCTAGGTGGTCGGAAAACTGGTTTTATTCCTTGCCTCTTCAGGACTCTGGCTATCTTGCTCGTTGTAGCACCGCAAAAAGGAAGCCGCGCTAAGTGTTGGTCCTCTTCTTGTATGTGGCCGGCATCGTGTCTTACTTTTTTGGACAATACTGATTTAATTTCACCGGCAGAATAACCATTCCTCTTGAAAACAGTCGTCAAATGGTTGATCTCGGGACCGAGGTGGTCCTTGTCGGAAATAGTCCTGGCTCTGTGTACTAAAGTATTCAGCATAGCTCTCTTCTGAGACGGATGATGGAAGCTATGGCTATGCAGATATAAGTCTGTATGGGTTGGCTTCCTGTACACAGAATGGCCCAGTCGTCCATCCGGCTTTCGCTCTACCAACACATCTAAAAAAGGTAACTTCCCTTCCTTCTCTACCTCCAATGTAAATTTTATGTTTGGATGTACACCATTCAGATGTTCGACGAACTGCTGCAGCGTGTCGCTGCCGTGTGGCCAGATTAAAAAAGTATCGTCGACGTATCTGTAGAAGCATGATGGGCGGAGGTGTGCACTGCTCAGGGCTCGTTCTTCAAAGTCCTCCATGAAAAAATTCGCTATTGCTGGTGACAGTGGCGAACCCATGGCTGTTCCATCCGTCATTTCATAATAATTTCCACTGTATAAAAAATAAGTGGTCGTCAAGGTATGCCGGAACAACTTCAAAATTTCTGAGGAGAAATGAGCAGACAACAATTGTAATGTGTCTTCCACAGGTACTTTGGTGAACAGAGAAACCACGTCGAGGCTGACCATGATATCACTTGGGCCTATCTTCATCTGTTTTATGATATCAACAAACATTTTTGAATTTTTAATATGATGTGGGCAGTGACCAACTATAGGCGCCAACAGTTTAGTTAAGTGCTTTGCAAGCTTGTACGTAGGAGAGCCAATAGCGCTAACAATCGGTCTCAACGGGACGTTCTCCTTATGAACCTTTGGCAAACCGTACAGTCTTGGTGGCCTAGGTGCTCTCGGCCGTAAGTTCTTCACCAGTTCGTCGGAGAGGCCAGAGTTTTTTAGTAGCTCCCTTGTCTTCCTGCTGAGCGCCGATGTGGGATCCCGTCTGAGAACCCGGTATGTGCTGTCCTCCAGTAATAATCCAACTTTCTTATGGTAATCTGTAGCATTGAGGATTACCGTGGCGTTCCCCTTGTCCGCAGGTAAAACAACTAGATCTTCATCCTTCTGCAACAATTTCAGTCCTTGTCTCTCCTCTCTGCTGATGTTTGACTTAGGCGGCTTGGATGTCGCTAAAATCCGGCTAGTAGCAAGCCTTACGTCATCCGCTGCTTCTTGTTACCGGTGGTTGAGATCATTAGTGGAGTGGAACAAGCAGTTCGTCATCTTCCTCAAGAAGCACAAGAACTACAAATAATATGACCAGACGTATGAAGAATGAACTTACTGATACGTCAACGGTGTTTTGCGATAAGCGTACAACCTGAGTAAGTATTAACCCATGTTAGGTGCATGAAAAAAAATCAGAGCTCACGGACACTTCTGAGCATGGGCCAGATGGCTACATTAAGAATGACTGTTTCATTGCCTGTAAAGTACTTTTACAAGTGGGAATACTGAAATTTGCATAATTTATGTAATTTTTTGGATAAATACTTTTCAACATAGTGCAAAAATTTCAGAGTATTGGAATTCAGTCATCAGGCTATATTATTTAAAACAATGTGTGTGTGTGTGTGTGTGTGTGTGTGTGTGTGTGTGTGTGTGTGTGTGTCTGTGTGTGTGTGAATGGGTGGACAGCTATACTTACGAACGTTTTTGATACATAGTGCCGTGGGAAATTACTGCAGTATGACTGGATACCGTTTTGAACAAATATATATACACTGCCTAGTCACAATAATGTGACCACCTATCAGAAGCTTGAATGACCATCTTTTGCCACGCGGACCGCTGCGATAACTGCAGGAAGAGAGTCAATGAGGCTTGAGAACGTACTGACAGGGATACGGAGGCATGCCGACTCCAGTGCCGTGGTCAGCTGCGCTATGTTTCTTGGTTGAGTGTCCATGGCACAAACAGCTCGACCGAGGTTTTACCACGGAATCTCGATTAGGTTGAAACTGGGATTTTTGGCCATAGGAGTACGGTAAACTTACCCTGGCGCTCTTCGAACCACGCACGTACGATGCGGGCTGTGTGGCACGCTGCATTGTCCTCCTGGTAGATGCCACCGTGCCGAGGAAAATAACTACACTCCTGGAAATTGAAATAAGAACACCGTGAATTCATTGTCCCAGGAAGGGGAAACTTCATTGACACATTCCTGGGGTCAGCTACATCACATGATCACACTGACAGAACCACAGGCACATAGACACAGGCAAAAGACCATGCACAATGTCGGCACTAGTACAGTGTATATCCACCTTTCGCAGCAATGCAGGCTGCTGTTCTCCCATGGAGACGATCGTAGAGATGCTGGATGTAGTCCTGTGGAACGGCTTGCCATGCCATTTCCACCTGGCGCCTCAGTTGGACCAGCGTCCGTGCTGGACGTGCAGACCGCGTGAGACGACGCTTCATCCAGTCCCAAACATGCTCAATGGGGGACAGATCCGGAGATCTTGCTGGCCAGGGTAGTTGACTTACACCTTCTAGAGCACGTTGGGTGGCACGGGATACATGCGGACGTGCATTGTCCTGTTGGAACAGCAAGTTCCCTTGCCGGTCTAGGAATGGTAGAACGATGGGTTCGATGACGGTTTGGATGTACCGTGCACTATTCAGTGTCCCCTCGACGATCACCAGTGGTGTACGGCCAGTGTAGGAGATCGCTCCCCACACCATGATGCCGGGTGTTGGCCCTGTGTGCCTCGGTCGTATGCAGTCCTGATTGTGGCGCTCACCTGCACGGCGCCAAACACGCATTCGACCATCATTGGCACCAAGGCAGAAGCGACTCTCATCGCTGAAGACGACACGTCTCCATTCGTCCCTCCATTCACGCCTGTCGCGACACCACTGGAGGCGGGCTGCACGATGTTGGGGCGTGAGCGGAAGACGGCCTAACGGTGTGCGGGACCGTAGCCCAGCTTCATGGAGACGGTTGCGAATGGTCCTCGCCGATACCCCAGGAGCAACAGTGTCCCTAATTTGCTGGGAAGTGGCGGTGCGGTCCCCTACGGCACTGCGTAGGATCCTACGGTCTTGGCGTGCATCCGTGCGTCGCTGCGGTCCGGTCCCAGGTCGACGGGCACGTGCACCTTCCGCCGACCACTGGCCACAACATCGATGTACTGTGGAGACCTCACGCCACACGTGTTGATCAATTCGGCGGTACGTCCACCCGGCCTCCCGCATGCCCACTATACGCTCTCGCTCAAAGTCCGTCAACTGCACATACGGTTCACGTCCACGCTGTCGCGGCATGCTACCAGTGTTAAAGACTGTGATGGAGCTCCGTATGCCACGGCAAACTGGCTGACACTGACGGCGGCGGTGCACAAATGCTGCGCAGCTAGCGCCATTCGACGGCCAACACCGCGGTTCCTGGTGTGTCCGCTGTGCCGTGCGTGTGATCATTGCTTGTACAGCCCTCTCGCAGTGTCCGGAGCAAGTATGGTGGGTCTGACACACCGGTGTCAATGTGTTCTTTTTTCCATTTCCAGGAGTGTACATCTAAGGGTGGACATGGTCCCCTAAGGATAGATGCATACTTGTGTTGATCCCTCGTACCTTCCAGAATGACGAGATCTCCCAGGGAATGCCACGAAAACTTTCACCTTTCGTAGATTGTTGCTGTTGATTATTTGCAGGCGTCTCATTCCGTACACGCCAACAGTCATCTGTCAGATGGAGAATAAAACGCGATTCGTCTGAAAAGGTCATCTGATGCCAATCAGTGGACGTCCAGTTGCAAATTTCAGGCTTCCTCGGCGATAGACAGCAGTCAACATGGGTACATGAACAAAACCCCTGCCGTGGAGGCCCATACGCAGCAGCGTTCACTTGTTTCATCTGAGCGGTCAATTGCTCATCAGTAGCACGTCTGTTCGCCCTTAAACTCCTCTGGAGCCGTCGTTCATCTGTCATCTGTGGCCCGTGGTGCACCACAGGTACCTCGGCGCCGGTTTACGATAGCGTCATTTTGCCAAACACGTTATACTTTAACCACGGCGGCAAGCGAATAATTTACGAATTTAGCAGTTTCGACAATTGGGAGGAGAATCAGCATTGGTCGTATTTTTTTGTTTTATTATCCGCAAAATCGATTTTCGGTCACTTAGTGACCATTTTCAGTGCTAGAAGTTAAAAATTTCACATAACGATCGGAGAGTATAAAACAGAAAATCACAACTACACCTGCGTATGAACATAACAGTTGGTAGGAACATACCTGTAATATACAATTAAAATTGGTAGGCACTGGTATCAACAAGCTTAGAGCGATCACATAAACTGAGGCCGCTGTTTACATGCACTTGTTCAGCAGACCTCGGTGTGACAGGGCCTGGAACGCCCTCTATGTGACATGTGTCACGTGAAGACTTAATATTACTGGTTTTGCAAGATATTAACACAAAATAACTCTTATGCATTTGTGAATCATGAAGTAAATCAAATTTAAAATGTACGTAAAACACATAGCAGACGAATGGGGAAAGAAACATCTAAAATACATTGGCGTATTGTTTTTAAAAAAAACAACTTACAAAACATAAAACAGATCGATAATAAGTTTTCAGAGTGCAGGACAAGTAAAAGAGAAAAAGACAATGAAAAAGAATAATATATGAATAACATGAAATGAGGTATAACACAGGTTCTTAAAAAACATAGTACCCACCATCTGGCGTGGGAAGTTAGAAGTACAACGTACGTGATTTACGTAAAATGTTACGTTAAGAGTAAGGAGTCAAATATATAAAAATAGTAATAGTACGAAAATGCCATTACATAATAATTAAAATGCCGTGAAACACAATATTCATTACAAAAAAGTTTGTAGGTGTGGATAAACGATTTTGTTATCATATTTAACCGACATGATGATGTAGCTCTCGTTTGTCCCTTTGGACAACCTAGCATTATTATAACAATGGTTATACGCTTCCGCATAAGCACTGGGTCAAAGTCAAATGGCTCTGAGCACTATGGGACTTAACATCTTAGGTCATCAGTCCCCTAGAACTTAGAACTACTTAAACCTAACTAACCTAAGGGCATCACACACATCCATGCCCGAGGCAGGATTCGAACCTGCGACCGTAGCAGTCCCGCGGTTCCAGACTGCAGCGCCGAGAACCGCACGGCCACCGCGGCCGGCCCACTGGGTCAGATCCCATACATACATGACATCAAATATACTCGGACGCTTAATGTAAAACATAGCACCCACCATTTGGCGTGGGAAGTTAGAGGTATATCGTTCTTGATTTACGTAAACATTACGCAAAAACTGAGAAGTCAAATATATAAAAATAGTAATAGTACGAAAAATGCCACTAAGTAACAATTCAAATGCCATTAAACAATATTCAATACAACAACAAAAAAGGTTTGAGGGTGTAGACTGACAATTTTGTTATCATATTTAACGACGCGATAATGTACATATCATTCGTCCCATTTGGACAGGCTATCATTTTTTATAACACTGGTTGTGCGCTTCCACATAAGCACTTTTTTGTTGTTGTTGTAATGAATATTGTTTAATGGCATTTGAATCGGCTGGGCAGTGTATACACTACGCTATGATTGGCTGTAAAAAATTTGACGCCAGCGCCACCGCGCACTGCGGCTGGCTGAAAATTATTTCTTGCCAGTGCCATATTAAATTTTTAAATTTCCTGTCATCCGCCATCGTTGAATGTTAAATTTCATGTCATCCGCCATCTTGATGATATCATGCATTCAAGATAATTGACGCCAAGCGTGCGAGTGATTGAAATGTGTATGAACTTAATGATCACATGATTCCCTTGAACTTCAAACGAAGGTCAGATGGAGTCGTTATAGATACAATAACAAATTAATTATATCAAATCGGCTGAGTGAACCAACACTTAAAGATGAATTCCAATACGTGGCTGTTTTCTGAGGACTGTTCACCACTCTCAGATCCTCAACAGGCGGCAATAATGTATGAGATACAGAAGATCCAAAGAAAAGTGGTGCATTTCGGTCAGTAAACGTGTGAGCGATACGGAGATGCTCATGCCGGCCAGTGTGGCCGAGCGGTTCTAGGCGCTTCAGTGTGGAACAGCGCGACCGCTACGGTCGCAGGTTCGAATCCTGCCTCGGGCATGGATGTATGTGATGTCCTTAGGTTAGTTAGGTTTAAGTAGTTCTAAGTTCTAGGGTACTGATGACCTCGGAAGTTGAGTCGCAAAGTGCTCAGAGCCATTTGAACGGAGATGCTCATGAACTCTACTGGCAGATGTTAAAAGAGACGCAGAGACCACAGTTACAACTCCGATCGAATATTTTTTCAAGAAGTGTCAGGCAACATATTTCATCCTCTTCCATACGTCTTTCTAAATTATCTTTATGGGAAAATCATAAAAATTAAAGCCGGTACTGTGGCTTAACCAGAGACGCTTTTCCCATGCATTATTTCCGAACGGAACAAGAAAGGGAAGAATTTATAGTTTATCTGAAATGTCCTCCAACACACATACCGTACGTTGGCTCCCGGAGTACAGATACAGATGTCAAGTATCGTGCCAACGAACACAATGATAGGTCGCTGCAAGGAATGAGATGAGAAAGGTAGAAATCAATAAAGTCAACTACCCATTTAGACAAATGATACCAAGTTCAGGAGGACTTTCTTTCTAAGAAATCAAGTAGGTACAGTAGAAGCTGATGAAATATCTGGGCAGGAGAGAGGCGAGAGGTAGGAGAGGAATCAGGAGGGAACATTCTGAAAAACAGTCGCTAACGCAATGTCTTATTGAGAAGAGTTGTTCTCCAGTTTGTTAGAGAATTATGAGGTATATATGGGACAAATAGATTGGAAATTTACTGTCTGCTGAATGACATGAACTCAAACGAGCAAGTAGATGTCTGAGGTAAGTCTGACATTTATAAAGTTAGAAATAACCATAGAGACTAGATATGCAATTGAGCTGGTGCTCATAAACCATCACTGAAGTGTTACTGAGCTATTATTAGATTGGTTTCATTAGAAGAAAGTTAACAGACCTAACGTATACATGTTGAAAAGAAAAGCAAAAAAGTGATATAATTTCAATGCTTCCAACAAAGTAAGGTGAACTGGAATACCTACAAACTCAAGATCGGAGTAAGAGAAGGGGAAAAACTGTGAAAAACGTTCGTTTTAAAAACAATGTAAGAAAAGGCTGTAGTTTGCTGTCACTGCAGTTTAACTTTTATGGGGGAGGCCCAATGTGACGCATAGAGGAGACATGGCATTAGAATGTAAAAATACTTATACACAGGTACAGATATTTTTATATGTGGTGCCTTAGTACACTGCCGAAAAAAAAAGCAGTACACCTGGAAAAACGCCGATTTTGATCCGATGCCGGCACATGCCACCTGTGGGATAGTATATGTACTGATGATAGTTTCAACGTCGTCCAGCAACAGATAGCGTAATGGCATAGCTAACAGAGCACCTCCTGTGTCTACCCTTTAATAGGGAATCCTCTCAACTAGGAGGCTCAATGTAGTGCACGCAGGGAACCATGGCACGGAGACACACTCGTGCTTCTTACAGAAAACTGAGCGAGTTTGAAAAGGGATCAAATAGTGGCCTTCAGAGTGGCGGGATGGTCTTTTCAGAGAATTATCACACAAGTTGGACGTGCTGCGTCAGTTGAGCTATCAGTGGTCACGTGAACATTCTCACACTCGTGGACAAGGTTCTGGACATTCACGCAGCACGCCAGGATCGTCGATTTGTAAGGGCAGCAGTGGCAGATCGTACAGCTACCACAGTCCAGATAACAGGGCTTGTGAGCCCAGACATGTCAACACGAAGTGTTGCTAACCGGTATAATAATAGTGTGCGTAGGGCCTCCCGTCGGGTAGACCGTTCGCCTGGTGCAAGTCTTTCGATTTGACGCCATTTCAGCGACTTGCGCTTCGATGGGGTGAAATGATGATGATTAGGACAACACAACACCCAGTCCCTGAGCGGAGAAAATCTCCGACCCATCCGGGAATCGAACCCGGGCCCTTAGGATTGCGAACCGGTTGATGGCAGAGAACAATGGGACTACGGACACGCACACCTCTAGCCTGTCTTCCACTCACGCCACAGCATCGACGTGCACGGCTCGACTGGTGGCGTCAGATGATCACTTGGAAGATGGAATGACGCACCGCGGTCTTCAGCGATGAAAGCAGATTCTACCTGAACGCAAGTGACGGTAGACCTGGGGAGCTCTGTCTCTTACAGCACATTTATCGAAGACACACTGGCCGCTTCCATGCCTTTTGGCCTGGGGTGCGGTAAGTTACGACTTTCGTTCACGTTTGATGTTTCTGGTGCGAACGCTAACCAACGCTCGGTACGTACAGAATATTGTCAGACTCGTTCTTTTCCCGATCTTGCAACAGGAAGGTGATGTGTAATTCAAACAGGATACTATTCGCTCACACACTGCCTGTGAAACTCAACGTGCTCTGCAAGACGTGCAGCAACTTCCCGGGCCATCGCGATCTCCAGATTTGTCTCCAATCGAGTACGTGTGGGATATGATGGCACGAGAAGTGACACGTGTGACAAGATCAACCAACAACTCCTACAGAACTACGTGAACGGGTCGAGCAGGCGTGGCATGACATATGCCAGGATGGTATTCGCCATCTGTACGATCAACTGCATGCCAGTCAGAGACTGTACTGCCGCCTCTGGAGACTATACCACGTACTGATATGGCTATTTAAACATGAGTTGATGACTGGTACAAATCAGAACATGTGCTATTGAACTGTAAAGCAATCATTTTGTGTACTCAATATGTAAATTTTCGAGATAAGACACATCTCGTCTTACTGCAAATGAGGAAGCATAGACGAACTACTAAATGAAATTGAAAGATTACCTACACAATATTTAACATGGAAAGACACTACATGATAGGACAACGATGGGGTTGAAACATGGTTACGGACTTTTGGAAGGAGTTACTCGGGTATCCGGATTAAAGAAAATCAGTCAGATAAAGATGTGGAAAGTCTAAATTTTGGGACGACGTTAGGCTGTGTGAAACACATTCCTCCCGGAAGCCCGACTACATTAATCACTGCACCACATAACTCTGTCATGGAATTTTAAAGCTTTGCTGAAGCAAGTTAGTTGCGTAAACCCCTTAGCAGAATTCTGCAATGTTACTGTGACGTGTCAAACCATGTTTACTAAACAGAAGCCGAGAACTGACAATTTATTTACAACTCAAACGTGGAAAATAAAGTATTCATGAAGCTGCATTTTAGGATCGAAGTTCAATCACACTGATCCACAACTTCGTGGAAGTGCGACACCTGATAGCATAAAATCAACGGTCGTATCTGAGACTCATATCGGAAATTTTTGGGTTCAGCAAAGGCCGTGTTAACGCAACCATTAACAAATATTTATTTAAGCCGAAAATGTGTCCGCGGTAAGTGGCGCATAGATTTCCTGATATCAGAAGGCAACACTGACAGAAACTGCTCGATATTTCAGTGGAACTTGTGACCGAGATCCACCCTGATGTAAAGCGTCATCATCTCAGAGCATGACAATACTGATCCGATTGAAGGACACCCAAAGCCGTGTACGATTATTGTTTCGATCGATTCCAAGATGAGTCTTCAGTGACAGTTTCCTGTGATTACGTTGTAAACGAGGAAATGTATTTTTCAATATAACTTTATCCGTGTCTTGTATTATCACACAGTTGTCCGGGTTGGAGAACAGAAGTAGCCCAGTCGAAGGACGAAAATGAAGCAACAGATACGATGGCCATTTAAAGACCTTTTGCCGCTCGGAGTGGCCGCGTGATTTGAGGCGCCATGTCACGGATCGCAAGGCTCCTCCCGCCGGAGGTTCGAGTCCTACCTCGGGCATGGGTGTGTGTTGTCCTTAGCATAAGTTAAAGTTTGCACATAGCACACGAGCGTCCGTAACAGCAGAACGATCCTTGGACACGATGAGTAAGTTGTGAGCCAGATATTCAGCTGCCACCACGTGTTTTTATTGTTTTGATAATTTGTGTTTTGAGTGAGATATTCTGATTTGAAATGAAGGAAGAAAATGACTCAGGTCAAAGCTCATGTAGTGACAATTCGTCTCACATCAAAATGGAAAGTTTGGGGAGAAAAACACCTACTGAAATTCACAACGCTCCAGTTGAAGTCTGTGGTGATAGTGTACTGCATCGAATCATAGTGTAATGGTGGGCTTCTCGTTTCCGTGAAGGAATCGGCGGCCGGTAACTACAACAGACTACACTTCTGCTTTCATCATTGACAACATTTTGCAAGAAGTTCAACGCAAAACATGCAAAGAAATTGAAAATGAAACCAACGTGTCTAAATCTTCGACATTAAGAATCATAACCGAGAAGCTACAGAGAAGAAAAATCGCTGCAAAATGGGTTCCTCATTAACTGAGTGAAGAGCAAACAGCAAATCGCAGGAGAAGCGCACAACGATTGCTTCAGTGCTTCGAGACAAAGAGAGATAAGTCTCTAAACAGGACTGTTGCCATACACGAAAAATGAATTCGATTGTTTGATCTAAAATTGATATCTCCATCCTCCCAGCAGAAAGATCTTGACTCCCCTGGGCTACAGTAATGCCGTCGCCAACAGTCCGAAATCGAGCTGATAATGATTATGGCTTATGACAAGACTGGAAAGATAGCAACAAATAGTGACCCAGGGAACCACTGTAAGAGAGCGATAGTACACGAACTTTCTGCGAATTGTATTGCAGCCAAAGATTCGCCAAACTGGTCAGACACTTCTGCAGCTGGAGTGCTGATTCTCCATGATAACGCACTACCTCACATTGCCGAAACAGTACGCTGAATTGTGAAGAATTGCATGAGACTTCCAGACTTTGTTTCTTTTCCAAAACTCAAGAAACTGTTCGACCGAAACGCTTCGAAATCAGTAAAGAGGCTTCTGATGCAGTGACCCGACAAATCAAACGGCTCAACAAAAGTGACATCCTAAGGGGAACGCAAACCTTGCCGAGATGCATGGTTGTTGTTATTGAAGAGTGGAGGTACATTGTAAGCCCGTAAAATAAAAAAAAAAGTTGAACAATAATTTTACGTTGTGCAGAATTTTTGAAACGACTCTCATAAGAAGAACTCCAGGTAACCTCTACCAAAATTCCGGGATTATTGTACTGGATGGTGACACGTGTCAGCTTGATTCTTCATACGAGTGCCAAAACAGCAACTGTATCAGAAAGACGTAATATTATTACTAGCTTGAGGAAAGAGAATTTCATTTTGTTGTGGTTATCCCTCTGTATTGTTTGATTACCTTAATGAATTCATGATAGTCGTCTATATGCTTACTGTAGTATCCTTCATCTCCGTAAATACTTTCACTTATGTGTTTATATTTTTTTATGAACGGTGTTCTCCTACTACCACGCCAAACATCAGTTAGAAATTGTCATCACCCACTAAAAAAATTAAATAATTTCGTCCAGTAAAATAACAGTGGCAAACTTATCTTCGTTCAGTCCCGTTAGTATCATTTCGAGTTGTCGTGAGTCAGTATTAAATGATATTCGGTTAATAAATATATGTTTTATACGAAGTTACCATATGAGTCATGATTCGTGTGATACTCGCAAGTATTATATGTTCATCTCACAATACAAGGTAATTCACATTGGATTTCAGAGTCCACATATCTTCGCTGTTTAGTGGGTTAGACGCCTAACTTTCGAGTTATCAAATATAAACACCGCCGCAACCGTGTGGCACTGATTACAGAAAATATATTCAGACCCACAACTTTATGTCCAACCTTGAATTTCCACTGCGTGTTATATGAGAGTATATACTCGTGGCCCATATACTATCTCAATGTAATTACAAAGGCTTGTGATGAAACCGATAATCTACGTCGTATGGCACAAGAATTTGTAAATTCAGGAATTTTAAATGTTTTAATATGTTACCTCATAAATGTCATAATGATTAGAAGCGCTGTTTCCTAATGAGAATCCGTTGCAAAGGGAGCGAGGGCCAAGCGGTGTTAAATTATGGGAGCCCTCCGGTAGGTTACGGGAAATTAATCTTATATATTGGCCATCCCACCCCCTTCCATATAGCTTACCGGGGATATTGGTCGGCGAGTTTTGTGCTGCGCCAGCACCTAATAGCAGCACTTGTCCCTCCGCGTCTGCCTCTCAATACCACGCTGCCAACTATAAATTTCATTTCTTGCTCACTCGCAGATGGCTTTGAAAATCGCGGGAAATATATGAATGGTGGCAGAATGTACGTTCCATCGCTAAGGAAAACTTGTCATTCCCATGTTCGAGAATACGCACTGCAGAGACATAAAACGTATACCATAACTCGAGACGTTTTCGCAGTTGAATAACTTTGCAAGCTTTAGAACGTTACATCGATAATGGACAATAGTAGTTACGGTTAGATGCAAAACGTATAATTCTTACGGCAGCCGTGAATAGTTAATCGAAATACTGAGTCCGCATTTAAGCTGAAGGTTTTGTAACTGTGAGAGAGGTTAAGGAATTTACTTTCGTCAACTAGGTGATTATTAATAAAGGAAGACGACTCAGGTGGTAATGTCTGAGAATTGTTTTCAGGAGATGTTCCTTTACTAATTAATGTAAATCATGTCAACCTACTCATATCTTAACAGCGACATGTTGTTAGTGCTAGAACACTAGGAACATTCTGCATACACTAGAGAAAGACAGTAAACTATAATTCTTGAATGTGTGCTAGGGGATTCACATCATTTTTGGAGTGTCCACTAATTAGCTTCTATGGCCGAAAATAAATATGTAAGAAGGGTAATGCATGCATTACTTTGAAAAATTAAAGAAAGCAGAGCGATATCCAAGAATGGCAGCATCTCCACGACAGTAAATATTTTTCAGGAGTGATGAATTTCCTGTTCTCCGCATGTTTTGCGTTTGACAAGCATCTAATCAAGATAAAAGACAAGAACATGTAATAAATTTGAAATATTTAGGTATTTATTCAGCATGTCCTTAGCCTTATACACAATTTTAATATGTAATTTATTTTCAACCTGTGATGTTATGAAAGTAAACAATAGCTGGCGTAGTTACTAATCGCTCGCTTCCATCACATCTATCTGACTCAGACTTCATTTTCGGTGTAATTCTTCGCAAAAAAAAAAAAAAAAAAAAAATTGTATTGGAAAGTGTTTGAAATTTTCAGACACTACTCAGTTTATTGGTTTGAAGCAGAGAGATAAAGTTTCCTAAAATTCGCGACTGGTGTAATTTTTTTGGAGGATTAGTTACCATTCTCTTGGAAAAAGGATGTCGAGAAAATATTTTGTACAAAATATCGACAGTAATATCTCTTGTTACTAAGTAAAGAAAGAGGTAGAAGCTTGAGATAGATGAAATGAAGCTCGTATCTCATCCTTCACCGTTTGATATAATTATGTCGCCTTTTAACTTTACAGGAACATGTCATCCCTGCAATAGTCACATCTCAGAACAGAAAACTTCCATATCTGTGTGAACAAATATTATTTGATGGATCTATTTGCTTTTAATTATTTAAAATGTTTACTTGCGTAAGCAAACTAATAGCGTAAGCATAACTGTTTTTACAGTTCAACCTACTCATGTCTTCAGTATACGAAACAGATATAAGAAAGAGCATTAAAATTCTTATTTTAATCTTAACTATGCCATCACACTAACATGTAATTGTTCGTGAAATAGAACCAATGATAACCGTCTAGTGCGGGCAGTGACCTTAAGCACCGGAATACGGCCCTTCAGAATCCATAATCCGCCGTACAGTTTACGAAAAATAACAATTAGTAATTGGAGGTGGATTTTTGTACTTCGATATTTAAAGTATGTTGATCAATTACGGTTCCTCCACGAACCACAACGGATTACATGGAGCAATTAATGTTCTTTTGTAAACGAGGAGAACTGATAGAATTGTCTGTAAATAAGTTTGCAGGTTTGCTGAAGCACACACCCTTTCCTATAACTATTTCTTTGACAATGTAATGAATTTCGCTGTGAATTTTCTTTCTGATCATCTAGGAAAACGTCACTTGTAAAGAATACTTGCCTGATCGTAATCACAAATGAAGTTAGTTTAGTATAGATATGGACTGAATATATGTTAAAAATGGCTGCTACAATAAATAGTGTAAGTACAGGTTCATCATGGATGGTAATGTGTGCTCTTATGGAGAGTGAGTAACTTGGTGAAAAGTTAGATAAGTACTTTTTATTGCTGAGGTGTAAGCAATCGGAAGACTACAAAGCTGAAATTTGTCACCAATATTGATTACTATTGATAAAACTCATAGCGGAGTACAAAGGGTAAGTGTGCGTCGCTTAGGGACAAATATTAGGAACGAACTAATTGTCATCAGATGTGTGAGGACAGAGTGATAAGAAAGTTATAACAAAAATTTGTCATAGACGTAGCCAAATGAGTTGTTAAAAGTTTTAAAATTGAATGTTAGAAATAGTTTTGAATAGTTGTCGGAGTGTAGCGATAAACTGGATCCTTCTAGCCACGATACAGTATGTCTGACTTCTTTTCAATATTTTCTTTGCAGAGAAGGAGAATATCAATCACTGCAGTAGGTAACGGGTACATAAGGGTTCGGGTGTTTTAAAAACACCATACTCGATAAAAATTTGTTTTATTTTTAAACAATCTTTTGTATGAATAGTGCTAAGTACATCGGATTGCGTTACTCATAAGTTTATCCAAAACTAACTCTAAAGTATCTCCCGAAATATCTTCCAAAGTCCGTCTGTTTCCACAACATAGGCATTAATATCCATATTTATTTGAAAAGCCAATATCTATTTCCGAGAGTCTCCTGTGCAAAAATGTAATGTAGACGTAGTACATTCTTTGCTTTATTGTTATTTTTTGCCAGTTACTTGTTACAAACACTAACGGAAACAATAGTATAACGATAGATAACATAATGGCCTACGTTTAACGGTACCTGTACTGAAATAAACAGCAAATGTGTTCTCAAATTTTAAGCTCAGATACGCACTTTCGAGGTATTAAGTAAGGAAGTACACAGAGATCCATAAAAACCACAGAAGTGTAGGCAAAGGTTCAGTATAGCAACTGAGAGACGAAAAGAGGTACAAATATACGAATATCATAAAAAATTATAATGAGCATACAATATAGGTATCAAAAGGAGTTACAATTCTAATGACACTAGTATCGTGTAGAAAACTATTGGTGTAAGTAATGACTTTCTAATCTCTTGGGGGCTATTTCAGTTTAAATGTATTATTCATATTGGAATGCATACATAATAGCTCAAGTAGTGTTCATGACCACTTCATGTTACTTCAGGTAATGATTTAACGGTAATGGCCAGTATTAGGTCACATCATACATGCAAGAGCGTTGCTGTAAGATTATACAAGAAATGCGTTTTCCAATCTGTTATCGAGAGGTTTAATAAGAATGAATGCACAAATATACAATCCGAACAGCATTTCTTTGCCATTTTCCATTTCGCTATAGTTAGATCCAGACTTGACCTATGTTGCACCTACTATAATCTGTGAATGATGAATTATATTTTTCAAATTTTGAGGTTAGTCAGTTTCTCTCTGAAAAATTGTATTTAGAGTTCACGTATCGATGACAATGAGGACATTCCTAACTTCCTTGCTTGCTGTGAGCAACGGATTATTTTTTTCAAGTAGTCATCTTCGCTCCAAGTTGTCCAACTCGTGAACTAGAGCTATCCTCCATGGGAAAGGTGTTGTTTAGCGCTTATGTTTCTATCGCTATTTCTCTGTGGCTCTGGTGATATCTTCGGCTACGTTCTAACTCTGCTCTCATATAGTCGTTCCCCACTTTCTGCAGTTAATTGTATTAGCCAGCGTCACGTAACGTCATCCCACAAGCATCCTAAATAATGTGAAGTAGTGGAAAATATTCTGATAACCAATAACAAGTTCATTGAATTTATCAGTACATATCTGTGCTTTAATTTCAATGCATTTATCCTATAATAATGTCAGCTTGTACTTTTCCCTCTGGACACCAGTTAAACTCAATTGGAGCATTACCAAAAATATGTATTCAACTTCAACCGGCCCTGTATTAAATAACTTATCGATTTACTTTTTAATGACTTACCCGCAACCTGTACCCGACTGCACGTCTGTCCATTAGCTTAATTCGAATTTGTAAACTGTAAACTCATATTACGTCTCTGAAATTGGATTCATTTAATTATCCATGTGCAGTTGATTCGATAATAACTACTGTGTTTATGCGTAGAATATTTTAGTCTTTAGTTTCTTGATTTTCCTTTCTTGGTAAAAAATTCTCAATAACCTCCTGCCAGCATTTGTATTTTATTACGTTATGAGGCAGTTTAAATCTGGTACAGCAGGTTCTCTCGCCTTTTCTAATAACAATTCAACTGCCAGGTGTGAGTTAACGAGCATTTTGCTCTCATTTAAGTATATGGCTGAAAGAGTCAGCATTCAGGAATTGTGAAACGAACCTTGTCGTTCAGGAGCGCATGCCACAAAGAGCGCAGATTCACCACGAGATAGTGAAATTCATAGCCGTCTATTGTCTATTGAGGCCTAAGTGCTGTAGTGTGCGAGTGAGACAGACGAGAACCTACGTCTTAGGGAAACCGAGTAGAAGGCTTTTGTGGCCGAGGAGACGTAGCAGTGTTAAATATGGCGGACCTAAGATCGGCAGTAAAGGGAAACATTTATGGAAACTGTTTAATTCTGTAGTAATTCGGGGAATTAAGACACAGTTATTTAAATCTACCATCCTTCATAAATTTTCATGGTGATCCCAATATAACTTTAATATTGATCATGTCTGTAATAGTTTAGGATTTACTGTTAAAGTGAAATTAACAAGTTTCGTAACAAAGACCTGAAGCTGAAATCTCAACGCTGTGGTCGATCTTAACGATCGACATTTCATATAGAAGCGCATCATTAAAATGACAAATGTAGTAAATATTAGCTCTGTAACTTTATTTGTTTAAAAGAGATAGTAAATTTAAATTATCAGTATTTTCAGTTGAGCATCAGATCAATATTTCCTCCACACAAAACACAATGAACGATGACAGCATGACACCTTAATGAATCATTAGCTAACAGAATATTTGTTGTAAAGTTTAGTGCGCCGGCCGGAGTGGCCGTGCGGTTCTAGGCGCTACAGTCTGGAGCCGAGCGACCGCTCCGGTCGCAGGTTCGAATCCTGCCTCGGGCATGGATGTGTGTGATGTCCTTGAGTTAGTTAGGTTTAATTAGTTCTAAGTTCTAGGCGACTGATGACCTCAGAAGTTAAGTCGCATAGTGCTCAGAGCCATTTGAACCATTTTGAAGTTTAGTGCATAATACTTACTTTGTTCTTAATGTATTTATCAGAAAGCACATTGGTGCACAGCTATTGGCCGTGACATTCAAAGTTAAGAAGGAAATTGCACTGGTTTTATGTAAAAGAATTTAACGTCTATTATGTAACGGATATTATTGTTACTTTATTTAGAGCGCGAAAGTGGTCAAGCTTTGATTATTTAAATATGTTAAAATGTAAAGTAATGTAGAATAAACTGTAGACAATGATATGGACGGCTTCAGGAAAGGGAAATGCGCTAGTCAGTTGAGCGAAGAGATTCGGCGCGCGGTAAACGCGGTCGGAGACAGGCAGTTCTGATCGAGACACCAAAGGGGACAGTTCGGGTGGAGACGCGAAAACGGACATTTCGGCTGGAGACACCAAAGGGACAGTTCGGTTTGAGACGCGAAAGTGGACAGTCGGTCTTTAGGCAGCTAGGAAGTGAAACAACTTAGAAATTTACGCGTTGTGTGGTATCGCGGGACTTAGTTTCTGAGCGGTGAGCAGCCGCGCGCCTGGTGTGAAGTCTAACTTTTCAAATAGTTAACGAGTTGGAGTATCGAACTTGTAATTTGCGATGAGGTTGTGAATGATCGAACTGTGTCTAATGGACATGCGTTTGAGTGTTACAGTAACTCTAAATACGACCACTTTGGATATTAGTTTGCTTTCTGAATAAACATTACTCTAACAAAATTGCAACTGTGTGGACTACATCATTCATGGGTCGTTAATTTAGTTCCCGATATTATTATTACTGTTATTATAAGTTATATTAACTTTGTATTTCGCAAACTTGCCATCAGCCGGACAATTTAGACAAAGGCTCACAAGTGTGTAATTTAGGGCGTGTAATACAACACGTGCGGTTCATCCCCTAGACGAGTTTGAGCCAAGACATTTCGACGAAGAGGAACCACATGTGAGCCCGAACATCTACGGTATGTTAGCTCGCACAGGACATCTTTACCATTAACAACTTCAGTTATAGCCATTCTAGAAACATCCCCCAGACTGTGGCTAAACCATGTCGTTGCAGATCCTTTCTTCCCGGAGTGCTAGTCTTGCAAGTCTCGCATGCGAGTTTCTGTGAAGATTTGAAGGTAGGAGACGAGGTACTTGTGAAAGTAAAGCTGTGAGGAAGAGTCGTGAGGCGTCCTTGGGTAGCTCAGTCGGCTAGAGTACTTTCCCGCTTAAGGGAAGGTCCCGAGTTCGAGTGCCGGTCCGGCACATAGCTTTAATCTGCCAGGAGGTTTCTACTTCATTTATAGTCTGTCTCCTTTCTCCTCACTGACAAAAAGAAATTCATTACAATAGTATCTGATGTGGCTTGTCCAAAGGGATCGCTATCATTCACGCCGTCGTCAGATTTCAAAAAGGCGTCACAATATGAATAAGTCTCCCTAGTTCCCTTTGTCTTTTTTGTACTGGCTACATGTCTGGTCACATGCATAGCTTTCCGGCTCTCCTGCTTTTCGCCTAGTAGTCTCCCACGGTTGTGTTGCAGGAGATTGAGATGGGCGGCAACCCGCGGTACACCACTGTGTGGATGGTGGCTAGGCAGTAAGCGGCAATGTATTAGTTTCAGAAATAAACTGTGTCTCATTTTTGAATGAGGCGTATCGCATTTATGATTATAATGACCACTTAATAACCACCTCAATATAACAAATGTGTCAATGAATAATTCAGCAAACAAAGCACAATTTCCTTTGTATGTAACAGAAATTTGGTGGGTATACGGTAAGTATTTGCGTAAATGTTGCAGATGTTCTAGAATTTGGTGCACATTTATATTCAGTCTGAAAGTGCTGTTCGTCAAAATAATTTTTTTTTCCTCAAAAGTGAAGTTTCTGATGGAAAAACAAATTATGACCAACTATTCCTAAGTGATGGCAACATAACTAACAATAGGAACATTTGTAATCAGTATAAGTTTCTTATGAATAAACTGCGTGCGTCATTTTTTGGTAAGTTTTGGCTGTATTATGTTTACACACCTTACCCTATACCTAGATACTTAAGTGTTTAAAAGATCTGCCCTGAAATAATGATTCTCAGAATTTGTGTTATTCTAGCTCCATAGTTCACAAAATAACCTACGGCAGTGCTATGAGTTACGTAAACACAGATCCATTAGACATATCACGCAGATGTTTATCGCTCCAATGCTTGCAGTGAATCATTACACTTCTTCAGCTTCCCAGAGAAAAACTACATTTAATGACGTCGATTAGCCATAGATTTATTAAATTAGCATAGTAGAATCGATTACTATTGTGTTTAACAACAAACTTTCGTTAGTTAGCGTACGTTTATTGTTTCCGTTATGCCTTAATCGTTCAGAGTTAAGCTCTATTTTCAGGAGTTCAAGATATTTAACGAAATAATAACTCTGAATATGAGTTTATCCTATTTACGTTACTTCATCCTTCGAGTGATCATAAAAAAAGACATGAATTTAATTGTATATTTTAAAAAATTTGACTTCTTCATTCTGGTAGTGTAGAACTCAAAATATCTTTTCCAACCCTGTTTAGCGGTCCTCATTGAGCAACCGTCAATACTTATTTTTCATCCTCGTATATAGCGTCAAATTAGGAGCTCTTAATGGCTATGGCTACTGAGAGGCCAGGCGGACTACAACTCTAATAAATCTCTAAGCTTAATAATATTAACAAGACTCAAAGACTAATATTTTCGTAAAATGTTACAGAAGTCGTGTGTCAGAGAGACCCTCACAGTTTCCTGATGTACTGGAGGAGATCCAGCAGCCAGCAAGACGTGCGAGCAGCGACGGCAGGGCTACAATACCGACTGTCAAAGAGCTTCGAAAAGCCATTGCTGAATTGTGAAAACAATGAAGAAGACGCTGTTCTACCTTGATCAAAAGTAATTGCAAAATGATTTACACAAGATATCTCTATGATGTGAAAAATGGCAACTGATTCTAAATAATGGAAAGTGTGAAGCTATCCACATGAGCACTACAAGGAATCCGTTGAATTCAGTTACACGATAAATCACACAAATCTAAAGGCTGTGAATTTAACTAAATATTTTAGGATCTCAGTAACGAATTCTTCAAATTGATTGTATCCCACAGATAATGTTGTGGGAAAGCGACCAGAGTGCGTTATTGGCAGAACACTTAAAAAATGCAACAGACCTACTAGAGAGACTGCATACATTACGCTTGTCCATCCTCTTCCGGAGATTTCGCGTCAGATAGGATTGACGGAGGTCATCGAAAAGGTTCAGAGCTTTGTATTATCGCGAAATTGGATAGTGTGTCTCACGGATATGATATGCGAATTGAGGTGGCAATCATTAAAACAAAGGCACTTTTAATTATGGTAGGATCTTCTCATGAAATCTGAGTCACTAACTTCCTGCTCCGAAAATTTTGTTTGCGACTACCTGTAGTACACTGGGAGCAATGATCATCATAATGAAATAAGAGAAATCAGAGCTGGCACGGAGAGATTTTAGTGTTCGTTTTCCCCGGGCTCTTTTCGAGAGTGGAACGATAGTGAAATAATTTGAACATTGTTCGATGAATACTCTGTCAGGCACTTAATTGTGAACTACGGGGTAATCATGTAGGTGTAGATGGAGATGTACATTCAGTATAATGTTGGCCATAGCATTGTATTCTGTAAAGACTAATGAATCCGGCTTGTTGACATTGCAGCTACATTGAATTGTATTTAATGTTGAACTAAAAGATAGGCAGGGACACAAGAAGCGCAATACTTGTATTGATTAACTAACAAAATACGTTACTTCATTTACAGCAGTTTATGGATTTGTGTTTTGTAGTATGATCTGTATTGAAGCGATATCATTCTGCAGTGTTTGTTTATTGGCGTCCAGCTTTGAACAGTTTATTGAATTCAGGGTGAAGAAATAATTACGAAGAACTGGAAGTTAATCATTCTTAGTAATTTATACAATCTCTGTGACTATGACAAACTGTTACGTCGCGCGCTGTGCCGTACATTCATCAGAGTAATATTGTGGATATATTTTAGATTGATGTCATCACTATTCAGAACATCTCCCACTAGGCAGACTGCCACAACTGTAAATACTGATTTCACGCCGGCCGGAGTGGCTGTGCGGTTCTAGGCGTTCCAGTCAGGAACCGCGTGACCGCTACTGTCACAGGTTCGAATCCTGCCTCGAGCATGGATGTGTGTGATATCCTTAGGTTAGTTAGGTTTAAGTAGTTCTACGTTACAGGGGACTGATGACCTCAGAAGTTAAGTCCCATAGTGCTCAGAGCCATTTGAACTGATTTCACGTATTTGGTCTGTCCATCGGAAGGTTTCGTTAAATAGGAAGTTTCTTAATACATAGGTTTGCGTACTTAAGTCAACATAGACACAAAATTCTAGCTAGTGGCATGAAATGGATGATGACATGGTAAAGGCTGTGATGGTCTGGGTGGGGGGGGGGGGGGGGGGAAGAGACATTTTAGGCTGCGTATTGAGTCTGGTATCGAAATTGATGAAAGGCAACAGAAAGTGTATGACTCATGGGTTTTGGAGTGTACTAACATATATCCTGAACTAGTTTTATAATTGTCCTAACAATATTGTGTGTGCGGGTGGTGTGGGGTGGTGATGAATGGATATACATTTTCACAGGAATTCGGTATCCATTAGGCATCAATAGGCAGACCCTGAAACTAGCAAGTTGACAATAACACGATATCCATTAGACTTTGTCTTCCGTTTATCAAAAGATCCTCCTGTGTACATTGATTATACTAGAGTAATTCGGCAAGTCACTGTTAATATTTATAAGGGGCGATCAAAAACCTTCCGTTTGAGGGTTCTGCTGCATCGTGCATGTAACGTCGCGCCTCTCCGATGCGGGTATCTAAACACTGACTGTAGGCAAGGTGGCACTCGTATCACTCCGTGCGTACGGCAAATGCGTAAACGTGAACTATGGCGACATTATTACTAAATGCCTCCAAAAGGAACCAGCGTGCTGTTACTCTTTCCTTGGCTACCGAAGGACAAATACCGGTAGACATCGATCAGAGAATGAAGCATGTGTATGCAGTTAGGGTGAAACATCCGGGAAAACTGCGACAGCGGGTGTCGCTGCTTCATAGTAAAGCGCGTCCCCATATCTCAAATGTCGTAATGCAGAAATGACGCCAACTCAAGTGGGAGACACTCGGACACCCGTACTATAGTTCTGATAGCCCCCCTGCAATTATGACGCCTTCTGTCCCTTAAAAAAGGCCTTGAACGGTCAACTTTTCTTGGCGGACGAGTATGTGCAGCAGGCAGTTATGGAATTCTTCACGCAGAAGGACAAAGTGTTTTACCAAACGGGAATCTTCAACTTGGTGCGTCGGTGCGATGATTGCCACAATGCTCACGGTGATTTTGCCTCATTGACATACCGATCCTGTACTATACTGCCTTCCAACGGAAACTTTTTGATCGCCAATTTTGTACAGCTGGAGACTGAAGACGTGTTTAGACTAAGAAGAATATATACAATTATTGTATATCAAAATACCAAGTTGTAGTAGTGTGTAGCTCCCTCCGTTTTTACGCTACTATCGAAAACACTGATCACTTTCACCACACCAGTCCATTTCCCCTCCAGGAAAGACAGTTGATTTCAAAAAGGAAACAGTCTTGGTTGCAAAACAATGTTTGTTTTAAAGCTGTTTTCACCATATTGGGGCATCATCAAATTATTTACAAAGAAAGGGAAAAATTTTAATAATCCTGTATCTCTGCAATAAGTAAATAACAAATTTGAAAAACGAAGCAATGAAAAATTTAAGTATTACTATATAAATAAGAATTCTCTAAAAAGCGTGCGAAATAGGGTTTGCTTCATAAGGCAAATATAGCAGTAAGAAATTTCTAAAGCAATGGGTCAAACGGACGTATAGCGCAAAGAAACCAGGGCAAACGTTTCCTTAAACACACCAGTATCCGAAGACGTAACATCGCAGTAACAGAACAACCCTTACAAAACTGTATAAATGTTGTATCAGCTATATACACAGATGTTTCCTCAAAACAGACATACACTCCTGGAAATGGAGAAAAGAACACATTGACACCGGTGTGTCAGACCCACCATACTTGCTCCGGACAGTGCGAGAGGGCTGTACAAGCAATGATCACACGCAGGGCTCAGCGGACACACCAGGAACCGCGGTGTTGGCCGTCGAATGGCGCTAGCTGCGCAGCATTTGTGCACCGCCGCCGTCAGTGTCAGCCAGTTTGCCGTGGCATACGGAGCTCCATCGCAGTCTTTAACACTGGTAGCATGCCGCGACAGCGTGGACGTGAACCGTATGTGCAGTTGACGGACTTTGAGCGAGGGCGTATAGTGGGCATGCGGGAGGCCGGTTGGACGTACCGCCGAATTGCTCAACACGTGGGGCGTGAGGTCTCCACAGTACATCGATGTTGTCGCCAGTGGTCGGCGGAAGGTGCACGTGCCCGTCGACCTGGGACCGGACCGCAGCGACGCACGGATGCACGCCAAGACCGTAGGATCCTACGCAGTGCCGTAGGGGACCGCACCGCCACTTTCCAGCAAATTAGGGACACTGTTGCTCCTGGGGTATCGGCGAGGACCATTCGCAACCGTCTCCATGAAGCTGGGCTACGGTCCCGCACACCGTTCGGCCGTCTTCCGCTCACGCCCCAACATCGTGCAGCCCGCCTCCAGTGGTGTCGCGACAGGCGTGAATGGAGGGACGAATGGAGACGTGTCGTCTTCAGCGATGAGAGTCGCTTCTGCCTTGGTGCCAATGATGGTCGTATGCGTGTTTGGCGCCGTGCAGGTGAGCGCCACAATCAGGACTGCATACGACCGAGGCACACAGGGCCAACACCCGGCATCATGGTGTGGGGAGCGATCTCCTACACTGGCCGTACACCACTGGTGATCGTCGAGGGGACACTGAATAGTGCACGGTACATCCAAACCGTCATCGAACCCATCGTTCTACCATTCCTAGACCGGCAAGGGAACTTGCTGTTCCAACAGGACAATGCACGTCCGCATGTATCCCGTGCCACCCAACGTGCTCTAGAAGGTGTAAGTCAACTACCCTGGCCAGCAAGATCTCCGGATCTGTTCCCCATTGAGCATGTTTGGGACTGGATGAAGCGTCGTCTCACGCGGTCTGCACGTCCAGCACGAACGCTGGTCCAACTGAGGCGCCAGGTGGAAATGGCATGGCAAGCCGTTCCACAGGACTACATCCAGCATCTCTGCGATCGTCTCCATGGGAGAATAGCAGCCTGCATTGCTGCGAAAGGTGGATATACACTGTACTAGTGCCGACATTGTGCATGCTCTGTTGCCTGTGTCTATGTGCCTGTGGTTCTGTCAGTGTGATCATGTGATGTATCTGACCCCAGGAATGGGTCAATAGAGTTTCCCCTTCCTGGGACAATGAATTCACGGTGTTCTTATTTCAATTTCCAGGAGTGTATAAACATATACGTCGAACTGGAGGGCCATCTTACGTTAGAATGCACCAGTGACCTAGACGTCACAATCCATAGATCTTACATTATGCTCAGAAAGGCAAGAAGCTAAATCTCCTTGAAGAAATGGAACTAGTTAAACATTCACATACCATTAAAGAACTGCTTCTCAACGAAAAGCTGATCAGTATAAGTCAGTCCTATTACGACTCAATATTACCAGATTTTAAAATGTTCACTTAGTTAGCTAAATCTTTCTTGATTTTTTTATTCCTTGCATGTTAAGATAGTCGACCACTTTTTGCCTGCCGCAATCAACTCCTGTAGCTTTTACGGTTGTTTTTGCTTCGGTCTCTTGTCTTGCATTGCTGCTTGCATGAGTTCTGCTTTTTTTTTTTTTTTTTGCCTACTCGTCCCCGCATGGTAGGGGTTTTGTGTTCTAATTGATAGTTTACGTTTTTATTATTTACTTGTGACTCTCTTTACAGTTATTTTCCTACTAGATAATGGTATCTTTTCTTAACTGACAATTCACGTTAACGCATAGGCTGTCCACTCCTAATTCTACGGCAGCACTCTTTCCATACATCCAAATTGCGCGCCAGTATGTTTTGCATTTATTTACCTCTTCAGCATTTTTTCTAATTGTTCTTAAACGTTCGTAGTTCTTACTGTTTTTCTGTATTACAGCCGTTCATCATATCTTAAATGCCATAATTTCTATGCTATGTCTATCCGCGCCACCTAGATCAAGTTTCCCTTACTAAACTTAATGTGATATAAAGTTTCCCTTCAATTCGACGTATCAGCCGACGACAATATTATTGCACCTGGGAGTGAGAGCGCTTCGGTCGCGTAGCATGTGTTTTTGTCATGGTATTTCATATGTTCAACCGCTTGATGGTATACGCAAAAGTGTCCTGGAAGCCGTCACAGTACGATTTGTGTTCCTTAATCACCACTGTGCTTGTTTATTGCGACGTCATCGCATCTTTCCGGTAACGGCCACGGGAGGGTAAGAGTAATAATATCATGGTCGAGTATTATTTTTTTACATGTCTGTTCTGAGGAGACTACTGCCATGTATACAGCTGATGCCACAGTTATACAGGTTCGTAAGCGTGATCCTATTTCTGGGATTGTACGTCTGTGTTTTTAAGGTAAAGATTGCAGTTTTCGCTCTGGCTTCTTTATGCTTTTTGTCCCTTTCACATATTACTTTCAAAATTTCTTACGGCTTTATTTGCCTTATAGCTTCACGCCCTATCTCGCACACATTTTGAAGAATGGTACGTAAGTTTTCCATTACAATATTTGTCAAATTACTTATTTAGTACTCACTGTGGAGGTGCATGGTAGGACGTTGACGCCTTTTCTTGTTAATATTTTTCATTTTTCCCTGTCTGTGTAGATAATTTCATGATGTCCCGAAAGGTTGAAACGCGTTATTCAGTAATCATTATTTTGCAACCAGGATTGTTTTCTTTTTGAAATAATTCGTAAGGCTGTTGTACAATCCAGCCATTGGGGTGGGAAAGATTTTGAGACAGTTTTTTGGCTTTCGGGAAGTGCCCATACTGCCATAGCAAGAGTGGAGTGAGGATACGAACATAAGGAGAACACAACACCCAGTTCCCGAGCGGAGAAAATTTTCGACTCGTCTGGAAATCGAACCCGGGCCTCTTTAGGTAGTAATCTGCCATGCTGACCGCGCAGCAACCGAACCGGACCTTTTAAGACCATTGAATACCGAGAATACATGTTCACTAAAAAATTTTGGACATTTGGTTCTTACCGCTTTTTGTCTCAGATCGTGTAAAATGGCACTGTGGTAAAGACACTGGAATCATATGCGGAGAATAGTGGTTCGTTACCCATGGCTATTAGAATATAGTTTTTTGCAATTTCCCTTAATCCCTTGAAACAAATGCGGGACAGATCCTTTAAAAGAGCACACCTGATTCCTTTGCCCCTCCTTCGCTTATCCGAGTCTGCGATTCTTCTCTAATGATCCAGTCGTGGACATGACGTTAAACCCTTATCTTCCTTCCTTTCTTTTTACGTATCACGGCGCCTCATGATCTACTGAGCATACTCAGCAGTCCTCAGTTACATCTACATAAATGCTGAGCAAGGTACAGTATGGTGCGTGGTGGAGGGCACCTTGTACCACTAACAGTCATTTTGTTTTCTGTTCCACTAGCAA
Source organism: Schistocerca piceifrons (assembly GCF_021461385.2). Classification (NCBI taxonomy): domain Eukaryota; kingdom Metazoa; phylum Arthropoda; class Insecta; order Orthoptera; family Acrididae; genus Schistocerca; species Schistocerca piceifrons. The sequence continues at coordinate 344,614,059 of NC_060149.1, read as the reverse complement.
GATATCCAGGAAAAAACGACTATCTAAATGCCTTCTTACGAGCCCTATTTTCTGTTACCTTGTCTTTGTATTCACTAAGAGATATGAGCATTACCGGCAGTAGAATATTTTTGCTGACAGTTTCAAATGCCAGTTCTCTGAATTTTCTCAAGGGTGTTCCTCGGAAAGAACGTTACCTTCACTTCAGGGAGTCCCATTTGAGTTCCAGAAGCATCTCCGTAACACCCGCATATTGATTGAACCTACCGCTAACAACCTCCTCTGAACTGCTTCGATGTCTTCCTTAATCCGACCTAGTAGAGATCCTAAACACTCGAGCAGTTCTCAACATTGGGCCTAACTAGTTTCCTGTACGCGTTCCTCTTTATAGGTGGAAACACACTTTTCTAAACTTCTCCCAATTAACGGAAGTCGGCCATTCGCCTTCCCTATTAGCTCAGTCCAATGCTCATCACTGAAGTGTCGCTCGGTTGTATGTTCCTCCACTTCTCGCCCTGCGCTGACTTGCACCGTTTTGCTCAACATCCTCTACTAACACCAGCATCGAGTGAGACGTCGCCTTGCTCAGATCGTCTTGCCGTGAACAGTGCTGCTCGAAACTGCAACGTGGCTTTACTTCAGTGGCGATGCAGTTTTATTCACTGTTGTCAGCAGAAACCCTCTGTGAGGCCTCGCAGCATGGTAGGTTTGTCCTCTCTCTGTGTTGCCACACACAAGCAAACCTCATCCATTCCATGGTTCCCTATTGCTCTACAATCCCTGCGCAGAGGCGCTTTGCAACGTTACGCGCACTACAGGGCCAGTTACAACTAGAGGCAGACGTGATTCATAGTTCCTTGCAATTATTTCTTTCATATTATTTGTGTGTGTGTGTGTGTGTGTGTGTGTGTGTGTGTGTATGTGTGTGTGTGTGTGTGTGTGTGTTTAGAGTATTGATTGAGTAGCGGAGAGAGTTGTACCTTAGTCCACTTTTCTGACTTCCACCTCTTGCTAGCCTTGCGATAGAAGTGTAAAATACTTTATTATTCCATTTTTTAATTATGGCATTCATCTTTTATGAGCTGCAGTCTTTATCTGAAGTTACAAAAATTAATAACAGAGGATAAGGTTTTTCCAAAGGTGAAAACTCGTTCCAAAATACAACATGGTCATGCACACATGAACAAATATTCTGTTGATTTTAAAAGCATTGCAATCGCTGAATACTTGTTAATGCTGTATTTGTAAATTATTAATTAAGCTTTCTGCCAGAGTCTCATATAATATTTTTATTAATGACTAGTTTCGAACATTTTTGCTAATTCTCAAATCATTACCCGAATTTGTAATGTTTCACTGTACATAATACATTTCTTTTACATCAAATCATTATAACACATCTTACTTGACTGCATCACTATTGTCTTGATACATTTAAAATGCGATAGGCGTCTTTAGAAGTTTATACTTAAAAATTTGACAGGTGCCTGTCAAACAACATTTGTTATGCTGATCTGACGTAAAAAAATATGTGTTATGTAGAGTGAGACATTACTAATGCACGTGATAGTTTTAGAATGAACGAAAATGTTCGAAACTACCCACTCATAAAAATAACAAACATCATTTTTATGTTGATCTGATGTAAAAATATATGTGTTATGTAGAGTGAGACATTACTATTTCAGGTGATGGCTTGAGAATGAACGAAAATGTTCGAAAGTACCCACTAATAAAAATATTATTTTCAACGCTGACGGAAACCTTAATTACTAAATTACGAATACATTGAGTTGGTGAGCCAAATACCAACAAAATGTTGGAAATACATAAATACTGTAATCTATCTGTTATATCATTATTCTACTACACATCGATAATTATTAAGTGAAATCAAATTAAGCAGAAGTATTATGAACACTCAGTTAAAAGTTAAATAAATCCTGAAATGGGAGCTATTGGAAACTAACACCAGTTGCCATTTTCAAAACAGTCAAAGCTGTTACTAAGTTGAAGAAACTCGGTTCATTTTCAAGTACGACATCTTCCATAGTTAACGGCCCCCTCTCGGTAAAAGATGCTGCACCACCGAAGAAGAACGGCTTAACTGTCCGGATGTTATATTCAGTTCTAAAAATACATATCATTTTACTGTTCACATAATTCTGTAACTCAAGAACTAACAATACATTCCTAGTAACTTTGATACATTACACGGCTCTTAAATGTCTAGAATTTGAAGTATTTACGAATGCAGCACAAGCACAAACTCATGTCTAACAACAACAAAAACTGTAGAAAATGGTGGAAACTGTTTTCTATGGAGCATACCTTTGCATTCTGATTCAGTATCCGACGTGTACATGTAGCCACTTCTCATTTATACGAATTCTCCACCAAGATTATGTTTTTTTTTTTTTTTTTTTTTTTTTTTTTTTGGGTCTGCTCCCTCGATGTACAGATTGAAGAGTAGGGGCGAAAGGCTACAGCCTTGTCTTACACCCTCCTTAATACGAGCACTTCGTTCTTGATCGTCCACTCTTATTATTCCCTCTTGGTTGTTGTACATATTGTATATGACCCGTCTCTCCCTATAGCTTACCCCTACTTTTTTCAGAATCTCGAACAGCTTGCACCATTTTAAATTGTCGAACGCTTTTTCCAGGTCGACAAATCCTATGAAAGTGTCTTGACTTTTCTTTTGCCTTGCTTCCATTATTAGCCGTAACGTCAGAATTGTCTCTCCCGTCCCTTTACTTTTCCTAAAGCCAAACTGATCGTCACCTAGCGGATTCTCAATTTTCTTTTCCATTCTTCTGTATATTATTCTTGTAAGCAGCTTCGATGCATGAGCTGTTAAGTTGATTGTGCGATAATTCTCGCACTTGTCAGCTCTTGCCGTCTTCGGAATTGTGTGGATGATGCTTTTCCGAAAGTCAGATGGTATGTCGCCAGACTCATATATTCTACACACCAACGTGAATAGTCGTTTTGTTGCCACTTCGCCCAATGATTTTAGAAATTCTGATGGAATGTTATCTATCCCTTCTGCCTTATTTCACCGCAAGTCCTCCAAAGCTCTTTTAAATTCAGATGCTAATGCTGGATCCCCTATCTCCTCTAAATCGACTCCTGTTTCTTCTTCTATCACATCAGACAAGTCTTCACCCTTATAGAGGTTTCAATGTATTCTTTCCACCTATCTGCTCTCTCCTCTGCATTTAACAGTGGAATTCCCGTTGCACTCTTAATGTTACCACCGTTGCTTTTAATGTCACCAAAGGTTGTTTTGACTTTCCTGTATGCTGAGTCTGTCCTTCCGACAATCATATCTTTTTCGATGTCTTCACATTTTTCCTGCAGCCATATCGTCTTAGCTTCCCTGCACTTCCTATTTATTTCATTCCTCAGCGACTTATATTTCTGTATTCCTGATTTTCCCGGAACATGTTTGTACATCCTCCTTTCATCAATCAACTGAAGTATTTCTTCTGTTACCCATGGTTTCTTCGCAGCTACCTTCTTTGTACCTATGTTTTCCTTCCCAAGTTCTTTGATGGCCCTTTTTAGAGATGTCCATTCCTCTTCAACTTTACTGCCTACTGCGCTATACCTTTTTGCTGTTTCTATAGCGTTAGAGAACTTCAATCGTATCTCGTCATTCCTTAGTACTTCCGTATCCTACTTCTTTGCGTATTGATTCTTCCTGACTAATGTCTTGAACTTCAGCCCACTCTTCATCACTACTATATTGTGATCTGAGTCTATATCTGTTCCTGGGTACGCCTTACAATCCAGTATCTTATTTCGGAATCTCTTTCTGACCATGATGTAATCTAATTGAAATCTTCCCCTATCTCCCGGCCTTTTCCAAGTATACCTCCTCCTCTTGTGATTCTTGAACAGGGTATTCGCTATTACTAGCTGAAACTTGTTACAGAACTCAATTAGTCTTTCTCCTCTTTCATTCCTCGTCCCAAGCCCATATTCTCCTGTAACCTTTTCTTCTACTCCTTCCCCTACAATTGCATTCCAGTCGCCCATGACTATTAGATTTTCGTCCCCCTTTACATACTGCATTACCCTTTCAATATCCTCAAACACTTTCTCTATCTGTTCATCTTCAGCTTGCGACGTCGGCATGTATACCTGAACTATCGTTGTCGGTGTTGGTCTGCTATAGATTCTGATTAGAACAACCCGGTCACTGAACTGTTCATAGTAACACACCCTCTGCCCTACCTTCCTATTCATAACGAATCCTACACCTGTTATACCATTTTCTGCTGCTGTTGATATTACCCGATACTCATCTGACCAGAAATCCTTGTCTTCCTTCCACTTCACTTCACTGACCCCCACTATATCTAGATTGAGCCTTTGCATTTCCCTTTTCAGATTTTCTAGTTTCACTACCACGTTCAAGCTTCTGACATTCCACGCCCCGACTCGTAGAACGTTATCCTTTCGTTGATTATTCAATCTTGTTCTCATGGTAACCTCCCCCTTGGCAGTCCCCTCCCGGAGATCCGAATGGGGGACTATTCCGGAATCTTTTGCCAATGGAGAGATCATCATGACACTTCTTCAATTACAGGCCACATGCCCTGTGGATACACGTTACGTGTCTTTAATGCAGTGGTTTCCATTGCCTTCTTCCGCCTTTAGGGGCAATTTCCCACCCCTAGGACAAGAGAGTGCCCTGAACCTCTATCCGCTCTTCCGCCCTCTTTGACAAGGCCGTTGGCAGAATGAGGCTGACTTCTTATGCCGGAAGTCTTCGGCCGCCAATGCTGGTTATTTATCAAAATTTAGGCAGTGGCGGGGCGGGGCGGGGATTATGTATGCATGTAGAATACATGTGACTTACAAAGACCGTAAATTCTCTGCTCTGTTCATAATTATAGTGTACATTTATCGTCTTTTATTATGAGTGGCTCGTCGCGCCTGCTAAACATCGTGACCTTGCTACAACCTTGGCTATCTTTCGTAGCTTCTAACGTCGGAGTCGCAAATAAAAAGAATAAAATTAATACTACGAGCACTGTGGGGTTGTTAGTACCCCCATCGGGCGCCTCCCCAGGTGGCGGATAGGGGAATGCCTCCTAGATATAGGTGGTACTGGGGAAATCAGATACCCAGGGCGGACCAAAAACTAACGAAATGTAGCGTCTGAACTCCTAGAGGAGCGGCTACAAACAGCGTCTGTTCTCCATGTTAGGAGCGGCTGAACACACACTCTGGAACTTACAATCCCAGTTTTAACCTCGGAATGGCCCAAAAAACCATCTCCCCCCTGAATTTCAAACAACTATGCATGATGTCAATTTCTCTAGATAGAACTACTCCAGGAGGTAACCAATCCCCCGCCGCTAACAGCAGTGCAATCAGGCCTAAGGATTCTGGAGAGCCTGAAGCACCAAGTCGTTCAAGAAATTCAAAATCCTCTAAACTGAAGAAAAACAACGTACATTTCTTTGGAACCCTAAATATTAACTCGCTCTTGAAGCCGGGAAAACTGAAGCAGCTCACCAAAGTCTTGAAGGTATGTAAAATCCAAATATGTGCGCTGCTGGAAACCCAGATTTACAGATGAAGGTTTAATGGATTATGAAGGATATAGGATATTTAAAGGAAAGAAATGCTGGAACCCATGTGGAAGAGGCCTTCCCCACCTTGGAAGAGGCTTCATCGTGAAATCTAACTGGGTAAACTCAATAACCGACTTCCAGTCACCTAATGAACGCTTGTCTTTTCTCACATTCCGCGCCCTAAATAAAACCTATACACTTATTAATTGCCACGCACCCATCAACAATGACAATAAGAAAAACCCCCAGAAAGTAGATACATATTGGGAATCTCTAGACCACGAGCTTTCTAAAATCCCAACATCAAATGTGAAAATACTGTTTGGGGACTTCAATTCGCAAATAGGCCAAGAAAAAAAATACAAAAAAACAGTAGGAAACTACCCGGCTCACGAAAGGACAAACAGAAATGGAGAAAGATTAATAGAACTATGCAAGGGTCATAACTTAAAATTAATGTCTACAAATTTCAAAAAACCTCCTAAGAAACAGAAAACATGGAAATCACCAAACACAAGTATTGGAGAGTTCCAGATAGATCACATAGCCATCACACACTATAATCAAAAAGAAATAATGAATGTGAAAGTTCGGAAAGGGGCGAACATTGTAACTGACCACTACTTATCGACAATCAAATTAAATTTCATACCACAAAGAAAGAAACAAATACAAAACAGGAAAACTCAAAAGATAGACGCAAACATCCTGAAAGAGAAAAGAGAATAATTCTGTCAAAACATAGTTATATGTTCGGATAAATGGGAAGATATAAAAGAAGGAATGATAAGATCTGCTCAAGAAGTCGCAAAAATGAAAAAGAGAAAGAAACACGAATGGTGGGATGAGATATGTGAGGGAGCAATACAACAAAGGATGAAGGCATTGAAGAAATGGCACTCAACCAAAAGTGATAAGGACTACCTGGAGTTCAAACAGCAAAGATCTTCTACAGCAAAACTCATTAGATCAGTAAAAAGACTATTTGAAAAGAACCAACTTACACAAATGGATAAAGATTTTAAGAGAAACAATAACAGATCCTTTTACAGCACATTCAGACAGAAACTACAACAATATGTAGCACCAAATCTGTGTTTTAAAGATACCAGTGGAAAACTGGCAATGAATAATGAAGAAAATTGTGAAATATTAGCAAAATATTTTGAACAACTCCTCAACTGTCAGGAACCTATTGAAAAATTACCAGGCAACACCCCAAACACAGTAAACAATAATTCTGAACCCCCATGCCTCATAGAAATCAGAGGAATCATTAAAAACCTTAAGAACAATAAAGCACCGGGGGAAGACATGATAATTGCAGAAATGTGGAAAAGTGTGGATAATACAACTCAAGAAAAACTACTGGGAATAATCAATGAGATTTGGAGAACGGAACGTATACCGGAAGAATGGAAAACTGCATTAATACACCCCATCTTCAAGAAAGGGGATAAAACCTATGCAAATAACAACAGAGGGATATCTTTACTTCCGGTAACGTATAAAATTCTATCTAAGGCCCTACAAAACAGATTGGAGAAACAACTTGATCAAGAAATTGGTGAATACCAAGCAGGCTTTAGGAAGGGAAGATCTTGTGTGGAGCAAATTTTAAACTTGAAGTTAATTATTAAATATAGACGATTAAGAGGAAAAGACATCTTTATCACGTTTGTTGACTTCAAGAAGGCGTACGACTCCGTTGACAGAACAACCTTGGTTAACATCCTTAGGGAGTTTGGAGCAGACAAGAAAACAGTCGCAATCGTCAAAGAAACACTTACGGATACCTATGCAAAAGTAAAGTTCCGTGGTGAGGTATCCAGACCATTCAGACTCAGAACAGGATTAAGACAAGGAGATGGGTTGCCACCTACCCTATTCAACTGTGTGTTAGAAAAAGTTATTAGAGAGTGGAGGAAGAAAACGACTGAAGAAGGAATACAAAAAATCAGATTAGGAAGAATAAAGGATGGATTAGAAGTAGATTGCCTCGCTTTTGCTGATGACTTAGCGATTCTGGCAGGAAGTTTGGAAGAAGCAGTCAAACATATCAATATTCTGAATGAAACAGCAGAAAAAGCAAGACTGAAAATCTCCTTTGAAAAGACAGAGTACCTAACCAATGTAAAAGAGGCACCGAACAATATGATTACAAAGTATGGCCAGATAAAGAAGGTTTCTAATTTCAAATATTTAGGGGAAATCATCCAGCCCAATGCTTCAGATAAAGAAGGAAATAAAACAAGAACAAGAAAAATGGAAATGGCATGCCAGCTAACAAAGAGTGTGTACAACAAGAAGTCAGTATCAATTAACGCAAAAATAAGGCACTACAACACTGTGATTAAGCCAGAGTGTCTGTATGCATCTGAATGTTTAGCAATGAACACTAACAAGGAAATGGAAGCTATAGCAAAAAAGGAGCGAAAAATCATTAGAAGAGTACTTGGGCCGAGGTTTGAGAATGGGACTTGGAAGCTTAGAAGTAATAGAGAAGTGTATGACAAAATTGAGAAAGTGGGAGATACTATGAGGAAGAGAAGAGTAAGCTTTTACGCCCATTTGAAAAGAATGAATGATGAAAGGCTGACAAAGAAAATATTCATGTTTTTTGACAAGAACCCCAGAACCCAAATTACCTGGTTCAAAGAAGTCAAAGCAGACTTAGAGGAGATGGGTATAGGAGAAGATGATATAACCAACAGAGACTTAATGAGAGACAAAATTCAACATTTTGAAGGATTTGATGGGAAGAAGAGAAGAACTGGAGGAACAGTGTGGACAGAAGACCGAAGGGAGCAGCACAGAGAGAGGATGAAGACATATTGGCAGAAGAGAAAAGAGGAGGAGCGCAATAGGAGAAATGTACATTGAAAAATAGTTGTTTAACGCGGTCCCTAGACGGCCAAAATCGGAATAAAAAAAAACAAAAAAAACTACGAGCACTCTTTTAAGGTAAATCGGACTCTTTTTTATATCCTAATCGCATTTCTTCCTGTCTGAATATTACTCTTTTGTACTTATTCCTGAGCGTTTAACTGGAAACTAGGGAGTCGTTGTATCCAGAAAAAACGTACAGACTTCACATCTTATCCATAATTATCATTTCGATAGTTAATGTTTCTCACAAAAGAACAGTGTTAAAATTTACTATTGAGCCAGGAGCCAATACTAACTCACTTTGAGAACTCATAACTCTGAGTTACAACTGCAAGAGCAAGTCCTCTATAACGTTATTCCTTTGACAGGAATTAACATTGACCGTGACCATAATCGAGTGCTAATGGAAGTTAATCGGACTGTATTTCGTCATCTGAGAGGTTACGTATTGAAAGGAAGCATTGGCTATTCTAGCGGTAATCGAACCAACGATATTACAGTTGGAAAATAAAATTGTAATAACGCAAATGAATACGGTCGTCAGCCTAAATTGGTGAAGTAATTCCAAGTAAATACACTGCTAACCAACTGAACTAATTTGAGTAAACTTTGCTTGACTCATAAAACAGTTCGGTATATCGCACACGAAAAGAAAAGCAGTCCTCAGAATGTATTAGCAAAGTAACTAGCCATGAGCAAATCAGATACACTAAGTAATCAAAAGTATCCCAACATCCCCAAAAACATACGTTTTTCATATCAGGTGCATTGTGCTGCCAGGTACTCCATTTCAGCAAACTCAGTAGTCATTATACATCGTGGGAGAGCAGAATGGGGCACTCCGTGGAATTCACGGACTTCGAACGTGGTCACGTGATAGGGTGTTACTTGTGTCATACGTCTGTACGTGAGATTTCTACACTGCTAAACATCCCTAGATCCACTGTTTCCGATGAGACACCGAGCGAGGTGGCGCAGTGGTCAGCACACTGGACTCGCATTCGGGAGGACGACGGTTCAATCCCGCGTCCGGCCATCCTGATTTAGGTTTTCCGTGATTTCCCTAAATCGCTCCAGGCAAATGCCGGGATGGTTCCTCTGAAAGGGCACGGTCGAATTCCATCCCCGTCCTTCCTTGATCCGACGAGACCGATGACCTTGCAGTTTGGCCTCTTCCCACAAACAACCCAAACTCCGATGTGACACTGAAATGGAAACGTGAAGGAACACGTACAGTACAAAAGCGTACAGGTCGACCTCGTCTGTTGACTGACACAGACCGCTGACAGTTGAAGAGGGTCGTAATGTGTAATAGGCAGACATCTACCCAGACCATTACACAGGAATTCCAAACTGCATCAGGATCCACTGCAAATACTATGACAGTTAGGCGGAAGATGAGAAAACCTGGATTTCATGGTCGAGCGGCTGCTCCTAAGCCACACATAATGCTGGTACATGCCAAACGACGCCTCGCTTGATTTAAGAAGCGTAAACATTGGAGGACTGAAAAGTGGTAAAACGTTGTGTGGAGTGACAAATCACGGTACACAATGTGGCGATCTGCTGGCAGGGTGTGGGTATGGCGAATGCCCGGTGAACATCTGCCACCGTGTGCTGTCCCAACAATAAAGCCGGCCGTGGTGGCCAAGCGGTTCTAGGCGCTACAGTCCGGAACCGCGCTGCTGCTACGGTCGCAGGTTCGAATCCTGCCTCGGGCATGGATGTGTGTGATGTCCTTAGGTTAGTTAGGTTTAAGTAGTTCTAAGTCTGGGGGGGGGGGGGTGATGACCTCAGATGTTAAGTGCCATAGTGCTCAGAGCCATTTGAACTATTTGAACCAACAACAAAATTCGGATACGGCGGTGTCATGGTTTGGTTGTGTTTTTCATGGAAGGGGCTTGCACCTCTTGTTTTGCGTGGCACTATCAGAGCACAGGCCGCCATTGATGTTTTAAGCAGCTTCTTGCTTATCACTGTTGAGGAGCAATTTAGGGATGGCGACTGCATCTTTCAACACCATCGAGCACCTGTTCATAATGCACGGACTGTGGCCGAGTGATTACCCGACAATAACATCCCTGTTATGGACTGGTCTGCTCAGAGTCCTGACCTGAATCCTATTGAACTCCTCTGAGATGTTCTGGAAGGCGGATTTCGTGTCAGGCTTCACCGACCGACATCGATACCTATCCTCAGTGCTGAACTCCGTGAAGAATGGGCTGCCATTCCCCAAGAAACCTTCCAACACGTGATTGAACGTATACCTGCGAGAATTTAAGCTGTCATTAAGGCAAAGGGTGGGCCAACACCATACTGAATTCCAGCATTACTGATGGAGGGCGCAACGAACCTGTAAGTCATTTCCAGCCAGGTGTCAGGATACTTTTGATCCCATAGTGTTAATGATAAATGCATCAGCAATAAACTTCCTCACATGAAAGTCCACAGTCTGTTTTAGTATGTAAAGGGGAATACTCATCACAATACACCACTCAATAGAAGAAAAGTATTAAAGGTTTGGATATGAGGTGGCTTTAAAATTTCACTGCTGCAGGACAGTAATTTTGTAATACTTACCAAGCTGTTATTTTAACTAATATGAACACTATTTCTTTTCATGTAATGAATACACGTCTGTGCATTGTGCAGAACAGGACTGATGTATGGGGTCCTGAATCTGTCATGGTTTTATTTTTTTATTGCCAGTTATATTTTCGAGACCACAAATGCTTCTAGAATAACTACTGAACTTTATATGCACTTGCACTGTAGGTTTATTAAACAACAACTCGACATAGGGGGATGCAGAAAAAGGCTGTCTAATAATTGAGTTTTAGGTTAACACTCCTATCAAAACACAGTAACGGCAGATGCATTAACACAAATGTAATACTAAAAGCACCATCACAAGCCTGTAATGTGAATAAGATAGTTGTAGGCCTATGAATTGTTATGGCCCACATCTGTTTTTTGTAATCACTGATATACTTTGCAAAATTTCAGTACTGTGCAACGATTTTAATAATTGAAATTAGCTACTTCATTTAAGAAGTTTTAAACACTTAGACAGCCACGTGATTCACTTCATAGTAAAGACCATCTAACCAACTAAGTAAATTATTACTCCACGAAAATTATTAAAACTTTTAAACGGTTATTAGTTCATTGCATACTGACCACTGATTATCTCTGTCACAAACACGTCTTGTACTACTTCGTTCCAAACCAGATTTTGCACTCCGGCTCGAGCTCTCTCGTAGCGGAGGGACTTCCCTCCAGCTTTTGTATCTCGTACAGCCTCTAAGCATGAACCAATTAAACATATAATAATTCAGTACATTTACACCATAAAAGACCATAGTTTTAAAAATGACGTTTACAAATATGTTTGTCCTTACATAAAGTCACAGAATATGAAAAATAATTTCCGTGCGTTTCTAGCCAAAGAACTTACGTAACACAAATATATATATATATATATATATATATATATATATATATATATATATACATATATATATATATATATATATATATATATATATATATATATATACATGTAGGAAAAATAGGCTATACAAAACTACCATAAACGATAACAGACATAAGTATTACAAACTTTCCTCCTGAAACTCAATAATTCTAATTTTCCTGGTCGGCCGTCCTAAAGGGACGAATTTTGAAAGTAAGTCTGTTCATTAAACTAGTAACAATGACTGAGTTTATATTTAGATCAATATTACTTTTGCTTTTAGTATAAGAATGGAAGCAAGAAGATCTTAAATGAGTTCACTATCAAACATTACTTTATGAATATTGCGAAGAAAAATGAAGTCCGTTATCGTCATCAGACTTGATTTATTTTAGACTTGAGAATTTTAGCAAATGAATTTAGACAAGTACTGTTACAATACAATCCATTAATGTTTTGTGTCTCCACGTTGTCAGATTAACGAACCACACAAACATTTGTTGTTTACAGTTACTTTTCCACTTATAAATAATAAATTTCAAGTAGGATTTAAGCAAAATTAATGTTAGGTACTTGAAATAAGACTGTAACACATTTTAGAGTTAACTGTCAATATATTACGCCAAAAGTACTTTCCATCAAAGTTTATGTTAACACAAGTTAAACCGGGATTTCCTTTACGGGTGTATTAACGAAATAATTTGTCAGCATCTTGGATAATCAGAAACACCGTAGTTGAGAAAACGACACAAAAATGTTTCCGCTAATTATTCACATATCATATTGATTAAATTAAACATGCCGTAATGTCTGCCTTTAGGAACAATTCTTGAAGTAAAATGGAGTAATTAATGCCAGACTGTAACTTAGCCTTGTCTTGCATCCAAGACTACAATTTACATGACTTGTTACTGCAGAAATACTAATTATGGCCTCCCTCAGTAAAGTACACTAAAGTTAAGACAAAATATTAAAACCTTGAAGCTCCCACCATTACATGGCCTCACTGAACTACTGGAAGCTGGTTGTCTCCTCCACTTCGGTCTGTCTGCTGTACGCATCTTTCCGCAGAAAAGGTGTTCCAGGAACGGAAACGACACTGCCCACCTGTCATCCATATAGCAACACTGCCCACTGCGTAAGCCTACTGCTCATTTTCTTTCGTAGAAAAGGCATTCAAGAAACTGAACGACAGGGGAAAAAGCTTGACAGTCCTCTGGCCAAATGACTTTCTCATTTCAATGACTGAATCTTACTATTTTCATACTAATAAATTATGGTATCCTCAGGAAGTGCTCAGATTTTTAAAAAATTATGATTGTTTTAAATACCCAAGTACAGTATAAAAACTGAAATAAAATGTTTAATTACTAATCACAATATACTTTTACGATTTTTTGTAACATCTGCGAGCTAACATCCCAAAGATGTTCGGGCTCACATGCGGTTCCTCTTCGTCGAAATGTCTTGGCTCAAACTCGTGTAGGAGTTGAACCGCATGTGTCGCATTACACGCCCTAAATTAGACACCTTTGACCGTTTGGTTAAATTGTCTGGCTGATGTCAAGTTTGCGAAATTGTATGAAACATACAACGTTAATATAACATGTAACAACAGTAATAATAATATCGGGAGCTAAATTAACGACCCATAAATGATTGAGGCCACACAGTTGCGATTAGGTTAGAACAGTGTTTATTCAGAAAGCAAACTAATATCGAAAGTGGCCGTATTTAGAATTACTATTACACTCGAGCGCATATCCATTTGACACAGTGCGATCGTTCACAATCTCATCGCGAATTAAAAGTTCGATACTCCAACTCGTTAACTATGCGAAAAGTTAGACTTCATACCAGGCGCGCGGCTGCTCACCGCTCAGAGACTAAGTCCCGAGATACCACACAAGGCGTAATTTTCTAAGCCGTTTCACTTCGCAGCTACCTAAAGACCGACAGCCCGATTTTGCGCCTCCAGCAGCACTGTCCCTCTGCCTGTCCCCAGGCGCGTTTCCCGAGCGCCTAACAAAATGTTGAAATGTGTGTGAAATCTTATGGGATTTCACTGCTAAGGTCATCAGTCTCTAAGCTTACACACTACTTAGCCTAAATTAACCTAAGGACAAACACACACACCCATGCCCGAGGGAGGACATGAACCTCCGGCAGGGGGAGTCGCGCGGATCATGACAAGACGCCTCAGAACGTGCGGCTACCCCGCGCGGCAAATTACTGTGGCTACATTCTCTGAATTACTACAGAATTAAATAGTTTTCATAAATGTTTCCCTTTATGGCCTATCTTAGGTCCGCCATATTTAACACTGTTACGTCTCCCTGACCACAGATAGTTTCTACGGGGTTTCCCTATGACGTAGGTTGTCGTCTGTCTCAGTCGCACACTACAGCACTTAGGCCTCATTCAGCACAATAGACGCCTGTGAATTTCCCCATCTCATGGCGAACCTGCGCTCTTTGTGGCACACGGTCCGGACAACAGGGTTCGTTTCACAATTCCTGAATGCCGACTTTCGGCCATATACTTAAATGAGAGCGAAATGCTCATTAACTCACACATCTCTCTACCAATATTTCTCATAAAATAATTGTTATTAAATCATATCAGAAATTAACAGTGCACTACATATATGCCTGTTCCGTTACAATCTGTCCTAATACGGTGTTACGCACGGCCGTCAGGGTCGCATATATTCTGAAGCGAAGAACACTATCGATAACTTCTAATATTGAGTTGGTTGTTTAAAGTAATGAGAATGTCTGTTATAATATTGGAAAAAAGAAGAAAAAGTGATGCATTATTCAAATTTTAAGCAGTTTCTTATTGATTTGAGGAGCAGAACTAACTGCCTGATTCACTAATTTTGAATAGTGATAGTTATCATTTAAAAATAATTTCAAGTGTTACAGAGATACAGATTTATAATCGGATTTTTCCTAACTAAATTATGACATGTTCTACGTTTATTCCGAGGTGGAATGTGGCACATAGGGAAAAATGGATCCTCTCCAGTGCCCAAAGTGTGGATTACATGTCAGACTAATGAGGGCCACGCACTACTATGGTGGCCGGAGGTTTTGCCAGTACTTACGTCTGTAACCCAAATAGACACTATGGATCTTAATGGTACACCCTCCTTGCGTACCTTTGGTAGACTATATACAGAATGCGGTAGCTAAGCCAGTATGGACAAAAAGTGTCCCGGCTAAAACAATATATCGATTTGTGGTTTTCACTTAAATATAACAGGCAACGTGTCAGATTTTATGACTTGCACAAGTAGTTTGTAACATTCATTAGAGTAGACATTATTTTTTAATGGAGCTGTGTACGAAGAAGACTTCAACGATAGAGCATATGTGGAACTTGATCAAATAGTAACAAGATAACAGCACGGCAAACAATTACTCTGTCACTCCGAGGTAAGTTTATTGATACTCATGTTAAAATATGCTTCGCTATATTGTAATGTTCAACGACAAAGCAATAGGAAGCAGACTACCATACTCATAAGCTCTCTATTGTAATTCATGAGTTTCAAAGGTAATGATTTAGTATGTTGTTGTCCATTATAATTGCAGCATCATAACGAACAGCCCGTCTAGAGTTTGTGTGTGTGTGTGTGTGTGTGTGTGTGTGTGTGTGTGTGTAAGTCCTGTATTCTTCAATCCGCACTGAACGATATTCGCTATTGTTTGTGTTCGCGATTTGTTTGAGAATAAATATGCGAACACTCGCTCTTTTGGTTTTTTGATGCAATTTACTGCCCCATTAACATATTCTTGAGCCACTGTAGGCTCATCATGAGATGGAGAAGTTACAGACACATTATATCGTGGACCAAGTGTAGCTGGACGCTGTGGTTCTGGTGGTGGTGAAAACGATGGGAATTCAGTTATCCGTAACGAAATGTTTATGAAATGGAAAGGTCATTACGTTTTGTGTTATTACAGGACAGTTTATCGTGATATTCATAGAAAATCCGTTCCGATAATGTACATTATCATTTAATACGCACAAATATACACGGTATTTAACTGCACTTAGGTTTACACATATTTGCAGGAGGAAACATCCTGTTATTACAAAGAATATGAATATCGTAAACACCACGCATTGCTTGATCATGATCATTGACCTGAGATGCATCGTATTATAGTGTAAATATTACAGTTATAGATGATATGTTTAAATGAATATATTATGTAAAAGATAAACATACAGAGTGAAATATTTACTATGTAGGTATAGACTGAAGGAGTTGCGGAATGCCAAAGTTGTTATATGACTGGGACAATGCAATTTACGCAGGAGGTTTTAATATGTCTTATTACTGACATCTTTCGGTGTTTTGATGCCAGGACGACTTGGAAATTCTGGAAGTAGTTCTGTATTGGTTCAGTTTGTTGGTTAAAGATTTTGTGAAGTGATTTTAGCTTGTGAATGTAGCTCTTTAAATTGTTCAAAAGATTCATCTACAACCGTTTTTCAGCAATGTGTAGTACTAAAAGATTCTCATTCATATAACGAACAGAGTGTTTATGATAAAAAATATTACGCAAGGCTATGCTTATTTATGTTTTTCAGTCGAAGGGCATCCATATATTCTTTGTAGAGGAGTGTGAAATTTCTTCCTGTTTGTCCCATATAGAAGCAAGAACAGGAGAAGATGAGTTTGTATATGCCACGATTTTGTTGCCATTGTCCAGTGGATTTATTATTGTGAACAACAGTACTGTTTGTGTTTCTAAGTGTGTGTGTTTATAAATACTGCTTATCAGATGACACGAATGAATTGTCTTATATAGAAAAGTCTGACTGCCCAGAGATATGGTTGCTATTTGTTTCATAGACCGTCAAATACTTTCTGGCTTGGGTGTGGATGGCTAAAGAAGTTATCCTTGATCGATTCGGGAGGAGGCTGAGCGATGGAGGTCAGGTCATAGAGCACCAGTTGACTTTCTGTGGAGTGTCAAGAGGGAAGTGTCACTTCTCCTGAACTGCTTACCCTGGCTTCGCTGTAAGAAAACTGTGACTTGACTTTGTACTCAATACAGGATCGCAGTTAGACTCGCCCCTTGAGACAAAAATTAGTCATTCAGTTTCTCTTATGTGTCGTAGCGGAGTTATGGCTAACACTGAAAACAGTACATGCAACTGTAAGGAACCCAACTGCATAATGCAAGTGAAAGACAAAGTCAAGAGTTGTATGTGTACAGTGTAATTAAAATAAAATATCATATCAGACAGAACTGTCGACAAGTTGTGCGACCTGTAAATAAGAATCAGTACTGAAGGAAGGAAGTAAGTCTACGGTTTAACGTTCCATCATCCGCGAGGTCGTTAGAGGCTTGCTCATATGAGGAAGGATGGAAAGGAAATTGTCCGCGTTCTTTTCAGAGATTATTGTAGCATATGTCTTAAGAGACTTAGGAAAACCGCAAAACTCCTGATTGTTGATGGACAGACGGGGATTTGAACTGCCGTCCAGAAGAATGCGAATCTAGCCGCGAACCTAGTGTTTACTACAACATTGAGCAATCTGATTTTACGGCAGCATCTGTCTCTCTGTCAGGATACATACTGTTGTGTTGGCAGAAGAGCCAACACTGTTTTTCTAGAGTAGGCCGAAATGCACGCGTTTAATTACACGCTGACTGGCGTGAGGTCTGGAACAGGACAATATCTTGACAATTGCAAATAAAATACGTAGATGATGTAATACTTAACTTTAATCCACAATTGTAGAACATCTCTCTTGATGATACATGCTTCACTTAATAACTATCAATTGAATACGGCGCCTTGCTAGGTCGTAGCAATTGACGTAGCTGAAGGCTATGCTAACTATCGTCTCGGCAAATGAGAGCGTATCGGTCAGTGTAGCTTCGCTAGCAAAGTCGTCTGTACAACTGGGGCGAGTGCTAGTAAGTCTCTCTAGACCTGCCGTGTGGTGGCGCTCGGTCTGCTATCACTGACAGTGGCGACACGCGGGTCCGACGTATACTAATGGACCGCGGCCGATTTAAAGGCTACCACCTAGCAAGTGTGGTGTCTGGCGGTGACACCACACATACTACGTACACAGTGAGGTTACAAGTCATGGCCGGCAGCTGTGGTCGAGCGGTTCTAGGCGCTTCAGTCCGGAACCGCGCTGCTGCTACGGTCGCAGGTTCGAATCGTGCCTCGGGCATGGATGTGTATGATGTCCTTCGGTTAGTTAGGTTTAAGTAGTTCTAGGGGACTGATGACCTCAGATTTTAAGTCCCATAGTGCTCAGAGCCATTTGAACCATTTGACAAGTCATGGCATAGCGATATGCACGTACACAGACGACGGTAGTATCGCGTACACAAGGTATAAAGGGGCAGTGCATTAGCGGAACTCTCAATTGTACTCAGGTGACTCAAGTGAAAAGATTTCCGCCATAGTTACGGCCGCACGACGGGAATCAACAGACGTTGAGGCGGGACGGTAGTTGGAGCTAGTCGCATGGTACATTCCATTTATGAAGTCGTTATGGAATTCAGTATTCCGAGATCCATAGCGTCAACAGTGTGCCGAGGCCGGGAATACCGAATTTCAGGCACTACCTCTTACCATGGACAACGCAGTGGCCGACGGCCTTCACTTAACGACCGAGAACAGGGGCGGTTGATTAGAGTTGTCAGAGCTAACAGACAAGCAACGCTGCCTGAAGTAACCGCAGAAATCAGTGTGGGACGTAACGCTAAAGAGCTATAGCAGCAGACATCCGACGTAAGTGCCTTTGCTAACTGCACATCGCCTTCAGCGCCTCGTCTACGCTCGTGATCATATTGGTTGGACCCTATATGATGGCAAACTGATAATGGCTCTGTAATGGTGTGGGCTGTGTTGATGTCGAGTGACCTGGGTCCTCTGGTCCAACTGAGCCGATCATTGACTGGTAAAGGTTATGTTGGGCTACTTGGAGACCATCTGCCGGCATTCACGAACTTTATGTTTCCAAACAACGATGGGATTTTTATGGATGACAGAGCGCTGTGACACTGAGCCACAATTGGTCGTAGTTGGTTTGAAATACATTCTGGACCGTTCGAGCGAATGATTTGGCCACCCAGTCGCCCGATATGAATCCCATCGAACATTTATGGGATATAATTGAGAGGCCAGTTCGGGCACAAAATTCTGCACCGGTAGCACTTCCGCAATTATGGACGGCTATAGAGGCAGCATGTCTCAGTATTTCTGCTGGGAACTTTCAACCACTTGTTGAGTCAATGCCATGTCGAGCTGCTGCACTACGCTGGGAAAAATAAGCTCCAACACGATATTAAGAGGTATCCCATGACTTTCGTCACCTCAGTGTAGTTACATTTACTCCGTAACCTAACAGTGAAATTTATGGTTCATTCATCTTTATTTCTCACTCATTCTGTTTTCATACGTACGTATGTTTTAATCTAATTTGAAACGCCTACAACAGTTGTACCAGTTTTATATTTTAAGTTCCAGTTTACATTAGCAAAGTATTTTTATATTTTTTTGGAAGACGTTGTAACGAAATGCAACCTGTATTTGGTGGTCTAGATCGAAGGCTATAAACGGCTAGAGTGGCCGAGCGGTTCTAGGCGCTACAGTCTGGAACCGCTCGACCGCTACGGTCGCAGGTTCGAATCCTGCCTCGGGCATGGATGTGTGTTGATGTCCTTAGGTTAGTTAGGTTTAATTAGATCTAAGTTTTAGGGGACTGATGACCTCAGCAGTAAAGTCCCATAGTGCTCGGAGCCATTTGAACCAATTTTTTAAGGCTATAAACACAAATAACGACAAAACAAGACGAATGATTAAAATAAAACTCTAACTCGTGATACGTTTGTTGCACGAGTCGATAGGCTCGGAGAAATTCTTGCTGCTATTCTAGAGGAGTAGCTGTCAGTGGGCTTCAGCCTCTCCGTTCTCACGCAGTAATATCAACACAATTCGTCATATCTCAATCAAAAGTGCGTGTGCGTGTGTGCGTGCGTGTGTGTGTGTGTGTGTATGTGTGTGTGTGTGTGTGTGTGTGTGTGTGTGTGTGAATTTCTGGCGCACAACAGAGAAGTTATTAGCTCCTTTGCTAAAATAGCCAGCGATAAAAGTGCTTAAAAAATTAAAACTTTTGTTGCTGTTGGTATAGTCTTCACTCAACAGACTGGTTTGATGCAGCTCTCCACGGTAATCTATTTTGTGCAAGCCTTTTCATCTTCGCATAGCTACTGCTATCTATATCCTCTTGTGTCTGTGTACTGTTGTCAAACCTTGGTCTACCTCAACTGCAAAGTTCACAAAACATAAACTCACTTAATATCGCAATCACTCTTTCCAACACACTGACACATTCACCTAGCCAGTCATACCCAATCATGAAAATGTGTCAAAATAAAAGGATGCGGGTGATATTGTGTTGTGAATAGAGAAGCAATAACATCAGAACGGTTCGGTCGGGAGAGTTCTGCGAGTTCGTTAGAGGACTTGTCATTAGGTGTCACCTGAGTATCAAATACATCAGGGACAAATCACCCCTTTTAAAGTGGCACAGGTCAACTGCTGTAGATTTCATTATGACGTGGAAACGGGAAGGAACAGCCACAGACAAACCAAGACTAAGAGGCCCTCATGCATTGACAGACATGAACCGTCGCGGGTTTTGGAGGGTGGTTGTGCAAAGCCGCATTAAATAAGCGGAAGGGATCACTCGTGATTTCGAAAGTGCTACCAGCAGTCCAGCTAGCGCAATGACTGTGCATAAGGAGTTACAAAAAGTGAGGTGCAATGGTGAAGCCGCTTCTCATGAGCCACACATTTCTGTAATGTTTGAGGTGGTGTAAAGAGCGACGTTACTGGAAGGTGGAGGAACGGAAACGAATGCTCTCGAGTGATGAATGACAGTGTGCCCTACGCCAATCCGACGCTACGGTTTAAGTTTGGCGAATCCTGGAGATTAATACGTGCCATAATGCGTAGTGCCGACGGTGAAGTAAAGAGAAGGAGATGTTATGGTTCCTAGGTGTTTTTCGTGGCTATGGCGTGGTCCTCTCATTGCGCGTGAGAAAATTGTAAATGCGGGAAGATATGAATACATTTTACAGCATTGTGTACTGCGTACACCAGAGTAACAGCTGCTAGGCGATTACTGTATCAGCTTGACAGTGCACCATGTCATAAATCAGTATCTGTGAGGCAACTGTTTGTGGAGAATAACATTTCTGAAGTGGACCTGCCTGCCTTGAGTCCCGACGTGAATCAATGCAAAACCTTTGGGAAGAGTGAATACATCGACTTTACTCCAGACCCCAGCGTTCAACAATACTACCTCCTCTCGTTTCGGCCCTTGACGAAGAATGTGGTGTCATTCTCCAACAGACAGTCATACACCTCATTGGAATGGTCACCAGCAGAGTTAAAGCCGTCATAAAGGCGAAGTGTCGACACACCCCATAGTGACGTCCACTAACAGGTGTCTGAATACTTTTGACCTGATAGTGTCATTAGGCGACCCGCCAGGGTAGCAGAGAGCGCTAACGCGCTACTTCCTGGACTCGTGTAGGCGCGCCAGCCCCGGGTCGAATCCGCCTGGCGGACTAACGACGAGGGCCGGTGTGCTGGCCAGCCTGCATGTGGCTTTTAGGCTCTTTTCCACATCCCGCTAGGTGAATACCGGGCTCGTCCCCACGTTCCACGTCAGTTACACGACTCACAGAAATTTGGAACACGTTCGCACTCTTCCATGACTTACACTAGACGCAGACAGTTGAGGTACACACATTCTGTCCTGCAGGGGGTACAGGGTGGCGACACGAAGGGCACCTGGCCACCCCTTAAAAATTAATACGCCAAATCCGGCTAACGATTACAGCAGACCCTGCCAGTCGGAATAAATGCTTAGAAAGAGAGAGTGTCATTAGGCAGCACATTCGCTCACAGGAATTTCAGGACATTCTGCATTGACTTCTGCATCCCCTGATTCGTTTCCCTGAATTCCTAGGTGACTTGGTACCCTTGAGAAATGACACCTCCTTCCCATTCCTTTGCAGGAGGAGAAGGTAGTCCTGGATGTTCTGCATACGACTGTGTGCTGTGTGCATGCATTTAATAGACACCTTTACGGATTCTGAGCAGACGAAGAATTTCTCAGTATGAATACATGCCACCAGGATTGCATGTAATTCCTCGGGCAATACGAAAAACTGATTTGATAAATGAATCTTGGAGACAAGCTTAGGGAAAACTTTTGGGCATTAAGAGTATCTTTCTGCTTAGACTCGCCTGTAAGTACAGCTGTACAGTTGTGAAAGAAAAGAGAAGAAAGATCATGGTTTAGCGTTCTGTCGTAACAGGCATATCTGCCATATTTTATTGTATGTATGCGCACTACAGCTCATCTTCCACATTTCTGTAAAGAGATCAAAAGAGTGTGTATGTACTTTTTTCATTCTGCATCTTTTCCTTCTGCATCTTTTCCTTCTGCATTTCTACTTTTTCTGTTAACGTTGCTTATCTTGTTTTGTAATGACTTTCTGTGTACAGATGCAATGTAATGTCATGCCGAATCAATAGTGTTGTTAATTGTGTAGTATTATTTCCACGTTTGTGTGCAACTTCATTCTAGTTTTATGAGCTTCAGCCCGTTAGTAAAGTTAAGATCTGTGAATAATGTAACGAAGACAGACAGTTGGGGTGTGATGGTGAGTTATGTTGCATTGCAACTACGAGTCAAGTTGAATGCTTCGAGTGAAACCGACTGTCGTCATTTGGGGTAGTGAGCCATCTATGGTCTGCTTTAATATGCTCAAAACTATATCGAAATCTTTGAAAAGACAGAGCTTCTAAACAGCTTAATTTTGGAGTACGAAAAATGAAGAGGCGGACTGCACGTCAGAGTTGCTATTCACCCGGCTGCCTGCTGTTGCTTCTGGAAATCTATGTTCTTAATATTAAATTCACTCTATTGGCCCTATCCCGCTCTGATTCTGGACCAGTGAAAGTATGTTTATGCTGTGTGCTGACGCCAACGATCAACGAGAGAACGGAACGTCGCCACCAGAGGTCTTGCAGCAGTCGTCTCAGGTAGCAACTGCAGAACCGGTGCAAGCACACTTTCGACTGTCAACCGATATTTCATGGCTGCTGGACATTAATAGAAACAATCTCTTAAGCACAAATATTATTAAAGTGTGTTAAATGGGTTTAATTCAGGTTTCGATTTACCTTTCAACAGTTCTCCTCCAGTAAAACCGCAAATTAAAAATGCAAATGTTTTGTTAACGGTGTATTTCAGTGTCAGAACTTCACGAAGTTGTCACACAACAAACTGTGTTGACATAGGGTGTATGCTGAGGATACTAATTCTGTACTTCATTGTTAATCCGTTGTAATACCAAAGCCATGACTTAACAAACGATAGTTCGAAGAGACTCAGATAAAGATTGAACAATTTTACTCTATACAAGCTATCTACCATAAAATATCAGAGATTTATTGGTCCAGGATATAAACAGTCTGCTTAGGGTTGGATTAAATTGTGGTGTGTGTGGCGCTTTAATCGTAACGGTATACGTGTTCTGGTGAACGTTTTTTCACATACCCTTTTCTGGTAACGTGCAATAAGAAGCTTTCATATACTGAACAAGCAAACTGAGAAGGAGAGGGGATGTATTAGCTGATAGTTTACTTGTAGGACACTTTGGAATTCATGACAGGACACGTAGCCAAACGATAGTCCCTTCAGCGTTTCCTGAAACGGTCTGAACGAAACAATAGTGGCAAATCGAAATCATTCAAAGCAAAGAAGAAGAAGAAGAAGATGAATTTAGGACCGTGTTTTGTGGCAACCGTGACAGGAGTGCTGTGATTTTCATACATGAAAGCAGCCAACTGAACGGTTTGACAAATTTCGGATGAGAAATATTGACCTGAATAAACTTACGACGATTATTTATGCTTACTCGTGCTCAATCTACATTAAGGGGCATTAAGATTGCATCTGTTGAAAAAAAAAAAAAAACAATGTAAGAGCCGGCCGGGGTGGCCGAGCGGTTCTAGGCGCTACAGTTTGGAACCGTGCGACCGCTACGGTCGCAGGTTCGAATCCTGCATCGGGCATGGGTGTGTGTGATGTCCTTAGGTTAGTTAGGTTTAAGTAGTTCTAAGTTCTAGGGGACTGATGACCTCGGAAGTTAAGTCCCATAGCGCTCAGAGCCATTTGAACCATTTGAACCAATGTTAAGATATTGTTATAGCTAGTGCTATACAGGAGGATAAGGCAGTAGAAACAACAGGATTGGAGGTTCGACTACCAGTTACCAACACTGCCGTAGAAGCAGGCACATCGGAAGAAGCAAGCCCGCTGGGAGGTACGCGTGCTAATCTTATGCTCGGACAGCTTTCTAACTCAATGGATAATCTCCTAGGACAAAAACTAGGCAAAATCGAAACAGATATGAAATAACTAGAGAAACTAGACACAACAGAAACGAAAACATATGTTCAGACCAGGTTGCAAAATGAAATAAAAGTAGGTCATACCAAGCTAAATGGAGCTACTGCCGGTGTAAAATCAAAATTAACAGAACAATTCAAAGCGATGTGATCAACGTTGATGAAAAGATCAAGGGTATAACGGAACATGCGGGGAAGAGAGTCGGAGAAGGGATTGCGAATGTGGTTGGACAGGTAGAGACCGAGGTTAACGAACGAATGTAAACTAAGGTTGGTAAACAATTGAAACCACGGAGTACACGGTCCATGAGGTTGCTGTGAGATATGAAGACACCAAATACAGAGTAGCCGCGGTACAGGTACAGACTAATGCAAAGGTACAGAAAATAACGGAGAAAATCACCAGTTTGCGAGAAAACGTAAGTTCGATATCGACTATACCTATTCATGTAACTTCTTTGCCTTTGTACGCTTTATGTGATATCTGAGTCGATATATTCTTTGATTCAACCTCTATGTAAATGTTTGCTCATTTCTTCTTTGAAGTTATCTCACAAGAATTAATGGATGCATCTACTTTTGAAAACCGTATTCTTTTAAAATCCTAGTATGTTAAAATAGTCTTTGTAGAACTGGTTTATGGATAAGTGAGGTGGGTTTGTGCTTATTTAAAACGTGGAGGGAAGTCCCACCGCTACGAGACATGAGAGGCTGCAATAAAAACGTCGGGTTTGGCGACATAACCGCTAGGAGTCTTTGTGGCACAGTGATTTTATTGATGGTTAGAATTCAGACTGCTTACATCTCGTATGTTGAATGAGGAAAAGAAAGCAGTAAGCTTGAGAAACAATGCCTCGAATGCGGAAGATTAAGGGCTAATTATGCACGGCATTTCTTTGAATCGTAAATATCCGACGCCAAAAGCAATTACAGCAATAAAGAGGCATGATTACTTCTGGTGACTTAATTTTAAGCATAGAAGATCGCCACAGCCACCACCTACAGGTCAAGTAAAAGTTTAGTATTGTATTTGTTTACGTGGACCAGTTATTTGCTTCAGATGAAGATAATAAGCACTTTGCCCCCAACTTTGTGTCGGGAACCTAGAATCACTTGTTTGTCACTTTACCTAAACAGGATCCTTTTTTAGTAATGCCATAAATCAGAGTGCCTGGTTTTATTGAACTGTAGATTACACAATTTGCATAGGTGACTACTTAGTTTTTCAAAAGTGTGAATATAAAGAAATCATTTTCTTACTTTGCTTAGGCTTCATTCTTGCCACAATCGGAGTTCAGTAGTAAGAGTAACTGAATAAAATATTGATCATAAAAAGTGATTACTGGCCAATAACGTTTAAGGGCCTATATGATGAATACCTGCTTCACATGTGCGTAAAAATGGTTGTTTTCATGTGTTTGTGTATATGTGTATGCATATTGTATGTTGCTACAGGTGTTTAGTTCTGATCTCAGTCGATAGACAGAACAGTTTACGGGTCCCTATAATGCTGTCATTATTACAGTGAATGTGATTATGAAGCGTAGCAGTCATTTTAAAAGCTTTTGTGTTCTTGGAAGATTAACTGGTTGCAACCTGTTCAGATCATAATCGATTCAGGACCCACTTATTTCACTTACGCTTTACTACATGCAAAGAAGTATATGCTCTTGAAGAAAACATACAGTATTCCTTTCAGTTAGCTTAACTATTTAAAGATCATTTCTTGTCGTTGTTTTTGAGTCATAAAGTGGTTCAATCTTCTCATGGTCAATTTGCGTTCCTCCTTTATCTAGTGACACCGTGTAATGAATATTAGCTTTCTTGCTTCGAATACAGACGGTATGTATTAGTAAGTGACAGTTTGTTACCAAAGCGTTTTTATCTATGCTGTTCATGACAAATTGCTTCTCCATCATTTGCTAGATTGTGCTACTGTTTCGTGTCCTATCTGCAAAACAGATTTTAGTTAAGGTAAAGTCATATATAGTCGTTAATTTTCATAATGAACACTATAATCAATTGATGCACTTTGCCTAATTAGGTTGGCGAACGCTTTGATTTTTACGTACTTACAGTTTACTTTACAGCTATCATAGACTCTATTAGATTATCGCTAGCCCAGCTACTCCGTCGTATGAAAAATAATCTTTCGAGTAACGAAAAATAGTCCGATACCTTAACCATTAGCACATGTCAACGGTCAACTAAAGTTCCTTCCATAGGAGTAACATTATCGGCGAATTGTTCTCATAGTAGTGGCCAGTAGTGTTATAAGTGCTAACCAGCGAAGAAAGAGAATGGGGAACTCGGAATCTTTGAATTAAAGAGAGGAGGATTAATAGATGTATTCAGTAAGAAAATACCTAATCAATGGAATGATGATAAGGAAATAGGTTGGTATGTAGCCTAATGAAGAATGGTGATTAGTGCTTGGCTTATTGCGCCTGGAATCAACGTCAAAGCTCGGAAAAAATTTCTTCAGAAGTTTATAGAAAGATTTTGGTCATCAGGAATTCAGAAAAATGTAATGATTGAACGTGTATGGGGACCAGAATGGAGAGCAGGAATTGTATACTCGTACTGTGAAAAAAGACTCCGGAAAGTACGTTGTGCAGTTGTAACCTCCCTCTCACTAATCGGCCTACCCTGCTTGCGATATATAATATGACCGTGGATCGGGGCACGCTAGATCTCCGTGTTTGTGTACGCAGTGGCATTCCAGAACGTCCACCTGCCTCAAATTGTTGTTACTCACTCCCGAGTAATCTCAAGGAGTTCTCTTTCTAATTCCATCACAGTGGATAACTCAACACTGTCCCTTAATACACACGTGTACACAGACTTGAAACTTACACTTCGTCTAAGTTCAAATGATTCTGAGCACTATGGGACTCAACTTCTGAGGTCATCAGTCCACGAGAACTTGGAACTACTTAAAACTAACTAACCTAAGGCCATCACACACTTCAATGCCCGAGGCAGGATTCGAACCTGCAACCGTAGCGGTCGCGCGGTTCCAGACTGTAGCGCCTAGAATCGCTTGGCCACTCCGGCCGGCAATAAAATTTTTACATAATACATGCATATACAAAGTTCACAAACTCGCTAATACTAGAA
The DNA here is from genome assembly GCF_021461385.2 of Schistocerca piceifrons. NCBI lineage: Eukaryota > Metazoa > Arthropoda > Insecta > Orthoptera > Acrididae > Schistocerca > Schistocerca piceifrons. The sequence goes on along the minus strand of NC_060149.1, from coordinate 344,586,525 downwards.
TAGCACGTAATGTCTTGGTTTGTCTTTTCTCATTTCGGACTAATTAGTTCTTGGCTGGTACAATTTTAAATCGACAATATTACGCACACCTAACAGCTTGCCTGATTTAGGAACAGCTAAACAGTAAGCGTTTGTATGAGGTACATTGATAATCTCAAATGTTCCATTGTAAATGAATTTAAATTTTGAAATCTCATGGTCGATCTCGCTTGACTTTTCGTGTGCTTTAACAATTACAAGATCGCCAATAGCAAATTTGGCAAACTGCGCTTTAGCGTCATGACGCCGTATTCGCGCCTCAGCTTTCTTTTTCATCATTTCTCGTAGGTGTTCTTTCTTTACTTCGAGGTTAATATCAACTCTCGGAGGGAAATCAATCATTTCTTCCACTAAACTTTTAGACTTATGCTCTAATAGTATTTCTTCTGGAGTGTAGCCCGTGGACTGCGCGGGGTTAGCCGAGCGGTCGAGGGCGCTGCAGTCCTGGACTGTGCAGCTGGTCCCGGCGGAGGTTCGAGTTCTCCCTCAGGCATGGGTGTGTGTGTTTGTCCTTAGGATAATTTAGGTTACGTAGTGTGTAAGCTTATTGACTGATGACCTTAGCAGTAAAGTCCCATAGCATTTCACACGCATTTGAACATTTTTTTGTAGCCCGTGGCTTCATGCGTCAGGGTGTTCATTATTTTCTCGAAATCACCGACGTAATTGCCCCACGATGTGTGATTGTGGTGACAATACGTTCGGCAAAGCCGACCTAATTCACGCATGTACCGTTCCGCGGGATTCCCGCTTGGGCAATAGGGGGAAATGTGTATTAGTTCAATGCCATTACTTTTCATTCTTTCATTCCATAATTTGTACGCTGTTATCGGACAAAACCGCTTTTGGTTTGCCGACTTGCACAAAGTAAACATTAACAAATCTGTTATAAACCGCTCTAGCTGTTGCCTTTCTTATCGAATACAACTCGATGAACTCAGAAAATGTTTCTAGCACCACTAATATGTACGCGAAATTCCCTGAAGTCTTGGGCAGTGGACCATAGAGGTCCGTACAAACCATATCCAGCACATCGTTAGGTCTTATGCTCGGCATAGGGCCACGGTTCGTGCAGTTCGTTACCTTCACCCTCTGGCACTTATCACATGTCTTTATTCTTTCAGTAACTCTTTTTTGTATATTATTAAAATTTGCAACTTCCGCTAGCTTCTCAGCACACTTCTTTGATCCGCAATGGTCATAAACTAAATGATAGTAGTCAATTATCTCTGTGACGTACTTGGCTGGCCAACACACCCGCCTGTTATTGCTATCTTCACCTTTAGGTATGTACAAGATATGGTTATATATTTTGTAATACTTTCTCAGTTTCTCCCCTTCTCTACTCTTTTCCTCATACTTGTTCTTAGCAATTATTAGACAGTCGTCCTCGTTTTGATGACGACGCATGTTTTTGCTGATGCTCTCTACTCTTTTACGTCCTTCTGCGTATTGAAAGCAGTACAATTTCAGTATGCCTTCAGACTCGTCCTCCACAAGCCGATGATCGGTTTCAGGCCAACGTGACAGCGCGTCCGCTATACAGTTGTCTGATCCTCTCACGTAACAAATGTCATAATAAAACTGCTGCAAGAAAAGAGACCACTGTGTCAATCTTTCATGCAGTAAACGAGAATTCTTCAGATAAGTGAGCCCCTTGTGATCCGTGTGAATTATCACCTTTCGGTCCCACAAATAACCTTTAAATTTTCTGAAGCCCCATACGATAGCGAGACATTCTTTCTCAGAAATCGTATTGTTTCGCTCACATTTCGTCGACTTTCGGTTGCGAACGCGACTGTTCTGTGTTCTTTATTTTCTCCTTCTCCTACCTCTTGAAACAATTCTACTTCTAAGCCATAATTAGATAAGCCCGTTACCATATGAAATGGCAACGCAAGATCAGGATGGTACAATATGTTATTCTGCAATAATTCATTTTTCAGTCTTTCAAATGCGGCCTGACACTCGTCGGTCAAGAAAAACGGCGTATTTTTTCGCAACAAGTTGTTCAGGTTTGGATCGTTGAAGGCATGCCTCTGCACGAACTTGCGATAGAATCCAGAGAGCCGTAGGAAACTCTTTAACTGTTTCCTAATCTTCGGCGGAGGACAGTTCTTTATTGCCTCCACTTTCTGTGGACCTTTAGTGATACCCTCTGTTGTCACAATGTGACCAAGAAAATTCAGTTATTTCTTCACAAACTCACACTTCTTCAGTTTCAGAGTCATTCTACCTTTGCGTAACGCATTGAAAACTTCATCTAACAATTCGCAATGTTCTCGCCACGACGAATTCGCCAGCAGCAAATCGCCCACGTACACAGTCAGTTTTGAGATCAGAGCAGCACCTAACACCTTATCCAGGGCCCTGATAAAGACAGAAACAGATATATTCAGGCCGAATGACACTACCTTGTACTGGTAACATCGACCTGCATATAAAAACGCCATATATTTCCTACACTCTTCTTCTAAGGCTATTTGCCATTACCCAGCTGTGAGGTCAAGGCTAGTCATAAACATCTCTTGTTGGACGGCCTCCTTGTTGGATAGCGGTACCGCATATGGTCTTACAAAGAATGGTTCGTGGGGTATTACATTTAACTTGCACTGATACCCTGTAACAAGCCCCGGTTTATTTGAAAACACGTTCTTGTTTCTCATTGTTACGTCATACAGGTCTCGTTTTTGTTCAGGAGGGGCGTTTGGCAATCTCTCTAATTCGTCTTCCAAACAATTCTCGATGTTCATATTGCGGATACCGTAGTATTCCATTTTTCTGCCTAAATCAATCTCATTAGGACAAGTAACAAGATGAATAGGTTTGTATTCACTACTCACATCGTCACTCGTTTCATCAAAACTCACATTTACTTCTGCCTTGTCTTTGGAAATGCACTTCATGGTCTTATTATTGCAAGTAATAATTGCACGATATTTTAACAACCAATCTAAACCCACAATAATATCGGTGTACAGATCTGGCACAACGACAAATTCCTGTTCGAATAGTTCTCCTTGAATCTAAAACAAAAAAAAAAAAAAAAAAAATACAAATTTTTGTTTGTTATCGGTTTACTATTCCTTTCGGTAGCACTGATTATTTTGACTCCCATTACTGGCATTACTACTACTTCTGCTTTATCTTTCAGTAATTCAAAAGTTTTTCCTGACATAGCACTTAGCTCTGCCCCTGTATCAATTAAAAGTTGCATTTGTAGGCCGTGCATATTAACGGGCACTACAATCTGTCTACACTTGTCATTATCAGTGGTTTGGTCTTCCCACAGCAAATCCTCATCTATTTGCAGGTCGTCCCAGAAAAATCCGTCCGGTTCCGATGCCGACAGCAGTTTATCCGGCGGTTTTATAATTCTTTGTGTTTGAACGTTTTTTATCTCTATTTGTCTGTCCTGCGGTTGTTGAACTTGTTTTGATCTCAACACTGTGATCTTACTATCAATTTCATCGATTAATGAATTTTGTTTAACCAAAAGTTTGCTAATTGTCACGTCAGGTAGGTGTTCTTCGGAAAGATGGCTGTCATCTTCCGAGATTTTGGGAGAATAGTGCTCTGTTTTTTCTTCTACCTCATCTCCCGAGCTCACACAGCCCTCATCGCTCTCGTCTGACTGTATAACGTCAGGTTTGACCTCGTAGATATTGTAATCTACGTGGATTTCAGTTAGTCGTACCTGGTCATTATCGCCAAATTCATCTCGCCCCTCCTCGTAACATGCGCCTCTGTTTTCAATAGGACTAGCGTCGCTGGGGTTAGCTACTTCAAAAAGTTCATTTGGACAAGCCTGCCGTTCAGGTACAGAGCTTTTCGTTTCAAAAACGCTAATTTCTTGCGGGCTGAGAAGCGTCAATTTCTGTCCGCTCTCCCCATTAGCACACTTCCCATACAATCCTCTATAACTTTTCAGTTCGTCGTACATCCGACCGAACTGACCTAACCACACCTCCTCACGTTCCGCATTTCCCTGCTCAATAACGGAAACTTATTCGAGATCGGCTGTATTACGTCCGCTGGTGACTCATACTCTACTGAAACTTGCGTATCCGTTGTTGCATTAACAGCGTCCGCTTCCTTCTCCCCTACCGGTACACTAATATCATTATTACTTTTACGAGCAGTGACGCAGTGACAGATGCGTCGACTGCCGCTTCCAGCTCGGTTATCATTACTCTAGGTGCGTCGCTCTCTTTACTCTCTCGCACATTCTCCCATCGCTGAGTTATCCTTTCGGATTTATCATAGCTGTATTGCTAGGTTTTCGTTTGGGCCGCCATGGTCTCCCCACGCCCGCTGGTCCACTAACGGGCGCGGCTAGTTGTTTACCTCACTAATTCCGACAGACCTGTTGCTACCAGACTGCCGTGATGTATCATCCCGCTCCTGTCTACTATCATTCCCCAAAGGACCACGTACCATATTTACTTGATACTGGCCCCTATCACTTCTACAGTTGTGGTTATTGTTACTATGACCATTATTGTTACAGTGCTTTGCATTGCTATTACCATGGTGGTTGCTATTATTATTGCCATGGTTATTGTTATTGTTCTGGTTGTGACTATGGTGGTGATTGTTACCATTACCACGGCTTTTAACATTTTCGCGGTTATTCCGCCAATTGTCTTCGTCTTCTACTTTCTCTAAAAACGCAGCAATCGTCCTCGAACTACTGCCGATGTATCTCTTGGAGTCATCTGGAAGCTTCTGTCACAGCCCACAGATAATCTCCGATTCAGTTTTCCGATCGCGAAAATATTCCAATATGCGGATCCAGTTTTCACAAAATTCTTTCATGGAGCCGTGCGTGTTGACATCGTAGGGCCTCGACACTACGAAATCGCGCCATACACACTCTTGTTTCTGCTCTGACCAATACTGTTTCAAGAATGCATTTTTGAACTCTTGAAACGTCATGTTTGTTATATCGAGGTTTAAGCCCCATCGCTTAGCCTCGCCAGCTAACACGTCGATTACTGCATTTATTTTTCTCTTGTCTATCCGTGATTCTGGCAATATCCTTTCACAATTTTTAATGAAGTCGGTAGCGTGCAGTCCACCCTGCTTTTTGAGGGGATCGAAACGCTCCTCTTTCGCTAATATTTCAGCACTGTGTGCGTGGTATGACACATAGTGCTGAATTTCTCCTAATCGTTTCTCTAACTCATTTATCCTGGCAAGAGGTAACTGATAATGTTTCCACCTAGTGCTTCTTTGTATTACACACAACCAATTGTCTGTTTACTTTAGCACCTAAATCGGATACTGAAGTCTGTAAACTCGTTATTTTCCCTACATTCTCTTCTCGAGCTACTTTCACTTTTTTTAGCTACCTTGCTCTATATTGTGCGACCAACAGTCTCTACCAGTTTCTGTTCGATCCTCCCTACTTCAGTTTCAAAACGACTATTTATGTCTCCTATCTTTGTTTGGGCTTCCTCCATGTCACGCTTGAGATTACCGATTTCGGTACTCAAGGCTACTAATTCTGCTCCAATTTTATCTACCTTTGTGTTAGCAATTCCAATATTACCGTTAACAGTTTTAATTGCTTTATTCTGGTCATCTATTTTTGCTGATTGGGCATCGATTTTACTGATTAACAAACTGAACAAATCTTTTATATTTCCGGAAAACACAGGTTGCAACACCGGCTCTGTCTTATTTAATTTCTCGTACCGTCATCAATAGGTTCTGTTTTACTTTTTATTCCGTATTCCGTAGCATTTGAAAGTGCCTGGAATTCCATTTCTGCCATTGTTCGATTTTCAACAGCAGCGTCTGTGATGCTAGCCACCGAACTATGAACAATGGGTCCCACTTCCTGTGTCGTGCATTTTTCGACCGATTGTTCCGCATTTGGTACAATCAAATTACTCGTTTCGCCTAAATTTTCATGTTGCCCAGTTTGCTGATTACTATGACATTTAAATGTGCGGCTTATTTCTGCCGCTTACTTTTATTTTTCGTGAGCGACTTTGTTTGTAGCAACAAGTTATTATTCGCTACAAAACTGCGCAATGCAAATTCGTGCCCAGAACAATACCAAACATATTGTCCTGCCAACTGCGTCGCCACGTGTAACCTCCCTCTTACTAATCGGCCTATAGTGCTTGCGATATATAATGTGACCGTGGATCGCGTGTATGCCTGATGGATGTTTTTTAATTTCCCGAAGAAGTGATACCGTTAAGTAGGAGGAAAGTGTACAACCGACCCTTCCGATGGAAAGTCTATTAAAAATAAAAGTAATTAAACCGAACAGGGCTATAATTTGGAAAAATGAAAGTTATTTTGTGTATTCACTCACGAACAACACTGGACAGAAAGGGGTACCACTGATCGTGAATCCAAAAGTTACACTAATGAACGAAAAGCAAGTAATTAACGGTCGCCAGACCACTAGGGCAGTTTACATCCAAAATCCTGTACAAGATGGTGGGAAAGAAAAACATGTATTATCAAACACTGACGTGGCAACTAAAGGTTGCCATGTCCTTTTTTGACACGAATGATAAAGAAAACTGATAAGTCACTTTTACGATATGTTTGGTATTAAATTTTGAAAAAGGCGATTGACTAATGATTTTAAAATATGCAATTAAACTGTATGTTAGTACTGAACTTCGTTACGTGAACAATGACTTTCAATGACCTCAACATAACGTCATCAAGGAAATTTAGGAAAAGAATCAAGCACTTTTTACTTTGCCGTTACTTATTTTTGCAAATTGGATTTCATATTATTGTCTGAACAACTGAGCCTTTTTTTACCGACTTGAACAGAATTAAATACTAGAATACGTACCAAACTAAACACCCATGTGCTCCAAGCTGTATGTAAGATAAATAAAACTCCCACACTCTTAATTTGTGCATTTCTTTAGATTTGGATTTTTTCCAGTGATTGATTCTCAAACTTGAAAAATGAAATTACTTTACTTTAGTCATATACTGAAGCCTCTGTTGTACAACATTTAATTGAAAGTTGACTGAGGCTAAAATTCTTAAAAAAGAAATTATTCATTAATAAACTGGCTGTAACTATTCAATTTGTTTCTTATGACACTCAGTTAGCATATTAGGAAAAAAAGGAACAAGGATTCTGCTTGGTAACAATGTCTGGGGCAAATGAGGACACAAGCGCACTGAGTTTAACTGATTATTATTTAAATAAATCTTATCAATCAAATCACATTCAGTTGTGCTGCTATGTTAGCCGTTAATACTTTCTACCAATGAACAGTCTTACTTCAGTGCTGTGCATACGACGAAACTCGGAGCCGACGACGAAACTGTGTTGCTGGAACTGCTGTTGTTATTGAAGACGGTAGCATATTGTGGAGCCACGGCCAATTATAGGAACTGGCAATCGTGATTAATACAGCCTCCTCCGCCCGTCCACTGTCCGTACTCCTGCTCTAGACATCTGGCCGGCGATCGTACATGATGCCGCCGAAATTGGTACTCTCTGCTGTGAGAACGTTAACACCACACTTCCGCACACTACAAGCGCTGGAACCCGTCTCTCGCTCTCTCCGCGCGCTCTGCGCAACAACTCCCTACCCAAAGATTTTACAACGCACAAGCACTGCTGTTATCGTTGCTAGTCGATGCAAATACCAATTCGTTTGGCTTTTTCCCAGAGCTTATAAGTTTCACAGTAAAACACAGATAAATACAATGAAACGTCCACAGACCTACCTAAATGTACACATACAGTGAAGCAATGTTCTTACTTATTAAAAGAAAGCATTTAAATTACAAACATGGCAATTCGGTAACGAGACACCACCTGAGCAGCGTTTGAACTACATGGGTGGAACGAATCGAGATATTAATAAAGTACCGCAAGATCGAAGAGGTAGAAATGATCAAGCAAGACCTAACAACGGAAGAAACGAGGACAGAGCAGGCGGAGGATAAGAGAGAGGGAGAGGTGACAATCAGAACGGGAACGAAAACTAACACGCGTATGCTGAGGTTCGCACACACATGAGACAGCGGCTAGGGACAACTAGCTGGTGTGGACAGCAAAGGACATGTCATAGTAGTTACGGAACTAGACGCGTAAGTAGACACGATTACAAGACTAAATAGAAAGGAGTTGTCTACCAACATTAACGACAACACGAAGCGATTTGCAGATAAAAGCGGGCGGCAATAATGAGTACGGATAGTTGGAGTCAACTGACACGGAAGCGGATAGAAGAAGGCAGAGAATGTGCTCCCTGCAGTGAAGCTGACGCCACGCTTTTCGTCTAACAGATGACTTTAGCAACGGACAAGGGAGTGTTGCAGCCAGCAGGAGTGACGCCATACTGATAAACACAGAACAACATAGATTATGGGCGTTTCCACGCAGATGCGCCGAGGGTTTTTACGACCGACAGGAGACAGACGTATGACAAGCTCAGGTCCATGAGGCAGAAGTAGAGAGTGGTAACAGAGTACGGCAGGAAAGTACGCACGAAGAAGGCGACGAATATGAAGAAAGAAGTCATGAGATCTGTAGTATGCATGAGGTGCAACTACGCAACAAATTTTCAACGAAATGAAGTTGTAGGCATCGGTAGATGCGCACTTAGCGAGGTGGATTGCTAACTGTTGGGGTCCGGATTCGAGTCCCGGCAGGATCGAATATTTCCTCCAGTCGTGGACTGGGTGTTATGTTGTCCTTAAGTTGGTATCGTGACAACTGACATTCCGCTGTTGAGATGGCTGGGTGAGCACTTCCTGAAAGCCAGTAACCAATAAATTGTAAAAAAAACAAAGCGAATCTGAAATTTAAGGAAGGGAGAATTAAGTTTCGAGAGCTAACGTAAGAATCAGTCGCCAGTTGAAGCTGGGCTTAGTCAAACGACAGCAAGATAGTTGAAGATACCAAAGCCAACCTGTAACAAAATTTGGAGGGAACGAAAGTAGAGAGATACGATAGTAAATGGTACGGTTTATGGGAGGCAGAATCGTTAGATATCGCCGGCCGAAGTGGTCGAGCGGTTCTAGGCGTTTCAGTGTGGAACTGCGCGACCGCTACGGTCGCAGGTTCGAAATCTGACTCGGGCATGAATGTGTGTGTCGTCCTTAGGTTAGTTAGGTTTAAGTAGATCTAAGTTCTAGGGGACTTCAGATGTTAAGTCCCATAATGCTCAGAGCCATTTGAACCATTTTTTTTCGTTAGATATCGAAGCCTTGGAAGAACCTGCGTGAGTAGAACCTAGTACTGAGGAAGGTGAAAGTAGAGAAGGAAACAATGAAGGGGGCGGAGGAGTATTACAGAAACTGGAGAAAGAAGACGGAGGAGGAATGAGGAAGAGATAGACTAAATCATAGCGGCAGAAAAAAATGGCTCTGAGCACTATGGGACTTAACTTCTGAGGTCATCAGTCTCCTAGAACTGAGAACTACTTAAACCTAACTAACCTAAGGACATCACACACATCCATCCCCGAGGTAGGAATCGAACCTGCAACCGTAGCAGTCGCGCGATTGCGGCAGTATGCATGGTTTCCAGCTACATGGTGGTACTGTTCCTCATACGTCATGCACTAGCGCCCTCTCCTGCCGTAGTAATTGGTAATGTTGTGTCCGATTCACTTTTCTTGGTGACTCAACTTGTACTAAATGTGATACAGCGTTGTACATAACGGTTCCGTATTCGAATCGAGAGGTTGCCGACGTGGTGTTTTCTTACGGAAAGGTAAAAGGCAATGGGGGATGGGCAGCAAGGATGTATCAGGAGACCTATCGCCGCCGACAACAATCACAGCATTCAACGTCTGCAACAGTGTTTCACCGTTTGTCGACACAGGATCGTTTTAGGAAGAAGGAAATCATGAAGGACCTACTCGAAATGTTCGGACACCAGAATTGGAGGACAATGTGATTAACACTATAGAAGGTGACCAGAATGTCAGTTCTAAGCAGTTGGCTCACCATTACGGGGTAAACCAGACGACTGTGTCGAAAATCCTTCATGACAATTATTTCTATCCTTATCAATTGCCGGCCGAAGTGGCCGTGCGGTTAAAGGCGCTGCAGTCTGGAACCGCAAGACCGCTACGGTCGCAGGTTCGAATCCTGCCTCGGGCATGGATGTTTGTGATGTCCTTAGGTTAGTTAGGTTTAACTAGTTCTAAGTTCTAGGGGACTAATGACCTCAGCAGTTGAGTCCCATAGTGCTCAGAGCCATTTGAACCATTTTGAACCTTATCAATTACAGTGTGTGCAGGGCTTACTAGCGACAGACTTTCCATATCGGGAGCCGTTTTGTCACCGGTTTCTCCACCAGGCAACCATGATTGTTGGATTTGTGTCATCTATCCTACTCACAGATATGGCCACCGTTACGTGGAGTGGTATCTTTAACTTTCATAACACTCATCTGTATGGTATGGTATGGTGACAGCGAACTATCAGCATCGGTGCAACCGGAATGTGTTAGATGCGATAATTGGCGACCATATTTTCGGACCAGTCTTTCCACGTGCCGTAGCAGGCTGGAACTAGCGGTGTTTTTGTGGGTGACTTTCTCTCCCCTGCTGGAAGAAGTGCCATTGTTGATTTGAAGGGTTATGTGGCTGCTAGATGATGGTGCTCCAGCCCACTTCAATGTTAACGTCCGGATCCATCTCAGTCGAGTCTTCCCTGATTGATGGATCGGACGAGGGGGTCCAGTTACATGGCCTGCTCATTCACCAGATCTCAACCTATGATATTTCTGGCTATGAGGCGATCTCAAATATACTATGTATGCAGAGCCCATTCCAGATGTGGAGACACAGAAGCAGCGTATTCATGCTACCTTTGACACTGTTCAGATGCAGTCTGGCCGATGTGAACATGTGAGACAGAACATGCTAGGCACATACACAAATGCGTTGCGCCAGAGAGAAACCATTTTCAGCACAACTGTGGCTGCATGGTACAGCACGTATTAGACCACACTCTCTGTAACAATGTATGCTTGAATAAATGGCCTCAAGCATGAAAAGCGTGAATTTCCGGATATAAGTTCATTAGACCTTCTTTGTTTTGTATCCTCTCATCGATCAATACCTAGTTTGTACACAGTGGAAAAAATCACCCTGTAGATGCTCCCATGCAATACTTAAGGACGAGATAGATAAAGTAATACAACCAAGAGGTGGGGAGGGGGTCCAAACTCTCTCCCTCAGAGCAAAGAAAGGCTTATAGTCGCCCACATTAAAATATGCCAGTTATTGGTTATAATGAATATGATGTTATGTATGGGCTGTTGAACACTTACAATCATATATTGCAAAGTTTTCAGCAGAGAGAAGAGAAATGATGTCAATAAAGAAGTGTCCACACTAGCTCCACATGAGCTGCACTGACCTGTGCAACACCATGTTGGTGCATCTAGGGAACTGATACGTTCGTGCATGGCTCGACTTTTAAGGCGTATATCGTTTTCCATTGTTATTCATGCGCGCCAATGACTTACGAATACCGTGCTCGATTCTGTGCAGTTCAGCGCTGCTCTGTGCCACACATTTAGCCCAGTTCCCACTTGGGCTGCCATGTGGCAAAACCACACAGCAGGGCCTTGGTGGCCATGGAAACGCCGTCAGGGGCGTGGCACAGCCGGCTCTGTATCGCGGTTTGCCCATGTCGAACCGCTGCCACTGCCGCCTGCCGCGCCGTAGGGCTGCACTGCCAATCGCAGAACGCAATGAGCGTAACGTCAGGCACACAATCCCAGCCATACGAACTTCTGCCGAAGCGCTGGCATGGAAGTGGCGGCAGCTATGAAATACTTATAATCCGATTTCAAGAAAACTATTTGGTGAAAAAATTTGATGCTTCGGCATCTTACAGCCTCATATCTTCTCTCGATAAAGGACTGAATTTCTTTTCGTTATTCGTCGTGGCTACTTGCTGTATCGCATTTATGTAAACCACGACATCAAATTTTAATGAGCGTGCAGAGATAAAAAAGCACTGCGTGGACTTTTCGTATATAGGCAATGCTGTACATCATTGCATATGAAAGCTAGTCAACATACCGAAATTGTTTTTAAAGTTGAAAGCAGAACGTGCGGTGGCCACAAGCAGGTCGCTCGCAACGCGACCGATACTTCGCCCTGCTTGTCGTAAACCATGTGGTTGAATCAGCCCCAATTTCGTGGTTTTTTGCAAATGATAACTTGTAAAGAGTCATATATTTCGTCGCATGATAAACATTCAAAATTTGTTTATCTTTCCGAGATGTGAAAGTAACTACAGATTTCCAAATGGATCGATGAATTTTTTAAACGTCATTTAATAGCATGTGAAATGACAATTATAGTGACATGAAACACGTTAATGATTACAATACTCGAGATAGACCTACAGAAGTTAAACCGAAACTGATTCGATGGTACGTCATGAGATGTAATTTGCTAAGTATCAACAGCTATTGATTATTTCCTTTGGTAAGTTATAAACGCTTTTTTCTTGCTGCAGTGTACTTTATTTGTTCAAGACGCGTTTCGCCTTTTACTGTAAGGCATCTTTGGTGGAATTTAGAGTGATTCAATTTTGTTTTGATATGTGATACTTAAAGATTATAAAACAGTTCACATCTTATTTGTTGTTTTACGTGAATAAGTGATTACTTACAGTTAATCGAGTTTTTGGCGGACATGAGCATCACCTCTCACCTGATCACCACATATTTATATTCGCTCTTTTTTCTTCTGTAACTAGCCGGCCGCTGTGGACGAGCGGTTCTAAGCACTTCAGTCCGGAACCGCGTAGCTGCTACGGTCGCAGGTTCGAATCCTGCCTTGGGCATGGATGTGTGTAACGTCCTTAGGTTTGTTAGGTTTCAGTAGTTCTAGGGGACTGATGACCTCAGACGTTAAGTCCCATAGTTTTGAGAGCCATTTGAACCCTCTTCTGTAACTACCTGGAGATATCACCAATTAGCGCAAAGAACGCGAAAATTGTACAGAAAAATCTTGTCACCTTGTAACCTTGTAACCTCGTAAGTGATTTTATAGTGCGAGCTACAGCCTGCGGGCAAATGAGAGGAAACGCAGATGCCAGCCAAAAATTCTATTAACTGTAAGTAACAATTTTTTCACGTAAAAAATACGACCTGAACTGTTTCATAATCTACAAATATCAAAAAGATTTCACTAGAAGTATCTTGAAGTAAAATTCGAAAAGCATCTAGGACAAATAAAGTATATCACAGGAAGAAAATTACATTTGTTATTTACAAAACGAATATTTCTGTGCTTGCTGCAAGTGATGGCCACGTAAACAAACTTCTTATTAATTATTTCGTTTTGCCTTAAGAAATTTTGTTTATTTTCCACGTTTAGAATACTTAATAATTACGTATAATAACACCAGATTGCCAATTACTCTTTCCAGCTTCGCTAAAACAGTCTTTAGAGTCAAGATGTATAGCCTTTGATAAGTCGATTTCTCTTACCGAATGATTTAAATCCCCCATCGAATCTTTGTGTCAAACACCTTGGCATAAAGTACCAAATATAATATTATATGAATCGTTTTCAATATCCGTAAAGTCTCACTGTTCTCAGTCTTGCAAGCAGTTATGAAGGACCAGTCATAATAATGGGTTTCACAGTTACGACTTTAGGCGTTATAATTCAATTGCCGATTCGATATTTGGTTGCCAAAATACTATATTTATTTCTTGATTAACCTGCTCTCCTCGACACAAGCGGTAATTAAATATAGTTTCATTCGATGTTAGTGCATCCTTTAATACGCCTGCGAATTCTCACATGACATCTGAAGTCAGCGGAAAAGCCTCCACTGGGCAAAAAACGTATGGCAGCATACCTAAAACTGCGTTACGTTTGCCACCGATGACTTCTACACAGTTTGAAAACTCCCAGCGAATTCTAAAGTCATAGATAATACGTAACCAGTCATTGGTTGTTGCTTCATGAAGGAATACATGTCTTACAGAAAATTCTACAAATGGCAGAATGGCCAAAACAGTAATTAAGCTTTATCATTTACTGACAGTCACCATAAGAAAACTACATTCAAGTTGTAACTTTTCCCTAACATAAGGCTTTTAGCAGAGACTAATAGAGTTGCATACACAAATATATCACAAGTATATGTGCTAGAGGCTATATTAAACAAATATTCTTGTAATGTTTACACAACTGACATACCTAATGGAAAGTGATGTTATTTGCTGTTGGGCTGCATTAACAATAAATACAATTCGTCTGTGTGTTGATACAGTGCTCCACACAGCCTATCCTGTATAGGCCTCTTCAGCTCTACGTAACTACGGCATTCTACATCCATTCTAATCTGCTTACCGTTGGTAAGCCTTGATGTCTCTCTACATTTTACCCTCCATTACCAAACTGGCGAGTCCTTGATGCCTCATACTATGTCCTGTCAACTAACTCCTCTTGTAGACAAGATGTGCCATAATTTCCTGTTCCGTCTCTACTTAATTCAGTACCTCTTCTTTAGTTATACGATCTTCCTCTCTAATCTTCGGCATTCTTATTTACCACCACGTTTTGAGAACGTCCATTGCCTTCTTGACAGAACCGTTCGCCGTTCACGTTTCACTTACATACAAGACTACACTCCACACAAATACCTTTATAAAATAGTACTCAACCATTAAAAATTATGTTCGATGTGAACAAATTTTCTTTTTCAAAACCGCTCTTCTTGCTATTGACAGTCTGAGTTTTATATCCTTTCTACTTCTGCCTTCTCAATTACAGCTTCCCTTTCGAATCACTGAATTCTTAGAACTGCAGTTTGGTTTCAGTACAGGTTGCAGATAATCTTGTGTCCCTGTGTTTTATCGTTGATACCCCCAGAGCTTCAAAGAGTGTCTTTCAGTTAGTATATTCAAAACCTTTCTCTATATATGGAAACGCTATAAACACAAGTTTGCCTTTCTTCAGTCTCTCTACTTAGCTAAGTGGTAGGGTCAGTATTGCCTCTCGTGTTTAGCATTTCACAGGAATCTAACATTGTGCTCATATTAGTCTCCGCCTCTCCTCTTTACATATTCCTTCCACCTTCTAGCCTTCTCTTATTTGCTTAGTCGTGGCTTGCCAAATGTTCTCTTGACCGTCGCTCCTTCTCGGAGCAAAGGTTTCTTTCTTCTTTCTTATTTAATGTCGGCACCTATGTTTTCCAAGTGCAAAATCGCTGTTGAGATTTTGGACTCTCGGTCAACATCATTTTTAGACATCTCTATTCCCCATGGCCTACTTTATTTGCTGCATTTTTATATTTTCTCTTGTCAGTTAAATTAAACGTACCATGATTTATCCAAGGATTTCCGCAGTACCTCTTTCCCATTTACATCCTCTGTTGCATTCGCCACTTCTTCTTTCAAAGATATCCGTTCGTATTGTAATGTACTCATTACTCTGTTTCAGTCAGTCGTTGCCTTATGGTACCTTTAAGTTTATCGAAAAACTCTGTGTCTTAAGTTACTCAGGTTCCACGTCCTTTATCTGCTCCCGTTTACTGTCACTTTATTGGTAAACTACAATTGGTAACAAATAAATTATCAGCGGTCTGCGTCTGCTCCGGGAAATTAGTCACAGTTTAAAATCTGGTTTCGAAAACTCTGTTCCAAATATGTGTTATTCTCTCATTATTCTTGAGCAAAGTACTGGCGATGATTCCGTTATGGTCTGTGCAGAATTCCATCAGGTGGCTTCCCCTTTCATCCCTTCCCCCAAGCCTATATTTTCTTACTATTTTCTCTTCCTATGCCTGCTACCGTAATCCAGTCTCTCATCACATTTTAAACTTTTGTCTCGCTTAACTATCTGAATGATCTCTTTTATCGCGCATTGCTTGAATCTGTTCGTCACCTGTGGTGTAGGTAGGCATATAAACTTTTATCACAGTGGTGTGAGTGTTAGCGTTATGTCTATCCTGGTAATGATAATATTAATGGCAGTTTAGATATGGAGCTGAGTGTTGTGATACTACTTCATTGGTAGTTTCAATAGCTAACACGCACATAGTGATTAGAATACATGATCTTAGCATAGTAAATATTGAGGATCAAGTGTCAGACATTTTTAATTATAAATAAATGCCTATCAGATAATACGTAATGTATTATCATTATAGTAAACTCCGTTTGGATACAGCAATTTGCAGTAGTAAAAGCTGTTATGAAAGTAACAATAAGTTTCTGTTCTGGGGCTATCGGTTTTCTAAATGAGATAGTGAACAATCATGGGCGGTAGTCATGAAATCTGCTTATGGTGAAATAAGAAAACACGAGTACCGAATTATGTGAATGTAAAGAAAATAAAGATTGGTATGTCTTCACACAACTTCGTCTTTCCTTCATGTAGGTTCACGGTACAGTTAATCAAACGCACGGGCGTTTCGGTGGGTCCCGACCCATACCTCAGTGGCGGTCCGTCATTGGCTACCGCTAGCGTCTGCCGCTTCCATATGGGAACGCCAGTTCCGCGAGCCGCCGCGTCACCGCGGAATACTCTTGCCGCTGCCGTTGCAGCGCGCCGGTGAGAAAGCGGCTTAAATTGTCGATATATAAGTTGAGCTACGGCTCTCTACTTGCTATCGCTACAGGTCGTGTTGACTTCTTAAGTTTACGACTGCTGGAACCTTCAATGAACGAACAGGTGTAGCACTATAATAACGCGGCGAACTCATGTGTCAACTGAAAAATAAATAGCGTAATGTGTGTATTTGAACATATACAACTCTTTGCTCTATGCTTTCACATAACCTTGTCACCTCTGTGAGTAATTTATACCGTATCTGCCGATTATCTGCTAGCACACATGCCCAAAGTTGCATCAACGTGGTGACAAAATTCTCCTTTTTGCTTTCTATGCACCTCACTCTCCATTGAGGTCGAAGCTTTCGGCGTTAAGGGCGATGTTAATCATCTTTGGCTGTCACAGGAGGTATGAAGGAACTACGAAACCAGTACAGTACATGATGACCTCTGGAAATGAAAGCAAAGGGGTTCTGCTATGGAAAGAAATGGCACACCGGACTATAAATCTTGGTTATCAAGCCGTATGGAAGGCGACAGTCAAGTTGGTATCCCACCGCTGTCCGGGGCGTCTCCTGAAACGGCTTCGCTGGCCAACGCGGCTGAACACGAAGCGGGGCGCATCACTCAAAACAATTCTACACCAGCCAGTGAGTTTGCAGGCTCTCAGGACGACATTCAGCAACTCTAACAATTAATGCCAAGCAGAATACTTTATTGCAGAAGGGTCGGATGTGGACCAATGCCTTATTAACTTACTCCGTTTATGACGCTCTTACTGTGAATAAATCATGTAATTTTTCTGAAATTGTAACCATTTGTTTGTCTGTACATGTACATCACAACCACAGATTTGCGCCCCATTTGGATAATTCCTTCGTGGTGCGTCGCTTTCATTATTTTTTTTTTTTGTTTCAGTGTGTATGTTAATTTGTTTGGATCATTGACTTAAGTTCAGTTGAAATGGATGTAAAAGTTTATTTTTTGTGTGGGTCTGAGACTGGCAGTATGTGTGATGTCCAATAGCCGGAAATTTATATCGACTTCTATCGATATCTAGAGCTGAGCAATTGCGTCTGAGATGACTAAAACTGGAAACCTGGAAACATGAGAAATATGGCTGAAGCAACTTAGAGGTTACCAAGAAATTAGAAGGCTTATAATGCCTTAGATTTAAGACTGCCTCAGAGTTCCGTACGTAGTGATGTAACAATTTTATACCTAGTACCTATATTAGAGCTATTTCCAATGGCATAGCAACATCCGGAGGTTGCCTCGTTCGGTCAATGACAAATCACTGTGGGTGTAGGTTTGTTTGCATAAGGATTAAGGACGAATAAGTCTGTGTAAGTTTTAAAACATTTCGTTACACTGATAGGGAGAAGGGATTTGCAATATTTAGCGTGACTGAGTTTCAGTTCACCTGAAGTGATATTTCACAATAAGGTTTCTTATTTATGTTTTGGATGAGTGAAGTGTTATTAAAATGATTGTTTTAATTTAATAATGCAAACCTTACATGATAATAAAAGTAAATTTTGTGTCATTCATTTAATATTGAGGTTAGGAGATTAGCATTTAAATATACCATGAATAATTTGGTTTTAGTGGTCTTTTAAATGCGTTAAAAATAAGGATGATCCTCCAGAAGACAGACCCTTTGTGAAAGAAAGTACTTTAAGAGTGGAAATGTGACTTCATAAACGAATACTGCGTTTGAGAGAAGCCATGGAAGTAGCTGAAGACACTAGGGGTCTGACGCTACAAAACTTTAAGGACTGCTTTTGAGAGAACAATTGAAATTTATCAACAGCTGGATGTCTCACTCTTGGATCTCCGGGAGATTAAGATACGAAAGAACAGAACAAACTACGGGATGTGTGATCCTGAAGAGTAATACCAAGGGACGGTCTTCATCCCATTTTTAGATTGTATAACAGAGTTAAAGTTTGCAGAAGGTAAGGAAGTGCTGTTTGGATTTTCTTCACTTTTCCTGATTTCAACCAGTGAAGTACTCTTAAATAGTGAAGAATGATAAGAGCTGAAGGCCTTAATTGAATTCTCCATGGAAGATATGGGATGTGGAGTTGAAGATGTTCTTGCTAAAATACATTTACGGAAAAGGAAATCTAAGAAAGAGGGTTCCAGATCTTCATCTGCCATGGAAGCACAGCAACCAGGCAACGAAGACATGTAGCCAAATATGAACAACCTTCTGAAGACATTGATCACACTTCTCTAACTACAGCCAAAGCAGAGGGCATTTTCTACTTTCAACAGAATAGGGACCTAGCTGTGAAATACAACAGGATTGGCAAGTTCTTAAGTTTATTATATCACATCACGTCATATAACAGTTATTAAACTATCATTTGTAAATATTTACAAGTACTAAAAACAAATAGTGTATTCTGCTGTATGAGTTGAATTAAGTTGATAGCTGTGCTTCATCCTTTCTAGGAATACTAAATGAACTACCCTCTCGTCCATTCATCGTCCAGTATCTATTACGTCATTGAAGGTTATAGACAACCTCTCTAAGAGATAGAAGAATCTGGATATGTCATTATAAGGAAGATACTTATTATTTTCTGTCCTTTTCTTTTACTTTTAATAATTTGAAGCTTCGATTTATTTATTTATTGGTTTCTAGAATAATGTACTTGGTATGGATGTCGTCAATACTTCGCCCAGTGCCTCTTATATTTAGTTCTAAAACTTTCAGAAAGACTAATTTTGAGGCTGACTAACGATTTGTCTCTTTACTCTAATGCGTGTCAAATATTGCAGGATAATTTCGTTCCAGATCAACTACGCTGAGAAAGCAAGCATTTGAAATGGCCCGTCGAATAACATGCAGTTTATAGAGAACAAATACTAGCGATTTATGTCAGCACCATTTGCGTCGGAATTTTTATATTACAGTGTTTCATGTTCATTCCTTTGTATCGGTAACGGCTGAATTCTGTGGCCGAGCGGTTCTAGGCGTTACAGTCTAGAACTGCGCGAACCGCTACGGTCGCAGGTTCGAATCCTGCCTCGGGCATCGATGTGTGCGATGTCCTTAGGTTAGTTAGGTTTATGTACACTACTGGCCATTAAAATTGCTACACCACGAAGATGGCGTGCTACAGACGCGAAATTTAACCCACAGGAAGAAGATGCTGTGATATGCAAATTAGCTTTTCAGAGCATTCACACAAGGTTGGCGCCGGTGGCGACACCTACAACGTGCTGACATGAGGAAAGTTTCCAACCGATTTCTCATACACAAACAGCAGTTTACCGGTATCGCCTGGTGACACTTTGTTTTGATGCCTCGTGTAAGGAGGAGAAATGCGCACCATCACGTTTCCGACTTGGATAAAGGTCGGATTGTAGCCTATCGCGATTGCGGTTTATCGTATCGCGACATTGCTGCTCGCGTTGGTCGAGATCCAATGACTGTTAGCAGAATATGGAATTGGTGGGTTCAGGAGGGTAACACGGAACGCTGTGCTGGATACCAACGGCCTCGTATCACTAGCAGTCGAGATGACAGGCATCTTATCCGCATGGCTGTAACGGATCGTGCAGCCACGTCTAGATCCCTGAGTCAGCAGATGGGGACGTTTGCAAGACAACAACCATCTGCACGAACAGTTCGACGACGTTTGCAGCAACATAGACTATCAGCTCGGAGACCATGGCTGCGGTTACCCTTGAGGCTTTGACGCTGCATCACAGGGAGAAGCGCCTACGATGGTGTACTCAAAGACGGACCTGGGTGCACGAATGGCAAAACGTCATTTTTCCGGATGAATCCAGGTTCTGTTTACAGCATCATGATGGTCGCATCCGTGTTTGGCGACATCGCGGTGAACGCATATTGGAAGCGTGTATTCGTCATCGCCATACTGGCGTATCACCCAGCGTGATGGTATGGGGTACCATTGGTTACACGTCTCGGTCACCTCTTGTTCGCATTTACGGCACTTTGAACAGTGGACGTTACATTTCAGATATGTTACGACCCGTGGCTCTGTCCTTCATTTGATCCATGCGAAACCCTACATTTCAGCAGGATAATGCACGACCGCATGTTGCAGGTCCTGTACGGGCCCTTCGGGATACAGAAAATGTTCGACTGCTGCCCGGGCCAGCACATTCTCAAGATCTCTCACCAACTGAAAACGTCTGGTCAATGGTGGCCGAGCAACTGGCTCGTCACAATACGCCAGTCACTACTCTTGATGAACTGTGATATCGTGTTGAAGCTGCATGGGCAGCTGTACCTGTACACGCCATCCAAGCTCTGTTTGACTCAATACCCAGGCGTATCAAGGCCGTTATTACGGCTAGAGGTGGTTGTTCTGGGTACTGATTTCTCAGGATCTATGCACCCAAATTGCGTGAATATGCAATAACATGTCAGGTCAAGTATAGTATATTTGTCCAATGAATACCCGTTTATCATCCGCATTTCTTCTTGGTGTAGTAATTTTAATGCCCAGTTGTGTAGTTCTAAGTTCTAGGGGACTGATGACCTCAGTAGTTAAGTCTCATAGTGCTCAGAGCCATTTGAACCATTTTTTTTGATTAGCAAGAAAACATCGTGTGTCATCTCACCGGCTGTTCCTGGGTTGTGTCTGCCACGTGCTTCGACCCGCTGGCAAGTTGCACGTGCCAACAAGATCTGCCGCTGGCATATTACCTTGGATTGGTGTCTACTCAGTTTGGCTTGCATTGAATGCAAGTCAAATGCATTGAACTTTTCGCTCGCTAGGAACTTGTTGGACCACGTGGTTACGGACATCCTATAAGCTTCGCTATTGACATGGAGACTGTGTTCTTTATTTGTACAACTGCTTTAGACTAGTAGTAAAGGTTCCATGTTGCCATTTCAGTGGCAGTAGTTGTCTTTTTTGTCTCTATCTTTTTTTTCTAAGTCCGTCTGTGATCTTTGGTAGCCATCCTTATTGCTAATGTGTTGAGTGCTCAGTATTTTTGGTGGTCCTGTTTTCACTACACTGTGTTCATAAAATCTCTGATGAGGTTGATTTTTTTTGGAAGGATCTATCTGGATTTAAAATCATAAGGTGAGTTACGGAATTGTTCTAAAAAGGTAAATGTAAATGGTGCCATAAATCAGAGACTTTTAGAATACTTCAGCTGTGTCATTGGCAACTGCCTACTGTGAGAATTAAGCCTGATATATTTCTGTGGAGGTCATTCTGTATTGTATTTTCGCTTAATAGTCGTGTTTTGAAATCACTTTAAGCTGCATAATTCATTGTATGGTTAACTGGGAGGAGGTCTTGATTTTGATTTGTCACTTAAGATTTTATGTAATTTATAAAAATATTTCCTAAACATTGTTGCACACCTCTCAACCCTGCACAACCACTCTTGCCACCACAGTATCACAATTTTCAGTTGATAAAATCTAGATTCCAAATCTAAGCGTTGAAACAGTTAATGACAGTTCAGCTGCTGATATTTTGCGATATTAATCCGAATGAAAATCTTGTACTTCAACATAGCTGAACCCCCCTCCTCCAGAAGAACTAATTATCTGCATCCTTGAACACGGCCTATTAACTCCCAGGTGGAAGTGAAAAAATACCGGAGCATGCTGCCAGAAGTCTCCCAAACGTTCGCAGAAAGCTGAACGTCACATAGCCTTAGGTCAATGTGACTATAACGACATATGCGTCTGGCCCCGCAACACAAGGCAGTTGAATGCACAGGAAGAGACGATGCATGTCAGTCAGCGAGCGCTGCGGTGGTGTTCTTTATTACAACATGACCCGGGGACAACATCTGGATGACAGTACGCGGGGACGAACCACCAGGAAACTGGGAAAAAGGACGAAATGTTACGGGTGTAGCCCAGTGGTTTGGCATTGCTCATAGCATTGTTTCACGTGGATAGGGAACCTTCCGAACCATGGGCACTGCTGCCCAAATGAGAGGAGATGGTGGAACACAATCAACAGCAGCAGCAGATGACCGCTAAACTGTGCAAGAGCCAAGAGGGGACGCACGTCTATCGGCATGTGCACTTGCTACCACATTAACAGGACTGCAAGGCAAGCCAACTCACGCTCCACATTGGCACGGTGACTGCATGGTAGTGGTCTTTATTCAGACGACCAGTACGTTCTGTTCTGTATACATCCGCATATCGGCGGCATCGTTCCTGATCGTGCCAAGAATATATGGACAGGACCAATGAGGAATGAGGTCACATGCTCTTCTTGGATGAGAGCAGATTCTGCCTGAGTAGTGGTTATAGACGTACCCTCATTTGGCGGGAGGCGTGAACACGTAATGCACACATTAACACTATCGTTCATTACCGTTTTGTTGGTCCATGTGTTGTGTGGGAAGACATAATGTTGCACCGACCAAAGATAGTACGACAGTGTACTTCTTCACCATGTGCGTCTTTTCAGAGATTCATTTGGCCCTGACTTCCTTTTACATGGGTGACCATTCGCAACTGCTTCGAACAGCGCATATGGAGGAGTTCTTGGAACAAGAGGATATTCGGCGAATAGACTTAACTCTCATTGAACACCTATGGGATGCGTTAGGGAAACGTACTGTAGCACGTCCACATGCTCCAACGACCATACAGCACTTGTCAACCTCGATAGTAGGGGAATGAAACGCCTTTCTACAAAAATTCATTACCGACCATGTGGCTGGCATGGGAGAACTTTGCAAAGCATGCATTGCAGTCCGTAGTGATCACACAGCCAATTAAGAACTGTGTCTCGCCTTTTGTAATGTCCAAGTGACCAGCATAAATCACGGTGACTTCATTATTGCAGTGTGTCGTAGCAACTTTAGATTTACTTCTGGAGGAGTTCGAGCGGATTCTGCAACACACAGGAAATTCAAAGAATCAAAAATGTTTAACTTGGAAGCAATGCGTGTCTACACTGTGTATTTGTTACTGTTGCTGAACACTACAACTGTTATGACTCGATACAATACAGAATGATAGTCACATCTCAATGTACAAAATACTCAGTTCTGTTAGGTCACAGCCGGATCTGAGCTAAGAGGACGCTGTCGTCGTAGGCGGGGATTACAGAGTGGGCTGAACGGCGCTGCGCTCTGACGTAAGCAAGCTCAGGCAAATGCGGCCTATGGAAACTCTTGATGGCGTGTCTACGTCGACATCTCCCTTTTCATTGTTGCGTCTGGCAGGGACTGTTGGTTGGTTGGTTGGTTGGTTTGTGGGATTGAAGGGACCAGACTACTAGGGCCATCGGTCCCTTTTTCCATGAACTTGAAATCCCCACAAGGAATAAAAACAAACAATGGAGATGACAAGAGACGACACAGGACAAGAAAGACACAGACAGAGACCAGACAAAAGGAATTAAAATCACACCGACTGTGACAGAGGTTGGCCGACCATAAAAACAAAAAAGGAAGAGCCAACCGCCAAGAAACTCACTAAAAACCCCAGTCTAAAATCGTAGCCCAAAGGCGGCAGCGACTGTCTCTTGCTTCTGGTGTCGTTGTGAGGTACCAACTGTAGCCTGAGACCTCACTCTTCGGACATCACCACATTCGTGCCCCAAAGCCTCCACCACACCGTCGTCGTGGATTGGTGAGTCACGTGAAGATTGGGAGGTGGGGGGGGAGGGGGGGTGGTACGCCTGAATGCGGACGCCGATGAGGAAACAGGGACTTGGGTGACGGCCATTGGGTGCTCCCTGTCCGAACTGTGGAATCCACCACGCAAGTGATCGGGATCGCTGGCTGAAAAACCGGCCAAAGGTTGCACGCCCGCACACGAGGACGCAGACACTGTGGGCGGACAGACAGCAGGTAGAACTCCAGGGACATCGTGACGACTGTGCAGAGGCGGCACCTCCGTGTACATCGACTCAGGCTCTAGACTGGCGGCGGCGGCGGCGGCGTCGTCTCTCCATCGGCACTGGTCTGGACGGCGCCAAACGTGACGTGCGGAGAGGCGGACCCCAGCAGCGTGCTGGAACTGTGGGCAAAAATTTGGAAGCGAAATACTTGACATAAAAGCCCAGCAGCTATCCTGCTGACGCCGATGCAGCCAAGAGGAACCTTGAACGACGAAAAACGAACGACGCAAAAGTTATTTGATGATACCGTGCTCCCAGGGCTGTTTCTTGCGGAACGAGGTGTTTCCTTAGCGACCACAGAAGATACAACAGGATACGGTGACCACGATCGTTTAATAATTCTACCGGTGACTTCCTCTCATGTGGCAAGGGGCAGTAAGAGGAAAGAAAAATCTTTAAGGCTTACGCCTACGTTTGAGAGGAACGGAGTTTCTTCATGTGGCTTTTCAACATTAGATGGAACCGTTAGCTTCACCGTTATACTGAATGTGAACATGAGCCGTAGTTCCATAGTGTATGCTGTCATCATCACAAAACTGCTGAAAATGGGTTGACGCGAATTGTCGTCCATTGTACAAGACAAGGACCTCAGGAGAGCCGGCCGGTGTGGCCGAGCGGTTCTAGGCGCCTCAGTCTGGAACCGCGCGACCGCTACGGTCACAGGTTCGAATCCTGCCGCAGGAATGGATGTGTGTGGTGTCCTTAGGTTAGTTGGGTTTAAGGAGTTCTAAGTTCTAGGGGCTGATGACCTCAGATGTTAAGTACCGTAGTGCTCAGAGCCATTTTTGAACACTTGCATAACAACGGTATGTCGACGATATTCTACGCCCCGTTTGTGGTCCTTAGTGACAAGCCATCCTGGCCTTACATTTCAGGAACATAATGCCCTCACGCAAAAAGGCAAGAGTTTCTATTGTCTGGCTTCGTGCTTGAAAAACCATACCTTGTGCAGCAAGGCCACCGCATCTCTCCCAGTTGAGAATGTCTGAAGCATTATACGCAGTGCTCTCCAACTGTCTTGTGGTTTTGACGATCTAACGGGCCAGTTGGACAGAATTTGGGACGATACCCCTCAAGAGGACATCCAGCAACTATCAGTCAGTCCCAAGCCGAATAACTGCTTGCATAAGGGACAGAGGTGGAGCAACGCGTTATTATTTCCTCAATTAGTGACGCTCTTACTCTATAATAAATCATCCAATTTTTCTGAAATTGCACTCATTTGTTTGTCTCTACAAGTACATTACATCTACCGATTTCCATCCCATTCGGATTATTCCTTCGTGGTGGAGGTTCTTTTTCCTAGAGTGCACATTACAGTTTCGACAGGCGACGATCCTGCTACGGTCTTATCTTCTCACAAGTGACAGACATTCAAATCTAATCTCTGAATGAGAGACATTCTTCGTAATATTTTCTTATATACAAAATGTATGTGATGTTATTTCTACACACTTGGCGCGGTTGTGCTGAAACGATATTCGATTACATATCCAGTCATGTAGTACACATTACGCCAATTTAATGCTGTTGCATGCCGTCATCATGCTGTTTCAATTTTAATGGCCAGCAATCAACTATACGGAAGAATTGTGCGCTGCAGAGACTACATTTCACGACCTTAATGAATCACTTTATCTAAATGTTGACAGATTACAAGCATAGTGTGATATGGTTTTATTACATAGCCATCCGTATCAAAAAGTATCAATCGTAAGTCGCCAGTACTCCTGAAATTATTAAAAACAGCAGAACTGCTCTGCAGTTCAACAGACACGGTGATTAATGAAGATGACGCAGTTTAGTACTTTGTAGAATTTTTAGTACTCTAAATTCACTGGAGTTTCCCCAGCTCAGGCTTATACTTTGATGGACACACCAGTAATATTCCTGAGATTCTGCAATGGCACTAGGAAGCAACTGAAAACTCTACGTCGCAATACGGTCGAGGCTACTAGTTCAACTGGATCTGCTCATTGACTGTGTCTCATATAGTATTGTTCCCTAGTAATGACGCTTTTGAAGTCAGTAGACTCCATTTCTCCTTCATACGGTGGTTGGATCTGACGATAAATAAGGTGCACAGACAAACATTCAGATTTGCTGTAATTGACGTGAACAAGAAGTGTCTGTCTCAAGGTTCATTTTATGTGTCGTGTTCGCGTGCAGATTCACGCGGAGCCTAGTTGTTCTAATGGCAATCTCTAAACCTGTAAAGAACATTGTTTACAAACAAGGATTGTAAGAGTGTAAAATATAGTGTTATACATACCTTACCTATAACAATAAAGTACTGCATGTCTGTTTTAGTCCGAACCGCATATCTTACTACTGTTGGTCAGTAGACTAAAATGCATGTGAAGACAGGGAGGTGGAGACGTAGAACGTTTAATAACGAGGTGTTTAACAAATGTCTGAAATTCCCTAATTTTTACACTCACGATTCGTATGTGTTTCTGCACAAACACATGATCTTTCCTCCGCTGTCCATTTGTAATAACCAGTCAGTATTAAACCAACAGTCAGTCCCCTCAAAGAAGCGATGGTATGCATAGGCTCTTAACTAACTTTTGTGAGAATCACGAGCTAGAATGAAATACAATATTTCATTCTTATTACTGCACAATGTCAGGAAGTATAATGAACTCAGATAATTTATGCAGCGTAACTGTACAGAGCGATATCCACACATGTCAAAGACGCAATGGACATATGCATGGCCTCTGAATCAGCGGACACCGCATGCGGTTGGAGTGGCGTGCTTATATCACAAAATCCGTGATGTGTTTGTTTGCTTACTGAGACGAATTAAAGGCTTGTGGACCTTTCGACGCAACAACAAACATGCAAATATGTAGTCAACTCCACAGCGAGATCTGTTAATTCAATACCCACACCGAGCTTCATTTTCCTTTTTTATCTGGTTCAACGACATTTGTGTTTGTGGTTTTCAGTTATTTCCTCTCTCCCGGAATATGTAAATCGCATCAAATGGTACACGTTCCGAATGTTAAACATTTATAACGAAGATCTGCAATGCATAAATATGAGGTTTCAATTTTCGTGTTTGAAATGTCACACTGTGACCGCCTCTGTTAATTTAGCGTCACGAGCTTGACAGAAGAAGATATCGATAATCGACCTTTTCGATAATTAGACTCGCACTTGTTCTGTGTGGAAACTTTGTAGATTCAGGTAGGGTTCCGACAATGTATCATATTACCGAGTCAATAAAAATTGTTCGTAATCGCAACAACACAACAATGTCGAATTGAATTTTTGATGGAGAGGGCGATATAGATTTAGAATTATTGGCTACTTTCTCCGCCTGCATCAGACATGGCAATTAATAACCATCCATATTTTATATATATCTTCTTAACCCGTATTGTTCTTGCAATCTAACGGTGCTGATTCTGGAAGCGTTAGTTCAGATCGTAAATAATCGGCAATAATAGACCTTCTCGTTGAATACTGTACCACAGAACGTAGTTTCTGATCTTGTTCAAAATTAGAGGAATTGCGTTCGTACTACTAAACAACTGTCATTACTCTCAATAGTTGAATATTTGTATAATATATTGTAGTACAACTCTCGAATATATTTCATCGCACTAAAATCTGGAATTTCTCGTTTTTCTGTCCCAGTGCATATTTTTAAAACAATGTTAGCTGTTTATTATACCAGCACTAGTGAGATATAATTAAAGTCTGCACTGTAACTGACTTTGCCGCTCGAAAAATCATTGTAGGCCATACTACAAATATTAAGTCCTTTTGTTCGCTAGCTGCATAACATTACAGCCGTGCCATATGTCAATATGACAGAACTACTTATTTGCACTTGAGACTGAAAGAAAAGATTTCTAGTTATGTCACTGACAGATATATTATGAGGCGTTTATGAGGTTTGTATCCTCGGCTGAGTGTCTCCCTTGGTATTTGTCAGGATTACTGCGGGCATTGGGTCAACGAGGTACAGAAATACGCGAACTACGAGTCATTAGCCATCACAGCTTTATTTCTATAGCCGGCCGCTGGTGGCCGAGCGGTTCTGGCGCTACAGTCTGGAACCGCGCGACCGCTACGGTCGCAGGTTCGAATCCTGCCTCGGGCATGGATGTGTGTGTTGTCCTTAGGTTAGTTAGGTTTAAGTAGTTCTAAGTTCTAGGGGACTTATGACCTCAGCAGTTGAGTCCCATAGTGCTCAGAGCCATTTTTTTTTTATTTCTATAAAGACATTTATAATAACATGCTCACCGCGCCTCGCCGACCCGCCATAACTGTGTCTGACGTCCTACCACGAACAAATTTGGATTTGTCAATATTCCATTGTGACCGAAAACGACATAATTCCGCGTCGGAACAACGCCCGTTGGAAACTGTTCTGCCCGTGCAGGCGGCCAGAAACTACTTTGTGTGTGAGGCGCTATGCGGCCGGCGTGTACTGACACCGTAGTTCGTCAGCACTCCACGATAGGGCAGCTCTCACTCGTACCCGCACTTGGCGGCTGCGTACAAGCCTGTGACCCTTACACCACACCCACAAAGAAGATGAACTACCGAATGTGGCTCAAGACGACCATTTGGGCGTCACGAATCTGTTTCGCCAGTTGTTGCATCAGAAGGTATTGCAGACACAGTAACGATTGGTACTGACGAGCGGGCTTCCAGAGTCACAACTTGGTACATGATATACGCTGTAGACACAAGGCACATTTATAAAAATGAGAACAACACAATAATGACAATTAAGTATGGATTAACATTACTTGAAGGTTTAGAAGACTTAATCCTATTTGCTGCTTGAATGAAATTCAGCTCATTGTTAGTAGTCATTATGCACTATGTGATCAAAAGTATCCGGACACCCCCCAAAAATTCGTTTTTCATATTAGGTGCATTGTGCTGCCACCTACTGCCAGGTACACCATATCTGCGACATCAGTAGTCATTAGAGATCGTGAGAGAGCAGACTGGGGCGCTGCGCGGAACTCACGGACTTTGAACGTGTTCGGGTGATTAGGTGTCACTTGTGTCATACGTCTGTACGCGAGATTTTCACACTCTTAAACATCCCTGAGTCCACTGTTTCCGATGTGGTAGTTAAGTGGAAACGTGAAGGGACACGTACAGCACAAAAGCGTACAGGCCGACCTCGTCTGTAGACTGACAGAGACCGCTGACATTTGAAGAGGGTCGTAATGTGTAGTAGGCAGACATCTATCCAGACCATCACACAGGAATTAAAAACTGCATCAGGATCCACTGCAAGTACTATGACAGTTAGGCGGGATGCAAGAAAACTTGAATTTCATGGTCTAGCGGCTGCTCATAAGACACACATCCCACCGGTAAATGCCAAGCGACGCCTCGCTTGGTGTAAGGAGCTTAAACATTGGACGATTTAAGGGGCTCCGGAAAGGCTCAAAATCATGAAAAGTTCAATTTTTACTTTTTTGCGTTTTCTGAATCTGCAGACTATTACCTTTTAATAGATATATAATTTATTCAATTCCGAAGTCTACAACTATTTTTAAATTTTTTTTGAAATGTGTTCTACATGGGCGTGACCCACTGTGGCGCTGTTAAACTACTGTCAAATGGTGTTATTATTAACGTCCGTGTTCATCAGGTACATTTTAGTGATGTGAGATAAAGTATGTGTTGTGGCTAACCTGTGATGGTTCAATATATATCGCTGGTGTGATTGTCGATTGTTTCATGTTTATTTACTCTGTCGTTATCTCGAAAATATTCGTAATTAATTCTGTTTCTTGAGTCTCTGTTTTGTTGAAGTATAATAATGAGTAAAAGTAAAGTTATTAGAAATCCTCTGAAGGCTTTTAAGAAAAGGAGAAATGTTGGAAAGCCAAAGGTATGTGTTATTACTGTAAACAATAAAGACGATAACCAAGTGAGTGAACCTAACCTCTCAAGTACACCTGCCCATAGCAGTCAAAGTGGGAAAGAAAATACTTCACAGAAGAAGCTTGGTTCAATGAGTGAAAACTATGAATGTTTTATGGGCGAATCGGATGTGAATGAAATATTTGATATCTCGGTTCTCAAAGGAATTTTTTCAAACCGTGTAAGATGTATTCATTGTAGTGAAGTTGGTCTGGAACTCTCCATAATAAAGCACGTAGGACTTGCTAGTAAAATACAACTGAAATATGATAAGTGTTCATACATGACCACCTTTTGGAACAGTGTTGCAGTAACTGCAACTGAAAAATAAGGTAGCAAAATCTACGAACACAACAACGAGCGATGCTTGCTTTAGACAAGGAACGCCTTCGGGCTGCAGACAGGGCTGTAAAGAGTCTAGAAATACAAGCAAGAGTAAACAGGAGGAGGAACAAGAGGAAGCTGGAGGAGGAGTTTGCAGAGGATGAAGATAATCCATCCTATGGACCTGGAATGCACTAAAAAGTTAATCCAATTTTTGTCGCTCGATTCCCAAAACTTTTATTTTCTCATACTAATTACATGTTTTCTAAGGGTCTTCGAAGCATATTTGTTTCAAACTTTCAGTAAATGTTACACAGTACCTTCTGCATAATTTAACACAGCCTTTTTCCAAAAAACTGTATATTTTTGAATATATAAATAAAAAATTGTTGTGAATTTTCATTACAATTGAAAAAAAATCATCCTTAATAACTGAACTAAAATTTTGTAAAATGCCTGTGTTAAGTTCTAGCCCATATTCCAATAAATAATCTGTAAAAAGTTCAACTTCCTACCTCAAATACTTTGTGAGGAAAGATGTAATTTATAAGCGTTATTTTTACATTGCAAGTATAGGGCGTTCCGGAGCCCCTTAACAATGGAAAAAATTGTATGGAGTGACGCATCACGGTACGCAATGTGGCTATCCGACGGCAGGGTGTGGGTATGGCGAATGCCCAGTGAATGTCATCTGCCAGTGTGTGTAGCGCCAACAGTAAAATTTGAAGGCGGTGGTGTTATGGTGTGGTCGTGTTTTTTTTTTAGAAGGCTTGCACCCCTTGTTTTTTAGCGTGGCACTATCACAGCACAGGCCTAAATTGATGTTTTAAGTACCTTCCTGCTTCCCAGTGTTGAAGAGCAATTCGGAGATGGCGATTGCATCTTTCAACACGATCGAGCACCTGTTCATAATGCACGGCCTGTGGCGGAATGGCTACACGACAATAACATCCCTGTAATGGACTGGCCTGCACAGAGTCCTGACCTGAATCCTATAGAACACCTCGGGTATGTTTTGGAACGTCGGTTTCGTGCCAGGCCTGACCGACCGACATCGATACCTCTCCTGAGTGCAGCACTCCGTGAAGAATGGGCTGCCATTCCCCAAGAAACCTTACAGCACCTGATTGAACGTATGCCTGTGAGACTGGAAGCTGTCATCAAGGCTAAGGCTGGGCCAACACCGTATTGAATTCCTTACAACACCTGATTGAACGTATGCCTGTGAGAGTGGAAGCTGTCATCAAGGCTAAGGTTGGGCCAACACCGTATTGAATTCCAGCATTACCGATGGAGGGCGCCACGAATTTATAAGTCATTTTCAGACAGATGTCCGGATACTTTTGATCACATAGTGTATCTCTTAGATATTCATAACTAAATCATTATCCTTGGATAACTGGACAGGGAATTATTTGCATAAGCTAGTATGTATGATACGTTATAATAAACTGGTAACATTCTTGTTAATGGGAGCTTTCTAGCTGCATGAAATGTAGTTGGAAATACAGAAGGCACATCAAACAGATCACATGATAAATCAGAATGGGTGGCTTTTAAAATTAAACCAGTACGGTTTAACTTGAGTGTGAAAGGTTGATCCGGCGTACCAGAAGTTGTACACCTAAATGTGACATCGAGAGTCAAATTGAAGGAGTAAATTATACCTTCAGAACATTGTTTAAGATATGGCTGATACAAATGCATTAACTTCATTTTGCAATCACCTATAGGACGATTATTCATAAACAGTTCTTTCTCACAGCTATACACTGTACTGTCTAAAAATACTGCCGATTCTGAGCAAATTAACTTATGACTACGTTTACATATATACAGATAATGCTCATACCTTCGATTCTTATTGATCAGTAAATAGTCCTTTAACTGATACATAACATGGAGGCCCGCTGGTTGCCACATGACAGGGTAAGTATAAATTTTATACATTTCAAAATTATGCTTTGATGTAGCAATGGGCATTGAAACAATAACAGTTAATTCATCTTCAATCATTAAAGAGTGTGTTGTATTTAACTTGTAGTAGGCATATGAATTATAAGAATTATCAGGGTAAATCATAATAGATGCTGTATCTAACATACGTTCAATTAATAGCAATATCTGAAAGAAGTGGTCTGGATGCAATAGTACACTGCTTAATCAATGATTTGAACTACATTCTAGAGCTGTTCTTAAATTAAGAGGATCAATTCTAGCATTTGATAGACTTTCAGTAATTCCTAAAAGCGGAGTGTTTAAATCTAGATGAGCACTCACAGCATTTAATAATAAGAACTCGCGGATGGTTGCGTTCATCTCACCACGAATCATGTTGAAATGTGTATGAAATTGATTTACAATTTGTTCAGTAAAAACTGTGTGATTAATAACTGTTCTCTGCACATTCCTTAATACAATTATTTCATTAGATAGGTTAATTTAATTCGTGCTAGCTGCTACGGTCGCAGGTTCGAATCCTGCCTCGGGCATGGATGTATGTGATGTCCTTAGGTTAGTTAGGTTTAAATAGTTCTAAGTTCTAGGGGACTGATGACCTCAGATGTTAAGTCCCATAGTGCTCAGAGCCATTTGAACCATTTAATTCGTACTAGACTGTTGTCCAAGGGCTACAATTTTGTCGCTAACGTCCAACAGATCTCGGCTTGTTAAAGTGCCAAACATAGTACGAAGGACACTTCCTCCAAAATCAAACCAGGCACATTTGCGACTAATTAAAATTTTGTGTGGCAAAATATTTAAGAAACAGTTAATCTCTTTTCATAATTAGCGGATGTAGCCTCTACCTTCATTTTTGTGGTAATCCAATTCTTGTACCAAGGCGTTCCCATTTGCAAAACTGTGACATTATCTTTGAATGAACGAATCAGATTAATTTGCTTCTTAACAGAACTTAATTGTTGTTGAAACTCACTCAAATTGTATTTAAGTACTAGCTTAGCATCATTTGTTGACACTACCATGTCTGATCGTGGTTTAAATAAACACATGTTTTCTGTGGTACTACTACTATAGCATTAATGGAATACATTGTCATAGTAAAAATTAGAATTTCTGTAGACGTGGTTAATTATTTCCAAACACTAGAGTTAAACAATGAATATAATACAAATGTGTCTCTTGTGTTAAAACGTGGAATAAGATTTAGTTACACTTCCACACTTTATGTAATGGCTGCAATCTGTATTTGCACAACACATTCGTATATGCACATGGCTGAGAAATAAACAGATGTCTTACAGTCACTGACACTACAAACATCTTCGAAGATTGTAGGGGTGTCTGGTACTGGATCGCTCGGTGTGTAGCAGCGCCGCGGCCTCGAAGTCTGGACTGCGACCTCGCACTGCTCGTGTCCTAAATGTAGGAACCGCTGGTCGGCCCCTAGGTGGGTCCTCGTCGTCGTTCCGCGATGCTACAGGAAGGCTACACAGGAATAGCTTTACTCGATTGACATGAACGACAATCGAACGAAAAGGTAGGTGATGTTTAAGAGTGACTGGCGACAATGCCTGCAAGATCGGAAACAGTAATTTCCAGAACTTATTAAACTTTTTCACCTGCCTCTTCTTTAATACTATGTTGCTCAGGCAGATAAGGTCTCCGCCTTGGTACTGTGGTGGAACTGATTGGCGATCGTGTTATTTCGCTTGCTGCAGAGAAGACTGATGATTCCGCCGTTTCACTCCCTTCCATGCCTCCTTTAGTTTGCGTGATAATTCCTTTACGTGTTCATTGCTGATTTCAACGGTCGATCGAGCAAAGTCCAAGGGTTTAATGCATCCTTCTTCCATATACAATTTCGTACGGACTTACGACAGTTGACGTGTGCATTTTTGCATTGCAAGCGCTCACGATGTACGGAAGACACACATCCCAAATGTCGTGATTGCTACTTCTGTAGTGACTAACCATCTTAATGATTTTTCTGTGAACTCGCTCAATGCCTCCATTTCTTTCTGGGTGCGCTGGTGTAATTCTTAGTTCGGTTATTTGCGTTAGCTTACAAGCCTGTTTAAGCAATTTGCCCATGAAATTTCATCCTTGATCACTGATTATACTTAATGGCGATCCAAACCTAAGAATCCACATTTCACAAAAACCTTAGCCACAGTCTTGGTACTCTGATCAGGTATAGGTACCATGAGCAGATATTTGGAGAAATGATCTAACATGGCCAGTATATATTTATTCCCACCTTTAAACTTAGGCAACAGTCCAACGACATCAAGTCCAACTCTTTCGAATGGTTCACTAGTCTCTGGCAGTTCTTGTAATGGTACCTTAGTTTTCCCCGAATTATTCCGTCTGTTGCAGGAATCACATTGTGAAACAAACCCAGAAACGTCAGCTTTATGTCTTGGCCACCAATATATCTCAGCTACTTTCATGTTTGTTGCTTTCTTACCGCAGTGTCCAGATAATAAAGAATCATGTTGTCCGTTATGATTTGCTCTCTCATGCTTTCGGGAATAATTAGGCGGTTTCCTTTACTAGTGATCTTGTACAACAATACATCTATTTCGACAATGCGTTGGCCATTTCTTCATATTTTGCTTTGTGTATCCTCCTCCTGAACTGCTTTTAACTCTTCCTTGCGACGTATTGTAACACGAACACGTACTTTTCAGCTCATTGCGTCAGCACTTATGTTTGGTTTGCTAGGTAGATGAATAACTTTAAACTGAATGTCACTCTGTCCCAAAGCCCACCTTATTATTCTGGAACTTGGATCCTTTAAGACATTTAAGCATGGCATGGTCTATAATCACTGTGAATTCTCTTCCTCTGAAAAATCATCTGTTATGTGCTAAACCAAAAACCAAACCACAAAGCTCCTTTTCTGTTGTATAATTACATTCTGCTTTGTTTAATTGTCTGGATGCAAATGATGTTGGGTATTCATGGCCATCAGTTTCTTGAGACAAAATAGCACCAACAGCAAAATCTGAAGCATACGTTGAAAGAATGAAGGGCTTTCTGAAAACTGGATAGGCTAACGCTGGAGCCGTGGTTAGGGGAGTTTTAAGTTCTTTCATTGCCTTCGTATTTTCTGTTGAACAATTGAATGTAGTTCTCTTTTTCAGTAGCTGTGTCATTGGGCGTGCTATATTTGCATAACCGGCTATGAAACTCCAATAGAAATTTGCTAATCTCAACAATGATTGTAATTACTTTAAATTCTGTGATTTCAAACAATTCTTGACAGCTTCAATTAATTCTGGGTCAGGACAGACGCCTTCACTAGCTGTAACATGTCCAAGGTAGTTTACTTGATTTTGTGAAAAGTTACATTTATCTATTGACAAGGACAGATTTGCACTTATACGATCGAAAATTGCATGAAGTCTCTCAATATGCTGCCTCATGTCTTAACGGAAGTTTATTATGTCGTCGAGGTATACAAGAGCTTGTGTTGGTGCGAGCCCTCGTAAAACGGAATCTATCAGGCGTTGAAAGTTGCCTAGTGCAAGTATTTATATACTCCTGTAGTTGTATCAAACGAAGTTTTCGCTCTATCATCTGGCTGTACTGTCAGCTGACGAATCAGCTTGTTAGATCACAAACCGAAAAAATTCGACATCTGCTTAAGTAATCCAGGGTTTCTAGCAGGTTTGGTAAGGGATACCTGTCTGGTGTGGTTACAGCATTCAGAGCACGGCAATCCACGCAAAAAAGGAACTATGGTTCTCCGAAAACAGATTTCTTCTTAACAATGACAACCGGTGAACACCATGGTGGATCTGCAGGATCTCCTGGTTCTACAATTGCGGCTTCCAGTTGTTCTTTAACCATTTCTTCCAGCAGCTCTCTCTGACTGAATGGTATTCTGTAAGGTCTCTGACTGGTTGGTGCTGCATTTCCGGTATGTACAGATTTCTTCTTAACAATGACAACCGGTGAACACCATGGTGGATCTGCAGGATCTCCTGGTTCTATAATTCCGGCTTCCAGTTGTTCTTTAACCATTTCTTCCAGCAGCTCTCTCTGACTGAATGGTATTCTGTAAGGTCTCTGACTGGTTGGTGCTGCATTTCCGGTATGTACATGGTGCTAAAACTTCTGCTCTTTAATTGTCAAATGTACTATCTTTTGCCAAATCTTACTTTTTATTTCGTTGTTTTTCCTGTTACCCGGGG
This sequence comes from Schistocerca piceifrons, assembly GCF_021461385.2. Lineage (NCBI taxonomy): Eukaryota > Metazoa > Arthropoda > Insecta > Orthoptera > Acrididae > Schistocerca > Schistocerca piceifrons. The sequence goes on along the minus strand of NC_060149.1, from coordinate 344,549,662 downwards.
AATTTGCTGATCAATCTGTACATCGAATCGGAGGGTTTGAACTGAGGCGTCGGGTGGGTTGATCGATCCCACGACGTCAGTGTTGGTGCTCCTTTCATACGATCTGAAGAATGATTTCCTATGTCGTAGTTTCTACTGCCTAGTCTGATCCTTCTATCTGCGACAAATACCTTTTCCCCGTTAGCGGACAATAAATCAAACCCAAGTACACCGTCGTAGCGCGTTTCTTTATTTGTAACTACTTACACCCTTGCCGAGTATTTTTCTTGGCCTAAAAATAATTCTGCGTCAACATCTCCGTGGTTACGTAAATTCCCGCCGTTTATCTCGCGCATCTTTAGCTGTGGTGGTCTTAACTTATCCCTTTCGTCAATGTAACGTCACATTAGTGAGGTCTGCGCTCCTGTGTCAGTAAGTAGCTTGATCTGTCGTCCAAGATATACAGCACCTATCACAAAGTCATAGTCGATCCGATTTTCCGGGAAGCTAACAGGAATCACTCTCTCGCGCAGGAGGCGGACGATGTGGTGGCGAGTATGTCCCCTCACTCATTTAACGATCTGCCAACCTGTCTGTTGCTTGCATTACTCTTTATTTTCTGCGGCAATCTCTCGATAAGTGTCCCCGTATCCCACGGTCGTAAGAAGGTCCTTTTCTTTACACTCTTTACGTTCATGACCAGGCTTGTTATCTGTAACATTCTGCGTTGGTGTTGAATACGTGACGCTCTTCTTTTCGTACACCATTCGGCCATCTTAAAGCTTCCACGAAGCTAACAGCTGCTTCTACTGCTTTTTGAGCAGCCTTGCATGGCGACAATCTAACTGAGTTTCTTACTTCCTCACCATACAAACCGTGAATGAATGAGTCTAAAGCTCTCTGATCGACTTCGAACACCTGAATACGATTCTCATTCCAGTCTTCGAGCATTTCGTACGTTTGAGCGTTAATGTTTCGAATTCTGTCAGCAAACTGCTTAGTAGATTCGTCCCGTCGCACCCGCAGACTATGAAGTTGCTCTCTGTTGAATCTGATAGCATTTTTGCTTTTGAATCTCTGAACAACTGTCGCTTTGAATTCATTATAATCTTTTGATTTCACACAAGTGGGCTCCGCTCGTGAAATCCTGAGCTGCTACCTGAATTCTTAATGTAGCAACTGCTAATTTATCTGAGTCAGTCCGCGAACCCGACGAGTTTACGGAAGAATACTTTCACATCTTCCTAGGGTTTACCGCTAAACACTGGTACTGGTGGCAATAATGAGAAATTCTTTATCAGGCAAGCACTGGAAGAACTATCATTTGATAAATCATGTGAAAGGCTGCGCCCATTTCTGTCTGCTTTTAACGATTGAATCTCTTTCCGCAAATTGTGTATAATGGTTGGGAGTTCGTCCCGGGTTAGATCCTGACATACTGATTTACGTATGCCAGCAAAATGACTCTATTACAGCAGAAGTTTTACGGATCCATTAGTGCCTTTCGTACTGTAGCCAAATTCCAGTAGACTGACCTGAACTCCAGCGTTGGATGACCCCGTGTTGTCACATGATGATCAACGCTGCTGCTGCTGCTGCTATTGATTTGCCATGGAGATTTCCCAGGAACTCCCCTAAATTCTCTAAAGTTCACATATCGCTGTACCTCCTCAGGACTGCCACATTTCCATTATTGATCCCATTTCTGACACCACATCTGCCGGCCAGTGTGGCCGAGCGGTTCTAGGCGCTTCAGTCTGGAACCGCGGTGCTGCTACGGTCGCAGGTTTGAATCCTGCCTCGGGCATGGATGTGTGTGATGTCCTTAGGTTAGTTAGGTTTAAGTAGTTCTAAGTTCTAGGGGACTGATGACCTCAGATGTTAAGTCCCATAGTGCTCAGAGACATTTGAACATTTGAACACCACATCTATAAGGCGTTTATGAGGTTTGTATCCTAGGCTGAGGGTCTCCATTTGTATTTGCCAGGATCATTGAGGACATTGGGTCCATGAGGTACAGAAATACGCGAACTACGAGTTATTAGCCGTCACCACTTTATTTCTATGAAAACATTTATAACTACATGCTCTCTACGCCGACTCGTCATAACTGTGTCTGACGTACTACCGCGAACGAATTCGGATTTGTCAATACTCCATTACGAATCTAAAAAGGTATAATTCTGCGTCGGAACCACGCGCGTTGGAAACCCTTCTGCCTGTGCAGGCGCTAGTGACGCGCTGCGACTACTGTGTGTACGAGGCGCTCTGCGGCCGGCGTATGCTGACACCTCAGTTAGTCAGCATTCCACGATAACGCCAACTCGCACTCGTACCCACTCGTGGCGGCTGCGTCCAAGCCTGTGATCCTCTGATACATGATCCAGGGAACTTGTCAAACCTACGTATTTACATTAAATGAAAAAAACGATTAATGCTACTTTTGTTTAATTGTTTCGAGTGTGTAACTCTATTACTCCATTATACACTGAACTAAGCCAGTACCGTAGATGAACTGCGGTGTCCTGTCCGCCTCACCAAATAACATAATATACACTGCAAATATGAAATGTAGTTTCACCTACTCACTTTATCTACAGTTCAAGAGATGAGCTCTAGTCTCCTTCATACTCATAGGCTAACCTAACGTGCCGTCCAAGAGATGAACAATACTCGTAAGGCATGAACTGCGTTATCCTGACGACACGCTCACTTAGAGTACAGTAAAAGAGAGGCACTGTCTGCGTCACCGATTAAACTGATGTATAGTCTACCAGAGGAACTTTCGTGTCCTATATGAGTAAGTCACCTAACGTACGATGCCAGAGATAAACTGTAGGCTCCGTTCCAACTCATGAACTCACGTGATGTGCAGTCCAGGCAGTGGACTACAGTCTCCTTCCCGATCTAACTAATATAATGAATAACCCCATTTCTTGTGAATTTGGTTCTTATCTCGCAGCTATACGGGATTTAAACGATAAATGTTTACAGCGCACCGCAGTGGTGTTGGGGTGTCGAAACAAACAGTTTCATATAGGACACTTGAGGTTTATCGCCCAGGAAACATCTTCAAATTGAGTATATGAATAATTGATTGATTCGCCTAGCTGAGCGAAGGATCCACTATCTTCACTGTGGATGCGCAAATACGCCCGACCTCCTGTGGGAATCTCAGAGAAGCGACCGTGGAGGAAATGGGCAGGGCCTGCGGACAGTTGGCGCTCGAGTGGAATGTGGATCGGCCATGAGGCGTGCAGACAGTCCGCACAAGTGCGCTGCCACTGTGTTTTGGATGGCACAGTGGTTACGGCACATGCCTCCTAAGCGAGAGATTACAGGTTCGAATTCCGGTCCTGTACACAATTTCACTCGTCGCAACTTATTTCACCTAATGTCCCGGTGCAGCTGACAGCAATGATCCCCTTTCCTTTCTTCCCCTCCTCCTCCAATTTACATAGAACTTCCAATAGACCAACAAAAACCACCTAAGTAACAGCGTGTGCGCGCCGCACGAGATTTTCAATATCCTCTCACCCTCTTACGTCTCCCACTTAGTAAGCTATTTGACTAAAGTTATTAATTTAAACTTTCCCGCCGCGCGAGATTATCCGAGCGGTCTAAGGCTCTGCAGTCATTGACTGTGCGGCTGATCGAGCCAAAAAAATTTTCAAATGTGTGTGAAATCTTATGGTACTTAACTACTAAGGTCATGAGTCCCTAAGCTTATACACTACTTAACATAAATTATCCTAAGGACAAACACACACACCGATGCCCGAGGGAGGACTTGAACCTCCGCCGGGACCAGCCGCACAGTCCATGGCTGCAACGCCCGTAGACCGCTCGGCTAATCCCGCGCGGCGAGGTTCGAGTCCTCTCTCGGGCATAGGTGTGTGTATGTGTTTGTCCTTAGGATAATTTAGGTTAAGTAGTGTGTAAGCTTAGGGACTGATGACCTTAGTAGTTAAGTCCCATAAGGTTTGACACACATTTGAACATTTTTTTAACTTTCCAGAGAGAGTAATGAAAGGAAAGATACATTTGTAAACATTACGCAAAAACTAATTCTGTATACAATTTAATCTCAGTTTAATCCTTCCAAGCACAGTAGTTTCGAAGTAACAAGGCCCGACAAACAAAACTATTTAACTGTTAAATTTATGGTGTTAAAATTCACAGTATTTTGGGATAAAATTTACACAAACGACAATTTTACATTTTGTAAGTGGAAAAACAAGGGGTTATTAATATTTAAAGACGATTTGGACCAGAATGTCACAGGGCCGGCATGCGCAGTTGCTTATGTAGGTTTTGCAGCCCGGTTTGAAGCTGCCTCCAGAGTTGATAGATCACAAATGTCCTACCTCAATTCGTTCGTCTCGACTGCACCTATACCACTGTGGTATGTTGCAAACTGTTATCGTTTACACCCTTTAGTTACCGTTTAGTTTACCGTCGTTCACTTTGAACGGCTTTCCTCTTGGACTGGCAATGTGTTTAATCCTTCAGATAATCGCTTAATTTTAGTATATTACGCGTTATCGTGAAATCTGCAGGTGGAAAGAGGAAACTCTACAAGTGTGTTGTCGATTTCTGCCGTCCAAGTTGACATCTGTATAAATGAGCTATTCTACACAGATGCGGACACCTTCATCATTTCCTTTCTAGTTTTCGCTCCTTGTGCCACCTGAAACGGCGTAATAACGAACTGCCGACAGCCTGAGTCATGTTTCTATGAGAGCTGCGAAATTGTTCGGAAGCGTGTACCTTACAGGGCTCCAGTAGCTCCTAATTTTGCATTTCATGGACGTTGCAATCATGGTTTCTTTGATGGTGATGATCATGGTTTTAGGACACTTAACAGACTTGTTTACTTTTGTGACAAGCTGTATGTTATCCCTGGGAAGTTGGATCGAAGAGTTAGGCATAGATAGGAGGCGTCCTGTCAAAACTACCGCGCCATCGGTGTATACTGGATCCGATACGATAATTGCCCTACACGATATGTGGAGCATACTGGCCCTGGCTTCGACGATATGCTTTGAGAACATTTAAATTTGATGACCCCTGGGTCCTCACTGAGTACTCATTTACATGAGCAAAGCCTTTCAGCAACCGAGTTCTCCAATAACTTTGCACTACGAGGGCAAGGAGCAGTTGCTCAGTGTGTTACAAGAGGAGGACACGATGAGCACCATGAGATTTTTTTCCCAGGACACATTTAATGGCTAATCTGAGTTTCGACATTTCAGTATTTTGAAACTTCCTGGCAGATTAAAACTGTGTGCACCGACAGAGTCTCGGTCGGTGCACACAGTTTTATTCTGCCAGGAAGTTTCATATCAGCGCACACTCCGCTGCAGAGTGAAAATCTCATTTTGTAGTATTTTATTTAATTTTGATTGTCTTGCAAGGACTTGATTCCAGTAGCCCAGTGCTCCACTTACCTTTTTGGTCGTCTCCACGTGTTGTATGTATATTGGAATCTTGTTCATGATGTCGTCCTAGCTACAGTGATAAAGAGCAAAGGGTGGGCGTGATGTATATACTTGTTTGGGATTCATTCTGTGCTCTTGCGTCTGGGACCGTTTATCTTTAAGAGTGCGATATGTCATGTTTTATGCTGATGTTGCTAATGTTTAGTTCTTGGCTGTAACGGGGCGCGAAGGGTCGGGGCGACGGAGTGTGGGGGGGGGGGGGGTCAAACTTTCCTGGTTGCGTAGAAGTACACGGGACGAGGTTGACCTATTGCTCGTCCCACTTTACGGTGGCGCCCTCACGCCCGCCGCGACGCATGCGCTATTCTCTAAGTACCAATGATCTGCTGAGAGCTCAGTGTGAGTGGTGGGTTGTTACTACACTCCTGGAAATTGAAATAAGAACACCGTGAATTCATTGTTCCAGGAAGGGGAAACTTTATTGACACATTCCTGGGGTCAGATACATCACATGATTACACTGACAGAACCACAGGCACATAGACACAGGCAACAGAGCATGCACAATGTCGGCACTAGTACAGTGTATATCCACCTTTCGCAGCACGTTGGGTGGCACGGGATACATGCGGACGTGATTGTCCTGTTGGAACAGCAAGTTCCCTTGCCGGTCTAGGAATGGTAGAACGATGGGTTCGATGACGGTATGGATGTACCGTGCACTATTCAGTGTCCCCTCGACGATCACCAGTGGTGTACGGCCAGTGTAGGAGATCGCTCCCCACACCATGATGCCGGGTGTTGGCCCTGTGTGCCTCGGTCGTATGTAGTCCTGATTGTGGCGCTCACCTGCACGGCGCCAAACACGCATACGACCATCATTGGCACCAAGGCAGAAGCGACTCTCATCGCTGAAGACGACACGTCTCCATTCGTCCCTCCATTGACGCCTGTCGCGACACCACTGGAGGCGGGCTGCACGATGTTGGGGCGTGAGCGGAAGACGGCCTAACGGTGTGCGGGACCGTAGCCCAGCTTCATGGAGACGGTTGCGAATGGTCCTCGCCGATACCCCAGGAGCAACAGTGTCCCTAATTTGCTGGGAAGTGGCGGTGCGGTTCCCTACGGCACTGCGTAGGATCCTACGGTCTTGGCGTGCATCCGTGCGTCGCTGCGGTCCGGTCCCAGGTCGACGGGCACGTGCACCTTCCGCTGACCACTGGCGACAACATCGATGTACTGTGGAGACCTCACGCCCCACGTGTTGAGCAATTCGGCGGTACGTCCACCCGGCCTCCCGCATGCCCACTATACGCCCTCGCTCAAAGTCCGTCAACTGCACATACGGCTCACGTCCACGCTGTCGCGGCATGCTACCAGTGTTAAAGACTGCGATGGAGCTCCGTATGCCACGGCAAACTGGCTGACACTGACGGCGGCGGTGCACAAATGCTGCGCAGCTAGCGCCATTCGACGGCCAACACCGCGGTTCCTGGTGTGTCCGCTGTGCCGTGCGTGTGATCATTGCTTGTATAGCCCTCTCGCAGTGCCCGGAGCAAGTATGGTGGGTCTGACACACCGGTGTCAATGTGTTCTTTTTTCCATTTCCAGGAGTGTATTACCAGGGCTGTCACTATGATGTGCTGGATAATTTGTAAATATTCAGACTCTTGGTTCGTTACGGGCTATTGTCCAGGATCTCTGTATTCCATATATTTCATTACTGATTCTATGATTTTCTTCACTTTTATGGAGCATGATGTACGCAATAATCAGCCCCTTTTATAACTGGCTATCTGTGTTTGGTGCGGAACGTAGTTCTATCAGTGATTGGTCGTTCTTCCTTCCTCCATCAATGTGTTTAACTGCTTAAAGTATTGTATGTTTAGTCATTGTCATTATTAGGGTTTTGTAATTCTGGCGTTATGACATGGGTCAGCTGGACCTTGTGGATTTTTATTTAGATTTTTTCTGTTTAAATGTACACCTGAAGATGAGGCTATAGGCCACGAACCCAGTCATGTCCCATTAAAGTTTATTATACAGCTGTAGGCGTTGTTCTGTTTTCATCTGTTTACCCCAGCTGCGGGTGACCGGAGCACAAAATAACTGTATTACACCGTATTAAGCCTGTCATATGTTGTAATATCTTTACTGCTGCTTAGTTCTGAATTCTAGCAAGTCACGTAAGGTATTCCAGAAACGACGAAACCAGGTCACTTCAAACAGCGCATCGAGTAAGATTGTCGCTCCGTGACACCAAAAACATTGAATCTCGCGCTCAAGTTGTTTAGAAGGCGCATTGAGCTGGACGTGGGCTCTCGTACTCACACCTCACTTAAATGAGTGTTCTACCTCCAGAACATCAATTTGGACAATACCAATAGTTTATATCATGTTATATCCACCCCTAGAAATTTGAACGTTAGTAACTAACTAAATACAACTAGTAGAAGTATGATTTAGATTGACCAGTACTCAGTTTACTTGCCGAGTCATAGTCGGATAAAATCTCGAGCTTTGGGTGATTGCCTCCACCATCGTTCCCTAGTGAAAATGGCGAGGCGACCACTTCTACGTCACGTCCTTCCTGCATCAGACTTTGTCGGGCGCCATATCCGCCCTTCATGTATCCTCACCGTCCTACTCTTCCCCACAAGTCGTCCTCTTTCTCCAAGGATCCTGTCGCTCATACTACACATTCCTGTGGTCTCATGACTGGAATACACTCACATGTCATCAACAACTACACAGATAGATCAGGAATTTATTAAATGCTAAAAGAGGCCGGGACTCTTACCAGACATGCAACACACTCAACGCCACACTCCTCATGAAATCTTCCAAGTACTGGAAAACATTCTGTCGACTCACTAGCAGTAATTCCATCCATCATTATCCGCTCCTCCTTAACAACCGTTCCTTACCTGACAACCTGAGCAAAGCTGAACGCTTTGCATCCTACCCCTCTGACATCTTCTCAATTCCTGATATCTGCCAATTTGATTATTCCCTGTTCCCTACAATCCATCAACTCACAAACACCACTGTCAAACTCCTGCCTCTCGGCTTCCACTACTTATACAACATATCACAAACAGATTTAGATACACAAATATCAGCGCACGACATGTAAGAATAACTTAAAAAAAAGACCGTAGCACTCCGTTGGTCACGACCTCATCACCTGTTGACACCAAAAAGAATGCCCCCTCTCCATTCTAGTCTCCCCTGAAATCCTTCATAAAGCCTCCTCTCAACTGGTTACTATCGTCAACGGTAGAAAACTTCCAGAGTCCCACTTTCCTCAAGCTACACAAAACCCCTACTGATACGTTTTGTCACTGCTCCATCAGCCAAAACTCAATGGTTAGCAAGGTCTGGAAGCCATCCTTTCCCGAATCACCTACCTACATCTGAACCAACAACACCTTTTACCTGTCAACCAGTGTGGTCTCCGTCCCAACTTCTTTGCTGACGGATTCCCATACCGTAGTCATCTCCTATTCCACCATCTCAGCACCTGTAAATCCATTAATTTTCTCTCCTGTGGCCTAAAGAAAGTATATGACCATGTATGGTTTTCTGGTCTCGTATTCAAATTACACATATGCACATCCAGTTAACTATGTCCACCTTATTACATCCTTCCAATTTATTCGCCCATCATTTAAGACTATTAACAATAATAGTGTCCATACCTTATATCCCACTGCATTTGTGCCCAAAGGCTCCATCCTCTATTCTCTCATTTATCTCCTATCCACTGCCAATATGCACAAACTACTTCCCCCAGTCCACCTCCTTCAGGATTCTGATTATACTGCTTTCGTTTACCTTCTAGTGCTACCAATGGCTTCTTAAGATCAACTTCTCCAAAACCCAGGAAATAAACATAGGATGAACTACCTGCACCTTTCGTCTCCACGACTTTTACTTTACCATTCATGACCGTCATGTCCAGTTAACTAACACAGAAAATTACCTTGGACTAACCCTCGAGTGGAACCAACTTGGAAACCTTATACCTAACCATACAATACAAAGCCCGCTGACTATCATAACTAAAGCAACTGACTGACCGAACTTCCGAATTACGTATGTCCACAATCCCTTGGACCTACAAAACCTTGATCCAACCTATCCTCTCCAATGCTAATGCTGCATGGATATCTGCCCCACCAAAGTTCTGTAATTCACTCCAAATCATTGAACGTTATTCACTCTGCCTTAGTTTCCACAGCTGGCTTCCTTCCCACACGTGGATCCTCTACCATCTCATCAGATTCCCGTCCCTCCTCGTCCACATCGAGCAGCTACGCATATTCTGCACTACCCCCAAACAAGATTTCAACGACCTTATTCTATCCACTCTGATCACCTATCCCAGTATGCTGCTGTGCTTTTATAAACACATCGCCCCTCCACCTACACACACGCCATATCCTATCCCAGCGCAACTTATACAGACTTCATCTCCTACATGATAGGATCTTCCCCGATTTTTATCCGTCCTACTAGCTGTCCAAATTCACATGATGGCTCCTGTCTCCTTTTCCATCACTCCAAATCTCTTTCCCCCTGATATCACTGCTCTACCAACACACCAAAGTCCTTAGATTATTTTTTCCTACTTCACTTCAACACCTACCTTCATCACTACAGTTTCCTACCTAACTGTCAGTTCGGGCCAGCTTTGACATTGATCCTCCTATTTTTCTGCGCACATCCCTTAACCCTTTAGAAAATATTCTCTCCTCAAGAAATCCTTTCCTCCCGGTACAGGTCCTTCAGACGTTAAGGCCAAGTGTAGTGCTTTTTCTTACGAGAATGTCACCTTTTGTCTTTAATTAAAAAAAGAAGACAACAGTCTTCATGTTCTTATGCAAACGCCAACAAAATTCATCTTCTTTGCCATTTTAAACTCATCTGTAAAATTTCACCTTTAATAACATCTGTGTTTCATCTTTGTTACTTTTTTAAAAATAAAGGTCTTGGCTGAAGAGCGGAATGTTGTTTCGCTGACAGCCCACCTCACGCATATATGTGGCGAGGTGGATGAAATAAAAAAGAAAAAAAGCCAACCCTGATTTTCCGAAATTCCTGTACTTAAGGCGACGCTGACGCTCAACACAGCGATTGGCAACAGTCGGCGTAAACTGTACCACGTAACTGTAGCTGCTGCCACACTTGCGAGGAATATTGTGAATCCCTGGTACTCTCAGGCCAAAATTATCATTAACAGATCGCAACATTTCGTTAATTTTCCTAGGTGGCTGGAAGATGGGTCGATATTTTTGCCTGTTTAACACTCTACCGATCTTACTTGTTGTTGCACCGCAAAATGGAAGCTGCGCTATGTCTTGGTCCCGATTTGAATTGCATCACGTTCCTTTTTCCTCGACAGCGTTGAGATAATATGAGGCCCAGAATACTCAATCTTCCTGGACACTGTCGTCAGATTGCTATTCTCGGAGGCTAGGAGCCCCTTGTCTAAAATTGGTCTCGCTCTGTGTAATAGGGTGTTCAGCATAGCCCTTTTCTGAGCTGGGTGATGAAAAAGCTATACCGTTGAGGTGCAGGCCCGTATGCCTCTGGTTTCGATAAACAGAATGGCAGAATCGGTCACCTGCTTTCCTTTCGACCAAAACTTCTAAGAAACACAACTTCACGTCTGTCTCCATCTCTCCGTAAATCTTATGTTAGATTGGATACTGTTCATACGGTCGATGAACTGCTGCAGCACATCACTACCATACGGCCAAATTAAAAAGTATCATCAACATATCTGAAGAAGCAGGAAGGACATTAGGAGGCACTGTTAAACACTAGTATTTCGAAATCCTCCATGAAAAACTAGCTATGGCTGGTGGCTGTGGCGTATTCATGGCTGTTCAATCAGTTATTTAATAACAGTTTCCATAGTACAAAACTAATTGTTCGTCAAGGTTCACGGAAATAATTTTAAAATTTCACGGGAGAAATTAGCAGCCAATAGTTTTAATTTGACTTCCACTGATACCTTTGTAAAAATGAAGGATACGTCGAGGCTAACCATGATTTCACTTGGGCCTATTCTAATCTGTTTTATGATATCAACAAACATTTGTGAGCTCCAAATGTGGTATCTACAGTGGCAGAATATAGGTGTCAATAATTTAATTAAGTACGTTTACAACCTGGTTGTAGGAGAGCCGATAGCATTACCGTCTGATGTGAGTCATGGAATTGCAAGGAACGCTTGTTAGCGAGCTCAAACATAATCTATGGAAGTAAAGTGCACCACCTCAGTACGCGCTGTTTCCTTGATCTCATTCATCATTACGTAATCCAGCCAGTCAAAAGCCGTCCTCTGGACATAAAAGTGGGAGCCTCTCGAGTTTCATGACAGTCATACTTACCCTCTGACAATGATGATGATGGCAATCATCCAAATATTGGCATTTTATCCCAGTTCGTCGCGGCAAGTGAACGGAGAACTTTTCCACTAAGGACTCCGTCGCGAATGTCTTCGTAGCCAGATTTGAACACAGCTGGTTTTAATACATCAAATTTATGACAAATGCAAGTTATGTACAGGGCGATTATAATTGAAGTTAAACCTTCAAACCGCTGTAAAAATAACGCCACTGGTCAGAATGACGTCAAATTGAAACGGAATACTATCGGAGAAAGAGGAAAACGAATGGCAGAAGAAAAATAAATAGTTAAAAATGTAGCAATAGATGGCGCCGTGAGCATGATAATTTAAGAGTGGTCGACTATAAATGACAAATGAATCATACAACAATGCTTAAGGTGTACGTTTGACGTTAAACAAACTGTACTACTGACTGCGCATGGGTGTACGGGTGTGATACTGTTAGTTACGTACGCCCATCCGCCACGGCAAGGCCATATCACTCTGGATGGAACAAATCGGTTTTTAATTGTCCTGAGGCATGAAAAGCATCACTCACATCGGTTTTTAATTGTCCTGTGGGCTTTCAAATAGAATGACGTGGTGTGGTGGCCCTCAACTACGTACTCTCTGACTCAGAGTTGAAATATTAAAAGTTTTGGCTGGTTTCGTTATGTAGAGGCTGGGATACGTAGTTGCCGCATTACACGCCAAATACTGCTGAGTCTACAGTATACAATATGAATATACACACGAATCGAATGATCGAAGGTTCCTATCACCCGGCAATTGCGAATTTTGAATGACATTCATAAACGAAAGATTGCAATTAAATAAAATCTGCAGGTGCTATTTTAAACTACTAAATGATGAGTACAATAGTAGACGTACCTATAAGAATGCCGTTTATTACTACAAAACACTTATTGACGTCGATGGTCCAGCAGTTAAATAAAATATAAGTTGAATAACAAGGAAAAATAGATTCCTACTTCACATAATTAGCAATGAACAACGACATAGCTCGCGAGGTATTCACTTCCAAACGCCTACTACGTCTTCACTGCAGAAGCCACGGAAATCTCACATGTACACAAGTCGGCACTACAAAATATTCCTATCTCACGTGACCACACGCGAACTGCTCCAATCTCCAAGTCTTTCCCGCGACTGTGCGTCCGTCGCGCCGTACTGCCCAGGACTCTCTCCTGAAACGATGCTACTCCACCACCTCCATACAGTCTCTCCACGTGTCCTTTTTGGAACGATCGCTGCGATTGGCTAGAGTGCTCCCGCCCTGTCTCCAGGCCAACGCACACTCACAAACACATTCGAAATGGAGGATTTACATTTAAATAACTTGAAATTAAATAAAATATTCCTATCGCTGGACCATAAACATGCTCTAACACACATTATTAAACACATAAACAAATTAAATAAACATATATCAAAGGAATAGAACAGAACGTAGGCCAGTAGCCTAATGTCTCTGTACTTCTAAAACAAAGTAAATATTTGACCAATTTCTTCATAAATAGTATATATCGGATATAAACAAAGACATAGATGAATAAATATATTTATAAGCATGCTGCTACCGTTTTCTTCGTGTAACTGTGGAGTACTTATTGGCTGACGCGATCGATAGTAATCGGCCACTTTGACCTCCAATACCTCATGTACTATTCAAGTTACATACCTGTAATTTATACCAAATTAGGTTTACACTAATAGTCATCTAAAGACATGTCGATCGGCAAATTCGGATGACCCGTTTAGATTTTGGAAATTCGTTGCTGGGTGATACTTGTGTAACTTATCGTCAGATACTAAATTTTAAACTAATAAAGATACTGAAAATCTGACTACACCATCAGAATCGTCGTGCAAATAATAGTAATGTACAGGTTCCTTTTTGAGGTATCATGGTTCCTCTGGTTACTATTAATTTCTATACGAATTGTGAAATGTCTGCCATTAAGTTTTGACGAAGTCCGCCATCTTTGGCACTCCCGGCATGTCTCCTTCATCGACACAGCGTCACCATCGAATTCCCAGCCACGTAGTCCCTGGACCACGTGGTCCGGCCATTGTGCGGCATCACGTGGTTGCTAACGAGCAGCGGCTTGCAGAGCGGCGTGAGTGGTGGCCGCCAGCTCTGAACTTAGAGGCCGCCACCACTCGCCCATTACCTCACAGTCCTGAGACCAAAAACCGCACAAAAAGCACCAATCACATCGGTTTTTAATCGTCGTGAGGCCAAATACCTCATAAAAAGCATCAGTCAAAATCAAATCGGATTATTAATTTCCTTGTGACTGGCGCAAAACACGTTCAATATGCAGTCCACTGTTTCCTGCAATAAGTTGAAATCGAGACACAGCACGTTAACCAACTGATCGAAATGTTTCTGGGGTAATGTTCAGAATGTGTTGCCCAATGTGTGCCTTCAGTGCAGCTAAGTTTGCAATCGGAACACTGAACACAACATCTTTCAGATAGACCCACAGCCAGAAGTCACACGGATTAAGATTAGGTCATCGGGACTAGCAGGCTGTAGGGAAAGAGCGACTGATAATTCTTCTAGAATTTCCGAAATGGCGCTTCAGCAGCTACTTAACTGGATTTGCAATATGCAGGGGTGCGCCATCTTGCATAAAAATGATCCCCTCCACACATCCACGCTGTTGGAGAGCTGGAATGACGTGGTTGCGCAAAAGACACTCGTAGCGCTTACCAGTGACGGTACAGGTAACAGGACCGGAAGAACCTGTCTTCTCGAAAAAATATGGCCCTATTATACATGATGCCGTAAACTAGCACCACACAATGACCTTTTCAGGATGAAGAGGTACTGACTGATTTGCGTGTGGATTTTCCGTCGCACATATTTGACAATTCTGTGTATTGATATATCCTGTCAGACAGAAGTGGGCTTCATCCATCCACAAAATCTTCCACGGCCAATCATTGTCCACTGCCATCTGAGCAAGAAATTGTGAAGTAAAGGTCTCTCTTGCTGGCAGGTCAACTAACTCGTGCATACGGGTAATTTTGGACGGATAGCAAACAAGAATGTTTCGTAGTATTTTAAGCACCGTTCTCAGGTCAATGTCCAATGTTGGGGCAATTCTCCGTGAACTACACGTTTGCACACCACAACTCGTCTCCTCCGGCATTTCTGTGGCCACTGCTTCCACTGATGTCGAATCAATTCGTTTCCTTCCTGTAGCTGGTAGCACACCAAAAGAACCCGTCTTTTCGAATTTCCGAATCATTTTCTCCAGACCCACGGCAGTCATCGGACCATCACCAGAGCGACGTGTATACAGTCATCATTCTTGTAATGCAGCTTTACAAACAGGGCGATCCTGCATTGAGACAGTCATGGCGAACGTTGTAGACGCGAAAGGAGGAAAAGCCGTGTAGCCGGCGTGTTTATATTAACTTCAATGGGTTGTGCGCGTGACAAGTATTTTCATTTACGTTTTCTGACACATGCAGCGTCATCTATTGATCAACTTTCACACTATTTATTTTTCTTCTGGCATAAGTTTTCCCCTTTCTCCGATAATGTTCCGTTGCAATTTGACGTCATTCTGACCATGGTGTTATTTCTACAAAGTTTGGAAAATTTGACTTTAATTATGATCACCCTGCATATTCAATAAATTACGACACTTTGCTGTAGCTCTCTGAAAAATTACTAATGTAACTACGTGCATAACTTCGTAGAAAAAGTAGCCTTTATTAAGTCTACCTGCCTGAATAAATATTTCTTTTACTTATTATTTTTTTTTAAGAAACAGAGAAAAACGCCTTGTCTGAAAGAAGACGGATGTGTGAATATGGTGAAATAGTATCTGTATCGTGGATCAGTGGCTAACGGCCAAAGTATGGATCCTGAGGCCTGGAGTTCGAGCCCCAATCACTCTTCTAACTTCTTAACTCTTTTCCCTCTGAGAATGTTTGTAATGTGAGAAATGCCGAGTTGCACCGTAATGCATGTTCTATGTCAAACTGCACAAGGCGAATGAAAACTACGTGATAATGTCAGAGCTGGTTACGTGACATCGAAAAGAGCAAACTTTGCCATGTAACCATAGATCGGAAATGCACTGTTGCGGAGATACGACCATCAAACGACAACCACTGAAGAGCTCACTGAAGTGTGTGTACATAAACTAACTGTTATACTAACGAACGTACTTACTAATTAAACTAGGCGGAGATAATGGCTTCAGCTACACATTCAAAACTGGGCAAACCATGGCTTGTTAAGTTTGTTGTGGATTTTCTATAACGTTTACTGCGGACAGCTTGATTATTAAATCAACGACGAAAAACTGCCGTAATGTCATTAATTTGTTGAACAGCTGCCACGTCTAACAAAACCGCAGTGCTAGACACATCCGTCCAACTTCGCTTACCTGACGAACTTAGGTGCGCTCGCCGTCAATTGGTAGTTAGTCCAAGAAATATGGAGAAGTGAATCCAAAATTATTTCTTAGAAACAAGAAATATGAGTGTATATTAAATTAAATTTCAAATAATGTTTCTTTTCCATGAAACTCAATCCAAAATGATGAACATGACCCAAAATATCATCAAAGTTGCAAAAAACTGTTTGCCCTAAATAAGTAAAAAAACTGTAGTACCGATCCAAAAATGTTACATAAGAAAGTTGTAGGGCTTAAAATGACATATCAATGGCCTTTAACAAGTATCGATTGCTTTCGTATATTTCGAGATGTATCGAGAAAGCCGTTAAAAATCGCGTTCACTATAACTCGTTTACATTCACGTTCCCATACGTCCTGTTCACTGTAATTATAGCACGCGGTAAGGCAGAAAGGTACTTGTTTGAAAAGATTAAAAAATTTATTTTACGAAATATATGGAATTTGTTTTTTTAAAAGGGGCTCTCGATATTTGGCTAGATCTTCTCAGCGGATGGCCCTACAGTAACAGTTTTTAAGCTTATTTTCTTCGCAAAGAATTGTGGTACCATGCTGTTGCGTAATTTTTGCGATTTTATTAACTGTAAGGAAGAAGAAATGATTTCGAAAAACTTGCACCTTTATTGGACATGTTTTCTTAATTATCTTAATTTTTATTTTATGAAAATACTTTTTAAAGAAAGAAATTTCTGACATTTTTTCACGAATTAAAAAGAAATCTACCACCCTCTGGAGCCTAGAACTCCAAAAAAGAAAATCTTGTGGACGTAATTAAGATTGCACAGCGATGTCCTTGATGGAGCTTAATATTGGATCCTTGTATTTTCAAGAAGTCCGCCCCAGTAGCTGAGTGGTCAGCGTGACGGATTGCCGTCCTCTGGGCCCGGGTTCGATTCCCGGCTGGGTCGGAGATTTTCTCCGCTCCGGGACTGGGTGTTGTGTTGAGTTCATCATCATTTCATCCCCATCCGGCGTGCAGGTCGCCCAATGTGGCGCCGAATGTAATAAGACCTGCGACATGGCGGCCGGACCTGCCCCGCGAGGGGCCTCCCGGCCAATGACGCCAAACGCTCATTTCCATTTCCATTTTCAAGAAAAAATACTAGTATATGTTTAATTGATTTTTAGTACTTGTAATTGAGTAATAAAGTGAAGCATGCAATTGTGGAGTGTTTCAGGTGATGTGGGCGGCAGCGTGGGGGGAACCAGTGGGCACTCGCTCTAATAACTGTTACTAAGCCGTCATTGCTTGCATATTCTGGAAAACAGACGCATACGAGATCGTACCTCAACGGCACAGCTTTCATAATCCGGCTTAGAAGAGAGCTTTGCTGAACACCCTACTACAGGAACGCGTAGGCCCCGAGAGTGGCCATCTGACGACGGCGTCCAGAATGAATGCGTATTCTGACAGTGATATTAGGTGAACGCTGTCGAGGAAACTAAGACACGATGCTGTTCAATCAAATTAGTACCAAGACATAGCGCGACTTTCATTCTGCTGTGCAACAACTAGTGATATAGGTAGAGTCCTAAACAGGCAAGGACTCAGACCCATCTTCGAGCCACCTAGGAAAATTAACGGAATGTCGAGTCCTGTAGATGAAAATTTCAGCCTGAGAGTACCAGAGATTTATAACATTTCTAGCAGCTGTGTGATAATAAGGTCATAGCAAGCTAGTTAATAATTTTTGAGGCTCAGTGGCTGGTTTCAAGTATTTCATTTCAACGCTACTCAGGTGACGCTACCCCCCATATACAGTCGGGGAAATGGCACTTACAGTTTAACGTGGAATTCGATCAGCTTGTCGCTCCTGCTGACTTCTCACACGGTTGAGAGGATAAAACTCGATTAAAGGCATACTGAAAATTTCCGTGATCCGAATCGGGATTCTATCCCGCGGCCTCTCGGTTTTCATGCGCGCTGTTCACCACTATGCCACCATTTGTTTCTGCTAAGCCCGACAGGTCAGTGGAGTGGGCCTTGGGTGGGGGCGGGGAGGCGACGTCTAGAGCACCGTTTTATGCATAATTCTAGGTGAGAAATGCAATGTTGTAGAAATGGTTCAAATGGCTCTGACCACTATGGGACTTAACATCTGTGGTCATCAGTCCCCTAGAACTTAGAACTACTTAAACCTAACTAACCTAAGGACGTCACATACATCCATGCCCGAGGCAGGATTCGAACCTCCAACCGTAGCGGTCACGCGGTTCCACACTGAAGCGCCTAGAACCGCACGGCCACACCGGCCGGCCAATGTTGTAGATCTACGGCCACAAGTGACATAGTACAACCATTCTGTGACGGCCTAATCTTAAATTTGTTGAAATTATTACCTGAAAACAATAAAATATGAGAACTTAGTAAATTAAATTTCAGTCTTTCTTTTTCATAAAACTCGATCAACAGTGGTGAACGTAGCCAAAAATATCCACAGAGTTGCAGAAAATGGTTTTTCTTAAATAAGTGAAAAACTGTAGTTCCGAGAGAGAAATGTAAAGCAGAATGTTGTAGGCTTTAAATATAAGCTATCGAATTCTTTTTATAAGTATTGATTACTTTCTGAAGTTTCGAAATATATCGAAAATACCGTTAAAAATAAGATTCACTATAAGGAGTTAACATTCACGTTCCCATACTTACAATTTACTATAAGTATAGTCCGCGGTAAGTCAAAAAGCGCTCTTTTGAAAAATTAAAGAATATTAATTGTTTTTCGTCGTATATGGTTGCTTTGGAAATAAAAGCTCTCATGATAACTGGCTAGATATTCTCAGCGGATGGCCTTTCTTCGGAAAGAGTTGTGTTACCATTTTGTTAAAAAGTTTTTATGGTT
The DNA here is from genome assembly GCF_021461385.2 of Schistocerca piceifrons. NCBI lineage: Eukaryota > Metazoa > Arthropoda > Insecta > Orthoptera > Acrididae > Schistocerca > Schistocerca piceifrons. The sequence continues at coordinate 344,530,539 of NC_060149.1, read as the reverse complement.
TTATTAATAGTAAGGATGAAAAAAATGATTTGGAAAAACTTGCATTTTTGTTTGGCGTGTTTTTTAACTATCTCAATTTTTATTTTATGAAAATAACTTTTAAAGGAAAAAACTACTGCTATTTTTTCAGTCCTAGAAAAAGATACCTGTAATACACTGTCTCTGTTTCAATAGGGTTCCAAATAAATCGTCTTTCTTAAATTAAGATTTTATTCTGCATTTTTTTAGCAACGCTAACTCTCTAACGCAATCTTCAGTGCCAATTTGTACCTCTTGTTCCATTGCCAAAAAGTTAGATTTGTTACTCTCCACGTGGACATTGTAGATCTTACATAATTTTTAAGCAGTTTCTATTTAGAGAAGCTTGTATCACAACGGGCGTTACTTACGGCAGCTGCAAGGAATATTTTCAGTGTTATAACTATATTAGGTAGCTTTCCCTCAAATTTGGACTCAAAATAAACTTTAATAAATCCGGTGGGCCGGAATAAATAAGCTAATTATTATTTTCTGCTGTAGCCATGACAGCTCGTAGGCGCACGCATTCAAACTCTTCCGTCACTATATTGAGAACCTTGCTCGAGGTTGCATTCCTTATCATCAATGGTCAGTACAACTTCAGGCTTTAATGAAGGCACACTATTCGGCCAAATTCTGTAGCTGCTGGAACCTGTCTCAAATTTCAGCAGTTTCTCTTTCTAACGAAGAAAATATTTTTCGTTTTAAACTGTCTTTATGTGACAAACCGCAACCTTTACTTCCGTCGCCAGAAATACGCTTCCCCCTAGTTCATCTTGGAGGTTCAATAGAAATGCCAAGTTTTACATCAAGCTTTTAGCATAGCTTAAAACCTTGTCTACGAATTCCATTCGCTTCTCTTTCAACACCACTTGTAAGGCCCTTATTTTCTGAACAGGGAACACAGAAACGAAAATGATTGCATCCCAACAAGTTTCTGCGTCCTTTCGTGTGTTCAAGGTTTCGTCTATTACTGTTAGCTTCTCTTTCTCGTTTTTCTTTTTTTAATCATTAGTTTTCTACTGGTTTTATGCTGCCCGCCACGAATGTCTCTACTGTGCCAAACTGTTCAGGGCAGCACTTGCATCCTGCGTCCTCAATTTTTTGCTGGATTTGCTCCAATCTCTGTCTTCCCCCTACAGTTTTTGCCCTTCTCTAGCGTTTTCAAAATTTCCTTCTTATCATTTTGTGACATATTTACTGGGTCGCCTCTGTGTGCTCTGAACCCTCTTAAGAAACTTAGGCGGAAGGCAATCAGTCTATTACTACAAGACTTATTAACTGAAACATTTAATCTAAAATAAATGTCCTCGAGATTAGAGATTTAGAGGAGCTAATATGAAACCCTTCCGGAGTCTAGAACACAATTAGACATCCAGCGTGATATGGGTAACAGCAGGTATATTTCTTTTCCAACTCCGATTTTCGAGTGTGCCTAGTTAGGTAATGACTTAAATTCAAAGACTTCAGGAGTGAATGTGATCAAGGTGTTGCTGATCATGATTTTGACGAACCTAAACTTCTGCGTCAGAATAAAACATCATCTCGTCTCGATAAAGGTAATAAACAATAGATCGAATTCAAAACGCTTCAAGAATTTTTCATTAAATCATATTCTGCAGTTTTCAACTAGTTTACTGTGTCACTCACGAGTGGATTGGACAATCATAATGATCGAAAAAAATTGTTGGAGAAACTGTTGGAGAAATTACTCCTGGAATCCTACAGGCTTCAATAAAATTTTAAAAATTTACAAAAATGATTTTGATAGGCAGAAGCTGATAAGCGATGGACATATATTTTTCCAACTTTTAAAGAGACAAAATGAGCAAGAAAAGAACCTATGGGAAGTTGTAGAGTTCTTAAAAAAAACGTAAACTAACAAGAAAGCTAATGCCTAGGATCTGCGCACTTTGATCACTTGCTTATTATAATTCCTGCTCATCGTGTTCTGATGAACGAAGTTTTTCGTTTCTAAGTTCGTTCGAATCTTATTTCAGATCAACAATGTTGCAATGTCCATTCAATCATATTTTTATTTTACGTATTTACTGTCATATTACTGATAAACTAAATTTAGATGTTTTGTTAACTATAGTTATTTCTTGGCACGCAAAGCGCAGCACAGTTTTTACATTACACAGGTGACTTTTTCTACTGAACAGCATTTAACAAAGTAAATAATAGTTTATGGATCATTCTGAATGGTATTTACTATATATGACCCTTTCTTGGACAACTACCCACTCTCACAAAACATGTTGTGCTTTAAAGTGACTGCAAGAAGGGTTTTTCTTCATAAGCTTTGGAGATGTTATTTTTCCACTAATGTCATCCCATTTGTAAAGCAAAATAGCCTTCGGTGTTAGCTCTTTCCAGACCTTGTTTTCGGGCTTCATGCATTCGATTAGAGCAGACTCGTCTTCTACTTAGTAACTACATGAAAGCCCCTGAATAAACTACATTTGACACACAACAGTCAACTTTTAGAAATGACTGTATTAATGGGTAGCTTGAGCTTATGGTAACATCGAGTCTGACGGTTAGAAATGTGATTCAGGTCACTGGATACTAAATCATACGACAGAAACAGTGGTTTAAAGTAGCCCACTTTTGCCTGTCATTTTGACAAGTTCTGAAATCAACGTGTTTATATGGTTTAGTTAAAAATATTAAAATGAGTACGGATAAAGTTGTAAAATGTTTGAAATCTGAAATAAAAATCACTTAGCAACAATGGTATCCTCTGATGGTACCTGTATAAACGAAAGTTTTTGTTTCATTTTATTTATTTAGCCTGATCTGATTAGGACCATCACGCCTTCTCTTTCATCATACTAGGGTTTCACACCTACAGTACCGTTTCCATCATAGTTTCCTAAAAAATTACAATTTTAATATGACAAACAGTATCAAAATGATTGGAGCGTCTGAAGTGCTAGCGTGTGTATATAATATTGATTATGATCTAATTAAGTTAATACTGGCAGTACTTGTGCGACTATAGCTGCTGCCACTAATAGTGTTAAGAGTAATAATAATAATAGTAATAATAATAATAATGACAATAATAACAATAATGATAGTGGCAGGTATAAAAAGAATTTATGGGTGTACAAAGTAAATGTTTTCTAATAGAGCGAGTTCGAGGGAAAAAGAGATTTAATACTGCACCAGCTAAGAATACTGGGGGAAGAGAAAGATTTGGTAGGAAAGACGGATGGACTAGGGTAACGAGAGCGTACAGGGACAATGTCAATCCCTATTGTTACTTCAGCAGTTACGGCGTTAACTCACTTCTGAAGCTGGAGATGTTATTCGGTTTTCTAATGCAGTGCGTGAGGTTATTCCAGAGTCAGGTTCCTGCTACTAAGAAGGGACTTCGAGGAAGTGACTAAACGGTGAAATGGGACAGAAAGGATTTTTCTACGATGGGAACGGGTGTTTTCGGCATGTTTTTCAAATAAGAGCGTTAAGTGCGAGGAGAGATTCATACCTTGTTCGTTGATAAGGCAGGAGAGAAGACAGAAGGTATGGAAATCTTTGCGCTTGTGTGCCCGCAGCAGTGCATATGATAGTTCAATATGCTCAAAGAGTCGAACGTCTATAAGGAACAAAGGCATTCATAACCACTTACAGGCACCGTGAGCTTTCCTGGGGAAGGTGTTGCAGGATAAAATCACTGTAATCAATAATTGGAAGCATAAGTGTTGAGGTGTAAACGAAACAATAATTTTTGACTGTGATAAATGATCCAAAATGAAGCTTCTGGGAGCTAGTATATGAACTAACTAATCTATAAATACTAAAGACACTGCTGCTATCTATAGGAAAATCAGGGATCTAACACTACGATCAGTAACTGTTGCCTTTGACAAGAGACCGAAACTTATTTTCTCTCTGAGCCGACGGTAACACTGTAGGCTCAAGTAACCCTAGATCACGATACAATTGTTTAGGTTAAATCTTAAAATCTCAATTTTGAACCATTTTCATTTGTTCAGTTGCCTTTACAGTCTGCGTAAATACATATGTAGCCCCGATGACAATGCATTAACTGATGTAATGAGCATGCAGACTGGATTATCCAGTTTGGCCGCTACCGGCAGCAGACCTGGTAACAACTAAACACGAACAACATCAACGCACCGTGGTGGCCGTTCAATGTAGCAGAGAACTGCAACTCTAATGATTTTCGTACTCGCTGATGGTGATTACGTCTACGACGTTACATTGAAATCTCACCATATCATTTGGTTGCTTCATATTTTTGACAGGCATCGTATATTTCTCTTGTAATTAAACTTGACTTTGGCCTTGAGTGCCACCATATTACAAGAACACTGCAAGCGAGGTACAAGAAGCGAGTCAAGAAGCTTTTGTTGAAGTATCTCTGTGTAAGTCGCTTCATTGACTTTCAGAGTCGATTCCTACTGTTAAATTATTTAACAACATCGCTTATGCGTTGGTGCTCCAATAACTTAAACCTAGAGAGATAGATCATCATCAGGGTGCTATATCAGGCAGCCACGGTGACATTTCAACAATCTAATGCACTTATGAATTACGTTTCATACTAAATTGTTCTTCATATAAACTATAAAGAGTGGGATTTTCACAGAATGGATTTGTAGTCAGGATCTCGTATTTATGGACGGCTAGCAGACTGCGTGTGTGTGATTTCCTAAGGGCCCTAACTGCTAAGGTCATCAGTCCCACGAGCAGACTGTAATAATACAGAGTGTATTTTTTGTGCAAAAAATACATCTTTCTAAATGGAACAACGCCGATTGATATTAACAAACTAAAAGTAGAGTAAAACAGAATATCAGTGGTGTCTGTTACAGGATTCTAGTGCGAGTCGTTTAAGAGATATCGTAGTTTGAAACGTTTCCACAGCAAAACTTGTTTGTGCAATTCAACCTGTGTGTTTGCTAGGTACGATATCGTTATATTTGCTTGCAGTGTGCTTGTGACTTGCTAGTCATTTAGTGTGTGACAGTCTAAGCAGTAGGTCATAAGTGGACGACGGGATTTACCAACGCAAAAAAGGGCGACAAGCTTATGGTGTATGGAGAGTGTAGGAAGATTGCAATTCGTTCTTGTACGGTGTATGCAGCAAGGTATTCCAATAGATATTAACCATCTCGGCAAATACACTCCTGGAAATTGAAATAAGAACACCGTGAATTCATTGTCCCAGGAAGGGGAAACTTTATTGACACATTCCTAGGGTCAGATACATCACATGATCACACTGGCAGAACCACAGGAACATAGACACAGGCAACAGAGCATGCACAATGTCGGCACTAGTACAGTGTATATCCACCTTTCGCAGCAATGCAGGCTGCTATTCTCCCATGGAGACGATCGTAGAGATGCTGGATGTAGTCCTGTGGAACGGCTTGCCATGCCATTTCCACCTGGCGCCTCAGTTGGACCAGCGTTCGTGCTGGACGTGCTGACCGCGTGAGACGACGCTTCATCCAGTCCCAAACATGCTCAATGGGGGACAGATCGGGAGATCTTGCTGGCCAGGGTAGTTGACTTACACCTTCTAGAGCACGTTGGGTGGCACGGGATACATGCGGACGTGCATTGTCCTGTTGGAACAGCAAGTTCCCTTGCCGGTCTAGGAATGGTAGAACGATGGGTTCGATGACGGTTTGGATGTACCGTGCACTATTCAGTGTCCCCTCGACGATCACCAGTGGTGTACGGCCAGTGTAGGAGATCGCTCCCCACACCATGATGCCGGGTGTTGGCCCTGTGTGCCTCGGTCGTATGCAGTCCTGATTGTGGCGCTCACCTGCACGGCGCCAAACACGCATACGACCATCATTGGCACCAAGGCAGAAGCGACTCTCATCGCTGAAGACGACACGTCTCCATTCGTCCCTCCATTCACGCCTGTCGCGACACCACTGGAGGCGGGCTGCACGATGTTGGGGCGTGAGCGGAAGACGGCCTAACGGTGTGCGGGACCGTAGCCCAGTTTCATGGAGACGGTTGCGAATGGTCCTCGCCGATACCACAGGAGCAACAGTGTCCCTAATTTGCTGGGAAGTGGCGGTGCGGTCCCCTACGGCACTGCGTAGGATCCTACGGTCTTGGCGTGCATCCGTGCGTCGCTGCAGTCCGGTCCCAGGTCGACGGGCACGTGCACCTTCCGCCGACCACTGGCGACAACATCGATGTACTGTGGAGACCTCACGCCCCACGTGTTGAGCAATTCGGCGGTACGTCCACCCGGCCTCCCGCATGCCCACTATACGCCCTCGCTCAAAGTCCATCAACTGCACATACGGTTCACGTCCACGCTGTCGCGGCATGCTACCAGTGTTAAAGACTACGATGGAGCTCCGTATGCCACGGCAAACTGGCCGACACTGACGGCGGCGGTGCACAAATGCTGCGCAGCTAGCGCCATTCGACGGCCAACACCGCGGTTCCTGGTGTGTCCGCTGTGCCGTGCGTGTGATCATTGCTTGTACAGCCCTCTCGCAGTGTCCGGAGCAAGTATGGTGGGTCTGACACACCGGTGTCAATGTGTTCTTTTTTCCATTTCCAGGAGTGTATTTACCAACATCTGCTACCATTTACGTGAAGGTGGTAGTATAACACCTAGAAAACGTAACGAAAGAAAACAGGTGACAGGAGCGGGGGAAATTAATGTTCTCGTTGCTGTTGCAGTTGATCCGCACGTTAGCGCCCACGTGATCGCACGAGGCTGTGCCACCAGTCAGTCAAGTGTCGTACGCATTCTCCATCGACATAGGTTCTATCCCTATCACTTCTCCCTGCATCAAAAGCTGCATGCAAACGATTATGAGAATCATGTTAACTTATGACTATGGGTATTAGGACAGGATACTCCAGATCTATCATGTATCTTGTTTAGTGATGAAAGCATATTTACCAATCAAGGCCTGGTAAACCAAAGAAACATGCACTATTGGTCTGCTGACAATCCCAGTTGGCTTAGTCATGTGGAACGTCAGCGTCCACGGTGTGTCAAGTTGTGGTGTGGTATACTGAACCATCGGGTTATGGGCCTGTGTTTCATAGACGGAACGCTGAACACGCACAAACATCGCAGCCACCTAACAGATCGCGTTCCACGGATACTAGAAGACGTTCATCTGCAGACTAGGAGCAACTTGTAGTACGAACACAATGGCTGTTCAGTCCATAATGCACGAAGGGCTACAGAATGTCTTCACAAATTGTTTCCAAATCGTTGGGTTGGACGCAGATGACCTGTACCTTGATCAGCCCCTTCTCCAAATTTGACGCCTGAAGAGTTTTCTGTGTGGGGAAAGCTGAAATACACTGTCTACAAGGACATAACAACTACACCCGATGATATGCATCGATGTATTATTGCAGCCTGCTCAGATATCTCCGCTGAAATGTTAACATGTGTGCAGCATTCATTCTGTCCTAGTCTGGAAGCGTGTATTACCGCTGCCATTGGTCATTTGGAACACAACATGTGATGGTCAATTGTCTCGTTAGTGGCCAGAATTCATGTAACTAGTGTATGCACTTACGTTGTCCTTTAGTGTGTGTTACCACAGGTATTGTACAAGAGTTGGAGTGGGAACTTTTCAAAATACGATATCTCATAAATGACTCGTACTAGAATCCTACAGCAAACACCACTGCCATACTACTGTATCCTTCTTTTAGTTTCTTAATGTCAATAATCAATATTTCATTAAAAAAAAGTGTATGTTTGTACAGAAAATACACTTTCTAAGTATTATTACAGTCTGTTTATCGGCTATCAGTACGAGTCCCTGACTACCAATCCATTCTGTGAAAACCGAACATCAGTAGCACTTTGCATTTCCGTAATGTTTCAGGTGTAATTTTCAATCGATTCATCCTGCATGCTTATTAAGCGTTTAGCTGATACTGTAAGGCAATCATTATGTATTTGCACTGTCGCCATTCCTCGTACAATCCTCTTGTAAGCTTGGAAGCGTGCTTGTCTTTCGCTTGAGCATCTATATGTGTCCTTGGCCCTGGCGTAGGTTTCTCTGGATGTAGGGGCAGCTTAGCCAACCTTTGTGTAAAGCTAAGGGAAACTGTCCTGGCTCGGAGAGACACCGGCGACCGGTTGTCCGTCGCTTTGTATAAGTTGGCACAGGTATAGCGTGCGTATTATCTATGCTGAACACTGAGGAGGGAGAGAGTAGCTTCATCGTCCTGGGAGGAGAGGTAACAACTAGGTTTAGTCCTTACTGTTAGTAATATAGTAAATGTTAAAGTTTAGCTTAACTGAGGCTCTGATTCCTATCTTTTTAGATTTCAGGCGTTATAGACTAGCTCGGTATACTTTGCATTGCAGGAATTAGTAGTAATTCGCAAATTATGGGAATTTATGGGAGTGTTTCTTTGTGGTCTATAACTTTGCTCTGGAGGGTTATGGGGTCATGTGTATATATGAGTGAGATTAGTTTTGTAAATCAATCGTTTAACGTCTTATGATCATTGCATGTGTATTTAACATTCCGGTGGTCATATTAAAATTCCACACTAAGATATGAGTGATCGTGGCTTGCATAGCCCTCACCATGTGTTTGTTAGTGAGATTGTGTCCACGGAATTTTACACTCCCTAATGAACCAGTTTTCGTTTGTAAATAACTTTTCTTGCCCTTTCTGTTAGACTCGTGTTATTTACTTGCTGTGGTTTTGTAGTCAATCGGCGTTTCTTCGTAGTGGATAGCCACTTGGCGGCTACTGATTTACGGCGGTTCCTATCTTAGGTGCAATTGTTCACAGATCATAGTTTCTTTTTATTGTTTCATAATTGTAATTCCGCGTATTTTTTCTTTACATTTCGGTGTAATTTTTTGTCAGAATACTCAGTCGTTGACTCTACTTCTCTGTAAACCACTTTAAATTTTGGTTCTTTCTTGAATTTCTGAATAACTCCTTTCTCTGTTATGAATTGTTAGCGTGAACGTGTGCGTTTGTAACCTATGTATGCCACTGTATTTCCAATCCTCAAATGACCGCATCAGCCACGCACTTGTTCCGTGTATTATTCCACTAATTTTTGTAGTATTCCTAAACAACACTCCACGACAGATTAAGGGTTTTAATACATTTCTTGTTTGTGTGTTTTCTTTTTGGGAAATCGTAATTAGAGAATAAATGTGTAGAAAAAGGTATTCTTGATGTTAATAACCCACCCGTAATTTATCCAAATACTATCGAACATCTTCGAGGCCTACTTAGGTCATATATGTGCCTATCAGTTTATTTTGAAATGTATTTCGCAAACTGGTTCTCTTCCGGAATTAATTTAGAATTACTCAGTGGCTAATAAGATATAATTATTCTTCCAAATTGAGGCCTATTTACTAATCAACTCTTACCTTAGATTCCGTTGTATTTAATTATAGCATAATGATAGGGTTCAGAGAGTTGGCGACCCCGTAAAATCTGTTAGAAAACGTAACGATTCCATTCCAGCTGCTCTATTTCCTATGCAATAATCAAACAGACAATTCTACCTGTCTCCTCCACATTAAGGGAACAGTTAAATAAGTAACAGCTAAGTATCACTGTATCTTCTTCAAAGATAGACACAAAACAAAAATGTGATAGGCTCTTCTGCTTCTTGCTGGTCGGTTTATTCTGATCAACAGTGCATCAGTAAACAATATTAGATTTTATTCTTGTGTTATACCAGTTATTAATATTTTTGGCGTTCCCTCTTGTTGACTGTGCCGGCACAGATGATAAGCGTTGAAGTTATGAACATATGAAGGGCCACTGATAAGTTATCTCCTACATAACCCAATATGTGACTGACAGGCAAAGCTTGACAAGGTTCTGCTATCCTTGTGGGTGAAAGGTTAAACGAATCATCGTTACTAACACTTACCGTTCTTCCCCCAAGTGACTTCAGTGACGTAATAGCATTTTGAAACTTTGAAGTTAATAACATTTATTATTTTTGTATTTTTATGAAACACAGTTTCCTTCGAAGTACATAGCCATCCGTTATTATTTACCGAATGAGTTGGCATCGCGGTAACAGTGTGTGATTCCTCATCTAACCTTGATGATGGCCTCTAGTCGACGACTAAGAGTGTCCCAAAGTTTCGTCTGGTATACCATACACAGCTGACGATTAGATGCCGTAGAGCTAAACAATATCGGGGACCTAATAGTTATATTTCATCCGCTGTTCCAAGTAGTCTCAGGCCTTTTGTTATGGAATTGCGATTTCGGGGAAGGGGGGGGGTGGGGTGGTATTTTCGATGACTACTCGATATGCGATACAGTGCCTGATTGTTCGTCAAACGAGTAACTGTCATCGAGAATGTTGAGATAAAGATCGCGGATCATGTTCACGGCAATGTAGACGAGTTCCGAAGTCAAGGTAAGAAAATCACCTCCGAATTTACACCCTCTACACACGACCAATTAAATGCTTCATTGGCCCGTCGGTGCACTCAAGACCATGTGCCATTTGAAAATAGTGAAAACCACTGCTGATTGGACCAAACTACACGCATCCAGCCTGTTACTGTAGCGTTTCTTTGTTGTCTGGCTCATTGAAGACGTGCAGCCTTATGTTACTCTTTGTGCGCCACTTCAAAAGTATCAACGCATGCAGTTGCCTTTGTAGCGTTCGCTTGAAAAGTGCTTTAGATGGACCTTTATTTACTGACAGCAGGAATTCTTATAGGATTTGAAACTTCTTGTTGCTGAGAAAGTGTGACGTTCTTCTCTGGCCCATATCGGTTAGGATTTTCCTAGAACCACTGTTCTTACGGCGTGTTAAATGGCTGTGAGTGGTACACTATTCGCTGTAGACAAGCTGGATGGCCTCCATTTATACACACACACGCACACAAAAACGAGCAACTTCATTAACTGTGTGACCATGGGCAGATCGAAACTGGACAACGTTCTTCTACCTCTCTGCCACGTCTCACATCAATTCCGTTCAGCCAACTGGCACATACACACAATTTCTCTAGCATGGCTAACGTCAGTGGTGGAGGGACCACATGACAGTTTGTTTCCAGTTTTGCACCATCTACCGGTATCCAAAGTGACCAGTGAGCACTTTCAAGGGGGTTTCTAATGTTTTATCTGTTTGTCTGTTGATCTTATTTCATGGTTCAAATGGCTCTGAGCACTATGGGACTTAACATCTGAGGTCATCAGTCCCCTAGAACTAAGGGCTACTTAAACCTAACTAACCTAAGGACATCACACACATCCATGCCCAAGGCAGGATTCGAACCTGCGACCGTAGCGGTCGCGCGGTTCCAGACTGAAGCGCCTAGAACCGCTCGGCCTCACCGGCCGGCTCTTATATCATGATTTCCCTAGATCTGTTAAGGTGAATAACGGTAGGGCTTCGTAAGAAATGGCGTGGCCGATATCTATCTCATTCTTCACCAATACAAGTTTGTATTCTGTCTCTAAGGATGTCGTTGTTGGTGGGCTATTCCGTTACATACTGATCTTCCTTTCTTTCGATGCATTTTCATATGCATTCTTCAGTCACATTAATGTGAGCAACTGTCAAGAACCTGAATAACCACCGCCAGAACATCCATCACCCACCACACAGCCATGTATTATGTGCAGCGTGTGGTATTAGCCCCTGAAACAATGATGGGTTGTCGCTCCCAAACTAAAGGTGATAGGAATGTAATTTAAACTGATGCATACACAGCTGGTGTTACTGATTCCAGTGCATGATAGAAACAACTATTATTCCATTTAAAAAATTGTATCTTTTTGCTGTAACTCTTTGGATAATAACACAATAAACTATGTTCATAGCTCCGCAGACAGTGTACCGTTTCTTATGATGACCTACCGCAATAAATATTTCCGTCGCCTATTACTTCGTAACTTACAGAAGTAAACACATTTAGTGAAACACCCTGTATGTGGGTAAATGAGCCGTAGTAAGATTTGCTGTTTTGAAGAGCGCGCCGCAGCGCGTAGTGTAAAGCAGTCACCCTCCGTTTCTGGCGGTGGCGCTGCTGTGGCAATCGCAGCTTTGGTGTCTCCCTCTGGTGTAAAAGGGAAGAGGTTGCCTGTTCAAGTGCTTTTCCGGGGCGCTATAAGCTCGCCATTGGCAGTTGGGCAGTCTGTCAGTCTCGGCGAGTCTAGTCAGTTCGTCAGCCGGGTCAGTGTGTGGCAGTTAGTGTCCGTCGTTTGGATCAAATTTTAAAGCCGGCACGAGGGGGCGAGTCTGGGCAGTTGGTCAGTGTGGGCCAGTCAGTGTCTGTCTGTCGTCCGGAGTGCTGGTATGTGTTAGGCCGCCAGTCTGCTCGAGCTGTTCAGGCAATGGGCATTGGCGGTTGAATCGATCGGTTGGCCGGTCGCGCACTGAGACACCAGATGACTTGTCCGCCTGGAGCGTCGGCATGTGAGGTGGCCACCGGAGTCCAGTGGCCGCGCCGTATTGTGAGGCGTAGTGGCTTCGCGACCGGCACGAGGGCGTCAGGAGCCCACCTACGACATCAGTCTGGCCAGTACGAGTTGCGACGCCGTGAGACGGGAGATCGGCGCGCCTTCCTGCGTCCGTTGAAGCGGCTGGCAGGGGACGGTTCGGAGGCCGTTTTGGGGGTGCTGCGCCAGGTCTTCGCCAGAAATCGCAGTTACTAGAAGTTAAGTGATTAGTGATATGTTGTTTCAGTTACTTGTTAAATTCTACTTGTGTTCTTGGTCAGTCTCTCGTCCCTAGCTTGCTCGTCTGTCTCTCGTCCGCATTTGTTAGGCAGTTAGTGTCTGTCTGTCGGTCTGCCGTACGTTAATAGCTGCCTCTGTCATGTTTGTCGGATTCGGTGTTAACGAATTTATTGCTTAAAGGCCGAATTCTTGAAATATGTTTCTATCTTGCTTATCATCTTGGTTCAAATGGCTCTGAGCACTATGGGACTTAACATCTATGGTCATCAGTCCCCTAGAACTTAGAACTACTTAAACCTAACCAACCTAAGGACATCACACAACACCCAGTCATCACGAGGCAGAGAAAATCCCTGACCCCGAAGGGAATCGAACTTGGGAACCCGGGCGCTTATCATCTTGCGAGGTGGTATATGTGTAATGTAGAGAATGTTGTACATTTTATATAAGTCTGCATTTTATGGGTTTTATTTAAATAGTCATTTTAGGTTATAAGCTTGTCACTCTTCCACCGTAAGAGTCCTTTAAAAAAAATTGCACTTTCGGTGGCAAATAATTTGAAGGTTGTACCATTTCCATTCCTCTTACGGGTTGCATAGTTTAATAGTTTATATGTTAGTGTGATTTGTTAAAAAATTTTTGTTTAAAGTAATCTGGTGTGTTGCAGATTTGCACCAGTGTACTCATTCAGAGGTTCTTGTGAGCGGTCATGACGACGGCCGTGTTGAAAGGGAGCAGGCAAGTTTCTCAGCCCGAAGGCTCCTACTGTTAATATTGTTCTTTGCCTCTAAATAAAACTGTAACTTGATATTTCGAGGGTGCTTTTCTGCTTATATTTTAAATCTGTTTTGGAAAGACTTTTAGGAATAAAATATACATTTGTTAAATTGTGACTTGATATTTCGAGTGTGCTTTTCTGCTTATAATTTTAAATCTATTTTGAATAGGCTTTTAGGAATAAACTCACATTCGTTAAAAGTAATTTTCCATCAGTTACTTCCTGGCAACTACTTCCACGCTCACCTAGTGTGATTAAATGTGTCAATGTTCTTGATGAATCGCCAGTAAATAAAGTAAATTCTTTTAGAAAAGATTTTGAAAGTTTAAATTCACGGTTCAGTAAAGACCTTTTCCGATTATGAAACCAAGTAAATCACGAGGCAACCTGATTAATGAAAATCTGCGGAACTGAGTGCGTCTGTGTTTGTCAACAATTTGTTCCAGGTATAAATTTTATTATGTCTTCAGTGCGCCAAAACTAAATAAATCCATACATATTATAATATAGTATATACACTGAAATAACCTAAGGTACGGGATAGCGATGTGCACATACACAACTGGCGGTAGTACCTCGTACACAAAGTGTAAACAGCCATGCATTGGTGGAGCTGTCATTTGTACTCAGGTGATTCATATGGAAAGGTTTCCGACGTGGTTCTGGCCACACGACGGGAATTAACAGTCTTTGCACGCGGAATGCTAATTGGAGCAAGGTGCGTGGAACATACCATTTAGGAACTCATTAGGGAAGTCAGCATTCCGAGATTTACAGTATCAAGAGTGGGCCGAGAGTACCAAATTTCGGGCATTTCCGCTCACCACGGGCAACGCAATGGGCGACGTCCCTCACTTAAAGACCGAGAGCAGCGGCATTGGCATATAGTTGTTAGTGCTGACGGACAAGAAACTCTACATGAAATAACAGCAGAAATCAATGCTGGAAGTACGACGAAAGTATCCATAAGGAAACTGCTTCTAAATATGATGTTAACGGCTATGGCAGCTGACGACTGACACGAGTGTTTTTCCTAACAGCATGACATCGCCTGCGGCACTTCTGCCGGGATCGTGACCCTAACGGTTGGACCCTAGATGACTGGAAAATCGTGGCTTGATCAGATGAGTCCAGGCTTCAGTCGGTATGAATCGATGGTAAGGTTAGAGTGTGACCAGACCCCACGAAGTAATGGACCCCACATGTCAACAAGGGACCTTGCAACCTGGTAGTTGCTTCATAATGGTGTGGTAGTGTGAACTGTGTTTACATTGAAGTAACTGGGTCCTCTGGTTCACCTAGCAGATCATTGACTAGAAATCGTTACGTTCGGCTACTTGGAGACCATTTGCAGGAATTCGTGGACTTCATGTTCCCAAACAACGCTGTCATATCAACAGGCTACAATTTTTCGCGATTGGTTTCAAGAACACTCTGAACAATTTTCGCGAATGATTTGGTGACCGCGATCACCCGACATGAATCCCATTGGCCAGTTACAGGACGTAATCCAGAGGTCAGTTCGTGCTGAACACCCTGCACTTGCAACGTTTTCTCAGTTATGCACGGCTATAGAGGCAGTATGACTCAGTATTTCAACAGGGAACTTCCAACTTGTTAAGTCCATGCCATGTCGAGTTTGTGCACTACGCTGGGCAAAAGGAGGTCCGACATGATATTAGGAGGTATCCCATGGATTTTATCACCCCAGTATTGGTATATACGTTCCACATCTCCTCCTAAACCATTGGATCGATTACAACCAAACTTAGTACATATCTCTTACAGTCTGGAAAGAACTACTACGGAGCTAGGATCCACCTAATTCTCAAAGGCGTGGGTGTGGAAGTAAAAAAGAAGCATAGCTCAAGACGCGCAGATGGACAGGCTATAGTCATCCAATACTTGAGAATGAGAGCACTTAGTGACTTTGAATTGTCAATGCCCTTTAGGCAAACGACATTTCACACTCCTTGTGTAGTACAAGGAAAGGTGATAGTGACAGAATAATATAAAGTAAGGAGTAAGTCTTGAAACATTTACTGTGCACCATTGTTTGTTTTAGTATGTGTGAACATTAAACTGGATGTGTGAAATACGAGAAAACAGCAAGGTGTGACGACAATAAACGGCTTAACTTGCTGTAGGCGGGACATTTTACGATTCAGCGTCGTGGCTTGCCATGGCTTGACAGTTAAGGAGCAACTATACTCTCCAAGAATGTAAACAAAACACAAGCTGGTGTTGTGACAAATAAAATATATTGCAATTCTTGATGTCATGTTGAGCCTCCGAGGCATATGACGTAAGAAAAGTTGTGTTCACAAGTCACTCTAATAATTCATACGCTTATTCAAGGAAGTATATGTTTGTAAAAGGAAATTAGTGGACGTGCTTTTTCGTGATTTGAGTAGAAGTTATCTTATTTTGCTCCAGTAACAGCTGCATAACGTGAAGAAGTCAAGCCTTTCCTCGGCTACACACGGGGTTCCAGAGGCACTGATTAGCAGCATCTCTACTTCAAGAGAATCGAAGTGTTCTGATTCAGCTTCAACTACAAGAGCCAGCAGATACATAAACACCATTTTTTTTAAAAAAAAGGCTACTGCAACTTGCAACCAACTTTGAATAGAATTTCAATCCTTTTAAGAGATTTTCGCTTATTTCAAGCTGCAAAAACTACTATAAACTCTATTTGATACACATTTTACATATAGTATTCATATATTCCACTGAATGCACTTGCAAAAATATAGCGTTGTACGACACATAGTGTAGGAGATATAACGTCATAAACATTGAGATGCGTGAAAAACAGCAGCATCTTGCATGACGCTTTAATTTGTTACTTCTGTGCTATTAACTCTATTTGCAACACATTTCTCACACAGTATCCACATATACCGCAGGATGTACCTGCAAAATTATGAAACTGCACGACATGCAGTTCTGGTGATATGTGATAGACATTGAGCTGTGTGAAAACGACATTGCAGGACGAAATTCGGTAGAGATACAGATGAAATATGTGTTCAGATACGTGGGAAATATGTTTCATATGTGTGAAATGTATGTGACCTGTGCGTATGTGGCCCAAATCACGGGTAAGAAAGTTCCTCATAAACATCTGGATCAATTTGAACCAAACTTGGTGCACATATTACTTACTATCTGGAAATGAATAATGTAGGGTTAAGAACCAGCAAGCTCCTATTGGGGTGTGGGTGATAATGAGGAGAGAAGAGAGTGGACGAGATGCACGGAGAAAGGCAAGATGAGGAGATGGACAGAGAGAGAAGTGATGAGCAGATCGACAGACAAAACAGGGGGAGGAGAAAACTGACCAGAGAGGGGGAGGAGGAGACGGACATGGAAAGGGGTGAGGAAGAATTAGAGGGGGAGGAGCGTATATAGAGAGAGGGAAGAGGAGAAGTGAGAGAAATGGGGGTAAAGATGGATAGAGAGAGGGGATGGGAAAATGGACTTAGAGTGCTGGGAGGAGGGAATTGATAGAGATAGGGGGAAGCAGTGATGGACTGACTGGCATCGGGGGGGGGGGAGGGGAGGGGAGGAAGGAATTGACAAGTAGAGGGGAATAAGGAGGCACACAGAGACGGGGACTGGCAAAGAGAGAAGAGGGCACAAACACTTAGAGGGGACGAAGACGAGATAGAGGGGAAATGAGGAGTTGGATTGTGGAAGAAGGAGCATATTGACTGAGAGATGAGAATCAGACGGACAGAGGGGGGGGGGGGAGAGAGGAGCAGATGGAGAGAGAGGGCGGTAGGAGGAGATGGACTGGCAGTAGGCGGCGGAGAAGGTGGACAGAGGGAGGGGGGAACGAGAACGTGGATTGATGGAAGATAAATAAATTAATACCCGCGCAACGATGGGTACGCGAGTAATATACTAAAAATCTGTGATCTATATTGTTGAGAAATATGAAATATGAAACGAATCTGCATGCTATATCTTTCGCTTTCGCGTTTTGCACCCCACCTTTTTCCCACTCAGACAGCGTAGCGTGGCGGGGGAGAAGTGTGCCCTCGGGCGAGATAGATTCATATGCATGCACGAGCACTGCGCTTCAGAACAGTTCTTGGGTGTCCCTGCTGTAGACGTAAGTAAACTCAACCGTTCACTCATCGTGGTCGAATTTTCAAGATAGCTTCACCTCCGTCGATTGTGCAGAATCAACAACAGCGCTTATTTTGTTATTTGATTCCGTTCATTGACTTGAGCCTGCCGTTGTGGCCCAGAGGTTCTAGGCGCTTCAGTCCGGAACCGCGCTGCTGCTACGGTCGCAGGTTCGAATACTGCCCCGGGCATGGATGTGTGTGATGTCCTTAGGTTGGTTAGGTTTAAGTAGTTCTAAATTCTAGGGGACTGATGACCTCAGAAGTTAAGTCCCATAGTGCTCAGAGCAATTTGAACCAACTTAACTTCTGAGGTCATCAGTCTTAAACCTAACTAACCTAAGGACATCACACACATCCATGCCCAAGGCAGGATTCGAACCTGCGAACGTAGCGGTCGCACGGTTCCAGACTGTAGTGTCTAGAACCGCTCGGCCACCCCAGTAGGCAATTGACTCTCGCTGTGAGCTTCATCCCTCATCGTAATCTGCATCAAAAATAGTGACTGATTACTCGCAACTAGTGTTTGATAGTAGTTCCTTTCGGCATTTGGATATGAACTGCTTCAGCACAAGATAGCACACATTATACGTCCATCACAGGCTTTGAGCAGCTGGACTGGTGCTATGCGCTGTAGTGAAATAGCAAGTGCAGTTCACAATTATCTGTCCGATACGGCTAGTCATAGTGACTGGCGCTAGTAGCAGTTTACCTGTGTTACATGAATATTATTTAGGTTATTTATCACTAATAACAATGCGGCAATTAATTGGATAAAAATGACTATGCGAATGAAGTTCAATCTCCCTAATGAGCTAATTACCATATTTATTTCATTCGTCCTCCTCTGAAAAGTGGCCTAAACATTCCTCTGGCATATTGGAACCATTCTTTGCTATGTTATATGTGTTAATAAACCGGCATAACTTCTTAGCAGATGAACAGTAAAAGTTCTCTAATGTTAGCACCGAAAAAACTATAAACATTTCAGTCTCAGTTACCACCTCGGAATGATAAAATAGCGACTTGTGCTCAGAGAAATACAGATTGTAGCAGCTTAGAAAAGCTTCCATTCAATCTGAGAGCCGGGAAGACTGTATTCACAGAGACTGTAGTGCTGACACAGCGCCTGCCAATTGTTAGGTCGCCCCGGGGGAAATCTAACGCTCCGGGCTAGCGCCACTGGCCAAGTATTAAACTCGCTTCGGCATTGGCTCGGCCCTTTACTCTCCAGACGCAGCCGAGCGCGAGCCTCTGGCCGCCTGCCTCAGCACACCACAGGTGGCACACCGTCCACCTCTCTGATTTACGCCTTCTGCGGTTTCCCAAATCGCTTCAACTCACTTCCCAATCGGTTTCTCACACCCTCTTAGAGCCAACATTCTGTCTAAATGTTATTAACGTAAGGGCGTCCTTCGTGCGTCCAGATTAATTTTCTGGATGCAGATTGGTCCTCCTTCCTCTTAGTGTAATTAGTTTCTGATAGAGTCCAAATATATTTATCTTACTGTCATTGTTGATTATTGCCACAGAACGCCTGTACTGTCGCTCAGAGTCACCGTAACAAAATGGGAGAAAAATCTTCTGTCTCATGTATCTGAGGATCGTACAAACTCTTTCTTTCAGTAAGTATCTCAGTAGGAACTTGGCAGTCAGGTTCGCTTTATCCTATACAGATTTGTGAAAGCAACGTTAAATTTACAACCCGCCTGGTTGGTGTACCAGTGTTCTTAATTGAGAGGCTTTGTCTCATATTTGAACGGGATATTCGGATACTGAAAAAGCATGCGATTAACTCTTCAGACTTTTACAAGTTTTTTTTATTTTTTTTACCAATCTGTAACAAAGCAGTCTGCATATAGCCAGGCAAAGTGAAACGTGTTGCTAACAACGAGGCGCAATACCTATATGAAGTAAACTGGCGGAGATATTTGTACAGTAATAAAAAATAAGCAAACATTAACATTTGCTACACTGATTTCACGGCATAGAATATTTTTTTCGGTGATGAAGAAGTGTGGGAGGGTAAAGAACTGAGACTTCCTGGGTAACAGCGTCTCGAGTAGATGGAAAAATACACCGCGGTTCTTTGAAGCACACAATTCGTTTGGCTTACCTTTCTACTTCGACTAGGGTCTTCAGGGCATTCTGGCATCATCACATTCGTTAAGTGGCTGAGAAATGAGGCATTTTTGATTGAAACACCCAGTTCCTAATAATACGCAAAACTTCAGGCAGCTAAATGCCTAGGGGAATAAGACAGTTACAGAGCTGCACAATACTTTTAACTGTATCGAAAGGTGTTGCGTCATGCAGAGATATTATGTTGTTGTTGTTGTTGTTGCTGTTGTTGTTGTTATGGTATTCAGTCAGAAGACTGGTTTGATTCAGCTCTTCATGTTACCTTATCATATGCAAGCTTCTTCATCTCCAAATAACTACTGCAGCTTATATCTTTCTGAAACTGGTTACTGAATTCATTTCTTGGTCTCCCCACACTTCCCTCCAACACTAAATTGATGATCTACTGCTGTCTCAGAATGTGTCCTATCAAACGACGTCTTCTTTTATTCAAGTTGTGCCACAAATTTCTTTTCTCCGACATTCTCTTCAGTACTACCACATTAGTTGCGCGATCTACACATATAATTTTCAGCATTCTTCTGCAGCACCACATTTCAAAAGCTTTTATTTACTTCTTGTCTGAACTGTTAATTGTCCATGTTTCACTTCCATACATGGCTGCACTCCATACAAATACTTTCAGAAAGGGCTTCCTGACACTTAAATCTATACTCGACATTAACAAATTTCTATTCATCAGAAACGCTTTTCTTGCCATTGCCAGTCTGCGTTTTATATCCGCCCTACTTCGACCATCATCAATCATCTTGCTTCTCAAATAACAAAACTCATCTACTACTTATAGTGTCTCGTTTTCTAATGTAATTCCCTCAGCATCACCTTATTTAATTTGACTATATTCCAATATACTTGTTTTACTTTTGTTGATGCTCATCTGATATCGTCCTTTCAAGACACTGACCATTCCGTTCAACTGCTGCTCCAAGTCCTTTGCTGTCGTTGACATAATATCAATGTAATTGGGAAACCTCAAAGTTTTTATTTCTTCTCCCGGAAGACATTTTACTTAGGTTTCTTTTATGGCATGCTCAACGTACAAATTGAATAACATTGGGATACGTTAGAACGCTGTCTCACTTCCATTCTCAACCACTGCTTCCCTTTTATGCCCCAAGACTCTAATAATTGCTGCCTGATTTCCGTAAAAGTTGTAAATAACCTTGCGCTTTCTATATTTCACCCCTGCTACCTTCAGAATTTCAAAGAGAGCATTCCAGCCAACATTGTCAAAAGCTATCTGTAAGTCTACAGAGACTCGTATAATCATAGATTTTCATATCCTTAACCTCTCTTCTAAGATAAGCACTTAACCTATCTTCCAAGATAAGTAGTAGGGTCAGTACCGTCTCACGTGTCCCTACATTTCTTCGGAATCCAAACTGATCTTCCCCGACGTCGGTTTTTCTATTCTTCTCTAAAGAATTCGTGTTAGTATTTTCCAACCATGACCTATTAAACTGATAGTTCGGTAATATTCACACCTGTCAGCACCTGTTTTCTTTGGAATTAGAAGTATTCCACTCTTATTGAAGTCGGAGGGCATTTCACCTGTTCCATACATCTTGCACACCAGATGGAATAATTTTGACAAGGCCGTCTACCAAGGCTATCAGTACTTCTGACGGAATTTTTCTAACCCTGGAACTTGTTTCGATTTATGTCTTTCAGTCATATGTCAGACTCTTCTCGTGGTAACATATGTGTCATCTCAGCTTCATCTACGTCCTCTTCCCTTTCTACAACATTGCCTCGCACAGACCCTCTACATCCTCCTTCAAACTTTCAGAGTTCCGTTCTTTGCATAGTATTGGTTTTCCATCTAAGCCCTTGATATTAATACAGCTGCTGCTCTTTTCTCCAATGGCCCCTTTAATTTTCCTCTAACTGTTTCTATCTTTCCCCTAGTCGTACATGCTTCCGTAGACTTGCATTTGTCCTCTATACATTCCTGCTTATCCATTTTGCACCTTGTCAGTCTCATTTTTAGACATCTCTATTCCCTTTTGTTTGCTTCATTTGCTGTATTTTTATATTTTATCCCGTAATATATAAGTATTTCTACAAGGCCGACCTATCTTATCCTCTGCTGCGTTCAAATTCTCATTTCTTGAAGCTACCCACTCATCTGCTAATGTATTGTATTCATTTCCCTTTCTCTAATCGATCATTGACTAACGCCCCCTCTGAAACTCTCAATAACCTCCGTTTCTTCCAAATTATCCAGGTCCCATCTCCTTAACTTCCTACTTTTTTGCGATCTCTTCAGTTTTTATTTGCAATTCATAACCAATAAATTGTGGTCTGAGTCCCCATCTGTCCCTGGAAATGTCTTACAGTTTCAGATGAGGTTTCGAAATATCTGTCTTACCATTATAAAATCAATCTGAAATCTACGGTTGTCCAGATCTCTTCCACGTGTACAGACTTCTTTCATGATTCTTATAGCAAGTAGTAGAGATGATAAAATTATGCTCTGTGCAAAATTCTAATAGGCAGCTTCCTCTTTCATTTCTTTCCCCCAGTCCACATTCACGTACAATTTTTCCTTTTCTTACTATCGAATTCCAGTCCCCAAACACAACTAAATTTCCGTCTCTTTGAACTACCTGGATATTTCTTTAATCTCAGCATTATTTCTTCAACTCTTCATCATATATGGAGCTAGTTATCATATAAACTTGTACTAGATTGTGGGTGTGGGCTTTGTGTCTATCTTGAGTACGATAATGCGTTCACTATGCTGTTAATAGAAGATAACCCGAATTCCTACTTTTTATTCATTATTAAACCTATTCCGGCGTTACCTTTATTTGATGTTGTATTTATTACCCTTTATTCACCCGACGGTAAGTCTTGATCCTCCTACCACCGAACTTCACTAATTCCTACTATATCTATATCTAACTTCAGACTATCCATTTCCTGTTTTAAATGTTCCAACCCACCTACCGATTGAGGGATCTAACATTCCACACTCCTATCGTAGAACGTCAGTTATGTTTCTTCTGATAATAACATCCTCCTGAGCAGTCTCCGTCCTGAGATCCCAAGGGTGGACTGTTTTACCTCGCAAACATTTTACTCAAGATTATTCCATCATGATGTACCTATACAGTTGAGTTTCATGCCATTGGGAAAAATTACGGCTGTAGTTTTCCCTCGCTTTCAGTCGTTTGCAGTGCGAAAACAGCAGTGTCGTTTTGGTGGATGTTACAAGTCAAGATCAGTCAGTCATCCACTCCGCTGCTCCAGCAAGCACTCGAAAGGCCCCTGTCTCTTTTCAGGAACCACACGTTTGTCTGACCTCTGAAAAGATACCCCTCCGTTGTGGGTACGGCTATCTGTATTGCTGAAATTATAGACGTTCTAAAAGAACAACATAACGATCGGTGGGCTCAGAAAAGTATGAACGACGTGCACAACATTAAGGAAAGATTTGATGACAAGCTAGAAAAAGTGGATGCCTTTAATCTTACATTTAACATCTGCGCTCTACAAGAGTACTTCAGCGCAGGTTTCACGTGTTTAAAAGCGAGACGTTGTTTACCAGTCCGATACACTGTCTTAAATGCCAGTAATTTGGGCACACCGCTCTAGCATGTAAAGGAGAAGCTTCTTGCTGCAAATCGTAGTAAGAAACGAAAGTAGACATATGAGCTCAAAACGATAACACTGATTACATAATGTAAAGCAGATAAGATTTGTATATCTTTACCACCCCTCCTTTCGCTACTTCATTTGCTTCAGCTCTTAGAAAACTCAGACAGAGTTAAATTGTGTAAGCGCGAACATCTTCATTTGTGACAGCAATTGTGCAAGTGATCTTATCTCAAAACGTACAGTTGCCTCCACGAAAACAGGAAAGGCCACACTTGCTAACAGTGCAACAAGAAGATCCAAGTAAACAGGTAAGCAGTGCCAATGCCACGAATGTTCTTACGAAATCTTCTCCGAAAGAAAAGCCGTAGCGAAAACATCAAGAGAACAGGTCACAGAACGTCAGACCATGAAAATCTGATTCTGCCTGATGGTTCAAATGTTTCGGTTTCAGAGATTGTGGAATATGAAGTCTGCCTCAACCATCAAGCCCAGGCCGGCCGAAGTGGCCGTGCGGTTAAAGGCGCTGCAGTCTGGAACCGCAAGACCGCTACGGTCGCAGGTTCGAATCCTGCTTCGGGCATGGATATTTGTGATGTCCTTAGGTTAGTTAGGTTTAACTAGTTCTAAGTTCTAGGGGACTAATGACCTCAGCAGTTGAGTCCCATAGTGCTCAGAGCCATTTGAACCATCAAGCCCAGCCGTGACGAGATTCCCAACCTGTCGAAATGAGACAGGGGGAAAGAAAAACCTCACAAATAAATTGGTTCTCATACTAAAGTGTAAAATAAATGGATTCAGGGTTTATGTGGAGGAAGAGACTGTTTTAGTTCGAGCTCGTGTCTAGGAGAGACATATTTTAAAGTGTCTGACAACCAGGGTCCTACTGACAGGGTGGAAATATAGTCCGACGCCAAGGGCGTGGACACCGAGGTGGGGCAATAACTGACTGGAAAATCTAACAAAGAGAGGTTGTGTAAGAATTAACCGGGAGAAGTAGACAAGTTTTACCTATATATCTCCAAAAGAACGGACAACATTTTGATCCTGGAGCCACTATGAATTATGACACAAAGGAATTAAAGACATGAGCAGCCAATGGGCATTGATTTATATCAACGGGGCAAGTTGAAAGTTTGTGCTGGACCGTGATTTGAACTCGGGTGTCCTGCTTATTAGGTAGATGCGCTGACCACTACGCCATGCGGACATAGTGGTCACTACACCCGTTCGGACTGCCCTAGCCCACGTCTCATCAGACACAAATTCTCAACTTATATGACATAATACTGATGTTGTGCCCCTGCTCATTAGCCTCATTACTCGCGGCATCTCGCCGATTCCAATAAGAATCTGAGCTTGGTGTGCATCTGCATCGAAGGGATCATTGGCCGTCATCACTTTATGTACATACACAGAAGAACCAAAGAAACTGGTACACCTGCCTAGTATCGTTTAGGGCCCCACGACAAGCAGAAATGCCGCACACGACTTGGCATGGACTCGACTAATGTCTGAAATAGTGCTGGAATTAATTAACACCGTGAATCCTGCAGGGCTGTCCAAAAATCCGTAAGAGTACGAGGGGGTGGAGATCTCTCCTGAATTGCGCGTTGCAAGGCATCCCAGGTTGCTTAATAATATTCATGTCTGGGGAGTTTTGTAGCCAGTGTAAGTGTTTAAATTCAGAAGAGTGTTCCTGCAACCACTCTACAGCAATTCTGGACTTGTGAGATTTCGCGTTGTCTTTCTGGAATTGCCCTAGTCCATCGGAATGCACAATGGACATGAATGGATGCAGGTGATCAGACAGGATGTTTACGTACGTATCACCTGTCAGAGTCGTATCTAGACTATCAGGGGTCCCATATCATCCCAACCGCACACGCCCCACACCATTACAGAGCCTCCAGCAGCTTGAAAAGTCCCCCTGCTGACATGCAGGGTCCATGGATTCATGAGGTTGTCTCCATACCCGTATACGTCCATCCGCTCGATAAAATTTGAAACGAGATTCGTCCGACCAGGCAACATGTTTCCAGTGATCAACACTCGAATGGCGGTGTCGACGGGCCCAGGCGAAGCGTAAAGTTTTTCGTCATGCAGTCATCAAGAGTACACGAGTGGGTCTTCGGCTCCGAAAGCCCATAGCGATGATGTTTCGTTGAATGGGTTGCACGCTGACACTGATGACCGAGCATTGAAATCTGCAGCAGTTTGCGGAAGGGTTGCACTTCTGTCACGTTAAACGATTCTCTTCAGTCGTCGTTGATCCCGTTCTTCCAGGATCTCTATCCGGCCGCAGCGATGTCGGAGACTTGATGTTTTATCGGATTCCTGATATTCACGGTACACTCGTGAAATTGTTGTACGGGAAAATCTCCACTTCATCGCTACCTCAGATATTCTGTGTCCCACCGCTCGTGCGCCGGCTATAACACCACGCTGAAACTCACATCTTGATAACCTGCCACTGTAGCAGCAGTAACCGATCTAACAATTGCGTCAGACGTTTGTTGTCTTATACAGGTGTCGCCGATCGCAGCACCGTATTCTGCCTGTTTACATATCTCTGTATTTGGGTACGCATGCCTATAGCAGTTTCTTTGGCGCTTCAGTGTTTATGTATTCGGTTACTACATTTACGCTCTTCACGCAGTAAAACTGTAACATGAAGCATAACGTTTTAATTTATTACTTCTTTACTAGTAACTGTATTCGTGATACATTTTACAGACGTTATTCACATTTACCATTGAATGTGTTAGAAATATTAGATATGACACTTAGTTCAGGAGATACGGCGTTATAAAACTGAAATGAGTCAAAAACAACCGCATCAAGCAACACTTTTAAATTTATTGCTTCGTTGTTACTAACTCTATTCGCAATACTTTTCTCAGACAGTAACCATATTTGCCGGTGGATTTACCTAGAGAAAATGTTGTACGACACATAGTTCAAGAGATGTGACGTCATAGACACTGATCTGCGTGTGACACTGCATCATGTATGACGTTTTGATTGATTAATTCTGTACTAATAACTATGTTCACAACTCATTTCACAGATATTAGGTACATATACCACTGGATGTATTTGCACTATTATGTCATTGTACAGCACATATTTCAGAAGATACGACGTCATAAATGCTAGCTGCGTGAAAATGAAACTACAGGGTGAAATTCGGAAAAATAAAGCTGTAATATGTGTACAAATACGTGTGAAATATGTTAAATATGTGGAAGTATATTTGAAATGGGCGTATACGGGCAAAGCCACGGGTAAATGACTCATCCTAAATCCCTGCAACGATTTCAGTTAAATCTGGTACACATGTTAGTTGCAGTCTGGAAGGAAATACTGTAGTGGTAGGAACCACTAGTCTCCTACTGGAGTGGGTGTGAGAATGTGTAGAGAGAAGGGATGATGAGGAGATGGACAGACAGCAAGCAAGGTAAGGAGATATGAGGAGGAGGAGGAGATGGGCAAAAAAGGAAAGGGGATAAGCTGAATGGGGAAAAGGTGGGGATGATATGACAGAGAGAAGGAGCATTAGGAGAATGACAGAGAAAGGGGAGAAGAGGACTGACAAAGAGATTGTAAGGAGAAGATGGATTTGGTGAAGGACGAAGAGGTGGTTTGGAGGGAAATGAGCAAATGGCCAATGAGGGAAGGAACACATTATCAGTGAGAGGGAGTGGGGTGGGGGGTGGACAGAGAAAGGGGCAGGAGGAGGTAGACAGTGATTGGGCCAAGAGGAGATGGACAGAGAGTGGGGGTTGGAGGAGGTGGACAGAGAGGACAAGGGGGTAGTGGAGATGGACAGAGAGAGGGGGAAGGAGTAGATGGAGTAACAAAGACTGTAGGAAATATATACCTGGGCAGCGCCTGGTATTCAGCTAATGGTATTATAAAGAAACGACTACTGCCGAATATTTTTCTATGGCTAACATAGTTCATTTGACAGTAATGCACTTAGTTATAACAGTTATTGTCTACACATCTCACTAGGTTTCAACGGTGGAATTCTTGCTGCTACACTTTTGTAGGATCTCAAAGGTAGGCGAGTGGGTTCTGAAGTAAACGTGCTACTGGCCCACCGAATTTTGTCTGTTTCAGCTTACTGAATATTGGATAGAGATGCGACATAGTAAGAAGCAAGAAGAGAAGGTGTAGGGGACTCGTAATTTAATTCATCCTGCAGACAGTGCTCTTGTTGCTCCTAGGTTTCGGCAGATAAAATCTACTGTGCAAATAAAATGAATTCAAGAACAATCCTTTTGTGGCTGATTCATTAGATTTCAGATGTTGTAGGTCGTTATTCCTATAGACACGTGTAAATTGTTCACTTAAATTGAAAAAAGTCACATATGTCATTTGAAATTAATGCACGGTGATTATATGAGTGTGACAGTGTCTGCAATTATCGTGAATAAGATTTAGACAATGTCAAAGGACCCTGTTCAGTGTTCCCTATTCGTGAACGACATCTCTATTTTTAGTTCGTTTGCTAGCATTGCATGTAACACATGGCAGCTAGAGCTAACATTTAGGGGACTGGTGGAATGAGCAGATTTTAGATTTTCGACTCAGAAATCTTATTTTTTACTATCAACCATTTGCGCACTGATTTCAATTTACCTGAATTGGAATGAGGAGCCTATTTTGATTTCATAGCGTCGGTAAAGTACACTACTGGCCATTAAAATTGCTGTATCACAAAGATGACGTGCTACACACGGGAAATTTAACCGATAGGAAGACAATGCTGTGATATGCAAGTGATTATCTTTTCAGATTATTCACACAAGGTTGACACCGGTGACGACACCTACAACGTGCTGACATGAGGAAAGTTTCCAACCGATTTCTCATACACAAACAGCAGTTGACCGACGTTGCCTGGTGAATCGTTGTTGTGATGCCTCGTGTAAGGAGGAGAAATGCGTACCATCACGTTTCCGACTTTGATAAAGGTCGGATTGTAGGCTATTGCGATTGCGGTTTATCGTATCGAGACATTGCTGCTCGCCTTGGTCGAGATCCAATGACTGTTAGCAGAATATGGAATCGGTGAGTTTAGGAGGGTAATACTGAACGCCGTGCTGGATCCCAACGGCCTCGTATCACTAGCAGTCGAGATGACAGGCAGATGACAGGCATCTTATCCGCATGGCTGTAACGCATCGTGAAGCCACGTCTCGATCCCTGAGTCAACAGATGGGGACGTTTCCAAGACAACAACCATCTACACGAATAGTTCGACGACGTTTGAAGCAGCATGGACTATCAGCTCGGAGACCATTGCTGCGGTTACCCTTGACGCTACATCACAGACAGGAGCGCTTGCGATGGTGTACTCAGCGACGAACTTGAGTGCACGAATGGCAAAATGTCATTTTTTCGGATGTATCCAGGTTCTGTTTACAGCATCATGATGGTCGCATCCGTGTTTGGCGACATCGCGGTGAACGCACATTGGAAGCGTGTATTCGTCATCCGCATACTGGCGTATCACCTGGCGTGATGGTATGGAGTGTCATTGGTTACACATCTCGGTAACCTCTTGTTCGCATTGACGGCGCTTTGAACAGTGAACGCTACATTTTAGATGTATTACGACCCGTGTCTCTACCCTTCATTCGATCCCTGCGAAACCCTACATTTCAGCAAGATAATGCACGACCGTATGTTGCAGGTCCTGTACGGGCCTTTCTCGATACAGAAAGTGTTCGACTGCAGTTCTGGCCAGCACATTCTCCAGATCCCTCACCAATTGAAAACGTCTGTTCAATGGTGGCCGAGCAACTGGCTCGTCACAATACGCCAGTCACCACTCTTGTTGAACTGTGGTATCGTGTCGAAGCTGCATGGGCAGCTGTACCTGGACACGCCATCCAAGCTCTGTTTAACTCAATGCCCAGGCGTATCAAGGCCGTTATTACGGCCAGAGGTGGTTGTTCGGGTACTGATTTCTCAGGATCTATGCACCGAAATTGCGTGAAAATGTAATCTCATGTCAGTTCTAGTATAATATATTTGTCCAATGAATAGCCGTTTATCATCTGCATTTCTTCTCGTTGTAGCAATTTTAGTGGTCAGTAGTGAATTTGAGGGTTACGTTTGATGAAAAACTGGCTTTGCTGTCTCACTTGGAACATTTGAAGGCAAGGTGGCTCAAAGCATTAAAATTTTTGAAATTTCTTGGTCACAGGGCAAGGGGAGCAGCCGATACTTCCTTATCTTCTCCAGTTTTGTCAGTTCTTTGTACGATCGCGGCTCGACTACCGTTGAATAATGTCCGCGCCAGCTAGAGAACCATGTTTGAAAATACTGAGTGCCGTCCATTATGAGGGAAATGGACTGTCCACTAGGGCATTTATGACCATCTCCATTCCCAGCGTCCGCCACTTCACATCATGTAGTTACTTCTTGTAGCACAGGAGACATAGATAATTTATTCTTTTCTACTCTGACCTGCATACGACTCCACTGCTCGCCAGCTTTTCGAACGACTGTAATATCCCTTGGGTAGAAATGAGGACTTTCAGAATACATGAAATACACTCCTGGAAATGGAAAAAAGAACACATTGACCCACCGTACTTGCTCCGGACACTGCGAGAGGGCTGTACAAGCAATGATCACACGCACGGCACAGCGGACACACCAGGAACCGCGGTGTTGGCCGTCGAATGGCGCTAGCTGCGCAGCATTTGTGCACCGCCGCCGTCAGTGTCAGCCAGTTTGCCGTGGCATACGGAGCTCCATCGCAGTCTTTAACACTGGTAGCATGCCGCGACAGCGTGGACGTGAACCGTATGTGCAGTTGACGGACTTTGAGTGAGGGCGTATAGCGGGCATGCGGGAGGCCGGGTGGACGTACCGCCGAATTGCTCAACACGTGGGGCGTGAGGTCTCCACAGTACATCGATGTTGTCGCCAGTGGTCGGCGGAAGGTGCACGTGCCCGTCGACCTGGGACCGGACCGCAGTGACGCACGGATGCACGCCAAGACCGTAGGATCCTACGCAGTGCCGTAGGGGACCGCACCGCCACTTCCCAGCAAATTAGGGACACTGTTGCTCCTGGGGTATCGGCGAGGACCATTCGCAACCGTCTCCATGAAGCTGGGCTACGGTCCCGCACACCGTTAGGCCGTCTTCCGCTCACGCCCTAACATCGTGCAGCCCGCCTCCAGTGGTGTCGCGACAGGCGTCAATGGAGGAACGAATGGAGACGTGTCGTCTTCAGCGATGAGAGTCGCTTCTGCCTTGGTGCCAATGATGTTCGTATGCGTGTTTGGCGCCGTGCAGGTGAGCGCCACAATCAGGACTGCATACGACCGAGGCACACAGGGCCAACACCCGGCATCATGGTGTGGGGAGCGATCTCCTACACTGGCCGTACACCACTGGTGATCGTCGAGGGGACACTGAATAGTGCACGGTACATCCAAACCGTCATCGAACCCATCGTTCTACCATTCCTAGACCGGCAAGGGAACTTGCTGTTCCAACAGGACAATGCACGTCCGCGTGTATCCCGTGCCACCCAACGTGCTCTAGAAGGTGTAAGTCAACTACCCTGGCCAGCAAGATCTCCGGATCTGTCCCCCATTGAGCATGTTTGGGACTGGATGAAGCGTCGTCTCACGCGGTCTGCACGTCCAGCACGAACGCTGGTCCAACTGAGGCGCCAGGTGGAAATGGCAGGGCAAGCCGTTCCACAGGACTACATCCACCATCTCTACGATCGTCTCCATGGGAGAATAGCAGCCTGCATTGCTGCGAAAGGTGGATATACACTGTACTAGTGCCGACATTGTGCATGCTCTGTTGCCTGTGTCTATGTGCCTGTGGTTCTGTCAGTGTGATCATGTGATGTATCTGACCCCAGGAATGTGTCAATAAAGTTTCCCCTTCCTGGGACAATGAATTCACGGTGTTCTTATTTCAATTTCCAGGAGTGTAGATAGCCGGCTGTTGTGGCCGGTGGCTCAAGGGCTTCAGTCCGGAACCGCGCTGCTGCTACAGTCGTAGGTTCGAATCCTGCCTCGGGCATGGATGTGTGTGATGTCCGTAGGTTAGTTAGGTTCAAGTAGTTCCAAGTCTAGGGGACTGATGACCTCGGATGTTAAGTCCCATAGTGCTCAGAGCCATTTTTGAAAAAGATATTTCTTAATATAAATAGGTATGACAGATACTACTGCTTTACATCAGGCCTGTAGCGAAACCTCCAATTTGCATTGTAAGAGGAACATAATTACTTTATAACTATACCTTTCCCCAATGTTTCGGCCTTTAACGTGTTTGACACAAATACTGCACACATCTCCTCCTTTCCCCTCTCTGTCCATCTCCTCCTCCCCCTCTATCTGACCCTGTCCTCTTTCTCCATTTCTCTGTCAATACCTTCACACCCCTCCCTCCATCTCTTAGGCCTGTGTCCCTCTCTGTCCATCTCCTCTTCCTTCCCCTCTCAGTCCATCTTCTCCTCCTTCCACTATCTCTTTGTCCATCTTCTCCTGCCCTGTCTTGCTCTCTCTGTCTCCTCCTGCGCCACTCTCTCTATTTCCAGCTGCTCCCCCATCCCTATCCATCTCCTCTTACACCTCTTTCCCTACACCTCCTCCTTCCCATCTCATGCTATTCATCTTCTACTCCTCTTCTTCTTCCTCTTCTCTCCATCAACCCTCCCCTTATCCATACTCCCTGCATCCCACTTCTGTCCATCCCCTCCTCTACTCATCGTCAAACTTCCCCCAGCCATGCCCATCCGCACACGTAGTCCCTGCAAAACAGGTTGGTAAAGCAGGTCGATGCTAGTACCACAGATCCCCGTCGTGCAGGGAAGCTTATACGGCAGGAGCTGAAAAAGCCCGTGTTTGCCCATATCTTCGCTCATATTGGAGCTAGGAAGCTATAAGCCTCCCAGTAGTGATACTCGCGAATTTTGCCGTTTGTGTACCAAATTTGGTAGAAATCGGTCCATGGGAAAAGGAGGCGATTCCATTTATGGTATCTTGCTGGTCACCTGACTGCAGCGTCAGTACGACTCGGCCTGGCCTACCGAAACAGAATTCGCACAAGTTAAAGGCACTTCCTGGCCGCCCATCACCAGCGCCAGACCAGGAAGAGCTATATTATGTGGGTGACGTTTTCCCTTGTTTCCCAAGGCATTATCGCAGTGAAGGATCCTCTGCCACGCAACACCAGTGGGATGCACTCTATGCCCACGAAACACTGCTATGAAGCATCCTCTGCCATCCCTAATCAGAATTAAGCATCCTTCACCTAACAATACCGCATGAAGCACCATATACCAATAAACATAGGTAGGAAGCCCTTTCAACTGCGCAAAATTGGTACAAGACACCCTCTACTACGCTAAGACCACTCTTCTGTACAAAACAGGTATGGAGCACCCTCTGCCATGCGAGACTGATATGCAGCAATTTCTGCCATACAATATCGGTACAAAGCACCGTCTGCTACAAAAAATCGGTTCAAGGCCCTTACTGTCATGTAAAATTGATAAGAGGAACCATTTGCCACGCAGCAGTGGTATGAAGCACATACTGCAATGTAACACTGGTACAAGGCAGAATCTGCTGCAGAATAATGGTGCAAAGCCCCTTGTGCCACACATCAGCTGCATACACTGCAGTGCAACATTGGTGCGAAGCATCCTCTGCCATGCAAGATTCGTAAGAAGAACTCTCTGCCTCCTAACATTAGTACAAAGTCCTCTGTGCCACACAACATTGATGCAAAGTACTCACTGCTACGCCAAATCTGGATGAGACACTATCTGTCACTCAACATTGGTACGGCTACCATGAAATGTCACTGGCGACCATGAAACGTGCCTACAAAGCAACTTCTGCCACATGAAATTGGTAAGAAACACCCTCCGCCATGCAATATTGATTGGATGCACCCTGTGCCAAGCAACATTGGTATAAGACACTTCCTGCCACCCAACAGTGCTACGAGGCACCATATGCCTCGAAACATTGGTACAAAGCACCTTTTGCTTGGTAAGAAACACCCTCCAATACAAACCATTCATATGAAGCGCACTCTGCAACATCGCACCGTAGCGCCCTTTCCTGTATAAAGCTGATAAGATGCATCCTATGCCAAGCAGCATTTGTATCAATACCGTCTGCTGTGTAATACATCTATGATGCACCCTCTTCCACCTAACATTGGTGCTAAGCATTCGTTTCCACGAAATCTTGTTAAGGAGCACACTCTGCCACGTAACATATGTACGAACCACCCTCTGACACCAAACATCACTACGAACACTTACCCGCCATATAAAATTAGTTTGACACACCCTCCACATGTAGCATGGTAATGAAGCACCCTGTGCAATGTAACACCGGTAAGAAGCACTATACGCCACACAACATCTCTACCTTGCAAAATTTGTAGGAGGCCCACTCAGCTGTGCAACGTTGGTAAGAAGCACTCTTCGCCACAAAAGAGTGGTACGAGGATTCGTCTACCCTGTGACACTGGGAGGATGCACCATCATCTTGCAACGTGGTACAAAGTACCCTCTGTCATGCAACATCATTAGAATGCACAGTCTGGCAAAAAGCTCTTTGTACCATGCAACACTGGTACAAAGCACTCTCTGCCATGTGACATTGGTATGGACCAATCTGTTACACCCAACATCGGTACTGGGAACCTTCTGCCATGTAACATTAGTTTGAAGTACCCTCTACGACGAAACGTCGGCACGAAGCACCCTCTGCCAAATAATTTTGGGTACAAAACACGATTCACCTTGTAACATGGTACAAAGCACACCTTGAGACGCAACATCAGTATGAAGCACCCTCTGCCACGCAACGCCGTCTGATTGCTTCGCCAAGACGTACAAGCTACCGAATTTCCAAGCAGTTATGCTACTCATCACTAGGTAGCAATGGCACAGTTTTCACACGGGTGGTGGATGGTAGTTCATCAGCAATATTGCAAAAAATATCTGTAATTATACACACAAACCTTCCTCGTGAATGGTCGTGCGGTTCTGGGCGCTACCGTCTGGAGCCGAGCGACCGCTACGGTCGCAGGTTCGAATCCTGCCTGGGGCATGGATGTGTGTGATGTCCTTAGGTTAGTTAGGTTTAATTAGTTCTAAGTTCTAGGCGACTGACGACCTCAGAAGTTAAGTCGCATAGTGCTCAGAGCCCCCCCCCCCCCCCCCCCCTTCCTCGTGAATGAGTCTATCTATTAGTGAAAACCATATCAAATTCCCTACAGTAGTTCCTGAGATTAGTCCAAACATGCAGACAAAATAATGGCAGGGAACTTCAGTTAATATATTTACAGATACATTCTGACTGTGTTCAAAAAACAGTGCACTCAGATTATAGCCTTTAAGTAAAGTTTTTTAATAATGTTTTATGTAAGCTCTGCAATTTTACTCAAGGAAACCGACAGGAAAAGAAATAGCAACACCAAAAAATAACTAATCTAAAGTAATTAAATTTCGGGAATACATCTGTCTAGGTAACGTATTTAACTCATTAATATTTTAGCCATCACTGTCAAATGTAGATGTTTGTGTACGGTGGAGCAATGTTGGACATGGATGTAAACTGTCAGGAAGCACCATATTAAAACTCTGCCGTGATCTTCAAGTGTTTCATTTGTTATATCCTAGCCAGTAATGCCACCCGAGCCCGCTGCCAAAAGGTTGGCATCATCAAAGTCCGGACGCCGTCCGCATAAGCAGCGCCAGCGAGACAGGAAATCGCCGCAAGTCTGCGCGCGCCACCGCTAGCTTCTGGTTTCTTAAGCGCTGGAGTCGCGAGCGCTAGGACAGTTCTGTATTCGCCGCTCAGTTGTATACTCGCCCCCGAATTGTGTACTTGCTAGTCAGTTGTGTGTTCATCGCAGCAGAGTTGTTGTTTGTCGTCAGCCGACGCTGACCTAGCCGCTCCGACTCGAACTAGACAGATTTCTGTAGACACGGAGTTCACTACTGTGTTTCTGTATCTTCGTTAATAAAGATAAGTACCGACTTTTATTTAATCAGAGTGTTTGGGTTTTCATCTTTCTGTTCACTGTTCCAGCGGACCGGTCGGCCCGCTATTAAAAGTGTGGCGGTGACTTCGTAAGCCGTTTCTACAGCGAATTGTTTGTCGCTACGAACGCCGCCACAAAACAGGCGACGAGGACTTCCGAACTCGTGTGCAGGGCTGGTTCACCTTGTTTCTAATTATACTAATTATAGCGATAAAATTTTGGGGGCTGGTTTAATTTGTGTTCACTATGTCTGCCGAATTACAACAGTTGATCTTGTTACAGAGTCAGCAAATACAAAGTCTGGTGGACGCAATCGCCAAACAAGCGGCTAATCCTCCAACACAACAGGAACAAGCACAGGCAGCACCACCTTTCCGTGCTTTTGATGCATCAAGAGAAGAATGGCGAGAATATTTCGCGCAGTTGCAGGCGCACATGACAGTCTACAAAATCACAGGTACTGAGCGGCAGCTTTATTTAATTTCCACTGCAGGCGTGGAAGTCTATCGACTACTTTGTAAGTTGTTCCCGGAATCCAAGCCAGAAGCTTTAGACTATGACGTTGTTGTTAACAAGCTTGCTGAGTATTTCGAGTCGCGAGTTCATGTGGCAGCAGCCAGATTCAAGTTCTTCAGATTAAAGAAACTGCCACATCAATCTAATAAACAGTGGTTAACAGATTTACGGGGCCTCACCCGTCAGTGCCGATTTAATTGTGTGTGTGGAGCTTCCTACAGTGATGTCATGCTACGGGACGCTATTACTCAAAACATTGCAGATTCTCGTATTCGTGCTGCTATCTTAAAATTGCCTGACCCGTCATTAGAGACTGTGATGAACATCATTGAAGCCCAAGATACTTTTGACTATGCTGAGTGTGAGTTAGATCAGCCATGTATTTCTCAAATTGCCTGTGCTAAGCAAGTTATGTCACGCCCGCGGCCCCACCAGCAGAGTCAGACTGTAAACACTAGCCGGCCGCGTCATGTTAAACACATTCGTCAGCCGCGTGTGCAAACTGATAGAGTTAAGTCTTGCCCTAAGTGTGTTCTTGCTCATCCTCGTGAACGTTGCCCGTTAAGAAACGCGGTTTGTCACTTTTGTCAAAGGAAAGGACACATCCAGACTGTTTGTTTGCGTAAACGCAAGAACAATTCTAGTGCTGCCCAGCCCATAGATATTCATGTTCTTCAAAGCCAGCCCGCCCAGAAGGTCGCGTTTAAAGACTCTTCCACGGTTCGTGTGGGCAATAAACTTGTTCGCAATAAGCCACCCACCCAGCCCTCTGCTATGCGACCCAAGCGTAACTCAAACGCTGTAAAAAGTAATGTACAGACTGCAAGTGAAGCGGGAGTTGTTGTTCCACCCGCCCAACCCGCGAGTTGTCGTAAGCAGCGAACACGCGCTAAACGCGCTGATTTTGTGTCTTCCGCCTCCACTGCACCGATCCAGAGACAGTGTAATAAACTATTTGTGAAGCTACGCATCCAGGATAAGACCTTCAATTTTCAATTAGACACTGGTGCGTCTGTGACTCTCATAAATAGTGCTACGTATGCGGCTATCGGCCGCCCTAAACTTTCAGCGGCAAAACATTCTTTGGCTACTTATAGTGGAGAACAAATTCCTGTGTTAGGTGTATGTAGCGTGCCAGCCACATTCCGTGGCAATACAAAAACAGTTTCATTCACAGTGCTCCGCGCTACAGACAGTGTAAACATTTTCGGATTAGACTGTTTTGACTTGTTTGGCCTGTCTATCCAAGACAATGTGTTGCAAATTAATTCTGTTGTTGTTCCTCAAGACAGCATAACCGATTTGTGTAAACAATACAGTGACATATTTAAAGACGAACTAGGTTGTGCTGCGAACTTTGCCGCTCATATTACGTTAAAAGATAATGCTCAGCCTCGATTTGTTCGTGCTCGTCCAGTGCCTCACGCCCTCCGGGCACCTGTAGAAGATGAACTTCGTCGTTGGCAAAACAACGGTGTTATTCAACCCGTTTCAGCGAGCCAGTGGGCTTCTCCCTTAATTATTATAAAGAAACCGTCTGGCAAGTTACGTTTGTGTGCTGATTTTAAGTCGACAGTTAATCCTCAGACTGTCATTGATTCTTTTCCTTTGCCTAGACCGGACGAGCTGATGGACAAGTTAGGGGAAGCTCGTTTCTTTTCCAAAATTGATCTCCGTGAAGCATATTTGCAATTGCCCCTCGACGAGCAATCACAACAGTATTTTGTCATAAACACGTCGTTGGGGTTGTTCCGTTTTCTGCGTTTGCCTTTTGGTTGTGCGTCAGCTCCAGCTGTTTTTCAGCGTTTTTTGTCACAACTTCTGGCTAATGTGCCATCGTGTTGCAACTATTTAGACGATATTGTTGTGTCCGGTCGGACGCCTGCTGGACATTTCCGTAATTTGGAGTGTTTGTTTAAAGTGTTGTCTCAGGCAGGCCTACGTTGCAACATCGATAAATGTTCATTTTTCCTTGCGGAGATGGAGTATCTGGGACATGTTATTAATGCTCAAGGCATTCATCCCTCCCAGTCACATTTAGCAGCTATTCGTGATTTGCCCGCCCCTCGCAATCTGCATGAATTGCAAGCAGTTCTTGGCAAATTGACATATTATATTAGGTTTATACCTAATGCATCACAGATTGCTGCACCGTTGCATCGTCTCCGCCGTAAGAATGTTCCGTTTGTGTGGTCAGCTGATTGCCAATCAGCCTTTCAGCAGCTTAAAGAGGCTTTATTGAATGATCGTTGTCTGGTCCATTACGACCCTAACAAGCATCTGGTGTTAGCTTGTGATGCCTCTTCTTTCGGCCTCGGTGCTGTGTTGTCTCACCGAGTCGGTAACACCGAACGTCCTATTGCGTTCGCATCTAAATTGCTCAACAAAGCTCGGTGTAATTATAGCCAATTGGACAAGGAAGCGTTGGCTATTGTGTTCGGTGTCACAAAATTCCATCACTACCTCTATGGTAGACCATTCTATTTAGTAACAGATCACAAGCCCCTGACGTCACTGTTTCATCCGTCTAAACCAGTTCCTCAGCGGACAGCTCAGAGACTACAACGTTGGGCTCTTTTGTTATCACAATACCAGTATGAGATACTGTATCGCTCTACAGCTCAGCATGCAAACGCTGACGCGCTTTCTAGATTGCCGATTGCTGCGGATGATGTCTTCGATTCCTCTGAAGACTCTTGCCATCAGATTGACGCCGATGAGCATCAATCCCTCCGGGATTTTCCGATTGATTATCGTCAGGTGGCACGTGAGACAGCTGCGGATCCTCATCTGAGTTTCCTATTACGTTTTGTTCAACGTGGTTGGCCGTCCAAGGCAAAGGACATATCGGATCCTGTGGTTCGTCGCTATTATCCGCAACGTCATCTGTTGTCTGTTTCGCACGGAGTTTTGCTGTTACGCACCGAGAATGACCAGCTTCGTGTAGTGGTTCCCCAAGTGCTCCAATCCAAGGTCCTCGACTTGTTGCATCAAGGTCATTGGGGAGTGGTCCGCACCAAGCAGCTTGCCCGCCGTCATTGTACATGGATCGGCATTGATAAGCAGATTACGCAGATGTCTACAGATTGTTCGACGTGTGCCGAACACCAAGCTATTTTGAGTGGGCGCGCCCTGCCGGTCCCTGGCAGCGAGTACATATTGATTTCGCTGGTCCATATTGGAATTCTCGTTGGCTCATCGTGATAGATGCATTTAGTAATTTTCCGTTTGTTGTGCCCATGCAGTCTACAACGTCTGCACAAACTATACAGGCGTTGACTTCAATTTTTTGTATTGAGGGTCTTCCAGAAGTTTTAGTGTCTGACAATGGTCCACAATTTACCTCTGCTGAATTTGAAAGTTTTTGTTTTGCCAATGGCATTCGCCATGTTCTTACTCCGCCGTTCCACCCTCAATCGAATGGTGCAGCGGAACGTTTTGTACGCACATTCAAGGATCATATGGACCGCCTTCGTGCTACGCACTCTCGTCAGCAGGCCCTCATCACGTTCCTGTCGTCGTACCGGACCACGCCACGCGACGGCCTTTCGCCTGCGGAGCTTCTCCACGGCCGTCGTCATCGCACCCTACTACGGTTGTTGCACCCCCCCGGATCGACCCGCCGCTTCTGAGCATCGCACGCGTTTTCAGGGCAACGACGCCGTTTTTTTCAGAGTTTATCACGGTCGCCGGCGTTGGGAACGTGGTACCGTGATAAGTGTCCAGGATCGCGGTTTTTATACTGTTCAAGGTGCTACTGGGGTGCACAGGAGGCATCCGAACCAGTGGCGCCGCGCTGGCCGCCCGGATTCTGCCGCTCGGTCTTTGTCCACAGATTTGGTCCGCGGCGGGTTCCAGCCGCGCCTTCCGACTTCGCTGCCGCCGCCAGGGCAGCAGCAGCAGCCGTCGCCGCTACCACGCCGACAGCCCGTCCCGTTGATGCCTCCCGCGCAGCTTCATCCGGGAGCGCCCCAGGTGGTCGCTCCGGCGCCTGCGGTCCCTCTTCAGTCGCCACCGCCTTCGGAGCTGATGGACGTCGACCCCTCAGCCGGGCCGCCTTCCCAAGCGGTGGCTGTGCAGCCTGTCCTGCAGCCGCTTTCCTTGGGCACCCCCAAGGAGTCTGACACCGCAGCGCCTTGTCCGGCGCCCACTCAGCCGCCGTCGACGCTCGCCACGTCATTATTCAACGACGGTGCGGCGATTTGGGGGGGAGGAGTGTTATATCCTAGCCAGTAATGCCACCCGAGCCCGCTGCCAAAAGGTTGGCATCATCAAAGTCCGGACGCCGTCCGCATAAGCAGCGCCAGCGAGACAGGAAATCGCCGCAAGTTTGCGCGCGCCACCGCTGGCTTCTGGTTTCCTAAGCGCTGGAGTCGCGAGCGCTAGGACAGTTCTGTATTCGCCGCTCATTTGTATACGCGCCCCCGAATTGTGTACTTGCTAGTCAGTTGTGTGTTCATCGCAGCAGAGTTGTTGTTTGTCGTCAGCCGACGCTGATCTAGCCGCTCCGACTCGAACTAGACAGATTTCTGTAGACACGGAGTTCACTACTGTGTTTCTGTATCTTCGTTAATAAAGATAAGTACCGACTTTTATTTAATCAGAGTGTTTGGGTTTTCATCTTTCTGTTCACTGTTCCAGCGGACCGGTCGGCCCGCTATTAAAAGTGTGGCGGTGACTTGGTAAGCCGTTTCTACAGCGAATTGTTTGTCGCTACGAACGCCGCCACAAAATCATTATTCCCAGCTACAGCGCTGCATTCCTCTCTGTCTAAATCACAGAGTGCAGAATGGCTACCCCAGTGACCCATGCTACGTACTGCAGCGTGCCAGCCGTGTACAGCCGCGGTGTTTTGACGACGTCAGGATGCGCCGGCAGCCAACTCAGCGGCCTTCACCTCGGGATGCCTCCAGCGTGTGTTGGGAGCCAACAAGACTGCCCGCGGTAACGAACTGTCGAGTTGCATGCCGCTGGCTGGCTACGAACCCCCCGTTGGTCTCAGAGGGTCGAACCAGTGACTCGCCGTGGACTGGAATGCTGGCACCCCATCTGCTGCTGCGTGTAGCCAGTGGTGTGACACGCCCCGTCGTCCAGGAGAACTACCACACTTGAATCCCCCTTGTTAGAAAACCGGCACCTATTTATGCGTGGCTGTGCACCTCTGTTTTGCTAACGCACTGCTCCGAGTCATGTTGTCATAGCACCTAGTTTGTGCCAGTGGGCCCCTTCTGCCTGTAACTTGTGCCATGCAAACCACTCCACTTACTCTTTTCAGTGGTTTGATGGCCCTGTGGTCTCCATTCTACTTCGCAACCGCTGGTCAGTTTAACTTACTGTCAACAGGCCCATGCTTGGCTGTAACTTGTGCCCTCACAAATATTGCACCGAATTTAACTTTCCTATCTTAAACGGTGGTGCCGCTACATTATTCCCCCCTTCGGAAGGACCCGGTCCCCGGGTCGACCTCCAACTACTCTTAAACTTGTTTGGGTTGGAATGTACTTATGACATATTTACTACTTCTATTAGAAAACTTAGATGTGGTCTAGTCCTCTTGAAACGCATCACATGAGACAAAACGTAGAAATTCCTTATTGGATGACCACTCCACTTAATGCTCGATCAACCCCTTACCTACCCGCCCTCGGTAGCCAGTCCAATGGGATTTGGACTACTGTCGGTTCCCTCTTGCACTTTGCTCTCTGCCTGATCAGAATGAAAACAACACACAACAAGGTTAAGGCTGCGATGGCACTTGGCACAGAGGTGCTCAATACGATCGTTACTTGTCGTTGGGTCAGGATCAGGTTAGTGTTTAACGTCCCATCGACAACGAGGTCATTAGAGACGGAGCGCAAGCTCGGGTTAGGGAAGGATTGGGAACGAAATCGGCCGTGCCCTTTCAAAGGAACCATCCCGGCATTTGCCTGAAACGATTTTAGGGAAATCACGGAAAACCTAAAACTTGTCGTTGCCTTTCTCCATATTGAGCGACATGCTGTACAAGCTGTTCAGCTGATATGCGCCCCTCTTGCTCTGAAATGAATTGGTTTGGGGATCTCAACAGGCCTGACTCCAGAGTTTGATTTAACAAGGTCAGATTCCGTCTTGCCAAAAACTCCAAAGTTGCTTCTGGCCAGTACAGCTGTGGTTGTGTGACATTCCACTGCATGACTCCAGAAATTGACGCTGGCAGATGGAAGGTTGGTCCTATTATGTTACACACAGTTCCATTGATTAGAATTCTGCTCCCCTCGATATCTATACGTTTCGATTCTGCAAATACTCCCTGCTCAAAACAACTTGCTTCTACTATCAAATTTTCGTAAGTGGAGAAGGTCCAATGCATCCGGACCCGTTACAAGCTCAATTTTGGCTCCATGATGTCCCTTGGACAGTCTATTTCTTCCCTCCTGGCTCAAAATAACTGTACCGTGCCTGTGTCCAGATTGGTGCTTATCACCCTGGCTGGACATACCGTTACCTTCCCTCTATGGCAGCTCCATAATTCCTCCCTTGTCATCTCGGTGTAACGGCTGTTAACTGCCGAGATCAGCAATACCTCTTCAGTTTTTACTTCTACAAACTTCCTCAACGCTCCCGTTTCCAATGACCTCAGGATAGGGATCACCATGACCCCTCCTCCCTCTCCAAAAAGACTGCTGTCCCCAGCAGACTCACAGTACTCGAAAACACATATAGCATATTAAAATACAATGCCTAATTAATCTATGCAAACCCAATGATACGTAACAAGAAAACAAAAACTACAAGTACTCTACTACATTCTGGATCGCAAGGCATGTGGTACATCATGCTGTACTCTATCTTCCTGGTTTTCCCTGCGCTTAACACCTCTCTCCACTCTCTCTTTCTTCCTCTTCCCTTCCTGTAACATGCCTGGAATCACATGTCGAGAATCCCTAAATGGCCGTAACCGCCCAATGTGTACTATCGTTGTTTTAGTTGGCAGCTAAAGCTGAACATTAACGGGGGATGTGGTTTCAACTACATCGTATGGCCCTTGATACCTCGTGACGGAATTCTTTGTTTGCACTTTCGGTGTATAGGGGCTGGATAGCATTACCCATTGCCCTACTCTGTACTGCGGTAAACTTCCTTTCCGCTTCACTGCGTCTTCCTGCATTTCCAAAGCGTTTGTATTCGCCTTTTGAACCCGTTTCCAAACATCCCGAATTGTCCTTGCCAATTGACATACAGATTCACCGGTCCTTCCTTTCTGTAGCTTCACTAAATCAAACGGTGACGGCATTTTTCGCCCATACACTACCTCAAACGG
This sequence comes from Schistocerca piceifrons, assembly GCF_021461385.2. Classification (NCBI taxonomy): domain Eukaryota; kingdom Metazoa; phylum Arthropoda; class Insecta; order Orthoptera; family Acrididae; genus Schistocerca; species Schistocerca piceifrons. The sequence continues at coordinate 344,487,304 of NC_060149.1, read as the reverse complement.
AGACAATCCGGTATTGGTATGAACTTTTGCATTGTATGCACTTACAACATGCTTCAAATACTCGTCCTACTGACGGTGATGAAAATCCACATAAAAACTCAGCATCTTCACGATTGTTCTTAGTACCCGTTCTGTCCTTCCGTTCGCCTGTGGATGCAATGCGCTCGTCCTCAACTTCATTACGTTCAACAATTTACACAGTTCCTTCATTAAATACGACATGAAGTTGGTCCCTTGAGCAGTAATAATTGTCTCCGGTACACCAAACTTCAGAATCCAGTTGCTTACTATCGCCAGCGCGACCACTGCTGCCTGTTGATTTGGCATAGCCACCATCTCCCATACCTCGAAAAATTGTCAGTTATTGTCAGAATGAAGCTGTTCCTTGATGGTGTTCGACTGAAATGTCCTAAGACATCAGTTCCAAACATATAAAATGGACATGTCGCTTCCGGCAATCATTGTAGCTGTATCTGTTTCCGACTCAAATCTGCTCTCTGCGCACATGGTATACAAATCTTGACATACTGATTCACATCTACTTTCCTACCCCTCCACCAATTCCTCTCCACCACTCTCCTATTCGTCACTCTACTCTCACTACGAGCAGAAAAGCACGTGATCATGTGCTTCCTTTAAAACCTCATCTCTCGGCTTTGCTCGCACTACTACTGTAAGTAGGCTGTTTATGTTTTCTTATTGGCAACGTTACGTAGCGCTCTGTATGAAAATCACTGGCTGTGCTGTGTGCAGTCTGTGGCTAGTTTGCATTGTTGTCTGCCATTGTAGAGTTGGGCAGCGGCAGCTGGATGTGAACAGCGCGTAGCGTTGCGCAGTTGGAGGTGAGCCGCCAGCAGTGGTGGATGTGGGGAGAGAGATGACGGAGTTTTGAAATCTGTAAGACTGGATGTCATGAACTGCTATGTATATTATGAGTTTTCAACACTATTAAGGTAAATACATTGTTTGTTCTCTATAAAAATCTTTCATTTGCTAACTATGCATGTCAGTACTTAGTGCCTTCCGTAGTTTGAATCTTTTATTTAGCTGGCAGTAGTGGCGCCTGCTGTATTGCAGTAGTTCGAGTAACCAAGATTTTTGTGAGGTAAGTGATTTGTGAAACGTATAGGTTAATGTTAGTCAGGGCCATTCTTTTGTAGGGATTTTTGAAAGTCAGATTGCGTTGCGCTAAAAAATATTGTGTGTCAGTTTAAGCACAGTCATGTATAATTGTTCAAAAGGGGACGTTTCATATGTCGACCCTTAGCCGAGGATACCTCACTGGAATCTTCTGATTTTTTCTTGTAGTTTGTGTAATTAGTGTAGCTATTGTTTATTGCTAGCGCGTAATTATAGAGAGAATTTCCTTTGTAGTTGCAGTCTTTCATTGTTGTACAGTAAAACAGGTGTGGCACGCATGTAGATTTGCACCAAGTATTTCGCAGCTGCAATTAACTAGATATTATTTTCAGTGCTATGTTAATGTGTTCTCTTATTTTTGCTCTTCAAATTGTGCTTTGTGTGTTGTCGTGTGAAATATTGTGACAATAATGGCGTGTGAAAAACGTAATACTAGGCTCCAAAGTAAACTGAGAAATGACAGTGAAGACGAAAGCAGTGTGTTAGTGCCACCATGTAATGAATTAACTAATATTCAAAGTAGTAATTTGGTAACTGTGCATGGGGAAATGGAGCGGGCGTCAAATAATGGTGTAGACAGTGAAACAGGTAGTGAACAGGGAAGCATTATCGATCGATCGGTCGGCAACAGCTCGCCTCAGGAATCGGGAATGACAGAACACAATATTGTAAATACTGTAGACTCAGGTTTTGGGTTCTCACCGTTTTCTCAAATCAGTCAAGACACATTTTCCGCTTGTCAAAATGTGAATGATGCCGGTGCAAATTCACTGCCGAAAAGCACTGAGGAACATGTTTCAGATGCCAGTGCATTGTTATTACAATTAATGCAACAAATGGGACAAAAGCTTCAAAAGTTAGACACAATGGTACAACACCAGAGACAAACACAGCAACAGTTAGACACAATGGAACAAAATCTTCAAAAGTTAGACACAATGGAACAAAATCAGAGACAAACACAGCAAAAGCTTCAAAAGTTAGAAACAATGGAACAAAATCTTCGGACGTTAGACACCACGCTTGAACAAACACGTGAAGATTTAACTATTGAGTTACATAACAGTGAATCGAAATGTCAAAAAGTCTGTAATGACGAAAAACACAAATTTGTGAGCATTTTCAACCTATTTTTTCGCGACATGAAAATGCATTACAGAATCACGAAGCAACCATAAAAGAACTGCCAGCTATTGTTCATTAAAATCATGAGACCTTGCAAGCTAAAATTGACTCAGTTGCATCTACCGATTTGGTTACGCAACTTGCAAAAACTAAGGAAAACTTAAGGGACACAGTAGATACTCTGAAAATGGGTTCAGAAAGACACATGGAGGAAATTAGTTCATTATCAGAGAAAGTAGTTGAACTTTCGGATCAGCTAAATAATTTATCTACGAAGGTAGATGATAATCTGAACGACACAAAACCGGTAGTCTTTAATGACACAGAAGAGTGCGAACAAATTGGGAAATTCAAACAAAATCAGAATCAAATTAATACGCAACACCAAAGAGAAATCCGGGAAGTACAAGATCAGCTGACACAGGTAATACAAGAATTACGTATTTCAGAGGACACTCGCGCCCCAATATGGGAAGAGGGACATACAAATACGGAACAGCCACAAAATAATAACACAGGGCATTTCGGAAGTTATGAAAGAAATTGGCAATGTGCACCGAATTTTGAGATGGAACCGCCGACACGACGTAACAATGACCGACATGCTAATCGCCGACATGATGATTTTGACTATAAGCTGTTCATTTTACACGTAAATTCAAAACATTTAAGAATTCTGGCAACGACATTCATCCACAAGCGTGGCTCCATCAATTCTCTCATTGTTTTCCTCCCAACTGGTCATTAGAGCACAGTTTAGAATTTATGTGTGGCTATTTAGAGAATGAACCAGCTGTAAGAATGCGATTGGTCATTCACGATTGTCACAGTGAAGGAGAATTTTATCATGCCTTCCTCTCAGCATATTGGTCTCAAGCTACACAAGACCGAGTAAAACATAGTGTCATAATGATGAAACATTTCGAACAATCTGAATTTTCCAGTCATGTGAAATATTTTGAAGACATGTTGCACAAGAATCAGTACCTGTCAAACCCATACAGCCCCTCAGAACTCATCCGCATTTGCTTAATCAAATTGCCTGAACATTTACGACATATTATTTTGGCAAGACGTTGCAAAGACGACATTGAAGCTTTTCAAGGACTCTTACAAGAATTAGAAATTGACACTGACAATCGCGGAACGCGAAAACAGGAACACAACAATTACAGGTCACATCCGTCGCAATTCCGTGATGAAAGAAATAATAACTGGACGCGACAAGGCTATTCTCAGAACACAAATCGTAACCAAAACAGACACCACCCGTATGACAACCATTGGCAGAGTAGTAATAATTACAGGGAAAGATCACCTCTCCGCGGTAATGACTATCACAGAGACAATCAGAGAAACAGACAATATGAGAACCAAAATAATTATTATTACGGGAGACAGAATAACTTTAGACGCAACGGTCCAGCGCGCAGTTACGATTCAGGGAGAAATTCTCCACCACGTGACCGACAAGAAAGAAGCTATGGAATCTACCGACATGACGACAGACGATATGATCGTAACGACAGACCTGAATTGCATCAGAACTGGCGGGATTCAAACAGAGCAGGGTCCTCTCGACAAGGTGAATTTGTAGAAGTTAGGTCTCCAAATCCCAATAACGACGCGCGCCAACAAAGAGACAATAGGCAATGACTCATACCGCTGGCAGCCACAAAACGTACGTATGAAACTGACGACGCAGCTGCCGTAGCTAGTAATTACGTAAAAATGGAAGACATTAGGGTCATCTTACTCCAGGAACACGACGTAAAACATAACAACATTGCATATCCTGTGATTCACATTACAGTAAATGACGTAAAATTTACTGCAGTACTTGACTCTGGCAGTCCCATTTCAGTAATTGGTGAAACAGCCTTTAGCAAATGCAACAAATCGAACGATTGCCCCACACTTCCGTTACGTAAGATTAATTACAAGGTGCAATCGTTGGAAAAAGTGTAGATGTACGCCAACAAACCAACTTAGAATTCTTTGGTCAAAGCCACAGCTTCTCTATGAACTTTCTTATTGTTCCATTATTGTCGACGGAAATTATACTGGGAGTAGACTTTTTGAATGAATACAAAGCATTCTTACACTTTCACGATGCTGAAATAAGTTTAGAGAAAGAAGCTTAAGTCAATAGCTTTGAAATTTGAAGATTGGCTCTCAAACCATGACGAGGAAATTAATCGGCTTTACCTTCTGTTAGACAACAGTTCGGAATTTTCTACGGAACTAGACACTAACAATCACTCTGCAAGTACTGACAGGGATGACACCGACGACACATTTGATACTAATGAGTTAATTCAGAATAAAATTCAAACAATTGCGAATTGTAATGACACTGATAGGCAGGACCTTTTTGAGATTTTACAAGCACATTCCACAGTTTTTACTCACAAAACAGGAACAATCAAGGGATTTCAATACCATTTTCGTGTTCGTGAGCATACTAAATTTTGTGTTAGATCATACGTAATTCCAGCACATTATAGGGACCGTGTTAGAACAGAAATACAATCTATGCTTGGCGAGGGCATTATTGAGCCTGCAGTAAGCTCATACAACAATCCATTACATGTTATTGAGAAAAAAAATGGATCGATCAGGCTTGTCTTAGATTCGAGACAAATCAATACTATCATTATTCCTGAAACAGACAGGCCGCAAACGTTGGAAGAACTTCTTCAAAATTTTAATGGTGTAAAAGTGTTGTCTTCCATTGACCTCAGATCCAGTTTTTATCAGATCGAACTTCATCCAGAATGTAGAAAGTACACAGCTTTCCTTTGTTTCGGCGTTTGTTATCAGTTTCGGAAACTTCCTTTTGGTTTGAACATTTCTTCGGCAGCATTCATTCGCGGGCTAAATTCCATATTACCTGAGTTCTTAAAACGTCACATCACCTTATATGTGGACGATATTCTAATAGCAGAAGCTTCATGGGAACAACATAATCGCATCCTCAACAGTTTGTTACGTATTTTTGCAGAGTCTGGAATTACAGTTAACTTGGAAAAGTCTGAATTCGGTAGGTCAAAGGTGAGGTTTTTGGGACATATTATTTCTTCTGAAGGCATTCAGCCGGATCCTGAAAAGTTAGAAGCAATCAGAGCCATTCCAGTTCCATCCACAAAAAAACAAGTCCGCAGTTTTCTAGGTCTCGTAAATTTTTACCGTTGTTTTCTGAATATGCAAATTCTTGTTACACCAAAACTTTGTTCTCTCACTGGAAAAAATACTATTTGGAACTGGGACGAACAATCACAGTTGGAATTCAATTCTTTGAAAGAAGCGTTACTTAATGCGGCAATACTAGCTCATCCAGATCTGTCACAAGATTTCTGCCTTAGCACGGATTCTTCTAAAGTCGGTCTTGGTGCCCATTTATTTCAAGAAGCCATAGAAAATGACACTACCATTCAGAAAACCATTGCTTTTGCTAGCCGAGTGTTAACAAAATCTGAAAAAAATTATTCCGTTACTGAATTAGAAGCTTTAATATCGTTTGGGCATTTAACAAATTCCGTTTCTTTATTTCTGGTAAGCACGTAAAAGTATACAGTGATCATCGTGCATTACAATTTCTTATGTCTTCAAAATTAAATCATGACAGGTTAAAACGTTGGGAATTGTTTCTGCAAGAATTCCACTTCACAATAGTCTACATTCCCGGCAAGGAGAACATTGTTGCGGACGCACTGTCAGGCGCACCGACTGGGCTTGAGGAAATATAACACAGAAGGCAACCTCGAGAAAAATTTCAGTATTCTTTACTTTCAGAAAGTCGCCTTTGAAAACTTCATCACCACATCTTTAAAGGACATTGCTCATGAACAAGATAAAGATCCGATTTGGAAAGACATCAAAAGTAAATGGCATGAAAAGACACACACACAGATTCGGCATTATTATCTGGTGAGAAACAACATACCGTTCAAACGCTGCACTGTTGATGACAAGCTATGGGCTCTTTGCATTCCAGATGATTTTGTTAATAAGCTCATTTGGTACATTCATTTCAGCTACGCACATTTTGGTCCATGAAAATGTTATCATATTCTTCGGATGACTTGTTATTTTAACAATATGGAAAAGAGAATTCGAAGAGTCTTGTCTATTTGTAAACTTTGTCAAAAGGCGAAACCATCTACTATCTCCCATCGTGCTCCGCTGTTTCCAGTCATTCCTTCTAAATTAAAAGAATTTGCTGCTGTTGATCTCTTGGGACCGCTTGTCAGAACATCTAATGGATTTTCGTACGTTCTAGTCACTGTTGAACTTACTTCAAAATTTGTTTCTTTCACTCCGTTATGTAAAGCCACTGGACGGTCTGTATCTAACGCCTTTGTTAAAAATTTCTTACGTGAAGTTGGCCACGTTGCTAAAGTTATTTCAGATAACGGTCCACAATTCAGATCTGCTGTTTGGTCACGCATACTTCGGAATCATAAAATCAAACCTATTTTATTTCATTGTACTCACCACATTGCAACCCCTCCGAACGGATTATGAAAGAAATCAATAAGCTTTGCAGACTTTGTCACAGAAAGCATCAGCATTGGGACAGATATTTACACTTATTTCAAAACGTGCTGAATGAAATGCCTCATGACTCCACTGCTTTACCACCTACTCTTGTACTGAAGAATGAAGAACCACCGAGCAGAATCAGAGAGCTTGTACCTTTCCCGAATACACGTAAACTTCGACACAAAGACATAATTGACTTGGCTCTTAAAAATATAAAATCTGCAGCAGACAAAAGGAGTAAACTACACTGTAAATCAAATGCAAAGAAATTATATATTGGTCAGAAAGTTCTCATTAAAGCTCATTCATTGCCACATAAGAAGAAACACTTGAGTCACAAATTCTTTCTAGTTTACAATGGACCTTACAGAATCCGACGTATACCACATGATAATTGCGATGAAGTTGAAACTCTGCGTACTAGGAAGAGCAAAGGTTTACACCACATTTCACATGTAAAACCGTTTATTGAAAGATAATCTGCTTTTTAACTTTGTCTTTGCCATAAAACTCTTCACTTCACATTTCTAGTATGCATTGTCAGACTTAGGAACTGTTACCATGCAACAATGTTTGAAGTTAAATATCAAATCAAGAACCAAGAGAACTTATTTAAACAGAAATTACGAATGCATTGTTATAGTGAACAGACGTCACAGTGTTATTGTGTGTGTACATTCTTGCTTGTTAGTTGCACGATTACATAACAACTATAAGGCTTACGTACTTAGAACATTTACCAGTACTGCTAATGAGATTTTAATGCAACAGTTTGGTTTACTTGAAAATACATTCTGGATTTAAAGTACTTTCTGTGAGATACTAGATGACACAGTGGTTAGTTTATGTGACAGCTACACGATTTTATCACGACGCTACTAATGAGTGACAATATACAATGTTGCTTTTGCAGTGTTTCTGTTTTATTTCTGTACAGTTTTTCTGTATTATTCAGGAAAGTAGAACATGTTTTAGTAGTAACTTTTGTGGTATAGCTACAATGAGACAGCCTTTTCCGTAGCACAACAATACGTTACATTATAGTACTTTCTTGATCACGGTAAGGTACGTAATAACTACGGTATCCATACGCAAAGCATTTCACTTTTGTTTATGATGAGGTAAGTATATTGACTTCAGCAGAACTTTGCTTACAGAGGACGATAACTACGACACTTCCACAGAATTATCTTACAGCAAGACGCACATTTAGCGCTACAGGACACGCAATTGAGAGATTAATTTTGTACTTAAGCCATTTATTTTTCAAGATTTTTCAATTACAAAGAAAGTTTTCCATGATACATTTCATTCCATTGCTGTAATCTGTAACACCTGAGGGTATAACTACATTAATCCTCAGGGGGGGGGGGGTACACGCATAGTTTGTGTACCATGTGTTTGGCAAGCACAAGGAGCCCTAGCTAATATGGTATTTGCTTATACAACTTTACACATCGGTACCATATTTCTCTAACACACAAATTACACAGCTATTAGATAATTTAACTGAGAGATAAACATATTTTTTACTACATCAGTGACACATGTTTACGCAATTACACAGTTGGATAATTTCATACTTACGAAATTGTATTTTGTCTGTACTTTGTGAACTGTTCGTATTTTTTCGGAACCATTGTGATACTATGAGAGCTCTGAATCATGTATTTGGTATGGGATCATGATTTTTAAAGTACGTTGGAGGTAGATGACACTGTTGAAATGAGCAGAGGTTTTTTATTTAGGTTTTGACATTATTGCAGAAAGCTACGACGTTTTTGAGATTTGACTGAGGTGTTATGATGTTATTATTACGATGACTATGTGTATTATGCTGTTGCGGTATGTTTATGATCAATAAGTTGATGCTATATGAGTTATTTGATTATGCCACGTATCTGTTATGATGAAATATTGAAGAAGTGTCGACGAATAAGGTAAGGAATAATGAGTAGTGGTTAGGGTCTCTGGTTTGTGAAAAAGGTTGTTGGAAACCAAGAATCGTACTTTAAGAGTTATGAAATGTATGTAAATGCGTGAATGTATTACAATGCCGACGAAATTTTTTTGGACACTGTTATATCAATACCATTTTGTTTCTACAGATTTGTAACGCAAATTCTTGACCTGTGAAATATTTTTATATGAGACTGTCACTGTAGCAGAAACTGCTGTCGTAAATATTTCGGTAAGAAAGTTAAGTCACCACCTTCACGTAATGTGTCGTGGGCACCCAGCTGCACGACAATCGCCTGGAAAAAAGCCATTAGTGTGTGCCTTTCAGAGACACAGGTGGAGAAAAAAAAGGGGGAGGCCATTATCCTCGCTATTGACATTCCTTTGTAGAAAGCATTGTAAATACGACACCCTCAAACTTGAAAACATGATTACACTGTAGAGTTCTTAATTTATGATATTTACTGAAATGAAATGATGAGAAACATTTCATGTCTATTGTCTTGCTAGTTGAAAGATTGTTTACTGCATTATGAAATGCCATATGGCTAGTGAATGACGTTTCATGCCTTGCTTTGCCTATTTTGTTTAATATCTAGTTCCTAGCTGAACTGCAGCATTGGTTAAAATAAAATTTTATAGATGTACTAATATAAATATTCTATGCCTACAGATTCAGTAAAAAATAACGTTATGATGGATGTACTCCAAAAAAATGAGGGAGCACAAAAAGCCATTTCCACTTCACAGGAATTGCATACATAATTTTTGTCAGTGACTTGGTAACTTGTCTGCTAGAGCAAGTTACAGTGATGCATCACTCTAGTGTTAAGATGTGATATAGGTATTAAACATGGCCATTTTTACTGTAATATTTTTTCTGCTTGAGCTTTCTCATGTTTAGGTATTAGTTATAGCATTTGCTACTGCTGTTTGCCAGGCATAGTGCTACTAAATTTCACTTTGTATTACTCTGTCAAGCTAGTTTTACTACTGATTTATTTTTCTTGTTGCTGCACGTTGGCTCATATTAGTTGTAATGTTGCATTGCTTGGTAATTTAGATTTACTGTAGCTTGCTTTGCAAATTTCCATTTTTTTTGTCATTGCTGTTTGTGTCAATTGTTTTGTGCTGCTGCATTGCCTTGTCCCTTAGTTTAGCATCTGTACTCAGTAGATTTAAGTTAGCTTAAGAGGGGGTAGACTATATAAGAAACTAACTATGATGAATTGGAAGAAATGCATTGAGAAGCTATAAGAAAATGGTTTGGCCAAAAAAAAAAAAGTTGTGTACACTGGAGAAAAACTATTTTTGAAACAGGATGTGAACAGAATACAGAAAGCAGGCTTAGATAGGACTTTTGGGAATAATGATGAACGAAGGGAGATCTCCATGCAAAATACTGCAGTAAAACAAACCCTGCTCTTTCCTCTTGTTATCCCTCTATTTGTTTGTGTACCTTTGTGTATTTGTGTTTTTCCTGTCTTTGTGTTTAGCTGATGAGAGCTATGTTATAGAATTTTTCTAATACTATGTTATTTACTTTGTGAAGATGTTTAGACATTATTTATCTGTTCTGTTTTGTTGCTCATGTGTGAAATTGATGTTTCAAAAGTTATTCTGATCTTTCATGTATGTACTTATGTCATAATTCCTGTAACACTGATGTACATGTTTATTTCTATTCTTTTGTAAAGCCTGTTTTACTACAAATGTTATCTGTATTGTTATGTTCTTTAATGATGTATTTTGTACCTTTGTTATCGTATTCTTATGTTATAAAATTGTAATTGACACCAGTTCATCAAATTAAGTAACTTGTAAGTTACATTTCACTGCACACGTTTCTGTTGGTCATAGTATATGGACAATATTCTTCAAAACTTCGACTGACTCTGCGGTGGGTTTGCTCTGTTGTGGCCCATTACCTGTCTGCATGTCAAGAGTCAGCACTGTCTTTTCGTTGGAAGGACAACACTACTTCTTCAAGACTGCATGGAAATCCACTACTTCCGTGTGCATTTTCTTCTGCCGCTCAGACTTTGAGAAAAACACTGCTATTTTACTGTGATGAACGATCAGGACTGTCTTTATGGACTGTGAGAAAATTTTAGCTTTTGACCAACATTGTATCAATAAGTGTGTGCCTTTGATTTCTTTGTTACTGTAATTATGAAAAATTTTATCAAATCATTATTGGCCACTGCCCAAAACAATTTGTAAAATTTTTTGTGGGGAGCATGGGGGCTATGTAAGTAGGTTGTTTATGTTTTCTTATTGGCAACGTTACGTAGCGCTCTGTATGAAAATCACTGGCTGTGCTGTGTGCAGTCTGTGGCTAGTTTGCATTGTTGTCTGCCATTGTAGTGTTGGGCAGCGGCAGCTGGATGTGAACAGCGCTTAGCATTGCGCAGTTGGAGGTGAGCCGCCAGCAGTGGTGGATGTGGGGAGAGAGATGGCGGAGTTTTGAAATTTGTAAGACTGGATGTCATGAACTGCTATGTATATTATGAGTTTTCAACACTATTAAGGTAAATACACTGTTTGTTCACTATAAAAATCTTTCATTTGCTAACTATGCCTGTCAGTAGTTAGTGCCTTCCGTAGTTTGAATCTTTTATTTAGCTGGCAGTAGTGGCGCCTGCTGTATTGCAGTAGTTCGAGTAACCAAGATTTTTGTGAGGTAAGCGATTTGTGAAACGTATAGGTTAATGTTAGTCAGGGCCATTCTTTTGTAGAGATTTTTGAAAGTCAGATTGCGTAGCGCTAAAAAATATTGTGTGTCAGTTTATGCACAGTCATGTATAATTGCTCAAAAGGGGACGTTTCACTACCCTTGGTCCTAACTTAGTTTCCCTGCACAGAAGGCCATCGTACATATTAAATTGTGGCTGTGTCCGATACGATTTACAATCGTTGTTAGCGTCCTGTAATTCTTGCCATACTTCTAGGTCATAACCTATGACTTCTACTTTTGCCACCTTTCTACTCAGTGCATCCGCATTACCGTGCTTCTTCCCAGGCTTGTGCACCACCTCGTAGTCGAATTCACTAAGCCTCACAGCCCACCCAGCGAGTCTAGTGGACGGATCCACCAACCCCAACAACCACTTCAACGCAGCATGATCTGTCACCACCCGAAATTTTCTCATATATAAATAACATTTAAAATATGTGATTCCATAGATTACGCTAAGCATCTCCCTCTCTGTTGTTGAGTATTTCCTCTCTGCTCCATTCCGCTACCTAGAAGCACAGGCTACAGGATGTTCTTTCCCATCAATTTTCTGACTAAGAACACACCCTAATGCTTGATTCAATGCATCGCATGCTAGCATAAACTCCTTTTCAAAATCTGGAAACATAAGTACCGGACTTCATGTTAACACTTTTTTCCGTTTGTCAAACGCTTTCTGACACTCTTCTGTTCACTCAAATTTCACACACTTCCGTAACAATCGTGTCAATGGCTGTGATAAATCTGCAAAACCCTTCACGAACTTTCGATAGAAATTGCAAATTCTAACGAATGACTGCACTTTCTTAACTGTTTTCGGCTCTCAAAAATCCCTTACAGCCTGTAACAACCTCGGATCTGTTCGCACTCCGTCCTGACTGATGATATGACCTAAATATTTCACTTCTTCCAATGCAAAATGACACTTCTCCAGGCTTAACGTCAAACGAGCTGCTGTTAACCTCATAAAGACTTCCCTTAACCGCTGTCTATGCTGCTCCATATTACGTGAAACCACCATAATGTCATCCAAATAGACAAGACACTGCCGTGGTTTCAAACCACTTAACACACCGTCTAGCAACATCTGAAACGTTGCCGGAGCGTTTTTCAAACCTAAAGGCATTCTGATGTACTGGTAATGGCCTCCAGAATTAGAGAAAGCAGTTTTTGGACGATCCTCTGGAGCCACCTCTAACTTTATTGCCTACGAGTTATTAGACGAACCCAGTGCCTTGCGGCCACGGAATTTTCGGTTATTGCGTTGCTGGCACTTTAATTCTCTCTTGCCTTTTCTTTGCATAGGCGTTTACTTGCTTTAAGAGTTTCTTGTCGTTTCTGCTAATCAGTGTTTTCAGATGGGCATTGCAGAAATTTTCATTGCTTTTCTCCTTATTTTACTTTCCTTGTCTGTTTTTGGATTTATCTCTTCCAAAATGCCCACCCATTTTACCCGCCCCTTGCTCAGGCGCCACAGCCTTAAGCGTTAGATACCACACAGCTAATGCAGATGTTTCAGTTCCAGATGCAGCAAATTTCTAGGTCGCTCAACACAGTGCAGCAGCTACTGGCCAACGCTGAACGCCCGACGGAACATCACCATCTACAGCAACACCTACTGCTACACCGCCTTTCCGACGTTTTGTGAACAAGAAGAGGAACGGCTTCAATGGTTACAACAATTTGAAGCACACGTCCTCGCTCACAGCGTACCAGGTACTGTGAAAAGCCATTATTTCTTATCCACTGTACACAGTAGGAAATGCAGTGGGCCGCCTCATCAACAATTTTTTCCTAACGCCACTCCGAGTGAACTTGCTTATGAACAGGTAGTTAAGTCGCTAACTATTATGACCAACAAGAGAGTGTGGTAGCAGCTAGGTGTCAATTCTTTAATTCCAAAAAGCGGTCTCAACAAATTTTCGCAAGTGGGTAACAGATTTAAAGGGTATGGCAAGGAAATACAAATTCAAATGTGCTTGCAGTGCTCTATATTCAGATGTTATGTTGTGTGATTCGATCATGTACAATGTACCTGATGTCAAACTCAGAGAACCTATTTTAAAATAGTTCGATCCATCGTTTCAGCAGCTTGTGCAAATAGTAGACCAGTACGATTCACGTCCCTGTTCGCCGATAAATTTGAGCAGCCAATTATTTTTCGGGTTGAGTCCCCTGTTTCCGATCGACCCATTCAGTAGCAGGTTGCGTCTGTCACTCCGAGTAAACAACGTTACACGCCATGTAAGCAGTTCGCTAAAGAGGCGGCCACACAGGCGAACAGAATTAAGTCTTGCCCTCAGTGTTATTCACGGCACAAACGCCAAGACTGTCCCTCTTGCGAAGCTCAGTGTTAAACTTGTGGTAGGAAAGGACATGTACAATCCGTATGTTTGCAATGGAACGAACGTAAGAATTCGGCCCATTCACAAAACTCTCGTCACATGGCCTATGTCATTAATGCAGTATATTAACAGTCTGCCAGAGGCATTTGCAAAACTGTCACATTAGCAGTTTCTTCAGTGATACGCTAGTCAACTTTTTGTTCAATTGCTTCTTTGTGGGAAATGTGGGAAACTTCAGTTGGACACCGGTGCCTCTGTCACATCGCTCAATCGTCACACATGTGAAATGTTAGACTCCCCACGCCTGACTCAAACTAAGATGCATCTGACAGCTTATAATGGAAAAGACATTACCGTTATCGGAAAGTATACTTTGCCTGCCATGAATCGCTCGCATACGCGAACCTTGACTTTTACAGTGCTACAATCACACAATTGTGAGAACATATTTGGTCTTCATTCGTTTGATTTGTTTGGCTTTAACATTCAGGACAATGTGATTTCAAGTGTCTGCATTCTTGGCACAACACAGTGTGGCTAGCTTTCTGAAAGAATTCTCAGAACTCTTTTCTGAGGGTTTAGGCAAGGCTAACAATTTTGTTGCACATAGTTCTCTGAAAGACAATGCTCAGCCGAAATTTTGTCGGGCAAGAACTGTTCCAGTTGCATCCTAGGACAAAATCGCTGCTGAACTTAAAGAATTGCAAGACAGAGGATTTATTGCTCCCATATCAGCTAGTCAATGGGCAAGTCCACTGGCCGTGCTACCCAAACCTTCAGGTCGCATTCGCCTCTGTGTTGACTTTAAGTCTACAGTCAACCCATAAACTGTGATTGGTACTTACCCATTGCCACGCCCAGTGGATCTCATGAACAAATCAGGCGCTGGACGCTACTTTTCAAAAATTGATTTGCGTGACGGGTATCTTCAAATATCGCTCGATGAAGAATTTGAAAAAGTGTGTGTAGTGAATAAGCATTTGGGCTTGTTTAAATTTTCGTTTGCCTTTCGGCAGTGCTTCCGCAAACGTTATTTTCCAACGGTATTTGGAACAGCTGGCTGCGCAAGTACCAAACTGTTCAAGTTACTTGGACGATATCGTCGTAGCAGGTCGTACACCTGAAGAACTTACTGCAAATTTACGTGCTTTGTTTCATGTGTTATCTGATGCAGGAATAAAGTGTGGACTGCACAAGTGCGATTTTTTTAAACCTGTGTTGCAGTCTCTTGGTCATGTCATACACAGTCAAGGTGTACATTCTCTTCAGTCGCATTTGTTAGCCGTACACGATTTGCTAGTTCCTTGCAATGTCACAGAATTACAGTCAGTCTTAGGTAAAATGAACTACTATATTCCGTTCATACCGAATGCTGCACAAATCACAGCTCCGTTGCATCGCTTGCGTCACAAGAATGTCCCCTTTGTTTGGACAGATGAGTATCAAGTCGCTTTTAAAAAACTTAGAGATGCATTGCTCAGTGATCGATGCTTAGTTCACTTTGATCCTGAAAAACCAGTCGTATGGCAAGTTGACGCTTCCTCTTACGGAATCGTTGCAGTGCTTTCGCACAGAATTCATGAATTCATGATAAAGACAGGCCTATTGCTTTCGCATCAAGAGTGTTGTCGAAAGCTCAGTGTAACTATTCTCAAATTGAGAAAGAGGCTTTGGTTATTGTCTATGGTGTCACCAAATTTCACCACTACTTTTATGGCAGAAAATTATACTTAGTAACGGATCACAAGCCTTTGGAGTCTTGTTTCATCCGACGAAACCATTTCCTGTAAGAACTGCCTAAAAATCGCAAAGATGGGCTTTGTTGTTGTCTCAATACCAGTACGAGATTGTGTATCGTTCGATGGCTCAACAAGATAATGTGGGCGGACTGTCATGTCTTCCAATTGGCCCCGATACAGACTTTGACGCTTCTGCTGCATCTTGTTGTCACATGGATGCTCAGGATTCTGAATTGCTTCAATATTTTTTGCTGAACTATAAGATATTGCACAGGGCACGGAAGCTGATTCAGATTTGAACGTTTTGCTAACATACATTCGCACATCTTGGCGTCACTCATTGAATAGCATAAAGATCTCTATAGTGCGCCGATACTTTACCCGTCGGCATAGCCTCGCTCTACGGAAAGTTGTGATTCTTGTTCAGAATGACAGTGGGCAGTCACGTGTGTTGATCCCTAAAGCCTTGCAAAAAGAAGTGTTGCAGTTACTTCTGCAAGAACACTGAGGGATTTTTCGTACGAATCAGTTAGCGCGTCGACACTATACGTGGCAGGGTATGGACGCCCAAATAGAACAGATGACGTCACAGTGTCAGTGTCACGCATGTGCGGCAAATCATCCGCTCCGCCACAAAAATTCTCTACTTGGCCTAGGTCGCAATCACCATGGCGACGTGTGCACATAGACTTTGCAGGATCTTTTTGGAACACCCGCTGGTTCATTGTGGTTGACTCGTATAGCAAGTTTCCTTTTGCTGTACCAGTGAACTCGGCAACATCACGTAGCACAATTCAGGTGTTGTCCTCTATTTTTTTCCTCGAAGGTTTATCTGAAGTAATAGTATCAGACAACGGACCTCAGTCCACTCGAAATGAATTTGAAACATTCTGTGAACGCAGTGACATACAGCATCTAACTACTGCTCCGTTCCATCCACAGTCCACCGGCGAAGCGAAACGTTTTGTCAGAACCTTCAAGCAGCAGATGGCCAAACTTCGTTCCGCACACACCAGGGATCAAGCATTGCAACTGTTTCTCGCCTCCTATCGTTCGCACCCACGAGATGGACCATCGCCGGTGGAATTGCTTCACGGCCAGCGCCATCGGAAGCTGCTCCACCTGCTCCAGCCTCCTCAGAATCCGGCGCCGAAGGAAGGCCGCAAGTATCGCTTCGCGCCGCATGATATTGTCTTTTACTGGATTTTTAGCGGCAACAGATGGTGGGAGTGAGGCGAGATCGTCCGTCGACTTGGCGCTTCCATGTATCTTATTTCAGGTCCAGATGGCTTGCAGCACCGACATCAAACTCAACTTCGCCTCTGTCATGTGCATGCGAACTTTCAGTGTCTCTTCTCCCAGATTCACGGATCCTGAGGACAGTGCGGCCACAGCAGCGGTCGGAGGGTGCCATCATGACACCGCGGGACGACCCCATGGAGACGGAGACAACGCCTCCTCCGCCTCCTCTCGTCCTTCCGATGGAGTTGGACCCGCCCACACTGCAGCAGTCGCCGCCTTCATCTGGTTCACGGCATCAGGAGATGGACGAGTACGTTTCTGGTCGTTTTCCTGGGGACGTTACCGCCAGAGCAAAGGCCAGATGGTGGGGTACGACTTTCCACGAACAATACGAGACTGGAATAAAAAGGAGAACCGATAGAGGTACTCAAGGTACCCTCCGCCACACACTGTCAGGTGGCTTTCGAGGTATACATGTAGATGTAGATGTAGACCTACACTTGCAGCTATGGTTTGGAGTGTGATTTCGTATGACAGCAGGAGCACTCTCATCGTTATCCCACGCACCCTCACTGCAAATTTGCACGTCAATCTGTTTATTTGACTTGTTGAGCTGCCATTCAGGAATAGCATTCCAAGGGGTGTTCTCCAACAGGATAACTCTCACCCACACACCACTGTTGTAATCCAACACGCTTTATAGAGTGCGCACATGTTGCCTTGGCCTGCTGAATAACCAGATCTGTCTCCAATCGAGCACATGCAGGACATCATCGGACGACGACTCGAGCGTCGTCCACAACTAGCACTAAACGTCTCTGAATTGACCGACCAAGTGCTACAGGCATGGGGCTCTATCCTCTAAACTGACATCCAACACCTGTACAACACAATTCATGCACGTTTGCATGCTTGCATTCAAGATTATGACGGTTGCACCGGCTACTAATTTATCACAAATTCACATTTGAAATGGCTTACCTCGCGCTTACATTAACCTGTCATCCTGCGGTGTTAATGACTTACGTGTTCCCTAGACAAATGTGTTCCCGATATTTCATTCTCCTGGATTAATTATCTTTTGATACTGCGATTTTTTTGCGTCAGTGTGTTAATCTGTCTAATACAGTTATGCGATAAGTGAATAGAACTCTAAAATGCCTTATAGGGTGGCGTATGCTGCGGGGTGGTGCTGTAGAGACTACGGGAATGTGAGAGCATGGAACGTCATCTGATCCAATCAGACATGAAGGGAAATGAAAGACGTTCACAATATGAACAGTTAGCTCTTTCCGTTGAGGTTTTCGAAACGAATTTTTTCATTCTTTTTTGTTTTGTTCTTACAGTTAACGAGTAAACATTAATTTCCGTTTTATCTCCTATTCTTTCTCCTCATGGAAAGGTTGTCAAGTAAGGGGTCTCATTACCGTCTGAAATGAAAGCGGCCGCCTGCTAATGACAGAGTGGGTGCCGGCCGTAGCGGAACGCGCCTCTGTTGTAAAGGAGAGGCCGCGGTAGGTCTTCAGCCCCCATTCATTAGCAGCGGCTCTGGATGTCAGGCGCTCGTCTCCCACTGCCCACAGAACTGCGGGCTTCCTACGTAGACGAGGCTTTGCTGCAATCGACGTATGTAGTAGAACGTTCCAACTTCAAAGGGCAGCGGTGTTAAGACTTCTATTACACTATGCTACAACTGACACGTGCAAAGCGAATCTTGTAGTCGTCCTTCAGATGCGAGTAACTTCACTTATAGCAGTGATTCGTCAATCACTTTCGGCTGCACCTTATTCTGTGTTTTTTTTTTCTTATATTTCGCTTGTAATCGAAGGAGTTCCGTATTTGGAATAAGAGAATAATGGGTTGTAAAGGAAAACGTTCAAAGCCATTACTTCTGCGAGGCTAAGGCAAGTAGAATTCACGTGCAGAATTATTGAACATTGTTCCTCCACACCGACGATCTTTTGTCTCGTTGTAGGCAGTATTCCAACTTCTGTGTGGCGATATATTGTGATGGTATCACTATACTACCTCAGGTAAAGAGTCGGAATCAGTACTCGACAAACACTGGGGGAATCCAAACCTACAGAGAATATGTTGAGGGGAAAGATAGTTATATTATATGCATACTCTTATTCAAAAAATGACGGCGACCTCCAGAGATCAGTTTACCAGGTGAACAAAGTATGCAACGAGTACAGTTTAAAAGTTTCTAGCAATCAAATGAAAATATGGCATTCTGAGGAAAATATCGATTCATCAGACCAAAAGTGTTTTAGATAATTAAATTCTCGAACCTGTCTGTCGTATCTTTTACTTTGTCTAAGTTTTGATCTTGACTCCCAAATTGAAAATAAAATGCACAAATTTCAAGCTTTCCGTGATACCACTAACAGAACATTGGACCTAAACTACAAAAAAGAGACCACCATGAAATTCTATGAAGTGATGGTGGTTCCTGTTTTATCCTTTGAGAGTAAAACTGGGTTACGATTGAAGAAAAAGAAGATATATTCAAACAACTGAAATGAAGTGTCTGAGGGGGACGAATGGCTTCACAAGTGGAGACGTGATTAGAAATGAAGATGTTAGAAAAGAATTACATATTTTCAAAATGTACGAAAAAATTTAAAAAATCGTGAAAATAGGAGACTATACTTCATGAGAAAGTCAGGTCACAGAGTTCCTCAGAAGATCCTCAACTTAAAATTGAATGAGAAAAGAGACATTCTAAGATCTCGGAAAAGGTGGGAATCATTATGTTTGAGTTCGGAACGAGCAATAGCCTAATCTCTGAAAGAAAGGTAAAGATGTTGTTTACTATTACATTAGAAAAAAGGTGATGCTTTTTATAATTAAATGTAATTAAACAATATGACTCTGTACTGACTGCTCTAGTGGGCAAAGGACCCAGTGCATGGTGACGGAATCTATAGCAGGTAGAGTCGGCTATTGAGCTGCGAAAAATTCAATCGGGATGACTGCTCCGTTATTGTGGAAATTCTAGCAGAACAAAGACATATTTCAAACACCTTACAAGATAAATTGTAACAATCTTTCTGTGTCTACAAGAGATGAAAATAAACTGTATGGGAGCAATACGAGAACAGTGATCCATAATACTCTACAAAGCGCGTAAGGAAGATGAAAACACGAATTTTTAATGGGATTTGTTGTCGGGGGCTGGACTGCGCACATGTGAGGCAAATCTGTGGCGTCAGCAACAGGATCTGCAGTCTTCAGTCTCGCCAATATACATGCACTACCTAATTCCAGTGATGAGGATGCTGAGAACAATTTTATACAGAACTGGTGATTATAATGGAAAATATCAGCAATAAGAATGTGGTAATCGTTTTGGAGGTCTTCAGTTCCTAGCTGACCTACAGTAGGAAAGGAAACTCTACATACTGAAACAAATGAGATAGGACAACGGTTAAAGTACACCCATATCTACACATATACTCTACGAAGCAGTTTAGAGTGCGAGGTGGAGTGTACATTTCCTTCCTTCACTGTTCCGTTCTTGAAAGTTGCATGGGAAGAACGACTTCGTACGAGCTCTAACTTCTCTTATTTTCTCATCATGGTTTGGTTACCTTATATGGTTAAGCATGGTTACACGTCTGAATAATAGAAACATATTAAAGTTGTTTATCTTCCATTCTCGTACACGGCGCGTATTTGCATAAATTGAGCTATATGTCCTGGTTCTGATAATATACTTCTGTAGTAGACCTGCTCCTAAACTTAATGGATGACCTGAATCTTTCTAGTGTCACTTGTTTTGCATCACACAACGTCATGTGGATGAAAATATTATATGTTGAGATATAAACCATAACATGTTTTTTATGAGAGTGTAAGTCGGCTAACATGCATTGAAGGAGTTCAAGTGAATTGTGCAATGTCTTGTGTTACACTTTTCAACCAGCACAACATATTCCTGGAATTTCATCAGTCCATTTAAGTGCATTACACCACAGCACATTCTACCAGCAGTCATAATAAGATTATTTTCGTATGCTATGCCAAGATCGTGTCATTCTTTAAATGTTGAGAGAGGACGAGTCACTCACACTATTCTTCATATTCACTTCATATTCAAGGGTACCCAAGACATCATTTTTGTGAGATTACAGGAAGTTACCAGCATCATCATTCATTGATGGGAGCATGTATGTTGATAATGCATGTGGGATCATTATAGTCGTTATTCTTCAGATAGTATTTTTCCTGAGTTGAGAACAAGCAGGCAGTTTGGTCACTTAACAGTAAATCTTGGAGTTGACATTTGGGACTTGGAAGCCACATGCAGCTGTTAGGGAGGGTAACATCTCGAAGTACTTAGTGGGGACAGAATGCTGGGACCATGCGTTATTACTCTAGTGTGAAGACAATGAATTCGGTTGAAGAGGGGAGGAAACGACCTACCTGGGCCTACCTGTTAGGCGCTTCTTGCCACAGTAGGGACAGGGGCGCGAGAGAAATCTAGAACGCCAAACAAAAGCATTACGACAGTGTCGTAAACGCCCTTTGTGAATGGGGATGTTCACCACGGAGCGGACGCTATTGAGGAAGTAGTCAGGTGGTTTCCTTCCTCAGCCTGCAGAGTTTTCTGGGAAGTCTCATGCCTTCAAAAATATTTTAGCGGGAAGACAACATTTATGGAAGCTCTGAAATGATCTGTGTTGGGACACAAAAGCACTTCTCTTAGATTAGCCAGGGTCCCTGGTCGGACACCCAGTAACATGTGTGCTACACAGATACACTTTAGAGTTACACGAAAACTCAAAATAACACGTTGCCTAAAGTGGCCGTGGGGAAAAAAAAAAACAAGTTGGAAGCACAACGTTTCCTTCTCTCTGTGTGGGAATTTGTGAGTCAGGGATTGGCTGCTTCTTCTGAAGAGCGAATGGCACTGTTAACTTTTATTAGGATTGGCCAATGAGAAGAGCAGACGAGTTCGGGGGAATAGACGGAGCTCGTGTAGTTTTGCAGTTTGCACTAAACTCTGATGGAGGCGGTTGCAGGAGTGCTTTTGTGGAATTTACCGATGTTTGATGGAAAGTGAGGAGAGAAGAAACTTGGTGTTATGATTCAGACTTCTGTCTGGATAGGATCCTGGTCTTGATTTTTGTTGGGCTCCACTTGGGATACTTGTCCTGATTGTGACTTCGTACTAGCATTGGTCTGGAGGTGGGAGCGTGTTGTGAGGACCGAATTCATCTCGGACAACTCGCTGTGCCAAGGGCAACCTTATTTGTGGCAGGCCTGCCACCTTGACGTTTAATCTCCTTGTGCTCACTGCCATGTAAGTGAGTCAAATTGGTCCATGGTATTACCGGCGAACGAGAGTGTTACGCGCTGGAATCTGGCGAGATTTCAGGACTCCATTAGAGAGTAATTGCGATCCATCTAACAGATCGCCATCCGCGACTTTGCATATTTCGTGCCCGGATTAGGGAAATACAGGCGCTGCACATCGCCGCTCTGCAGATGCTTAAACCACGGCCGTCACCAATCAAGAAAAGGGTTATTGTATTGCTGTTCCGACTTGTTAGGGCAAACAGCATCATAGTCTCGCCATTTGACCTCAGATACACCAACACAGTATAACTTCTGTGTAGAATAAATCCATAAAAGTTTATTCAGAGTTAGATAATTTCAGATTGCGTTATCCATATTATGAGCCACAGTAAATAATTCATCAGACAAACCATGATCTTTGCCATCAAGCCACCGCCCAGGTGTTAACTGTATATTTGTGAGGCCATCAGTTCATGTTTTATTTGGTCATCACGCTAAATATGTATCTTTTCGTCCTATTTTATAACCAATAAACTTGTGCAATAACTTTTGTAAAATAGCAAGCCCGTGTGGATATATTAACCACCTATCAACAATTGACTTAAATAACGACAGGGCCACCATTTCATTAATATTATTTCAAGACTTAAGTTCATTTAGATTCTGATAAATGTGATAAACTCTATTGCTGGCTATCAACAAGAAATACATTCAAAGGGTACAATCAATTTAGCAGATTCATGGGGCAGGTAATCAAGTGGAAGGTTTACTAGTTAAAGTGATTGTTATCAGGGCGGGAACTCATAGTCGCCTTCCAAAACATACCGCCAAGATCATAAACTGATAGTACTTTCTGTGACCGTCAGATGCAATTTCCGTTACAAGGCTTCTGTTTCCAGATGTTGAAATTCATTTGGTTCACCGAGGTAAATTAGTTTCGCATAACCATAAGAATTGCTGGTGCCAAATACATTGATGATGTATAAATTTTATGTGTGTTGTCTGTATTCCTATTGATTTCTTATTGTGATTTCCGTGTCACTTGTTGATTGTTCCTGATGGTGAACGGCGTTGTGTTAACGTGTGGGATGGTATATTATCCGTGGCTCTTACTTTTTATCTTTGATTAGGGTTGTTTGTATTTTAAATGCGTTGTCATGGATTTAGAATTAGTGGCTCGTCAGAGAATTTTTAGGGCAGAGTTGTGTGGCATTGCGACGTGGAGCAATTGAAATCTCTCTTGAGTAGAAACGTGAATGCATGCTCACTAGAAGCAAGGCACATTTGCTCCGAATTAGTGGGAACATTCGAATCTCGTCACAAATGGATCAACTGCAGGCCGATAGCATTGATCAAGAGGAAGATGCTGAGGATTCTCAGTCGATTGTAGAAGCTGACCTTACTGATATATCCAACGCGGAATTCTCTGATTACGACAAGAAAATTAAGTCAGACAACGAGCGCAATGGTGAAACCGCAACAGAGCGCCATGTAGAATCGGCTGGCATGGCAAGACGTAACGTTTGTGAGGGTAGCGGAGCAGACTCGTGAAGAAAGCGCCACGGAGCGGTGGAATCGCACTTCGTCTAGTCCTGGAGGTATTAGCGGAGGGCCTCAATTGGAGGTCCTCATCCAATTCGTCTAAGGAGACGAAGGAGATACGTATGGTAGCTGAACAACTTGTTGAAAGTATGTAGCACGTTAAGAAGGAAATCGCGGATGTGAAAGAAGAGGTTGAATGCTCCAATAAAACATGGACGCAGACGTAAGAAGTCGGGAACGAGGCAAAATGCGATGCCAGGGCGGCAAGATTCGTAGCTCAAGGTGTATGCCAGGACGCTTCACCAGCTAAAGAACAAGTAAAACAGACCAAAACAGAAATTTTCAAACAGAAAAAGTTTGCACCGCGCTCCGAAAACTGGGAGAAGATCGTCCAGGAAACGCAAGAAAAGATTAGCGAATCAAAGTCTGATACGGCAGCACTCCCCCAATATCAGTGCAGGAGAGGAGACATGTATTGCGACATTTCGATGCGCAATATGAGTTTACACGACCGGCAAAAAGGCGAATGCCGGATGAGAACACACCACTCGCCAGTGGGTACACGACAGATAGCGCGCCATCGGAAACGTAAAGTACGGCAGAAACACAATTACGTGCGTCGTCGGTGAACAGAAACATTACTCCGTGGGTCTGACGACACAAGAGGAGGCCCTAACAGTGCAGAAGGATCGTTTACACACCGATTTACGGAGACGCGCTCTAGAGAAATAAGTCAAAATTCGTTCACAGGAAATGAACTATACGACCAGAAATATTTCTTATCCTTTCAAAATTACCTAGTATGCAAAGCGAAAAACAATACATTACATCCATAAATATGTGTAGCCCAGTATAATAAAGTGATACCGGAATTGTGGCCACTGAACTCTAGCTGGAGTTTATCTGCGGATTTTTAGAAGGATCGATTGCAGAGCATATGCGCAGTGTTGCTGAGACATGACGCTTATATAAAGAGTTCAGGGACGTGCTCCTTAACACAAATTGGTCGCAAGACACGAATGAAAGAATCAAGCAGGAGATTATTCTGCGCTAATCTCTAGAAGCGTCAGGATTCCGTAGTCCAGCGAAGTTCTTTGAGTCGCTAATTAAGAAGAATCGCTTTTTGGACCAGTCGTACGGTGCCAAGGAAATTACGAGGCACTTCTACGTCAAATTATCTCTGCACTACCAACAACAGCTCATTGGAAGGTGTAACGAGTCCACTAAATCATTCAAGAACACTCTATGCGAATTAGACTTAACCTATTGTTCTCTTGCCCCTCCCCCCTCCACCCTTCAGGGATCCTCCAACGCACCCCCTCCCCCTTGCTGATACAGGTACACTTTAAGGTCTGAGTTATTCGAATACCCCCTCTCACGCTTACCAATTTGATTAGCTATTTAATTAAATTCATCAATTATTTAACCCCTCCCATTCTCGTATACCCCCTCCCGGAATTGGCGGGAAAAAGACTCAGTTGATCGGTCATTTGGAGGAATTTGATTGTAATTTGTGGAATATTCTTTAAACAATTTAGACATTGTGTAGAATTTTACTTAACTATGTATACCAGTGTATAGAATATAGTTTACTTATTTAATTAAAGAATTTGTCAGGAAATCTACTGCAGTGTATTGAATATTGTTTAAACAAGCTAGATAATATGTAGAATATTGTTTATTTAATCAGTTTATGGGATTGAATCCCCCCATGAACCATGGACCTTGCCGTTGGTGGGGAGGCTTGCGTGCCTCAGCGATACAGATAGCCGTACCGTAGGTGCAACCACAATGGAGGGGTATCTGTTGAGAGGCCAGACAAACGTGTGGTTCCTGAAGAGGGGCAGCAGCCTTTTCAGTAGTTGCAAGGGCAACAGTCTGGATGATTGAGTGATCTGGCCTTGTAACAATAACCAAAACGGCCTTGCTGTGCCGGTACTGCGAATGGCTGAAAGCAAGGGGAAACTACAGCCGTAATTTTTCCCGAGGGCATGCAGCTTTACTGTATGATTAAATGATGATGGCGTCCTCTTGGGTAAAATATTCCGCAGGTAAAATAGTCCCCCATTCGGATCTCCGTGCGGGGACTACTCAAGAGGATGTCGTTATCAGGAGAAAGAAAACTGGCATTCTACGGATCGGAGCGTGGAGTGTCAGATCCCTTAATCGGGCAGGTAGGTTAGAAAATTTAAAAAGGGAAATGGATAGGTTGAAGTTAGATATAGTGGGAATTAGTGAAGTTCGGTGGCAGGAGGAACAAGACTTCAGGTCAGGTGACTACAGGGTTATAAACACAAAATCAAATAGGGGTAATGCAGGAGTAGGTTTAATAATGAATAGGAAAATAGGAATGCGGGTAAGCTACTACAAACTGCATAGTGAACGCATTATTGTGGCCAAGATAGATACGAAGCCCACACCTACTACAGTAGTACAAGTTTATATGCCAACTGGCTCTGCAGATGACGAAGAAATTGAAGAAATGTATGATGAAATAAAAGAAATTATTCAGATTGTGAAGGGAGACGAAAATTTAATAGTCATGGGTGACTAGAATTCGAGTGTAGGAAAAGGGAAAGAAGGAAACATAGTAGGTGAATATGGATTGGGGCTAAGAAATGAAAGAGGAAGCCGCCTGGTAGAATTTTGCACAGAGCACAACATAATCATAACTAACACTTGGTTTAAGAATCATGAAAGAAGGTTGTATACATGGAAGAACCCTGGAGATACTAAAAGGTATCAGATAGATTATATAATGGTAAGACAGAGATTTAGGAACCAGGTTTTAAATTGTAAGACATTTCCAGGGGCAGATGTGGACTCTGACCACAATCTATTGGTTATGACCTGTAGATTAAAACTGAAGAAACTGCAAAAAGGTGGGAATTTAAGGAGATGGGAGCTGGATAAACTGAAAGAACCAGAGGTTGTACAGAGTTTCAGGGAGAGCATAAGGGAACAATTGACAGGAATGGGGGAAAGAAATACAGTAGAAGAAGAATGGGTAGCTTTGAGGGATGAAGTAGTGAAGGCAGCAGAGGATCAAGTAGGTAAAAAGACGAGGGCTAGATGAAGCAGGCGAAAAGGAATACAAACGTCTCAAAAATGAGATCGACAGGAAGTGCAAAATGGCTAAGCAGAGATGGCTAGGGGACAAATGTAAGGATGTAGAGGCCTATCTCACTAGGGGTAAGATAGATACTGCCTACAGGAAAATTAAAGAGACCTTTGGAGATAAGAGAACGACTTGTATGAATATCAAGATCTCAGATGGAAACCCAGTTCTAAGCAAAGAAGGGAAAGCAGAAAGGTGGAAGAAGTACATAGAGGGTCTATACAAGGGCGATGTACTTGAGGACAATATTATGGAAATGGAAGAGGATGTAGATAAAGATGAAATGGGAGATATGATACTGCGTGAAGAGTTTGACAGAGCATTGAAAGACCTGAGTCGAAACAAGGCCCCCGGAGTAGACAACATTCCATTGGAACTACTGACGGCCTTGGGAGAGCCAGTCCTGACAAAACTCTACCATCTGGTGAGCAAGATGTATGAAACAGGCGAAATACCCTCAGACTTCAAGAAGAATATAATAATTCCAATCCCAAAGAAAGCAGGTGTTGACAGATGTGAAAATTACCGAACTATCAGTTTAATAAGTCACGGCTGCAAAATACTAACACGAATTCTTTACAGACGATTGGAAAAACTAGTAGAAGCCAACCTCGGGGAAGATCAGTTTGGATTCCGTAGAAACAATGGAACACGTGAGGCAATACTGACCTTACGACTTATCTTAGAAGAAAGATTAAGGAAAGGCAAACCTACGTTTCTAGCATTTGTAGACTTAGAGAAAGCTTTTGACAATGTTGACTGGAATACTCTCTTTCAAATTCTAAATGTGGCAGGGGTAAAATGCAAGGAGCGAAAGGCAATTTACAATTTGTACAGAAACCAGATGGCAGTTATAAGAGTCGAGGGACATGAAAGGGAAGCAGTGGTTGGGAAGGGAGTAAGACAGGGTTGTAGCCTCTCCCCGATGTTGTTCAATCTGTATATTGAGCAAGCAGTAAAGAAAACAAAAGAAAAATTCGGAGTAGGTATTAAAATTCATGGAGAAGAAATAAAAACTTTGAGGTTCGCCGATGACATTGTAATTCTGTCAGAGACAGCAAAGGACTTGGAAGAGCAGTTGAATGGAATGGACAGTGTCTTGAAAGGAGGATATAAGATGAACATCAACAAAAGCAAAACAAGGATAATGGAATGTAGTCTAATTAAGTCGGGTGATGCTGAGGGAATTAGATTAGGAAATGAGGCACTTAAAGTAGTAAAGGAGTTTTGCTATTTGGGGAGCAAAATAACTGATGATGGTCGAAGTAGAGAGGATATAAAATGTAGGCTGGCAATGGCAAGGAAAGCGTTTCTGAAGAAGAGAAGTTTGTTAACATCCAGTATTGATTTAAGAGTCAGGAAGTCATTTCTGAAAGTATTCGTATGGAGTGTAGCCATGTATGGAAGTGAAACATGGACGATAAATAGTTTGGACAAGAAGAGAATAGAAGCTTTCGAAATGTGGTGCTACAGAAGAATGCTGAAGATTAGATGGGTAGATCACATAACTAATGAGGAAGTATTGAATAGGATTGCGGAGAAGAGAAGTTTGTGGCACAACTTGACCAGAAGAAGGGATCGGTTGGTAGGACATGTTCTGAGGCATCAAGGGATCACCAATTTAGTATTGGAGGGCAGCGTGGAGGGTAAAAATCGTAGAGGGAGACCCAGAGATGAATACACTAAGCAGATTCAGAAGGATGTAGGTTGCAGTAGGTACTGGGAGATGAAAAAGCTTGCACAGGACAGAGTAGCATGGAGAGCTGCATCAAACCAGTCTCAGGACTGAAGACCACAACAACAACAACAACAACATGGGGTTGAAGGCAGTGTGTGGAATATATGGAAACTGGTGGCTCTGTGGTGGAGAGAAAGGATCTCATAACAGGAAATTCACGGGTATATTGTTTATTTATAAACAATTCAGTATGTGAGGATTTGATTTCTCTTACTGATCATTCTCTGCTGTTTGGAAAGATGTAGGTCTTGTAACAAGTAATTACATGGGGCAATCATGTTGCATAACCTAAAGTTCGGCACTGTACCCTGTGTGTCTTAATCTAATGTTTGGCCCTTTTGTGGCACTTAACCTATTGTTGTGTTAAGTGGTTTTCCCTGTCACCCCCATCTGCCTAAACTACTGTAAAGCCTGTAAATTAAGCAATTAGTTATGTCCTCCCGCCATTTTCTGCTAGACTTTTCGAATTCCACATGCTTCTGAACGCCATTTCTAGCGCACTCTTCTTTGTCACCCAACCCACCACTTTAAGTTGTTATACCGCATTTTATATGAAAATTATTCTGCAAATTAACGTAGTGTTCTGTACTTAACATTACACATGCTTCCAGGAGTCGGGATGCACTGGCGACCCCCGCAAAGTTACGACACGGCTGTCAGCTGCCAAACCACATGCAGGTGTCAGTTCGGGTCCTACAGGGATGAGGGAGTGGCATCCCTTTCATACTTGGCACCAGAGAAATACCTGTCAAAACACGTGTTCACCCAGGCACCATTGCTGACGCGATGACACATAGCTTTCATATCTGCGCATTTAGCGAGATGGTTACCTAGCAGCTCCCCTCGCAGGCGCAGCTAAAAGTTGTCAGTGTTATACTGATGTCACATGTCTGTGTAAATAGACTCTCGAACACTAACTCGGATCTACTGCGGGCCCTGGGAGCCATACGCGACACATGCACATACCCGGACATACAGAAATATGTGGGTGGAGGTGACTCGAATCAATCGAGTACAGTGCTGAACTATGCCGCCCAATCAGAAAGATAGTGCATTTGCACTAGGTGTTGGCAGCTATACAAGCCATTTTATATAATGGAATGAGAAGTGATGTCACGATAGCATGGGTACAAGTGTCATAAAATCGATAGAATTACGAAAAATGACGGCAAATACATATAAATTGAGGGAAAATTCACCGAAATGCGGGGAAATTAAGGAATTGCTCTTTAGCACAGAACAATTCTTGTACATGGGAACAAGTATGCGACAGCAAAAGGAATCCGAGGAAACGTTGACATGGAAGCGCCAAAACCAGGGAAACAGTCACATTTTTTCCATCGAGGCAGCATTTTACTGTATATCTATTGTGGGAATACACGCATGTTGACTGCTGTATTTGAGGCTTTCCAGGAAAACAGAGAACCATCTGCGTTAAAGGATAACAGAGAGTGGATGGAATGATCGGTTGAAATGGAGCTGTAATGAGGTACGATTTAATGGCAGACTGATGATGCATTCTAACGAAGGAGGGAGATGTTGCTGCAGGTCATTTGACCATTTTTTTCCGCCGTTCTGTCAGGATGCATCAGTCATGCGACATGGCCTGTGTTCGAGTCGCATATAACCATGTGTTCTGTGAGCGATTTAAAGCACTGCCTACTTGCGATCGTTAACAGCAAACCTCTCGGTCATGAGAAGACTTCCATCTTATGTGTGATGAAACGTGACCATCCTGTTTCGACACAGTCTTCTAAACGAACGAAGGTTTATGTGATGTACTCCATTCCCCTGTCGCATCTTTGGTATAAAATCTAGACTTCAGTTTCATTACTAAGATGGTTTGAAGTTAGTGGTAGGTGTTTTTGAGGCACAGAAAACCCTGTGTATACATCTGCTTGACAGATGTCCTGCTTACAGATTTAGCGGCGGTATGACGTGTAATTTCACATATCAAACGCCGCTGCTATGTGTTTATCTGTTTCCTTTTAAGATATATTCTCCGTTACTAAATAATAGGACTGATGTGGGCATAGTATAATTTCGGAATCATTATCGGGAGTGAACAGTGGACGCTATACATCTCTGTAAAGCTGTATTATCCATGTATCACACAGAATTGATATTTTAAGGAAGTCGTTTCTTCATTTTACAGTTTGTTACCAAAGTAGGATGTATGTCATGCGCTAGAAATGTATGTCTTACATTGGAATATGAACAGCGCTGCATTGCACAAGACTAACAGATCAGTAACTGAAACGATCTAAAATTATAGCCTGTTTTAAGTGCAGAACTGTGTAGCCTTAGGAATGCGTTCTTTCTTACCAATACCCACCTGGTGCTGACCTTAGACACTACAACAATTCTTTAGAATTAATAGCGTAGTTGATTGATGTAAAATGCTTCGAACTCCATCCATCTGGAGCTCCATCATGCACAAAAACCACCCCTTTCTTATCCTTCTTAACCGTCTGCTATTACATGACAACACTTTCAAATCCACTACTATACACCGATAACCGGTGCTAACCTCAACATGGGCGCATCTCGAGAAATCTTGTGCACTTGGACGGGTGCGGACTTGGCAAGTTCCATTCATTCACGAGATGCGGAATGTAGCGCTCTACTCCTGGTCAGCTGTAGATTAAATCAATAACGGTGCTGCAGGGTGGGTTGGTCAAAAACAGTGCTAAGGGATCTTTCAGTCTCTAACTTTATCCTAAGACTATGAGAATGCTATGTGACTCCCATCCACATGCAGATAGATCATAAATTACGCACTATGCTCTAGGTGCTAGAAATATGTAGATCACTGTCTGGTATACTTTGATGATGTATAGGGGTGGCCGAGCGGTTCTAGGCGCTACAGTGTGGAACCGCGAGACCATTACGATCGCAGGTTCGAGTCCTGCTTCGGGCATGGATGTGTGTGATGTCCTTAGGTTAGTTAGGTTTAAGTAGTTCTAAGTTCTAGGGGACTGATGACCTCAGAAGTTAAGTCCCATAGTGCTCAGAGGCATTCGAACCATTCGGTGATGTATATGTTCGAGAATTTACAATAAATGGATGTTCTCCACAGTCATCTATCTACAATCGCAAGTGTACTCGTAAAGTAGAGAATGGGCAGTTTAGCACTGATAGTGAAACTGGGAAACATGCCATCACATCATTGGTCAGTGTTGAAATTCCTGTAAAATTGCTAACATTGTTTGCACTATCATCTGTGATGCTTATTATTACATTACATCGACGACGTCTTTTCCATTGCATCCATCCATTGGTGCACTGTTGATTGCCACATAATGACTGACAGACATCACTTGTTTGAGATGGAGAAAGAGTGTTGGTGGAGGGGCGACAACTTCTGGGGGTAGGTACTACGGAAACAGAGATCACATACATGACTGCAATATGAGGAATCAATCGAAATGGAACACAGAGTCACCAGCTATCCCATCACTGTGACAGATGAGTTTAAAAGTAGAGGTCGTCAATTACCTTCGGACAGCAGTTTGGAAGGGCTCCACAACGCCACAAAACTCTTCCAGTTTCCTTATGTTTTAACCGTCTTTTATTTAAAAAACAATCTATGTGTGTGTGTGTGTGTGTGTGTGTGTGTGTGTGTGTGTGTCTGTCTGTGTGTCTGTGTGTGTGGTGGTAGCAGCAACAACAACATGATTTACACCATGCAACATCTAGTTTTTTTGAGAGGCAGTGGATCAGAGCGTGTTAATGTCAGTTCAGAACCTGACACAGACCTCGAACTCATGGCGGAAAAACAAAATGTATGGCAGTGTACAAAGTGTATTTCAGAAAAAAAAGAAAACAATGTTTCAAACAATGACACAGGGAGCCTCTTTTGCGACGGACAGTGTAGTCTGTGCGATACGGTCATCCTCCTACAGTACGGGCGTTGACATTTTACACTGGCCTGTGCACGTGCCTTCGATCCCTGACCGCTTGCTCCAGTGGATCAGTACCTGTATATTTAATAGGATCGCCACATGCGCTCAATGCCGCCACGCAGACAGTCTTTGTTTTCGATGTATGGGAAGAGAGAGATGCAGTAAAAATGTTGTCGAGTTCTCTATCAGATTTAGTTAGCAGAGCTTTTATAGTTCCTAAATTCCCTGTGTTGGATGGTACAGAGTGACAATGATAGACCGGCCGGAGTGGCCGAGCGGTTCTAGGCGCTACCGCCTGGAACCGCGCGACCGCTACAGTCGCAGGTTCGAATCCTGCCTCGGGCATGGATGTGTGTGATGTCCTTAGGTTAGTTAGGTTTAAGTAGTTCTAAGTTCTAGGGGACTGATGACCTCAGATGTTAAGTCCCATAGTGCTCAGAGCCATTTGAGCCATTTTTTTGACAATGATAGATTATTGGGGTGATAGGCGTGAACGGATCCTGAGAGATACAGATCTGCTTTGGACTGCAGTGCCTGTATGCAGTTTGGAGACCACAAAAATGCAGTAGCAAACTCCTCGTCCTTCTCCCAGTTCCCATACTGTCTTTTATACTACCTCATGTTGCAGTGGTGGGCTTCTTTTGGCACTGACTGTATGTACATCATACGCCGTGGTGGTACGACAACATGTTCTCATTTGCATCGAATGGTGAAAACACGATCCTGTCGCACTAACTCAGGTCACTCTGTTTCTACACGCGTTGCAGAATGTGGTAGTGTATAGCTCTCTCCTACTTGTGCTCAGTTATGACTTAAATTGGAATGATCACATGCACAAAGCTGCAGGATGGCAGCGCAGAGTCTGCGGGGGCACTTGCAACATGAATAGGGACTATCTAAAATTTTACTGTAGCAGAAAGGTTCGAAAAAGGCGACTCGTTTCGATATATCAGAGTGCCATAAATATAATTCACTAGTGGCTGTAATCATTAAAAGTCTTCACCATAGGATACAACATAGGTATGTGGTTGAATGGAAAGATTTGACTCCTATTCACAGACAGCATTTCCACAGGAAAGCGTGGCACTAGAGATCTGAAAAGTTAGAGTACATTTTTTACGACCTCAATCAGCACACCATCTGCTGCTTGTGACCCTTCTCAATTAACCATCGCCTATAACCCAGTGGATACATCGCAGAACCTCTGCCGTGACATTGAGACAGAATGCGTAACAAATCCTGGAGAAATATATAGTCGCTGGATAAGGGAGCTGCAAATACCGGCTTCATATCGCATTCCTTAGTCGAATCACTTTCAAAATTCGGTGATTTTATTACGAGCTTAAACCCATCGCCGACGTGTAACTGCACTGTTGACCTGATAATCTACACTCTGGCGATCACTGTCTATATTCAGTGTCGTGGTATGTGTCTGGAAACACCACTTCATTCAGAGGTAATGCCATACCTCGATTTATAATGCTTGTATCGCTTTTGACATGGATATCGTTAGTGATACTTGTGAGCACCTGTAGAATCAAGACTGCTTATGACAATGACATGGTCTTTGCGATCGTGTTTTTAACATCTGGCGGCTTGTAAGACGCTTATGTCTCTCTTTCTAAGACACTGTGGTACCACTCGAAAGAAAAACTTATGATACATGTTCACCCATCGCTGATTTCACTCAGTATTTTTTCGTATCTCCAGCAGTTATTGGGAGAGCATTATACTTAGTAGTAGGGAATGCGTTATAGGTTCATCTTGAGCATCAGGCTTATAAAATATGTGTGTGTGTGTGTGTGTGTGTGTGTTTGTGTGTGTGTGTGTACCGACATGTACAAATAAAATGATAACGTCCTGTCGTAAGAGGAGGTATGGATCTGACGTGGAATACTGCGATAGACGCAAAGGGAATGAAAGAGATGTTTTGTGCTTGGAAAAGAATGACAACTCATAAGAATGGTACAGATATTTATATTTCCAGAGCCACAGCCGTCAGCAGGGGGTATTTCCGATACTTCGCTCATTGTTGAATGTCGTCCAATTGAGGCCACAATCGTAATATTTAATTGTAAGTATAGTGATCAAATATATATGTAGCTGGTTTCCTAGGACGATTCTGTTTGGGGGTGCGTGGCTCGCGGCGGTAGTGGCCTGTGGCGGGAATGAATCACATTTCCAGCTAACGGCAGGAGCTGTCAGAATGGAAGGCCTGTTGGGGTAAAGGAAAGTACCTGACCTAACCGTGTCACCCCTATAAATGGCTGAATAGCGAACTAATACTCGGTATGTGTTGGGAAGCCTTCACGATCACTTGTGTTTTCCGTGAGAATTTGGGAATATTCAATATGAATGTGTGTTTGCGCTGGACCATTATTCCCTCCCAGTTTACTGCTTCTGCACATTTCCTGTCTTTATTTGGTTGAGAGAACATCGATTGTGGTGTGTGTTGTGTGCATCTAGCAGGTGAAAGATCGGTGGAAGACACATTTGCTGGTTCTCTAGACATGAGAAACACCATCGTTGATTTTTTAAATTGTAAGGATGATTCGGAATCTGTTACATCACTAACATCAGTATTCGCGAATGGAAATATCAGTTTCCTTAATTTTTTTTTCGAAATTTCACGTAAAGGTCTTCGCAGACAAGATAAGTTTCTAGTTATTCAGTGGTTTACAGTACGCTCCACCTCGCTAAAGTTTCGGGTTCCTAGAGAAATAATTTCCAGTCTATATCTTCAGAATTATACTGCATAAGTGATCAGTAGCATACGCTATGTGCTTCATATCGAGAAGTATCACGTAAACGGCATCATATTCTAACAAACCATGTAAAAGTACATATGTTCTTGTAATCCCAGAGTCTGTAGATGGGTGTAGAAACCAAGCAAGCAAGCAAGCAAGCAGGTAGGAGCCAAAAACAGTAACACCTTTGTGCCGAGTGGAACTGACCCAGCCTTTGTACACCAATTCAGAGAGTCTGAGAAGCTTCTGGCTTATGATGATTTGGCTCGCGGCTCCACCTGGTTGGGTGAACAGTGAACTAATACCGAGTTTGCGTTGAGTCGCCTTTGGGACCGCTTGTGTTGCATTTGTACTCTGCGGGAATTTGAGAAGATTCAATACGATGAGTGTTTGCACTGGGGGGTTTTGATAGCTATTGAGCTCCTATCACTCAGGTCCTCCTGTGATGGGAGATCGTCCATGACCAGCTGGCCTCTCTATCTGACAAGCCCTTCTGCGGCTGTGGTCATAGGCCGTGTTTAAGGCGGTAGTTTCCTTTGTCGGCACTGCACTGCGGCACAATGAGTAAGTGGGATGTATTTGACGATCTGTAGCCCACTTTTGCGGGGTTTAACTGTCAGTGCAATATGACGATCTGTACAAAATGTTTTTGCTGTTGAAAGTCTCATCTGCAGAAAGAAATGGCGGACGGACTTCCACACAGGCAGCAGCAGCTGTTTGGTGGGTAAATTTATTAGAGCGAATCAGAATGCTCGATTCATTCACAAGACATTCTTTGTGCTGGGACTTAGGAGCCTCTACAGACCGTGTCGAACAAGATGGGGGCAAGATATCTACGGAGTCCAAAGCATTTCCAGCGGCATACTGGTGAACCATGGCAACAAAGAAACAACTGGGAGAGCAACAGCCGATGGCAGCAAGAAAACCAACAAGATCATAATATCCAAATTAGGCCACTCAACTGCTGACAAGGGAAACGCGAGAAGCCTAAATAGAAACTGATGCTTAGCAGCTGCGGACACAGCTCAAAACAAGATCACAGGAACCGCCATAACGAGCAAAAAATTGGAATATGAAGATACAACATTTGTGGAATAGATGTTTATAGTAGTTCAGTAGGGTTAGAATCAATTTCTACATTGATCTTCAGTGTATTAGCGAATTCTAGATGGTATTGGTTAATGTGGTGTACATTATTCGTTTAATGAATTTTTGAAATTGATGTATTTGTAATTGTCATTCATTAACTTTTGGTACAACTGCATGAGGAACCTAGTCAAATGAGATGGGTTGTTGTTACATCATCGTATCAATACATTCATTGGCTGCTTGAAAACCAAAGTCAGGATTGATCAGTAATTCGTCACAAGTGACAGCTCTTAGCATTACCTGACATCTTTCTTGGCATGATAACCTCTGCTCGTTGACTGAACTGAGCCCAGGGTCCAACCTCGTTTTGTGACAAATGGCCATTATGTTTTCGGATCGCACTGTTGTTGTCCATTGTCACGCTCAGAGGAGTATAAGAATGTTAGTCAAGAAACGACTGCATTATGAATATCAGATTCAGCTGTATCGTTCTTGTAGTTGAGTGTCCCATAATATCACTATGGTTTTTGAGAGTATTTCTGTCCGTTTCTGCAGTATCCCATGCACTGCCCAAGAGGCGAGTGTACGTTCCTTTCTGCTGTTTAGGGATGGCGATATGGCAGCAATGCCACTGCACAGGTTAGTTTGGATTTTCGCGTTTGTTATGAGTGGTATTAACTGTCCACGCATTAGTTGCATGGAGACGCTATGTGCGCTAGGATTATGGGTCACTGCCAGTCTTGCGATGAAGACTTTCTCGAGGTCTCTGTAGTTCAAATGGCTCTGAGCACTATGAGACTTAACATATGAGGTCATCAGTCCCGTAGAATTTAGAACTACTTAAACCTAACTAACCTAAGGGCATCACACACATCCATGCCTGAGGCAGGATTCGTACCTGCGACCGTAGCGGTCACGCGGTTTCAGACTGAAGCGCCTAGAACCGCTCGGTCATAGCGGCTGGCGAGGCCTCTGTGTTTTGCCGACGCCTAGAGAGTGCCGTAGGCAAAGCGTATTATGAGAGATGAGCATACGCAGTCCAAGTCATGGTGGTATGATGTAACTCAGGTTCAGGAAAAGGAGGGCAGCAGTAAGAATGGACCCATTGGTGAGGATGAGGACAGACATAAATCGAGAAGTAATTCACTTTTGTATTTTATTACGGTGGAAATTCAACTAGGTGAAATTTGAGGAGTTTTTGTAAAATGTAGAACAACAACTAAGCTAGAACTAATGACATTTCCAAGTTTCAGATTTCGAATGCAGAAGCAGTTGTCATGAGATAGAGCATCTATGCAGACAAATGGGAACATGATTCTGGACCACTTCGGCATTTGATGACAACGCTGTCGTAAGTACCAAGAACAGGAGGAGTATGCATAGGGTAGTCATAATCTAAGAGTAGACAGAACGTAGAGGTAATGTTGACAGATGTTGAGTAGAGACAAAAAAGTTAATACCAAGTGTTATGTGTAAAGGACATGTTGAGTGAAGAGTGGCTGCAGTGCCAGCCTGTTATAGGGCTAATGGATGGCACTAACACACCTCACACACAGTCCAGATACACTTCACACCAAAAAATTAAGACAAGTATAAATGTTAAGGACGCCATGTTGTTGTTCCAACACAGAAGTAATTATACATGTGCTCTCGATGTACTTATTCAGCTTGTTTTTGGGTTGTTATTTTATTCATAAGAAACTATGTACGTAGAACTTTGTAATCATGACCATTGAAACATATTACGAAGACTGTGCAGATTTTGGGACCTGTCGAACCCACTATCGATGTATTCTGTTAGCCGTCACTAGGTAACACCCTGCGGCTGGTGACAGCGACCTTGAGGCAGCCTGGAGAAGAATTTCGATAGTGGTGTGATTCAGAGGCCTGCCGAGTGGAGGGCTGTCGTTAGAGCTGAATGAAGCTGGGACAGCTGGGGGTCTGCTTGCCACCTACGCAGCCCAGTGAAAGTGAAAGCAGAGGGGAAGCTATGCCACATGCCGTGGCTGCTGTAAATCAGCCTGCCCCGGTTGCCAGTGAATGAAGGCAGCCCTCCAGAAAAGGGTGGCTCACCAATGGTGCCACATCACTTCCTTAACAGCCTGTTGGATAGGCTGGGCGCCAAGTACGCGACAGCCAACACCAAACATCTGCTGAGTGGTTGTGAATGGGACTGCCAGACTGGAGGCTCGTCCCTGACATGAAACGCCTTTAAGGACCTGCAGACGAGTTAGCGCCACAACAAGGCGCAGAGGGATCCCACAGGTGGGCACACACCCTCTACAGAGGGTGTGCAGAACCAGGTAGCCACGATCCGGACAAGTTGCTACTGCAGTTCTGTACAGTGATGGAGACAGGCACTGGAGATGCTGCACACATCGCAAGTTACCCACTGGCACAGTGGGACAGAGGAAATCCTCACTAGGAGATGGGTTGTTGTCTCACCACTTAATCTACGTGGAGACTGCACTCTTTCAGCTACTTGAAAGAGAGAAGAGACATGGGTTGAAACGTCATAACCTGAGTTGGAGTTGTTGGGCGCTGTGCAACCACACCAGTATCTCATTCCTTCCCACGAGACCTCATGTCTGTTGCACCCGACGCCACAACAGACTGCCAGCTGCTAACACGTTGAGATAATGCCAGCAGTCCAGCAGCCTCACTGGTGCTTGCCTGGATCAGATGGGCGGGCCAGAGACATCCGCTGCTGCTCCTGCATCACGCGATGGGAGAAGGGTGGCCCTCACCCTGGTGGGACCCTGCTGCATCTTGATGCTTCAGCCAGTCCAGGGACCATTTGTGTGTATTTAGTGCCATGTTCTATCTGTATGTCTTTGTGCATGTAATGTGTCTCCACAGGGACCTTTGTGGAGGGAGCAATACGTTGACCCAGGTTTCAGACATTATTGTAACCCAACACATTTCCTTGTGAACTAGTTTTTATGCAGCTAACCTAGTGTAGATAATTTGTCATGCATTTATGTTAAGTTAACTTAATGAGAGAGATATTCAGAGTTCATGGAGGCAGAAGAAACAATATTACACTGCTCTAGGAAGTATGCACAACAGGTGACACATGTTACATATTTGTTCAGATTTTGAGGATAAATATGTTTCTTATGTTACAATTATTGCCTGTTTGCCTATCAGTAATGACTGAAAAATTTTGTACGATTGAGTAGGCAGAGAACGGTACAAAATCTAAGGAATTGTAATATGGTTAAGGACATTAGTCGTCTCTGACTTCAGAAAATGTATGAGTTAGTAAAAGAAAAAACCGCTTAGTAATTGTCTATCTGAAAGCTGGGGTGTAACAATGATCCATAGGTCCACATTAATCACACTACAATCAGGAATAATCACATATACATCTTGCAAGGACGCAACTTTGTGTGAGTGAATGGCCGCTGGGGTGAATGAGGTCCAGTTAGGATGTTCTTCTTTTGTGTGTGGTATGGGTTGGCAAAGTCGCCCCCAACACTCATGTCGTCATTGTGAGAAATCAAAATACTGTCTGATGATTTTCTCTGTTCCATTTCACACTATGACATTTTGAAGCGAGACACTACACATGCGTAAATCAACCGTGGTGTGGGGCAGTGAGAGAGGACGAGTCACTCTCTCATTATTCTTCGTATTCAAGGGTACAATTTAACGTTGATTTTAAACGCAAGGCATAGTTTTTATGAGACTAAAGGAAGTTGTCAATATGATCAAACACTGATGGCAGCATGTACATTATTAATGCATGTGGGATCCTTAGGTTGCTCTCCTTCAAATAGTATTTTTCTGGAGTTGAGAACAAGCAGACACTTTAGTCATTTAACAGTAAATCTTGCAGTGGACATTTGGAGCTTAGAAGCAACATGCAGCTGTTAGGGAGAGGAACATCTCGAAGCACTTGGTGGGGACAGAATGCTGCGCCCAAGCATTATTGCTCCGTTGTACAGACTATGCGTTTCGTTGAAGAGGTGGAAAAACTGCGTACCTGCACGTACCTGTTATGTGCCTCTTGCCACTGCAGAAGCAAGGGCGTGAGAGAAATCGAGGGCGCCTGGCCAATGCATTAAGACAGTGTTGTAAACGCCTTTTTGAACTGGGATGGCAGCCATAAAAAATCGCGAGTTTCCTTGTTCACAATGGAGTGGATGCTATCGAGGGAGCTATCAGGTGGTGTAGTCCCTCTCCATGCAGAGTTTTTTGAGAAGGTTCAGGCATTCAAAACAATTGTAGAAAAACGCATCATTTATGGCGGCTCTGAAATGATCTATGTTGGGACACAGAAGCACTTCTCTTAGTTAGCCATGACATCTGGTTGGACATAAAGCAATGTTCGGTTTCTCCAGATAATGGTCTCCATGATAAATGTGTTGTTCAGTCGAGAGCTGTACCAAAAAACAAAACATTCTGCCTAAATTGGCTGTGGAAGAAAACAAGTCTTGAGCTTGTCTCCTCTCTGCGTGGGAATTTGCGAGTTAGAGATTGGCAGCTTCTCTTGAAAAGAATGTAATATTATTAACATTGGTTAGGATTGGTTGAGGAGTAGAGCAGACTAGCTGGAGGGGAGACATGGTGCTCGTGGAATCTTGTAATTGGGATGAAACCCTCATGCTTACAGTTGCAGGAATACCTCTGTGGAGTTTACTGAGGTCTGATGGAAAGTGAGGAGACACCGTTCTAGAGAGGATTCGGGCCTTGACTTTTGTTATGAGTCTATTTATTGCTCTTCTGCCTTAATTTACTGTACTATGGAAGTTATTAGATGAAATGAATTTTCAAATTAAAGTCTACAATTTTTTTATAAGTTCCTTTCTAACTGAAATTTCCAAACTTAGAGGTTGAGTGATGTACTTTTCACTAGCACTGATCTTGGCTGGGAAG
The DNA here is from genome assembly GCF_021461385.2 of Schistocerca piceifrons. Classification (NCBI taxonomy): domain Eukaryota; kingdom Metazoa; phylum Arthropoda; class Insecta; order Orthoptera; family Acrididae; genus Schistocerca; species Schistocerca piceifrons. The sequence goes on along the minus strand of NC_060149.1, from coordinate 344,446,145 downwards.
CCTGTGATGAGAACTTAGCTGTACTGACAGTTTAGACTTCAGTCACCTCCGACAACTCCCTGTGCCGATGGCAATCTTATTCGTGCTAGGTCTACTGCTTTGACATTTGATTTCCTTGCGCGCAGTGCTATGTAAGTGAGTCAAAATGGCCCATGATGTGACTGGGAAACAGTAGCGTCACACGCTGGAATGTGCCGAGATTTCAGATCTCTATTAGAGAGTAATTGCGATCCGTCGAACAGACCGCCAGCTGTAACGTTGCATATTTTGTGCTCGCGATAGGAATTACAGGCACCGCACATCGCTGTTCTGCAGACACTTGAACGACGAGCATCACCGGAGACAACGCCACACACTGAGAAAAGGCGTACTGTACTGGTACTCCGACTTGTTAGGACAAACAGGCACACAATCTCGCCACTTGTTCTCATGTGCACCAAAGTAGTATAACTTCTGCGTAGAATAAATCTACCAAAGTCTACTCAGTGTTAGAGAATTTCAGATTCGTTTTCCATATTTTGATCCAGAGTAAATACACTCCTGGAAATTGAAATAAGAACACCGTGAATTCACTGTCCCAGGAAGGGGAAACTTTATTGACACATTCCTGGGGTCAGATACATCACATGATCACACTGACAGAACCACAGGCACATAGACACAGGCAACAGAGCATGCACAATGTCGGCACTAGTACAGTGTATATCCACCTTTCGCAGCAATGCAGGCTGCTATTCTCCCATGGAGACGATCGTAGAGATGCTGGATGTAGTCCTGTGGAACGGCTTGCCATGCCATTTCCACCTGGCGCCTCAGTTGGACCAGCGTTCATGCTGGACGTGCAGACCGCGTGAGACGACGCTTCATCCAGTCCCAAACATGCTCAATGGGGGACAGATCCGGAGATCTTGCTGGCCAGGGTAGTTGACTTACACCTTCTAGAGCACGTTGGGTGGCACGGGATACATGCGGACGTGCATTGTCCTGTTGGAACAGCAAGTTCCCTTGTCGGTCTAGGAATGGTAGAACGATGGGTTCGATGACGGTTTGGATGTACCGTGCACTATTCAGTGTCCCCTCGACGATCACCAGTGGTGTACGGCCAGTGTAGGAGATCGCTCCCCACACCATGATGCCGGGTGTTGGCCCTGTGTGCCTCGGTCGTATGCAGTCCTGATTGTGGCGCTCACCTGCACGGCGCCAAACACGCATACGACCATCATTGGCACCAAGGCAGAAGCGACTCTCATCGCTGAAGACGACACGTCTCCATTCGTCCCTCCATTGACGCCTGTCGCGACACCACTGGAGGCGGGCTGCACGATGTTGGGGCGTGAGCGGAAGACGGCCTAACGGTGTGCGGGACCGTAGCCCAGCTTCATGGAGACGGTTGCGAATGGTCCTCGCCGATACCCCAGGAGCAACAGTGTCCCTAATTTGCTGGGAAGTGGTGGTGCGGTCCCCTACGGCACTGCGTAGGATCCTACGGTCTTGGCGTGCATCCGTGCGTCCCTGCGGCCCGGTCCCAGGTCGACGGGCACGTGCACCTTCCGCCGACCACTGGCGACAACATCGATGTACTGTGGAGACCTCACGCCCCACGTGTTGAGCAATTCGGCGGTACGTCCACCCGGCCTCCCGCATGCCCACTATACGCCCTCGCTCAAAGTCCGTCAACTGCACATACGGTTCACGTGCACGCTGTCGCGGCATGCTACCAGTGTTAAAGACTGCGATGGAGCTCCGTATGCCACGGCAAACTGGCTGACACTGACGGCGGCGGTGCACAAGTGCTGCGCAGCTAGCGCCATTCGACGGCCAACACCGCGGTTCCTGGTGTGTCCGCTGTGCCGTGCGTGTGATCATTGCTTGTACAGCCCTCTCGCAGTGACCGGAGCAAGTATGGTGGGTCTGACACACCGGTGTCAATGTGTTCTTTTTTCCATTTCCAGGAATGTAGTTCAATCAGATAAACCTTAGTTTTTGACAACCGGCCGCCTTAAGTTTTTAATATGTATGTTTTTGTGCTATTTTATAGCCAATAAACTTGTGCAGTTATCGTTATAAAAGATTAATAATCAATCAATTTTTTTGCGTGGAATGCACATTCTGGCCTGTAATTTAAAGTATGTGTTGTTTTAAAAAATCTCATATTATCTCCTGACATTTCTCAATGCGTCCTGTCTATAGACACTTCCTTTATGAAAATAACTTCAGGCGTTGTCAAAATATTAATATTCAAAATTCATTTTATACACAAAACACTTAATATTAAATAACTTAAGGGCTGCCAAACCAGTCTTACTCATGCAGTCGTCTTAATTTTCATCTGTGATTCATAATTTATCATCCCACAATTACACAAAATACATTTAGTAAAGCCATCCAAAAATATTCTTAAATGTAATAGCCAACGACAAATGTACCTTCAAAATATACACGTCCGCTTCCAAAAATTTTGAAACTGAATGTAACATATACACCCAAACTGACCCCCAAAACCTTGTCCTAATATACCCTTGCCAGTACCACCCTAAAAATTTAACGTAAACACAAGAGAACTGTTTACTTCATATATACAGCCTTAATTGCTACCATACTGATTGTAAGAATCTGCTGCTTGCATAATGTATCCTCACTCTCACGGATTCATCAAAATATTACTCCTGAGCAAATCTACATAATAAAGCCCCAAAAAGCAAACTAAGATTTAACACTCAATCTACTATACACACTGACGTACATTTCTGATTAACTATAGCAGATTTCTTCTTTCACCTCTCCATTCACCACTACCACACACAAAGCTTCCATCGAGTCTTTCCCATTAAAATCACTCTTAAATTTAACTTTCTTCCTACCACCTCCATCGTTTAATTCAAGCGTCTTTTCTTTACGACCTACATGTGAATCATATTTACTAAAACTGTCTGTGCCCGGCATCACATTTATACTGAAGTATGGTAACACAAGTAATGCTTCATTAAATGATTCTCCACTAATGTTTACATATAACTTTACCTCCCTCCTTACTGTAATCCTCCACAACACTTTTTATTCTTACTCCTGTGACTGGAAACTCTTATTCTCAATATAGTCTCACAAATTTTATGCTATCCAACAGATGGAATTCCCAGTATCCACCAAAGCACTTTCACAGATTTCTTCCACTTTAATATTTATTAAAGGCTGAACATTATCAATAAAATTATGTTTTAATTCAGGTTCATTAAATGATCCTCCTGTACCTTAAGCACACAGTCTTTCATCATGGTAACATCTTATTTCCACTAAATGGTTCAATATCATTACCTCCTATAAATAATATACAAAAGTCTTCCTCAAATTCCAAATTTTCTACTCTTAACCACCCTATGTTCCTGGCAACAGTAAATTTTTCTCCCTTCCATGTTTCTGGTATTAGCAGCAGGTAAAATTTTTCGAAATCTACCCAATCCTTGGCTTCATAATTATGAGATCATGCTGACAAGTTTCCCATCTGAATTTCTTATTCTGTTCTCAATATTAGTTGAGGTATTACATGTTATGCGTATTACTTGGTCGACTGTCTTGATTCGCTGGCGAAACTTGCAAACCTCTGCCACTAGAGGGCTCTGATTGTAGCGCATACTGTGGGAGTGTGTATCGTATGTATGTTGGAGTGTGAGAGATCTCAGATAGTTGACAGCACGAGTTCAAATTGTTCATCCACACACAGAGCACCCTCTCCTTCAGCATGACAATGCCAAACCATAGATGAGCTCTGTGACATCTGCAACCATCCGACGCCGAGGATTTACTCTCATCGATCATCCTCTATACAATCCTGACTTGGCCTCATCCAATTTTGACCTGTTTCCAAAACATAAGGAATACTTTCTAGTACTTCAGTGATGAAGCAATGCAATGGGAGGTGAGGTGTGGCTCCGTCAACAAAGTCAATCATTCTAGCCGGCCGGAGTGGCCAAGCGGTTCTAGGCGCTACAGCCCGGAACCGCGCGACCGCTACGGTCGCAGGTTCGAATCCTGCCTCGGGCATGGCTGTGTGTGATGTCCTTAGGTTGGTTAGGTTTAAGTAGTTCTAAGTTCTAGGGGACTGATGACCTCAGAAGTGAAGTCCCATAGTGCTCAGAGCGATTTGAACCATTTTCAATCATTCTACAAGAATTGTGTCAACAAACTGACAGTCGTTTTGAGAAATGAATCGCCAGGGTGCCGATGTTGAGATATAAACAAGTAGATATAAAGGCATCAAGGGATCACCAATTTAGTATTGGAGGGCAGCGTGGAGGGTAAAAATCGTAGAGGGAGACCATGAGATGAAAACACTAAGCAGATTCAGAAGGATGTAGGTTGCAGTAGTTACTCAGAGATGAAGAACCTTGCACAGGATAGAGTAGCATGGAGAGCTGCATCAAACCAGTCTCAGGACTAAAGACCACAACAACAACAACAGCAACAACAAGTATTCAGAATGTTAATAAAATTGGTTTCATTAGGGTTAAAGCTTTTTTCGTACGTTCACCTTTCTCCGTTTATTCAATATTTAACTCACTTTCATCCACACCTATTTGCTGTCAGACAGTAAGAATTGGTAAGGTGTGAATTTCATCATCATCCTGAACATTTATACTAACTGAACTATTAATTACATGATAGTTATTTCCCATGCTGTCTTTCCCTATCATGAGCATACTTTTGTCCACTCAGCGATTCAAAATCTTTATCCCCATTAAATATTATTTGAAACATATTTGTATCCATGATACTCCTCACTTAGCTCCTTTATCTTCTCATGCTCATCAAGCTCCCAATATTGAAGTGAGCACATTTGAAAGAAATTGGCCTTAGCTAACGATCATTAAAATCAAAATCCTTTTCCTTCTCACACACTCAATGTTCAAGAAATAAATGTTCTCGCCTAACTTCCTCACTCATGCATCTGCAACAGAATTAACATCATAAGGATTTATTGTTCAAATGGTTCAAATGTCTCTGAGCACTATGAGACTTAACATCTGAGGTCATCAGTCCCCTAGAATTTAGAACTACTTAAACCTAACTAACCTACGGACATCACACACATCCATGCCCGAGGCAGGGTTCGAAACTTCGACCGTAGCGGTCGCGTGGTTCCAGACTGAAGCGCCTAGAGCCGCTCGGCCACACCCGCGGGCGGATTTATTGTATCAGTCAATTTTTCTACCACATCACTATCTGCACATACAGTGTGCATATCACACACGACGCTACCTAATTTTTCCCGCTGAGTAGTTGCTCTCTGAATAGCATCCCACGTGAAGAAACAAGTTGTATCTGTACCTGATGTTGCTGGCATCTTAAGTAATGGGGCTATGCACAGCTGTGTTTAAAAGAAATATCTCGATAATATCGTAGGATCGAGCCGCATATGTCTGCTTTTGTGCCCAACACCTAATTTGCGGCATATGGTAACATAAAGCTGTGATTCAGCAGTCAAATAGTCTATGCATGGCTACAACTGCGAATTGATAAGATACACAGAAATATAAAATAAAAAGATAAATGAATAATTTAGAAAAACGGTTCTGTTCTAACATTTGTAATTGATGTAGACGTCAGAGAATAGTGTTGAAAATGGTGGTTACTCAAGAAGGTATATATCAACTAAACAGAAAGTGAGTTTACGATATTTAATGAAAAGAGAGACAGAAAATAATCTTATCGAAAGCGGTGAAGTTGCGTAAAGAGCGTTTGGAGAATGTTTACAGAATCATCACGCTTAATAGTGATACATGAAATGCGAAAATTGTGTCCATTTCGTAATCACAATTCACCAAATATTCAGCAGCTCAAAATAGTTCATAGTTCAATATGGTGATTTACAAATTAACGCACGTGACACAACGAGAAAAAACTCATTCTCTGTTTGTTTCCGGAAAGCAATCTGAAATGTTAGAGTATCATAGCACCCATTCACTGTCCAGAATCAGTCACGTACACCATCGAATAACTCACGTCACCTGAGGCTGATCTGCCTTCTTCTGGAACAAACGTAAAAGTATCCTCTTTCGAGACCTAACGTAAAAATAGCTCAACTTGACTTCGGCAGTGTTGCGCCACTATCTGCTTCTCCATTGATTGCTTCCCCAGCAAAATACATCATTCTTAAGTTCTACAAACACTATTTGACGTAACTTGACCACTTCCCGCACTAAACTAATATAATATGACAATATTTAAATAAATAAATGTTATAAACATTCGGTCACACTCAGATCATTTACAATAAATGTAAATAAGAATTTTTTTATTGATAAATAAGCCAGCGTTCTCGCACAAGTGCACTCATGTTAAAAGACACTAGATTGTCGTTAAATATGGTTTGTTCAATTATTTAGGCCTGCTTGACAGGAGCCTCTTTTGGCCCCGTTTCCAATGGTGGTGTCAGCTCACAATTTTGACTGACCACTATTAAACTGTTACTGTTTTTAACATCAATTGTAATCAACATTTGAATGAAGTGACTGGAAAAATGGTAAAATATTCCTTAAAAAGCTATCCACGTATGGAAGGATATGATATATTCACGCTGCATTCAGTTGCTGTGATATTGTGGAGAATACAATTTTCTAATAAATATTTGCATAATGAAAAGAAATAAAAAATGTAATAAATGAAGAAGTAAAATTGATACAGAGACGTAGCGTTCAGAGATGATAGCTACAGTACTACGCTATCATCTGAGCTAACTGTTGTAGTAGTCGTACCTAGTGCATTCCACACATGCTCTATGGGGCTGAAATCGGAAGAAAGAGTAGGCTAGGCCGTGCGTTCAATACCATCCGTATCCAAGAAAACATCGAACAACCTGTGCTTTATGAAGTCGAACATTATCGTCCATCAGAACGAAGTTTGCCCCCACAGCGTCTCGCAACAACCAGACGTGAGGTGTCAAGATCTTGTCACGATACCTGACACCAGTAATCCTTGCCGATTTACCCGCAGAATTTCACAAAGAGTTGTTCGAGTGGCCAACGTAATTCTTGTCGACGCCATTAGGGATCCTCATAGATATCGGTCTTTTTCCACAATTGTTGGGTCTCGAAATCGTGTTCCACGTTCCCTCCAGATGCGAATTCGTCGAGAATCACTCTCCAGACTAAATCGGGGCTCATCTTTGGAAAGACCATTGGCGCACCGTTCGACCGTCTAGGTGGCACGTTAACGACTCGACTCTAGACGTTCCCTTCCGTGAAGGCGCGTCAGAGGTACACATGCAGAGGTCTCCAACAATAGAGACCACACTTCTGAAGTCTTCTGTACAGCGTTTGCCTCGATACAACACGTACAGAGGATGCTGCGAGATCAGATGCCGGTTGCCCTGCAGTGCTATGGCAGTACCATCGTGCCCTTACAGCCAAATAACGGCCCTCTCTCTCTAATGTCACACATGGTCGGCCCTGCCCTGAACTTCGGGATACAGTTTCGGTCTCTATAAAATGTCGCCACATCCGAGAAACAACAGAACGATTCACATTAAGCCATCAGGCCATGTCACCTTGCGACTGTCCTGTTCACATTCTTCCCACGGCCCTCCACCGCAGAGTCTGGTAGGCATCTCCTCTGTGCCATATTGCATCGTCCGTGACTGTGTATTCAGTGGTTGTGGATGTGGGACGATCCGGTAAACACTATCCCGTTTGACGGGTGCCCTAACGTCATCAGTGGCGTGGTTGTCCGTTGACCAAATGCCATCTTCCGTGCAGAACACGATCATACGAACATCAATTGACATTCTGTATGATTATATCGTGAATTAGACACAGAATGGGGAATTAGCGGTTTGTTGCATTAAGTGTGAACACCAGTGTATTAACTTCTGACGTGTTAAGGGTGCTGAAAATATTGTTATGTCACTGGATGTTCCTCATTTTTCTGAGATAGCAGATGTATCCCGATCTACTTTTATATGTGATTGGGATTTATCGTCAAATTTGCAAGAGCTGTAAGAAGCCATCTTTCAGATTGTCTGACACGCTACCAATGCTGTTGCACTGTCGGTCTTCTTAAGTGTCCGACCGCCGTCCTAATTCCCCATACCGGGTTTCACCCGCTTCCTTTTACTTGCATCACCTCTGCACCTGGGGCTGGGGTTTACCGGTCTCTTCTGCTGGACCATCCGCCGAGCTATCCCGGCTAGAGTTAAGCTATACAAACAATTTCACTCCCCTCCTACCAGTTATGGGCGGCTTAATCGCTCGCCTCCATATGTGTAACGTTACTACAAGAACAATTAACAAAAACATCTGATACAGGAACTACTACCTGCTCACAAGTATCCAAGACTTCCACGGAAGTGGATTCCATTTCACATAATTCAATATAATTATTATTGGAAATCTCATTTCAACCCTACATCACACATTTACTTCCTCATTCTCCAAAGCTGCATTTTATGGACTATGTAATATAGATGAAAAAACAACACTGTTTTCTTCAGAATTCATACTACGGCCATTAGTTTCATTAAATAAACCACCAATATTAGTTTTTCCCCCTTGATTCCTAGTTTCCTTCCAAATTTTTTTTCGTATTAGTATTCCTCCTATTCTGCCGCTTAAACCAGACTCCAAATAAATTATAATTTCCCAAAACTGCCACCATTCGGCATATCGTTCCTTCTCTTACTTCTTTACTGTAATGATTTATGGTATTTGGCCTATTATATTTTCCCTCCTCTTGGTCCTATGTCTTACATTACTTCTCGTTACAAAGCAGACCCAAGTTGTAACAGAATTCAGTTTCGCGAAGTCTGTTCCATTGCCTCTATTATTCAATTCCACTTCTGAGCCACCCCCATACTGTTTACGGATTTATAGTTGATTATTTTTTGAAGCGGTTTGTCTGGTTGGAAAATTAGCCATCTGACAGTCATAAGTAGCAAATTTTGGAGGGCAAGCTTATTGCTAAGGTACATGCACCGATAACCAAAATTATGACAAAAGCTTACTTCTCATGCCTTGTCTATTCTCCCACACTGTTCTACAATTCATTCAGTTTCAAAGCATTCTAATAAAATGAACAGGCTGTAATATGCGAACACTTTCGCACAACATAGTTAATTTACCCCAATTTAAATTCAAGTATCACTTCCCTGCATGTTCTGATCGCATGTGCGCTACAATTGCAGTCTCTCTGCTAACACGAGCTTATATATGTGTATCATTGACTATTCCCTACTGTACGACCACCATTTCATTATATAACAGGTCCCTCGATACGGAATTAATCCTGAGCTTCAGAATTATCACTTTCCTCACACACATAAGGGTCCCACTCGCATGATGGCTCTAGCTCGACTTTCTACAATCTTTTCACAAAATACCTCACTTTTATGCGCAGTCATGGAAAGAGCAAGCACTCAGCATCTGCCTTGCAGGCATGTTCCTATTAGACTGACTCACTCCTTCATGTCAACGATCTTCCGGCGCCAATCTCTCCCTTCTAGAACTATGGGGCATCCCCTTCGCCGATGCCGCTGTGCTGCATCAAAAACGCATAAGGGTAATTTGATCGGTCAACTACAGGATCAATATCTGCAAATTCATATACTATCCTAGCTCTTCTAGCACGGGCCTTGGTTCGCTGTATTTCTTGCACTGACCTTGGTTCATTCCCGTACTTATTCTCTCATGGAACCTTGTGATTTCCATTCTAATCATTGAATCTTATTATTTTCCCTCTCCAGTTCTCGTAATAATCTCTATTTCTGTTCTGGTCATGTTTGATGTTCCCTCTATTTCTGTTATTCCTGTAACCTTGGTAATGCCTCTAACCGCTTCGCTGAATATTACACACAATGTTTGGTTTATGGCACATTTCCTGGTCGACCCTGTCTACGAAATCTGTGAAACTTTCTATAGAATCAGTAAGACAGTCTATTAATTTCCACTGTAAATTTTGAGATAACGTTCTTAATGCGGAAATTTCAGTGAGTATCCTTAATGGTCTATCTGAATGTTCCAATTTTCTTTACTCTTCCTGGCTTAACTCTTTCGTAGTATATCTGCCTCCTTTCTACACTGGTCCATTAAGAAACTCATCCTGTAATTTACATTGCTTCGGTTGGCTCCAGTATCTATTTAAAAATAAATGTTCAAATACATCATATGAACTGGTCAACACATTGATTTGTCCATGTCTGAGCAGAACCTTCTAATTATCTCTTAATTCCACATTCATCGCTCCTCCAATATATGAAACAGTCTTTGCATGCTGCAAGGAAATCCATGCATAGTATTTGCTTTAGTCTGAAAAAAAAAATTGCCATTGGGTAGCTGCATCATAGGCCAACCCACATTTTCAGAAGCGCTGAGTAGTTCTAGATTACTTGTTCTGTTGTTCACTTTGCTAATTTCACTATTATTCACAGTAACCACATTTCCACCTATTTTCGTAGATTGGCAGCTGTGGCTACCAATTCATCATTAATAAATTTTTTGAATCCTCGTCACCAGCGATAATTTTTATATCCACTTCAGTCACAGCCTGCCACACCTGAGTATCCACTGAATTGCACAACTGTTTGCCTGAGTCAGTTTCACACCTCAAATCAGCCTCAACTGTATCAGTGCTGGTAAGCAAATTATTTTCTGCATCTGTAAACTTCGCTGTAAAATCCTCGTGTTTATTGCCCAAATCCCTAATTTTACCACTCAGATGATCTTTTAAGCCACTTATTTCAAATCTCAGACTCCCCACAGAATTATCAAAATTTTTCATTTGGTTCAAAACTGAACTAAGAACTGATCCTTATTGTATATCTATTTGTACTACCTGCCTTTGTGGCCTTTGAGGCTTACTCCCACTAGCCATGATCTCCCAATCACTAGGTGACTTCTTGATATAGTGCACCACCATTGTAGCTAATAAGAGGAATGGATTACAAAAGAACTTAACGTGCCTGCTCCCAACTTAACTTTAGTTTTTGTGACCGAGACTTTGCCGCTGCTAGTCGTGTGTAGTAGGCTGCTCTGATGTGGTGCGATGTGCTGTCGTGCGTGTAGCACGGCTGCAAACTGTTACCGTCAGCTGCTCGTCAGGTGCCGGTGATGAAGTTGTGCGCTGCAGAGAGGTTCAGCATGGCGGCGATAATGACTGCAACGCCCGGCTGCCTCCGTGCCGCATCTCCCTGCTGCTGGCCGGTTGTTTGGCGCTCGGCGATCGCTGCTGGCTGCTCTGACACGTTTGTCACAGGTCGCTGAATTAATTTCACATGCAATCCTGCACCGCCTACCACGACACATCACTGTGAACTATCCCGGCCAAAAGCCCACAAATGTGTCTGTATGGAAAAATGTTTCTGCAGCAAAAACTGTTTCCCAACTAGTTGATCGTACAAGAAATTCTTCCGTAAGCTTTTAGCTCATGAACCCACATGTGCACCTGCACGAGTTGTCAATTAATAGTTAGAAATTCACCGTTCAAAGGGTGTCCTGTTGCGTGTTGGGATTTCTAAGAGTCGGCCACACTTAAGTCTAGTGGCCAACGAAAACTCTTGTGGCATTAACGCCAACATGTCGTCACAAAATTCACATAATGCAGGCAGTAATTTGCGGTGAAAAATAATGTTCACTGCTCACGTGCTTTTTATGAATTAACGAAACTGTGTTTATTGAATTCACTACAATACTTACCACAGGTTAATAATCGCTTAGCGTAGAATTAGTGAGTTTCTGAGCCCCATCTTAAGCCAAAGTAGGGCAGTATCTCACATTATGTATGGCATAAACGTCCGGAAAATGTCTTGGAAAATAAATCAAAATTCATTTAAAGTTCCGCGATTGCCAACTACGAAAGCTATGAGTGCAGACGGCTCGCAGATAACTGTGGTATTGTTTTTGAGTTCTGACGAGTTCGCCCAATAAAAAATATTCAAAGTTCGGAAGTTGAAAATGTTTCAGAATATTCACCAGCAGCACACATGAATATTACAAGTCTGTGACTCAACACTTAGAAAAATTTCGACACACTCGAGACACGACCTACTGCTGCTGCTATGTTGTTCCTCTCCTAGCCGACTGCTCACGAACCCGAAGAAAGTACCCAACACAAGGTGGCTGCAGCATGGTGCATCATACTTAAACTGCAAATTCGGTGTTGTATGTAAATTTCCTCACCTTTCTATTGCTGTTCTTGGATTTTTTCTAAGTTAAATTGTTTCTTCATAAATAGCGATTTTGGTAAGGTAGACATCCTTATCTATGTCTGCATAGTAATGCTGCCACTCCTTTTAATGTTTTATTTCTTGCTTGGGTAAAAACTTATGATTTCAGGCACAGAATGCACCTTTAGACCTGCAGTTTGAAGTATGGATTGTTTATAAAATATATATTATAATGTCTTGAAAGTTCTCAATGAGACCAATCCATAGGCACTTCGTTTGTAAAAATGGCTTAAGGAGTTGTCGCGATATTAGTTTCCAATGTTAATTTTATGCAAAAAATTTTAACATTAAACAACTGCAGAAGTACTTCCTCGATCAAGGGCCTGTCATTGCCTAAGCACGCATCTTAATTTTGTCTTTATAACCATGTTATTGGCTTCTCTGTAACTGGTTGAGTTCAATTGTTATTGAATTTAGTCTTTATACATAAGAGCTATAGAACTAGAATTTAGTCTTTATACATAAGAGTTATAGAGCAAATTTCACTGAGATCTTAAATTACGGTAATGGATAAACGTACCCCTGACGAAAACATTTCATAGCCAAAGATAGAATTACCAACAGAGCTTGAACGATTAATCATCCAACTTCAAAGACTATATGAAGTAACTTTCTAGCCATATAGCATCGCTGGTTTAACTGTCAAATATGCTGTCAGAAACTCATTAACATATAAATATCTACATTTACATCTACATGGCCACTCTACAAAAAACGCTTGAGTGCCTGGCAGAGGGTTTATCGAACCACCTTCACAATAATTCTCTGTTATTCCACTCTCGAACAGCGTGCGGAAAAAACAGACACTTAAATCTTTCCGTGCGAACTCTGATTTCCCTTTTTTTGTTATGATGATCGTTTCTCCCTTTGTAGGTCGGCGTCAACAAAATATTTTCGCATTCGAAGGAGAAAGTTGGTGACTGAAATTTCGTGAGAAGATCCAACGGCAACGAAAGACGCCTTTGTTTCAGTGATGTCCACCCCAAATCCTCCATCAAGTCCGTGACACTCTATTTCTGGAAAGTATAAATCAAGCTGCCCTTCTTTGAACTTCCTCAATGTCCTCTGTTAATCCTATCTGGTAAGGATCCTACACTGTGCAACAGTACTCCAAAAGAGCATAGTGTGGGTAGCCTCTTTAGTTAATCTGTTGCATCTTCTAAGTGTTGTATCAACAAAACGCTGCCTTTGGTTCGCCTCCCCCCCCCCCCCCAAAAAAAAAAAAAACTAACATTTTCTGTATGTTCTTTCAAAAGTAAGTTTTCATAATTGTAATTCCTAGGAATTTAGTTGAATTTACGATCTCTAGATTTGATTAATTTGTCATGTACAGTTGGTTTAACGGTATCCTTTTAGCACTCATGTGAATAGCCTCACAGTTTTCAATATTTATGGTCAATTACCAATTTTCACACCATACAGGTATCTTATCTAAATCGTTTTGCTATTGGTTTGGTCTTCTGATGACTACTAGACGATAAACAACAACATAATCTGCAAACAGTCTATGACGGCTCCTCAGATTATCTCCTAAATAGTTTAAATACATGAGGAACAACAAAGGACCCATAACACTACATAGGGGAACGCCAGAAATCACTCCCATTTTACTCGATGACTTTCCTTAAGTTACTGCGAACTGTCACTTCTCTGATAGGAAATCACGATTCCAGTGGCATATCTGAGACGGTATTCCATAATCACGCAATTTCATTAGAAGCCGCTTGTGAGGCACCGTGTCAAAAGCCTTCTGGGAATCTAAAAAGACGGAATCAGTTTGAAATCTTTCGTCGATAGCACTCAGCAGTGTTTCACAAGAATGATGTTTTCTAAATCAGTTTTGATTTGGTGTCAATTGACCGTTCTCTTCGAGGTAATTGTTGTAAGACAATATATGTTCCAGAATCCTGCTGTACATCCACGTTAATGATATTGGCCTGAAATTTAGTGGATTACTCCTATTGCCTTTCCTGAATATTGGTGCGACCTCTGCAACTTTTCAGTCTTTTGGTACGGATCTTTCGTGGAACGAGGGGTTGTAAGTGATCGTTAAATATGAAGCTATTGTATCAACATACCCTAAAAGGAGCCTAATTGGTAGAGAATCTGGACCGGTAACAGCAGTTTTTGGTTAGATTTCTGGAATATTTAGCTGGTCTTCTTTGAAGAAGGAATTTCGGAGGATATGTATACTAACTCTGCTTTAGCAACACTGTCGTCGATAGTATTTCCATTGACATCGTGCAGAGAAGGCATTGACATAGTAACTCTGCTTTAGCAACACTGTCGTCGATAGTATTTCCAATGATATCGTGCAGAGAAGGCATTGACAGTGTCTTGCTGCTAGCATACTTTTCATACGACCAGAAGCTCTTTGGATTTTCTGCCAGGTTTAGAGATAAAATTTCATTGCGGAAACTATTATAGGAATCTCACATTGAAGTCCACGCTAAATTTTGAGCTTTTGTAAAAGACGGCCAGTCTTGGGGGCGTTGCTTTCGTTTAAATTTGGCAAGCGTTTTTAGTTGTTCTGCAACAAGCTGTAGATAGTATTTCTTTGAATTCAACCCACATCTGGTCTACAATTACAGTGTTAATTTGGAAGGAGTAGAGATTATCCCACAATTCGGCGTCAATAGAGTTTTTATGAAACATGGACGATAAATAGTTTGGACAAGAAGAGAATAGAAGCTTTCGAAATGTGGTGCTACAGAAGAATGCTGAAGATTAGATGGGTAGATCACATAACTGATGAGGATGTATTGAATAGGATTGGGGAGAATAGAAGTTTGTGGCACAACTTGATCAGAAGAAGGGATCGGTTGGTAGGATATGTTCTGAGGCATCAAGGGATCACCAATTTAGTATTGGAGGGCAGCGTGGAGGGTAAAAATCGTAGAGGGAGACCAAAAGATGAATACAGTAAACACATTAGGAAGGATGTAGTTTGCAGTAGGTACTGGGAGATGAAGAAGCTTGCACAGGATAGAGTAACATGGAGAGCTGCATCAAACCAGTCTCAGGACTGAAGACCACAACAACAACAACAGAGTTTTTATTTGCTTTTTCGAATACAGATGTTTTTCGTTTATTTTTGACAGACATGGGAGTTACGCCATTCATCTCGCTACGATAATCCTGTGTTCACTAACCCCTTTATCCGTTTTGATGCTCTTTCTTATCTCAGTATTACTTGGTGCTAAGAGGTCAAGTGTGTTCTCACAACCGTTTACTATTTGAACTAATTGCTCGAAATAATTTTCGGAGAATGCGTTTAGCACGATTTCGGATAATGTTGTATGCGTACTTCCGGATTTAAACATGAACTAAATACGAATTAAAATGCCTTGGGCAGCGTCCATGTGATGAAGATCCAACAAGCTGTCAAAAATTCGACAAAATACAAACACAGATCACAAAATCATAGACAGCAATTTTGTAAGTGACAGTACCCACCGATGTGGTATGGAAGCCAAGAAGAAGTAGATATAAGTATAACTTATACATACACCGTATAGCCATGACAAATAAAAAAAAACAATAATGACAAAGTTCTAAGCGTTATTCACAGACAGCTTGAAAGTGGCAGTTGCAACCGAAATAGGATTATCACTAAAACCGTGGGTGGGTCACTCACGACCCTTTCCTTACAATTTTGTATTATTGCCTAGTCGCTGAATTTCTATGACTTTGTATGAAATAACTTAGTTAACTATCACACTTAATTTTACCTGTTATGCAGAAATCTTCAAATGTAAAATTTCAGATTCACTTAGACTAACAGACGAATTAGTTCTGATCCCACTGTCGAGCCGTTGCTGTAATCTTATATCTCGTACTGCTTTGTGTTTATTTTTAGATAGTGTTTGATCAACAATATCAAAACTGCCTTTTATGTCACTACCTGATGACATTGCAGTTCACCAGCAGTGGAGGGGAGAGAGACCAGGTTGAAACACTCTTGGACGTGTATACATGTAATCACAGCCAGTGCCTTATTCCATGCAGAACTATGTTAGTGGATTCTTACTGTATAAATAGTGCAGAGAATTGGTAAACAGCATGCTCCATGATATTTTATTTTTGTATATAAGCTTATTTCGGATTTATTGCCTTTATCAGTACAACGCCAGGACATGTACTAATGAAGGCGGTAAAGCCGAAATAAGCGTATATATGCAAAAATAAAATATCGGGTATAATACCATTTATTTTCTGCATAATGTCCTACTGTGACGTAATATATATTGCAGCCAGCACAGCAAAGAAACGTATGTTTCAGGCAGCAGTAGCTAACCGCAACAGTCGCAGCAACAGATAAGTAAACCGCTTTTGTGACATTTACGACTTCCTAACCAGGAGCGAATTTTATTATATCATGTGTGTGCTTTAATAGTTTAGTTTCTTTAGTTACTGTGTGTAAATTTAAAATCTAATAGCCACAGTTCTTGCGTTTTCGTTTGCGTCAGAAAGTAAACCGATTTTGTGATATATTACAAGTTCCTAATCAGAGGCAAATTATTTAGTTTCACCTGAATGCTTCGGTAGTTAGGTTCTTGAATATCTGCGTATTAATAGACACAGTTCGTGAGTTTTCGTCAGGGTCTACATTAGAGTTGCGCAGCACGTGCCGATAGTCCGTTTATCTGCATTGTTTAGTTTTCCACAGTTTTTGGTATGTACTGGGTCTGCGAGTATTGTGTGCAGACACGAGCCGTGTTGGTGACACCTCGCTCTCAGCTTCAGGCTGTGATGGCTTCGGTTACACAGCTTGAGGCTGCAGTGGATGGGCACCACTGATATGGGCCGGCCGTGGGGATCCAACGGACGTCCAGCGCGTCAGAGTCCTCCGATCAGTCCTCACTGGTGGGCAACCAAGCTTCTGCTCGCACTGAGGCTGACCCCTCACCTGTGGTCGAGTGGGAGGTCGCCCCGGGACGAAGCAGGCGGCGAAAGACTTCCCAGGTGACCGCACGTAAGGCCTCCCCCGTTCGTCTGACAAACAGGTTCCAGGTGCTGTCTGTGGCTGACACTGTCACTGAGACGGATTCTGTCGTCTGTCCTGTTTCAGAGGAAACCACTCAGCCTGCAAGATCCGGGCAATCGCAGAGGGTGGGACTATTGGTTGTTGGGAGCTCCAACGTTAGGCGCGTTATGGGGCCCTTTAGGGACTTGGCTGACAAGGAGGGTAAGAAAACCAATGTGCACTCCGTGTGCATACCAGGTGGAGTCATTCCAGATGTGGATAGGGTCCTCCCGGATGCCATGAAGAGCACAGGGGTTGCTCACGTCGGTACCAATGATATGTGTCGCTTTGGATCAGAAGAGATTCTATCTGGTTTCGAGAGGCTAACAGAAGTGGTAAAGACTGCCAGTCCTGCTTGCAACATGAAAGCAGAGCTGACCATTTGCAGCATAGTCGACAGGACCGATTGTGGACCTCTGGTACAGAGCCGAGTAGAGGGTCTGCATCAGAGGCTCAAACGGTTCTGCGACCGTGTAGGCTGCAGATTTCTCGACTTGCCCCAAAGGGTGGTTAGGTTTCAGTTTCCGCTGAATAGGTCAGGTGTTCACTATACGCAGGAAGTGGCTACACGGGTAGCAGGGGTTGTGTGGTGTGGACGGGGCGCAGTTGTAAATTGTCGTAGCTGTGTTGGGAAAGTACCAGAGCTCCAAGCGCTAAAAGAAGGCACTGATGCTCAAATCGTTATAGGCACTGAAAGCTGGCTAAAGCCGGAGATAAGATCAGCCGAAATTTTTACGAAGAACGTAACGGTGTTCCGAAAAGATGGGCTAAACACGGTTGGCGGTGGCGTGTTTGTTGCTGTTAGAAGTAGTTCAACTTGTCGCGAAATTGAAGTAGATACTTCCTGTAAGTTAGTATGGGCGGAGGTCATTGTTGCCCACACGAATAAAATAATAATTGGATCCTTTTACCGATCTCCCAGTTCAGATGATGCAGTTTCTGAAAGGTTCAACGAAAACTTGAGTTTGATGTCAAACACGTACCCGACTCATACGATAATAGTTGGTGGTGACTTTAATTTGCCCTCGATATGTTGGCGGAAATACATGTTTAATTCCGGAGGTACGCATAAAATATCATCCGAAATTGTGCTAAAGGTATTCTCTGAAAATTATTTCCAGCAGTTAGTTCATGAGCCCACGCGAATAGTAAACGGTTGTGAAAACACAATTGACCTCTTAGCAACAAATAATCCTGAGTTAATAACCAGCATCAAAACCGATATATGGATTAGTGAACACAGGGTTGTCGTAGCGAGACTGAATATTGTAATCCCCAGATCCTCGAAAAATAAGCGAAAAATATACCTATTCAAAAAAGCAGATAAAAATTCACTTGATGCCTTCCTGCGAGACAATCTCCACTCATTCCAAATTAATAATTTAAGTGTAGAACAGATGTGCCTTGAATTCAAAGAATTAGTATCGGCAGCAGTTGAGAGTTTTATATCAAATAAACTAACAAACGACGGAGCTGATCCTCCTTAGTACACAAAACGGGTTAGAACACTTACAGGAACAACGAAACAAACATGCCAAATTTAAACAGACGCAAAATCCTCAAGATTGGCGATCCGTTACAGAAGCTCGAAACTTAGCGCGGAGTTCAATGCGAGACACCTATAACAGTTTCCACAACGAAACTTTGTCTCGAAACCTGGCAGAAAATCCAAAGAGGTTCTGGTCGTATGTGAAGTATGTTAACGGCAAGACACAATCAGTGCCTTCTCGGTGCGATAACAATGGAGATACTATCGAAGACAGTGCTGCCAAAGCATATTTACTAAACACAGCCTTCCGAAATGCCTTCACAAAAGAAGATGAAGTAAATATTCCAGAACTCGAATCGAGAACAGCTGCCAACATGAGTAACGTAGAAGCAAATATTCTCGGAGTAGTGAAGCAACTCAAATCACTTAATAAAAGCAAGTCTTCTGGTCCAGACTGTATACCAATTAGGTTTCTTTCGGAGTATGCTGATGCATTAGTTCCATATTTAACAAACATATACAAACGTTCGCTCGAAGAAAGGTCCGTACACAAAGACTGGAAAGTTGCACAGATCACACCAATATTCAAGAAAGGTAGTAGGAGTAATCCACTAAATTACAGGCCCATATCGTTATCGTCGATATGCAGCAGGATTTTAGAACATATATTGTGTTCGAACATTATGAATTACCTCGAAGAAAACGGTCTATTGATACACAGTCAACATGGGTTTAGAAAACATCGTTTCTGTGAAACACAACTAGCTCTTTATTCACATGAAGTGCTAAGTGCTATTGACAAGGGATTTCAGATCGATTCAGTATTCCTGGATTTCCGGAAGGCTTTTGACACTGTAACCACACAAGCGGCTCGTAGTAAAATTGCGTGCTTGTGGAATATCGTCTTAGCTAAGTGACTGGATTTGCGATTTCCTGTCAGAGAGGTCACAGTTCGTAGTAATTGACGGAAGGTCATCGAGTAATACAGAAGTGATTTCAGGCGTTCGCCAAGATAGTGTTATAGGCCCTTTGCTGTTCCTTATCTATATAAACGATTTGGGAGACAATCTGAGCAGCCGTCTTCGGTTCTTTGCAGATGACGCTGTCGTTTATCGACTAATAAAGTAATCAGAAGATCAGAACAAACTGCAAAACGATTTAGAAAAAATATCTGAATGGTGCGAAAAGTGGCAGTTGACTCTAAATAACGAAAAGTAAGAGGTCATCCACATGAGTACTAAAAGGAATTCGTTAAACCTCGGTTACACGATAAATCAGTCTAATCTAAAAGCCGTAAATTCAACTAAATACCTAGGTATTACAATTACGAACAACTTAAATTGGAAGGAACACATAGAAAAAGTTGTGGGGAAGGCTAACCAAAGGCTGCGTTTTATTGGCAGGACGCTTAGAAAATGTAACGATCTACTAAGGAGACTGCCTACACTACGCTTGTCCGTCCACTTTTAGAATACTGCTGCACGATGTTGGATCCATACCAGACAGGACTGACGGGGGTACATCGAAAAAGTTCAAAGAAGGGCACCACGTTTTGTATTAACGGGAAATATGGGAGAGCGTGTCACAGAAATGATACAGGATTTGGGCTGGAAATCATTAAAACAAAGGCGTTTTTCGTTGCGACGGAATCTTCTCACGAAATTCCAATCACAAACTTTGTCCTCCGAATGCGAAAATATTTTGTTGACTCCGACCTATATAGGGCGGAACGATCACCACGATAAAATAAGGGAAAGCAGAGCTCGTACGGAAAGATATAGGTGTTCATTCTTTCCGCGCGCTATACGAGATTGGAATAATAGATAATTGTGAAGGTGGTTCGATGTACCCTCTGCCAGGCACTTAAATGTGATTTACAGAGTATCCATGTAGATGTAGATGTAGATATGGTGACAAACCTAAACATTTTGACCACTGCCCACCGTGACGTTGGATGACGCCTGGTGACGTTGCGCGCACGTGACGCGCTGTAAGAAGTAGCAGAGACGGGTGGCGATCACCCTGTCGAAAATATGGCTGTCAATGGCGAAATAAAGTGAGATAAGAGACTTCGTCAAAGGGCAGATTATTATTAAGAAAAGCCTTTGAACAAGTACCTCGGAAACGGCGAAGATGTTAGAATGTTCTAGTGGTACTGTCGTGAGCATCAACGGAAAAGGCAGAAGGACAGTGAAACTACCATAGGCGATTAATGGTTGGACGTCCACGGCTCTTCACACAACGTGGGGATCAGAGGCTTGTCTGTTCTGTGAAGTGGACCGATAACCTCAGCAGTTTGGTCCCATAGGAACTTACCACTACCAC
The DNA here is from genome assembly GCF_021461385.2 of Schistocerca piceifrons. NCBI lineage: Eukaryota > Metazoa > Arthropoda > Insecta > Orthoptera > Acrididae > Schistocerca > Schistocerca piceifrons. Next base: position 344,425,097 of record NC_060149.1, on the reverse strand, counting down.
ATCATACATTGTTGAACAGTGAGCTCCACAGCACACCACCCCTACGTATTCACATGTTGACTCAACGACATCGTCAATTACGATTGCAATGGGCACGGGACCATCTGGAGTCGACCGTTGATCAATGTAAACGTGTCGACTTTTCCGGTGGGTCACGTTTTTGCTATACTAGGTCGATGCTCGTGTCCACAAACGCCGTCATCGAGTTGAACGGCGACTCGAAACGTGCCGGACGCCAAGAACGCAGGATGATGAGAGCAGTATTATGCTATGTGAGACATTGTCCTGCGCTTGCATGGTACCTGTGGTAGTAATTGAAGACACTCTGGCAGCTGTGTACCACCTGCATCCCTTCACGCTTGATGTCTTCCCCAATGGCAGTGTCATCTTTCAGCACTATAATTGTCCGTGTCTCGGAGCAACAACTGTGCTACAGTGGTTTAATGAGCATTATAGTGAACTCACGTGGATGTCTCAGTGACTAAATTCGCTTGATATAAATCCTAGGGCACCCATTTTGGTTGGTATCGGGCGCCATCGCCGTGTACACAAATCAGCGGCCCATTATACAAGGTGTAAATTTTAAGTTGACAAACCAGAATAACTCGAAAAATAAGCTTCACACGAAAAAATGTGTAGAATCCAAACTGATTATTTTCGAGGGGGACATCTGCTGGTGCTAAAATTAGCCCGCCACCCCAGCCCCTGGGGGCAGGGATGGGAGGCAACTTTAAAATTTCAAATGGGAACCCCCATTTTTTATTGCAGAATCAGATTCTACATAAAAAACTACGTACATTTCGTCTTAAACATTTGTTTTGATTCTTGGTAGTTGGCGCTGTAATTCAAGAAAATCCATGTTCTAATTTTTACGTGGAAAATGGGTACGGATAAATAAAAAATACTTATTTTCTTCGTAAATTTGGATTCGCTAAAACCAAAACTCTCCTTCTCTCCCCAAAGGGTGGGGTTTGAGAGAGAGGAATTACAGTTTTACAAATGCTGACCCCAAAAAATATTAATATGTGGATCAACATGTGTAAAACTCTAATTCCTCTCTCTCAAACCGTAACCATTTTCCAGGGGGGCTGATGTGGCGGGCTAATTTTAGCACTAGCAGATGTTCCCCTCAAAAATAATCAGCTTTGGATTCTACACTTTCTTCGCGTAATTTACCCTTGTATACGCCAATGACATGACCGGTGTGAGAACTTCTAAAGCCACATACTTCCACAAAACTACCAAGAAACTGTCGGTTCCGTGACGCACAGAGCCACTGATGTATTTCGTTCCAAAGATAGACAAAGAAGCTATTAAGTAAGTGGTCATAAAGTTTCCGCATATCAGTGTATATATAAATAGTACTTGCAACACAAACACATTTATTACGACGAAACGTCTAAGAAGAAAAGAGGACACTGTAAATGCCGTAACCGAGATTCTGGCTAATGAATCTGAAGTTGATCCACTAGAGTTTTCACCTGAGGGAGAATTGCCGCAACCTGTTGTTTCAGAATCTTCATGAGATGACGTTACACCAGATGATGAACAATATATGCATGTTTATATGTTTATTTTATAATTGTTTATCTATGTGCTGCATAAACACACTTTTGAGTTGCAACAGTTGTGTTTATACGTTGGTGCACCTTTAAGGGAAGAAATGTCACATGTGACAGTTTTTTCACCACTTCTGCTGTATCTTATATCTTGAAAGAAAATGCTGTATGTCTGGTGATCACATAAATCGATCTCACTGGGGAGTGCCAATCTCTGTCAAGAAGGCAGAAGAAGAGTTACGTAGCACAGTGTTGTTGAAAAGAAAATGGTACGACATGGATTGTTTATCAGGGAAAGAGCAGCAAGAATCCTTATGTTAAAATTGAGGCTGGCTTGAAACAGAAGCCATATAGACTTACGCTTTGTAACGTCTCTAAATATGGACTGCATGTGCTTGACCAAATGGCTCGCAAATAGTCAGTCAAAACACCATGCAGACGTTGGCTTGCTCACACATTTTACTTATTACTGAGTTTTTCTATTGTGGATGCCTAGGTACTATACAATAAATAATCTAGACGAGAAAAAGTTGAAAAGCAGGGAGGTAATGCGGCAGCTTTGAGAGAATCTTGCTAAGAAGTACTCAGCAATCAGGAAGACTAGTTCCTGTGTCACTCCCGAAGATATCCCTGATGGGCAAGAAAAGACAACACATTGCCTTATAAAGCCTGACTTACTGGAAAGAAATAATTTGCAAGGTGTTAGACATGTAAGAAAATTGTCAGCTATGAATACGCATCAAAACAACATTCTTTGTGCTTATTGTGTGATCCTAGCCATCAAAGGCACCCAGCAAATATGCGTAATTTTTCTTAATAGTAATTGATAATTTGAGGAGAGCAGATTTATTTTTCTTGATTTCATAATAAAATACTCAGCAGTTCAGTGATTAGATTCATTAGAGCCACAGTAACCCAATGGTAGAGGATAATAAATGGGATAGATACCTGGGTCATAAGAGACCCTGTCGCTGTTATAGATATGACAAAATATCAGCGATTCTAGTGTCATAGCAATAAAGGTATTCAATTGAAAGGGCAGACCTGGAAAAGTGTCATTACAAGACAAATCAGGCTGCAGCTCCAGAAGAAAGTAAACTTCTACACGTTTCTTAACGACACCACAGCCTTCTGTTTTAGTTTCTTGTGTCTTCAGAATGTCAGCAGTAAAAATCCCACTTTCCGATTCAAGTTTCAAAAATTTGTCAACACGGAAAATAATCCTCATCGGCTGTTTTCGTCACCTGTCATTTCAATTTACAGATCACACTGTCGTATTCACACACCCATTAACATCTAAACTGCTACCAAAACATGTCACCGTCAGTTCAGAGGAATTGAACAATTAGACGACTCCCTGAATAAAATTGTACTGTTGGGAACTAAAGCAACAATCAAGTCTGTAGAAGTGCAGTCTCACTATCTAGGTGCAACTCGTGGTCTGGTGATAGGAAAGAGAATAACTCTTATTGGCTGCCGGCGGATAATGGAGGGCTATGGGCTGAACGGCTGAAAACTGCGGCGCCTTCCGACGTGACGCGGAGTATAGCATTCATTTGTTACTCATAGTGGCATCTGAAGGTATTGTGGACTTCATAAGGCGTCTTGGGGCCACGTGTGTAGCGCTTTAGTCTTGCAAGAACGCGGTGCTCCACGTCAGTGTCCCAAACAGGAGCTGAGCACTCAAGTACCGCCTCAGGAGCTGAATTTCGAAAAATTATTTCTTAGTAATCTCTACATTAATAAGAAACACTTCTTCCAAGTATGCTCAGGAAAAACATAGAGAATAGAAAAGGCGCAGTTACAACCAGTCGATCCATTCACTCATATCAAGACAAACGGAGCTCTAAAATATCGATACCTAGCCTTAATATACACTGCTAGCCACCGTAAATGCAACACCCTGAAGGAAGCATCCGAATCAAGTGAAATTTACACCATGGGTTTGCAGCGATGAGATATGCAACTGATTAGAATTTCAGTTCAGACGCACATCACGCGCGCCTGTGGCGCCACCTCATAGCGCCATTTAAGGCTTGGCGATTTCGACGAGTGTACGTTCGGCACGTGTGTTTACCTTGTGGTTGTTTCACAAGACGATCAGTTATGCCTCGTAGACAACAGCGAACATCGTTTGATCAAGTATCTGTGTTCGACGGGAGAAGGATAGTGGCTTACCGAGATTGTGGATTATCATACAGAGAAATCGCTAGTCGTGTTGGACGAAACCAAACAACTGTAATACGGATATGTGACCGTTGGATGCAGGAGGGTACGACGGACCGACGTGGTCGATCGCATTCACCTCGGTGCACCACTGCATGTGCTGATAGGCAAATTGTGCGCATGGCAGTGACGGATCGCTCAGTGACATCCCGAACCATAGCACAGCACATTGCGTCTGTAACGCATCATTCAGTGTCTGCGCGTACCATTCGACGCCGTTTACAGCAGAGTGGTCTGTCCGGAAGACGTCCATTGCTTCGTCTACCATTGACGCAGAACCACAGACGTCTCCGTCGCCAATGGTGTGATGACAGACGGATGTGGACGGCAGAATGGAATGACGTTGTCTTTACTGACGAGGCACGCTTCTGTCTGCAGCACCACGATGGTCGGATTCGAGTGTGGAGACACCGTGGAGAGAGGATGCTGGACAGCTGCATCGTGCACCGCCACACTGGTCTTGCACCGGGTATTATGGTATGGGGCGGTATTGGATATTACTCTCGCACGCCTCTAGTACGCATTGCCGGCACTTTAAATAGCCGGCGCTACATATCCGAGGTGCTGGAGTCAGTTGTCCTTCCTTACCTTCAGGGCTCGGCCACAGCCATATCTCAACAGGATAATGCGCGACCACACGTGGCACGCGTTGTCCAAAGGTTCTTCGTCAATAACCAGATTGAATTGCTTCCCTGGCCGGCTCGCCCTCCGGATCTTTCGCCGATAGAAAACATGTGGTCCATGGTTGCTCAACGAGTGACCCAGATTACATCCCCAGCTGCCACATCAGATGATCTTTGGCAACGTGTGGAAGCTGCTTGGGCTGCTGTACCCCAGGAACACATCCAACGTCTCTTTGACTCAATGCCGAGACGTGTGGCAGCTGTGATCTACAACAATGGCGGCTACTCTGGCTACTGATTCTGGCAGGAACCACATGTCACAGACGTCTGTAAACGTAATCATTTGATACTTGGTCAACATGTTATCTACAAAATAAATTTTGTTGTGCTACCTATTGTCTTTCTTGGTGTTGCATTTACGGTGGCCAGCAGTGTGTATATATATATATATATATATATATATATATATATATATATATATATATATATATATATATATATTAGCTATTGTAACAAAATACATAAAGAACTACCTCTGTAGTGACGTATGTAATGACTTAATACTCTCTGTCCATCGTTTTGATACTAAAAGCTTCGTCATTGTCAGCTATAATTCACTCTATTATCGACACTGTCTATAATCGTTCTCACTACTTTACTTGATAAATAGTCAAATAAGCTTTGCTTTTCGATTGTTAGTAATTAACTAATCAATCTGAGGAAGGTGGGCCGGCCGTGGTGGCCGTGCGGTTCTAGGCGCTCCAGTCCGGAGCTGCGCTGCTGCTACGGTCGCAGGTACGAATCCTGCCTCGGGCATGGATGTGTGTGATGTCCTTAGGTTAGTTAGGTTTAAGTAGTTCTAAGTTCTAGGGGGCTGACGACCACAGCAGTTAAGTCCCATAGTGCTCAGAGCCATTTGATTTGAGGAAGGTGGTGCAGTGGTTAGTACACTGTAGTCATATTCGGTAGGACGACGGTTTAAACCCGTGTCCAGGCATCCTGATTTAGGTTTTCCGTGATTTCCCTAAATCGCTACAGGCAAATGCCTGGATGATTCCTTTGAAAGGGCACAGCCCATTTCCTTCCCCATCTTTTCCCTCATCCTATCGGACCTATGACCTCACTGACTGGTCCCCTTCCCCCAATCAACCAACCTAACTAATCAAAGTAGTGCGCCTTTCCTTGTAAATATTAACTATCAGTAATTTTTGGATAAAGCTGTATTTTTATTAATAAACGGATTCTAAATAATTTATTTGAAAAGAAAATCATTTTTACGGAGTGATCTGTCATTAGTTTTGAGATAATGAATCACATGACAGCTATTTTAATTCATCTTTCCATACAGTAACTAACTAGCTAAGCATGGAAATACACTGGAGCGCCAAAGAAACTGGTATAGGCATGCGTATTCAAATACAGAGATATGTAAACAGACAGAGTACGGCGCTGCGGTCGGCAACACCTGTATAAGACGACAAGTGCCTGGTGAAGTTTTTAGATCGGTTATTGTTGTTACAATGGCAGGTTATTAAGAATTAAGTGAGTTTGAACGTGGTGTTATAGTTGGCGCACGAGCGATGGGACGCAGCATCTCCGATGTAGCGACGAAAAGGGCACTTTCCCTTATGACCATTTCAGGAGTGTACCGTGAATATCAGGAATCCGGTAAAACATTAAGTCTCCGACATCGTTGCGACCGGGAAAGATCCTGCAAGAACGGGTCAACGGCGACTGAAGAGAATCTTTCGACGTGACACAAGTTCAACTCCTCCGCAAATTGCTGCAGATTTCAGTGCTGGGCCATCAACAAGTGCTAATCATTCAACCAAACATCATCGATATGCGCTTTCGGAGCCGAAGGCTCACTAGTGTACCCTTGATGACTGCACATCACAAAGCTTCACTCTTCACCTGGGCCTGTCAACACCAACATTGGACTGTTGATGACTGGAAACGTGTTGCCTGGTCGGACGAGTCTCGTTTCAAATTGTATCGTGCGGATGGACGTGTACGGGTATGGAGAGAACCTAGTAAATCCATGGACCCTGCCTGTCAGCAGGGGACTGTTCAAGCTGGTGGAGGCTCTGTAATGGTGCGGGGCGTGTGCGTTTGGAGTGATGTGGGACCCCTGATAGTCTAGATACGACTCTAACAGGTGACACGTACGTAAACATCCTGTCTGATCACCTGTATCCATTCATGCCCATTGTGCATTCCGACGAACTTGGGGAATTCCAGCGGGACAATGCGACACCCCTCATGTCCAGAATTTGTACAGAGTGGCTCAGGTATGCTCTTCTGAGTTTAAACTCCCCAGGCATGAACATTATTGAGCATATCTGGGATGCCTTGCAGCGTGCTGTTCGAAAGAGATCTCCAGTCCCTCGTACTCTTACGGATTTATTGACAGCCCTGCAGGATTCATGGTGTCAGTTCCCTCCAGCACTACTTCAGACATTAGCCGAGTCCATGACACGTCGTTTTGCGGCGCTTCTGCGTGCTCGCGGGGGCCCTACACGATATTAGGCAGGTGTACCAGTTCCTTTGGCTCTTTAGTGTAATTTATACTGTGCCTGTACCGTGACCTAGCTATAATCTACGCAGTTTGAATACAAAGACCCCACACACTGTAAACTGGCCGTCACTTAACACTTCAGTTCCTACCTAAGTCTTTTTTTCCAAATTCCGGATTAGCGACAGTGCAGTTCAAGTACGTCCAGCAGAAATAAAAGATGTTACTTTCCATTAAATGATCCACCTAAACTTCAGTAAAGCTAAGAAATCTACGTGCTGCCTTTGAATTGTTAACTCTACCTAAGTCAGAATCTGTTCAAGGACGATAAATTTACTTTAGACAATGGCTTCTAAAGCTGTGCATTTTAGCCAAATATTATGGTGAATTAAGGAATGGAAACCTTTTGTAACTGTGTTTTAACTGATCTTTAACAGTGTACTAAATCAAGGAGGTTGTTTTTACTTTCATAACATTTCTTTAAGGATGGCAGTAGGATTACATTTACTGATAAACAAATACAATTGTTTAAACTTTAAAGGCTTTATGGCTATGCCTTAACTTAAATGAACTTAAGAAACAGACTGACTCGCACAATAACTGTGACGCTACTGCAGATTTAGTGATAATGATATGAATTTAACACTGCATTTTCCATGACCGTAAATTGCATGAGCTTCATTTACTACTTACCTTCGTAAAATAGTACTGTAGATTTGTAGCTGCACTATGTGTTTAAAAATATACGGACACGTGGCTGAAAATGACTTACAAGTTCATGGCGCCCTCCATCGGTAATGTTGGAATTCAGCATGGTGTTGGCCCACACTTAGCCTTGATGACAGCTTTCACTCTCGCAGGCATACGTTCAATCAGGTGCTGGAAGGTGTCTTGAGTAATGGCAGCCCATTCTTCACCAAGTGCTGCACTGAGGAGAGGTATCGATGTCGGTCGGTGAGGCCTGGCAAGAAGTCGGCGTTCCAAAACATCCCGAAGGTGCTCTATAGGATTCAGGTCAGGAGTCTGTGCAGTGCAGTCCATTACAGGGCTGTTAATGTCGTGTAACCACACCGAGACAGGCTGAGCATTACGAACAGGTGCTCGATCATGTTGAAAGATGCAATCGCCATCCCAGAATTGCTCTTTAACAGTGGAAAGCAAGAAGGTGCTTAAAACATCAATGTAGGACTGTGCTTTGATAGTAACACGCAAAACAACGAGGGGTGCAAGCCCCCTCCATGAAAAGCACGACCACACCATAACACCACCGCCTCCGAATTTTACTTTTGGCACTACACATGTTGACAGATGACGTTCACCGGGCATTCGATATACCCACACCCTGCCAACATATCGCTACATTGCGTATCGTGATTCGTCACAACACAAAACGTTTTTCCACTGTTCAGTCGTCCAATGTTGACTCTTCTTAAACCAAGCGACGCGTCATTTGGCTTTTCCGGCGTCATGTTGGGCTTATGAGCAGCAGCTCGACTATGATATCCAAGTTTTCTCACCTCCCACCTAACTTTCATAGTACTTGCAGTGTTTCCTAATGCAGTTTGGTGGGATGGTCTGGATAGATGTCTGCCTGTTACACATTACGACCCTCTACAACTCTCGGCGGTCTCTGTCAGTCAACAGACGAGGTTGGCCTGTACGCTTTTGTGCTGTACGTGTCCCTTCATGTTTCCACTTCACTACCACATTGGCAAAAAGTGGAACTAGGCTTTTTTAGGAGTGCAGAAATCTCGCGTACAGACGTATGACACAAGTGACATCTAATTACCTGACCACATTCGAAGTCCGTGAGTTCCTCGGAGGACGCCCCGACGCTCTCTCACGATATCTAATGACTTCTGAGGTTGCTGATATGGAGTTTCCGGCAGTAGGTGGCAGTAAAATGCACGTAATATGAAAAACGTATGTTTTTCGGTGTGTCCGGACACTTTTCATTACATAGTGTATGTGGAGCGTTCAATAAGTAATGCAACACTTTCTAAGGTGATTTCGGTTGATAAATTGCGGAATTTGTTGTGGGACATTGTGGAATATTCCAGTTTCAGCCCCTTTAGATTGATGAAGCACCGATAGGTGGCGGCGTTGCACGTAGACTTCAAAATGGTGTCTGTAACGGAGGTACATTCCAAGCAGACTTCTGTCGAATTTCAACTGGCGGAAAACCAGGGCATCACAGATATTCATAGATGCTTGCAGAAAGTCTACGGAGACCTGACAATGTACAAAATCCAGTGATTCATTGGGCGAGGCGTCTATCATCATCGCAAGGAGGTCGCGCAAACCTGTTCGATTTGAAATGTCGGCTGGCCGCACACATAGTGACTCCTGCACTTATGGAACGCGCTGACACTCTCATCCCAGTTAATTGACAGATCACAATCAAACACCTCACTGCCAACTGAACGTCTCTGTTGGTAATCCTCACATATTTTTACATCAGTTGCGGTACTCAAGGGTGTGTGCCCGCAGGGTTCCTCGGTGCCTAACAAAAGATGATAAAGAGCAACGAAGGACCATCTGCCCTAACTTGCTTGCTCGTTACGTGGCTGATCCTGACAATTTTTTGTCGAACATCGTCACAGGCGATGACCGGAAACAAAAGCGCATTCGATGGAATGGCGTCACAACATCTCTACTCCGAAGAAAAAGTCCAAAGAAACACCCTGAGTTGATAAGGTATTGGCGACGGTCTTCTGGGACTCTGACTGGGATGATCTGTTTCATATCCTTTTTCACGGTGCAAAGACCAACTCTGAAGCTTACTGTGCTATCCACGGGGAACTGGAGAAACGACTTCAACGCATTCGTTGCCACAAATATGTAAACGTACTTTTCCTTCTCCATGACAAAGCAAGGCATTACACAGGTCCGGGCATCCGTGAGGTGCTCACAAAACTTTAATCGACCGTAGTGTCTTATCCACTCTTCATCCCAGATCTCGGACCTTCCGTGTCCCATCTGTTTGGTTCAATGAAGGATGCAAATGTGTTGCATTACTTATTAAACGCTCCTTGTAGTTGTCAGAGAAGACTTCTGTCAATAATAACACCCTAAACAGGTGACGTATTCTTATATATCTATTAAACAGTGCAGTAATGTAGCTCACGTACATTACCATTAACTGAGCTTAATTACTTTTAGTGTGTAAACTTTGAAATAACAAAAACAATTTTCTCAACTTAGTATGCAGCATAAATGCAAGGTAGTCAAAACAACGGAAAAACAGCGAAAGTTGCAAATTTTGCTTTTATTTACTGACTAGTTTCGGGCCGGCATCCATTTTCAATTCATCTTACAGTACAGAACACGTAAATTACAATAAAGTACAATATAGCTGTTACCAAATTACCAAGCACACGGCGAAAATATACACTACTGGCCACTAAAATTGCTACACCAAGAAAAAATGCAGATAATAAACTGGTATTCATTGGACAAATATATTATACTAGAACTGACATGTGACTACTTTTTCACGCAATTTGGGTGCATATATCCTGAGAAATCAGTACCCAGAACAACCACCTCCGACCGTAATAACGGCCTTGATACGCCTGGGCATTGAGTCAAACAGAGCTTGGATGGCGTGTACAGGTACAGCTGCCCATGCAGCTTCAACACGATACCACAGTTCATCAAGAGTAGTGACTGGCGTATTGTGACGAGCCAGTTGCTCGGCCACCATTGACCAGACGTTTTCAATTGGTGAGAGATCTGGAGAATGTGCTGGCCAGGGCAGCAGTCGAACATTTTCTGTATCCAGAAAGGCCCGTACAGGACCCACAACATGCGGTCGTGCATTATCCTGCTGAAATGTTGGGTTTCGCAGGGATCGAATGAAGGGTAGACCCACGGGTCGTAACACATCTGAAATGTAACGTCAACTGTTCAAAGTGCCGTCAATGCGAACAAGAGGTGACCGAGACGTGTAACCAATGGTACCCCATATCATCACGCCGGGTGATGGCGAATACATGCTTCAAATGTGCGTTCACCGCGATGTCGCCAAACACGGATGCGACCATCTGATGCTGTAAACAGAACCTGGATTCATCCGAAAAAATGACGTTTTTCCATTCGTGCACCCAGGTTCGTCGTTGAGTACACCATCGCAGGCGCTCCTGTCTGTGATGCAGCGTCAAGGGTAACCGCAGCCATGGTCTCCGAGCTGATAGTCCATGCTGCTGCAAACGTCGTCGAACTGTTCGTGCAGATGGTTGTTGTCTTGCAAGCGTACCCATCTGTTGACTCAGGGATCGAGACGTGGCTGCACGATCCGTTACAGCCATCGGGATAAGATGCCTGTCATCTCGACTGCTAGTGATACGAGGCTGTTGGGATCCAGCACGGCGTCCCGTATTACCCTTCTGAAGCCATCGATTCCATATTCTGCTAACAGTCATTGGATCTCGACCAACGCGATCAGCAATGTCGCGATACGACAAACCGCAATCGCGATAGACTACAATCCGACCTTTATCAAAGTCGAAAACGTGATGGTACGCATTTCTCCTCCTTACACGAGGCATCACAACAACGTTTCACCAGGCAACGTCAGTCAACTGCTGTTTGTGTATGAGAAATCGGTTGCAAACTTTCCTCATGTCAGCACGTTGTAGGTATCGCCACCGGCGCCAGCTTTGTGTGAATGCTCTGGAAAGCTAACCATTTGCATATCACAGCATCGTCTTCGTGTCGGTTAAATTTCGCGTCTGTAGCACGTCATCTTCGTGGTGTAGCAATTTTAATGGCCAGTAGTGCTGAACGTATCGTTCCAAGATGTATGTACCAGATAGTAAAAATATTATTTCTCACAATATAACAAGCATGTCAAGATAACAAACATATACATATAACATAGTGCAAATGAACAGCTAGTGATTATACAGACAAGTGGCAGTCTACTCGTCTCACTGCCGCAAGGAAATCTAGGGAAGGGGACGCCCTCTGAGGATGCAGGGAGTATCTTTTTTGTTTACATTGTTATTAAAGGGAACAGATAATAGGACATTAAAAAATCTTCATCAGGTTCAACGATTTATAAGCATAAAAACTTTACCATAACAAACCATACAGAATCATATGAAGATAAAACATATGTTAATGACCATTCTGGGGAAAGGCATTGCATAAACAAACCGGCAAGCATATGTGGGTGGGAGTGGGGTTGGCACAGGCAGAAGTAGGGTAGCGAGAGAGTAGGCCTCCAGCCTTAGAGCAGAGCTGAGACCAACAGCAGCTGCACAAGCAACAGAAACAGAAGCTTATGGGTTGTACACAATTTGTTTACATCGTTTCTGTTGTAAATTAGAAGCATGAGCATAAAAACTTTACCATAATAAACCATACATAATTATATGAAGATGAAACAAATGTTAATGACCATCCTGGGGAAAGGCATTGCATAAACAAACCGGCAAGCATATGTGGGTGGGAGTGGGGTTGGCACAGGCAGAAGTAGGGTAGCGAGAGAGTACGCCTCCAGCCTTAGAGCAGAGCTGAGACCAACAGCAGCTGCACAAGCAGCAGAAACAAAAGCTTATCGGTTGCACACAGTTTGTTTACATCGTTCATTTTAGTGCTTTTGTAACTTACTTCTGAGCAGAAGGAAACGGTTGCTGATTATTTATCTGTTTTCAATAGTGCTTTCTGTATTTATCGCAAGAATTTGGGTATTTTGATCTTTTGTCCTGAATGAGTTTACTTTATAGTGTAATTTTCCACTGCAGAAGTAGTTAGTGTCGCTTTATTTACTTGATTCCACGACCTTTTTAAATAGTAAATATTCAGTAGGCCTCCAGCCTCAGATTCTCAGAGTTTAATCTCTCGTTTTGTAAGTGTATATTCAATTATTCAGTAGGGCAGTAGTTACTCAGCTATTTGTTTTCAGACTAGTGTCCGTTCAATTCTGAGTAGTTAGCCATTCAGTTCGGTGCCAGCTGCCACCTGTGAGACATCTCCAGGGCATCAAATTACGCATTTAAATTTTCCGGCGTGTTCTTAATGGTATATATTTGTTTAATTTCTTGTGTGTTTTGGTACTTAAGAAGTTTAGTCTTGCTTTTTTTTAGCTGTAAATGTAAATTCAGGCAGACTGTATCTCAGTTGTCATTTCTTCTGAACAGCCAACTACATAGTTCACTAAGGTACCAACATCCCTTGGTTATAAATCAGGAGGGTAACACGTCAGCACCGACGATGCCTGTCGAATAGGTTCTAAGCCATCCTCAGTTCTTATATGCGGCTGGCGAAGGTGGTGGAACTGTTGGCCTCGCACGAGAGTGCAAGCAGAGCTCTCAATTTGCAGCATCGTTCCCAGAGTTCGTCGGGGTCCTTTGATTTGGAGCCGAGTGGAGGGTCTCAAGCAAAGGCTTAGTCGTCTCTGTGATGGCTTTGTTGCATATTTATGGACATGCGTTACAGGATGGGGATTTGTAGGACTCCTCATGATAGGTCAGGGGTGCACAACAAAAAGGAAGCAGCTATTTGGGTATCAGATTATTGTATTGTATTGTACTGTATTGTATGTTAACCGGGGACCTAGAAACGACAGAGAGGCTCCGCCCCCGCCGCAGCCGCAGTGGTCCACAACCCCACGACGACTACCGCAGTCCACTTCACCCCTCCACCGCCCCACACCGAACCACTCTTTCAGGGTTATTGTGCGGATCGGCTTCCGGTGGACCCCCCAGGGAACGTCTCACACCAGAAGAGTGTAACCCCTATGTTTGCGTGGTAGAGTAATGATGGTGTACGCGTACGTGGAGAACTTGTTTGCGCAGCAATCGCCGACATAGTGTAACTGAGGCGGAATAAGGGGAACCAGCCCGCATTCGCCGAGGCAGATGGAAAACCACCTAAAAACCATCCACAGACTGGCCCGTTCACCGGACCTCGACATAAATCCGCCGGGCGGATTCGTGCCGGGGACCAGGCGCTCCTTCCCGTCCGGAAAGCCGTGCGTTAGACCGCACGGCCAACCGGCTTAGCAGATTATTTGTGGAGTGCGCATGGGGGATTTTTATGCTAGGCGGTAATTTGAGGTACTATCCTGAACACTCGCCAGTCGATACATGTATAGGGAAATCAGACGGCGTTCAGAGTAAAGACAGTTCTACTGTAAAAATTTTATCAGTCAATTGTCGAAGTATTCGTAACAAAGTACCCCAATTTAATGCCCTCCAGGAAAGTTCTTATTATGGGACCTGATAAATGGCTAAAACTAAAAGTAAGAATCTCTAAGATATTTAGCGGGCCTTGGAATGAATATCGGAAAGACAGGTTAAAGGCTATAGGAGGAGTGTTCATTGCAGTCGACAGAAATATTGTCTCTACTGAGGCTGAAACTGAGTGTGATAGTGAAGTTATCTGGTAGCGTATAACAGGTCAAGGTGAAATCAAGTTAATTGTTGGATTTTTACCAACCACCCGACTCCACTTGAAACGTCCTCTTAGAAAAGTTATAAATTACTGTGCTGGTAAACTTCTACGTTATTTGATACAGAGACAGCTAAGTAAAACTGAACGTACTCAGACATTTCTCTCTTTACTTATTCTGATCATCAATAAACTGACACACAGTATTTTTAGCGCAACGTAGTCGGACTTTCAATAATACCAACAAAAGAATGGCCCTGACTAACAATGACCTGTACCTTTCCGGAATAACTCACCTCACAAAAATCTTCGTTACTCGAATTACCGCAATGCAGCGTTCTAACTACGGAAGGCACTAACTACTGATAGGCATAGTTAGCAAATATATCAGTTCATGATATCCATCTTACAAATTTCCTTTTTCTGACGGACACCCGTCCAGATCGTCCGCTCTCAAAACTCTCTCCCCACGTCCACCAATGCTGGCGGCTCACCTCCAACTGCACAACGCTACGCGCTGTTCACATCCAACTGCCCAACACTACACTAGCGAATATTCCAACAGTGCCAACCAGCCACAAACTGCACACAGCACAGTCAGTGATTTTCATACAGAGCGCTACGTGGCGTTATCAACATAAAAACCTGAACAGCCTAATTACACTCTGTAACGGTTGTAGAGTCATTCAAAGAAAGTCTGTTGTCAGTTGTGCATAAACATCCAGATCATGCAATATTAGTTACTGGTGACTTTAACCTAGCGAGTATAGTCTGAGACGTGTATGGATTCATTGCAGGGGGTAACGACAGACAATATTGTGCAGTACTTTTGAACACGTTTTTCGAAAACTGTCTTGAGCAGCTAGTTCGGCTGCCTACAGGCAATCGATGTATCCTAGAGCTCGTAGCTACAAACAGGCCGGACCTTAACAATGGTGTCATTATGGAGGCAAGGATTAGTGATCATGTCATGATAGGGATTATGGTTACGAAAGTTAATAAATCAGCCAAGAGGGCTAGGAGAGTGTTTCCGCTAGAAAGAGCAGATAAAGGCTTGTTAGCATCTCACTTAGACAATGAACTGCAATCATTTAGTTCCAGAAAGATGGACATAGAGAAATTATGGACCAAGATTAAACAAATTCTACATCGTGCTCTGGACAAGTATGTCTCTAGTAAGTGCTTTAAGGACAGAAAAGACCCACCGCGGTTTAATAAAGAAAATCTGAAATTGCTGAGAAAGCAAAGGTTGTTGAGCTTTCGGTTCAAAAGAGGACGCCCAAATAACGACAGGCAAAGATTAATAAATATTCGTGCGTCTGTGAAAAGATCTATGGGCGAAGCATTCAACAGCTACCACCGTCATATCTTGGCTAAAGATCTGGCGGAGAACCAGAAAAAAATTCTGGTCCTGTGTGAAATTCCAAGTTTAAGAAGTCGTTCACGCAGGAGAACTGTGCAAACGTACCGGCGTTTGACCATCTCTCAGAGTCTCGTATGGATGACATAGTATTAAGATCCCTGGCATAGAGAAATAACTGAAAGTGTTGAAAACAAATAAGTTTTCAGGTCCGCATGGAATTCCAATTCGGTTTTAAAAAGAGTACTTCACGTCACTGGGCCCTTACTTAGTTTACATTTACCGCGAAAAGCGCAAAGTGCCAAGCGGCTGGAAAGAAGGGCAGGGGACTCTAGTATAGAAGAAGGGTAAAAGAACGGGCCTGCAAAATTACAGACCAATATCGTTAACATTGGTTTGCTTCAAAATTCTTGAGCACATTCTGAGTTCCAATATAATTAATTTCCTAGAGGCCGGAATGCTCACATCCACGAATCGGCACGGCTTTATAAAGCATCGCTCGTACGAAGCCCAGCTTGATCTTTCCTCACATGATATACTGCGAACTGTGGATGGAGAGCAACAGGCAGATTCAGTATTACTAAATTTCAGAAAAGCATTCGACACGGTACCCCACGACAGACTGTTGATGAAGGTACGTGCATACGGAATAGGGTCACGGTTATGTGACTGGCACGAAGACTTCTGAAGTAATAGAACTCTGTAAGTTGTTCTCAACGGCGAGTGTTCATCGGACGCAGGGGTAACGTTAGGAGTGCCCCAGGTAAGTGTGATAGGACCGTTTCTATTTTCTATACATATAAATGATCTGGCAGACAGCTTGGGCAGCAACGTACGATTGTTCGCTGATGATGCTGTGGTTTGCAGGTAGGTGTCGAAGATAAGTGAATCTAGGTTGATTCAAGACGACCTAGAGAGTTTCTTGTTGATGTGATGAATGGCAACTGGCTCTTAATGTAGAAAAACGTAAGTTAATGCGGATGAGTAGGAAAAATAAACCCATAATGTCCGGATACGGTATTAGTAGTGTCCTGCTTGACACCGTCACGCCGGCCGCGGTGGCCGAGCGGTTCTAGGCGCTTCAGTCCGGAACCGCGCAACTGCTACGGTGGCAGATTCGAATCCTGCCTCGGGCATGGATGTGTGTGATGTCCTTAGGTTAGTTAGGTTTAAGTAGTTCTAAGTTCTAGGGGACTGATGACCTCCGATGCTAAGTCCCATAGTGCTCAGAGCCATTTGAATTTGAACACCGTCACACCTTTTAAATATATGGACGTAACGTTGCGAAGCGATATGAAATGGAACGAGCATGTGTGAATTGTCGTATGGAAGGCGAATTATCTACTTCAGTTTACTGGAACAATTTTAGGGTAGTGTAAGTCATAAAGAAGATCGCATATAGGACGCTAGTGCGACCTATTCTTGAGTACCAAGTCGAGTGTTTGGGATCCGCACCAGGTAAGATTGAAAGACGACATCGAAGCAATTAGAAGCGAACTTCTAGATTTGTTGTTACTGGTAGGTTCGATCACCATGCAAGTATTATGGATATGCTTTGGGAGCTCAAGTGGGAATCCTTGGAATTAAGAAGACATTCATTTCGAAAAAACACTACTAAGAAATTTTTAGAGAAGCGGCATTTGAAGCTAAATGTGGAACTATCCTACTGCCGCCAATATACGTTTCGCGTAAGGACCACGAAGATAAAGTACGAGAAACTGGGGCTCATACGGAGGCATGTAGATAGTCGTTTTTGCCTCGCTCGTTTTGCGAATGGAACAGTAAAGGAAGCAACTACTTGTCGGGCAGGGTACCCTCCACCACGCACCATACGGTGGCTTGCAGAGTATGCATGTAGATGTAGATGCAGATGCAGATGTACGTAGATGTAGGTAGAGATAGAGATATAGGTATAGGAACAGACATAGATATATACGGGGGAGGGGGAAATAGTAGGCTGTGAAAAGGGGAGGGGAAACCTGAAGGCGAAGGAGCCCAGAAAGCGGGTCAAATGAGAAAACATGGAAGAATGTAAATATATGTAAACTGAACGTGGAGGGGGAGAAAACAAAGGAGAGGAAAGGGGTTACTGATGTCAGCTGCATTGGGACATGTGGAATCAGCAGCAACGAGTGAAAACGTGTACCCAACTAGGTTTCGAACCAAAGATCTCCTGCGTATTAGGTAAGTGCGTTAACCACTGCGCCAGCATTGACGCAGTGATATCGCAACTGCGCGTATCATTTCGGCAGGCCTCACGGCCGACCCACATTCCCACCGAGCGCCACCTATCTGCAGTCCCTTTGTCCATGTTCTTCATGCTCCCTATTCTGACAACCCGTAGGAGGTCGCATGTACTTGCACATCCTCACTGAAGAAGGTGACTCCATTGCCCATCTGGACGAATGAATTATATGAACGCGTTATGTCTGTACTTTCTGACATGTCCAATTTTAATATTTTTGTTTTACTACTATTGATTACATACTATTTACATTCTTATATGAATGAATGGTGTCTGTTCTTTCGGACATGTCCAAAAGAACAAATACTACCCTCATTCATGTAAGAATGTAAATAGTTTATAATCAATAGTAGTAAAACAAACGTATTAAAATTGGACCAAAACGGCTATTTGGCACTTTTTTACAGTCAGATAAATAAGAACAACCATAGACTAACTGAGTCAACAGAGATACAATACATAAATGTTACTCAAGAGTAAGGAAATCCGTAAATGCGTAGAAGTTAAAAACAAATTATTTATTCTGACCCGAAAAGAAACCTCTCTATGTATATTATTAATTCAATGGCTGAAAGCCATTTTACTTTTCAGTAAATTTCACACTTCTGTCTAGTACTGTGAAGCAGTTTTGATTGTAATTTCAGTATAGAAATAACTGATGATCTTCAGTTGTAAGCATAAAGTTCTTATTGGTGAATAGGGTGCTTCGATAAACAAACAGAATTAAACAGATAAATGTAATTATTATTTCAAGTAAACTCTTACCAACTTTCAGCCACTTTTATCAGATACACGTACAAAAAAATCATTGTAAGGTTTACATCTTGCCTTTTCATATCT
Source organism: Schistocerca piceifrons (assembly GCF_021461385.2). Taxonomy (NCBI): domain Eukaryota; kingdom Metazoa; phylum Arthropoda; class Insecta; order Orthoptera; family Acrididae; genus Schistocerca; species Schistocerca piceifrons. Next base: position 344,406,331 of record NC_060149.1, on the reverse strand, counting down.
GTGGTCGAATTGGAGCTGAGATACTAAATGCTTTGGCACGTTAGTACTTGTGCTTTTGTTCACCTAATAAGATAAGCTACAATAATTCCAAGCTTATTAACTCCTCTTGATATACGTGAACTTAAACGTTAATCAGAGACTAGCAAACTATACTTAGAGCAGAAAATCCATTCCTTGCTCTCTGCTCAAGTTTTCTTCTCGCGTCAATCGCTTGGCAACCGACCTACTGATGACGATACTCATCATTCTGCTTTGCACACGTAAATAAAACATTATCCATACAATATTTACATGTAGCACTGTTCAGTACTTTACTGAATCCAAGTATAACATTTTGAATAAAATCAGACTGAAATTTGCTCTCTGTTCTGCATTTCAAGAACGCCCACTTGAACTAACTGTTAAGCAGCTTTCGCCTTACTACTGCCCTGTCTTTTTCTTTCTCTTTTACACAACAACGTGCGCATACAGTTTTAGTGTACTCCATATCGTCAGTAATAACCGTCATAGATTGGGTGAAACTTTTCGTCAGTTTTTTTAATTCATAATTCTTCAACACATTATTAAAAGTATGGAATTAACGATATTGTTGAATAAAATGTTTGCAAAATTACACAAATGTCTACATAGCCAAATCCTAAATAATAATAACGATAATTTCAAAGAAATTATGAAAAAAATATCAAGCTATATTATAGTATTTTAGGTAGCGGATTGATACATATCCGTTACAGAGTGACTTATTACATGCTTTTTCGTTTCTTTTTTTGCTTGTTTTGCTGAAACCTATTTCACGTTTTAATTACTATTGAACTTGTCTTTTTTATTCTTTCTTTTGTCCTTATATTATTGTGATCAGTTTGGTAATAACGTGAGTCCTTCTGATGCTGAGAGCTTCAGCATATAACTATTATACATTACATTGTTCTTCTATGTTGTTAATGATCCACATATACAATTACACACTTCTAGAGCCTGTAGGGAGAACTTTTCTTATTTGCCGTTATTTCTTTAATCAGAATGACATCACAAATGTGAGGTGTACTTACTGAGGTTTAGCATATACTGCTTCAGTAACAATTACGTTTGAAGGCATAAAAAATTTGCGAAGCCATATTTTTTCAGTATGTGACGATGATTGGGTGAATTGGTAAAAAATAAAATCAAAATGTATGCATGGATTTAGCCGACATAATTCGTCCATATCCATTCTTTCTAGTTATGACGCTAATATTGATGATTCTGAAAGACGTGTTCGTGGAATTGTTGAAAGCTGCCCATTGAGCATACACGAGTAAATGTTGCTTCAGCAAGATGCTACGTTAGTACATTTTGCAGTTCTGTCAGAGACCACCTCGAACCAAACCAAAGGGAAAGCTGTACAGGTCGAGGTTAACAACATGACTGACGAGTATGGTCTTAGAATTTCACTCTATTAGTTATTTTTCCCGTAGGGCTTCTTGAGGAGGTTTGTATAGCAGATCCGTTTATAATAGGAGAAAGACCTGGTTAAAAGGATGTGACTACGCTAGAAGTGATGCATCATACATCGAACACTTTAGACAAAATGTATCATACGTTAAAGTGCAGAAACAATTCAGGCTAGTCACGAGATGGCCGTCATATCAAGTTTTGTCTCTGGTTATGGATATAATAAGCAAAAACTCTAACGGGAATAATGAAAACAATTTAATCTGAAGTGAATCACATCCTTAATGAAAAATGCATTTTGTTGTGAACACATCAAGAAGTTATGCCGAGCTATTTCCTATTAGGAGAGTATCATAATGATACTGTATCAATAGATCGTCAACCGATCGGCTTGGAATAGGAACTTGCAACAGCTACTTTACCCCAAGAACAGAGGCAGAAATGCCCATCCAAAGAATCAACGGAAGAAATTTACTATATTATCCAATCCCTTAGCGCTCTTCAGGTCCGAAAGCAAATGTATCCAGCAGACAAAATGACCCAGAGCATAAATTCGCTTCCCATGGTACAGATGCAGAGAAGGAGCTACCATCTTTCACGCCCCAGGACACATGGGAAGAAGGGACGCGAGATAACAGATTTTGTAGCCTAGAAGGGCTGTAGATGTGACTGCTGATAAATACACTCCTGGAAATTGAAATAAGAACACCGTGAATTCATTGTCCCAGGAAGGGGAAACTTTATTGACACATTCCTGGGGTCAGATACATCACATGATCACACTGACAGAACCACAGGCACATAGACACAGGCAACAGAGCATGCACAATGTCGGCACTAGTACAGTGTATATCCACCTTTCGCAGCAATGCAGGCTGCTATTCTCCCATGGAGACGATAGTAGAGATGCTGGATGTAGTCCTGTGGAACGGCTTGTCATGCCATTTCCACCTGGCGCCTCAGTTGGACCAGCGTTCGTGCTGGACGTGCAGACCGCGTGAGACGACGCTTCATCCAGTCCCATAAATGCTCAATGGGGGACAGATCCGGAGATCTTTCTGGCCAGGGTAGTTGACTTACACCTTCTAGAGCACGTTGGGTGGCACGGGATACATGCGGACGTGCATTGCCCTGTTGGAACAGCAAGTTCCCTTGCCGGTCTAGGAATGGTAGAACGATGGGTTCGATGACGGTTTGGATGTACCGTGCACTATTCAGTGTCCCCTCGACGATCACCAGTGGTGTACGGCCAGTGTAGGAGATCGCTCCCCACACCATGATGCCGGGTGTTGGCCCTGTGTGCCTCGGTCGTATGCAGTCCTGATTGTGGCGCTCACTTGCACGGCGCCAAACACGCATACGACCATCATTGGCACCAAGGCAGAAGCGACTCTCATCGCTGAAGACGACACGTCTCCATTCGTCCCTCCATTCATGCCTGTCGCGACACCACTGGAGGCGGGCTGCACGATGTTGGGGCGTGAGCGGAAGACGGCCTAACAGTGTGCGGGACCGTAGCCCAGCTTCATGGAGACGGTTGCGAATGGTCCTCGCCGATACCCCAGGAGCGACAGTGTCCCTAATTTGCTGGGAAGTGGCGGTGCGGTCCCCTACGGCACTGCGTAGGATCCTACAGTCTTGGCGTGCATCCGTGCGTCGCTGCGGTCCGGTCCCAGGTCGACGGGCACGTGCACCTTCCGCTGACCACTGGCAACAACATCGATGTATTGTGGAGACCTTACGCCCCACGTGTTGAGCAATTCGGCGGTACGTCCACCCGGCCTCCCGCATGCCCACTATACGCCCTCGCTCAAAGTCCGTCAACTGCACATACAGTTCACGTCCACGCTGTCGCGGCATGCTACCAGTGTTAAAGACTGCCATGGAGCTCCGTATGCCACGGCAAATTGGCTGACACTGACGGCGGCGGTGCACAAATGCTGCGCAGCTAGCACCATTCGACGGCCAACACCGCGGTTCCTGGTGTGTCCGCTGTGCCGTGCGTGTGATCATTGCTTGTACAGCCCTCTCGCAGTGTCCGGAGCAAGTATGGTGGGTCTGACACACCGGTGTCAATGTGTTCTTTTTTCCATTTCCAGGAGTGTATGTCAGTCCCTTACCGACTATACTCTCGTTCTTGAGACAGGTCATGCACCTTTGAGTGAAGACCCGACCTTATTACAGGAAATGGATGAAATGACCTGCACCTGCCATATTACTGGGCACAGTCACTCATGTATGGCCTTCTTCTCCAATACTAAAATATTACCGGTGTTTTTGGTACGCCAAAACGTAACAGAGTATTGTGTGTACTAGCTTAGCTCGAGGTATGATGACATTGTTTTACTATTTTGTGTACAGACGGGAATCCAATCAGGAGTTTTAGCCAGGTTATCCTTGAAGTAGAAGGAATTAAAGAATGAATTATTATTGTTTAACTTCCGTAGACGATGAAGTCATTAGAGATCGAGCAGGTACTCTGACAGGACAAGGACTGCGAAGAAAATTGTCACGAGACTCATTCTGGCATACCTCAATCGATATAAGGAAACTGCAGAAATTTTACATGTGAATAGCTGAACAGGGATTTGTATAGCATTTTTTTCGAATGTACGGGCTGTGATGCCTGCGACATCTTTCCCGACGAAATAAGTGCTAGTTTGTGTTTGCAGTTTTTCATTAATGAGTGACCAGTCACATGATTGAGTGGTAGCGTTTTAATTTTTCTTTGCAGAACCATGACTGTATTCCTTATAATTCTTGATACCTGCCATAAACATTTTTGTTATTTTTGTATGTATATGTCGAAGTGATGTTTGTCTTACAAATTTTGGTGGAAAATTTGTAGCTTTTACTTTTTTAATAACATTAGATTTATTACAACGGTTCGCCTGCGACTAGAGATTCAGTTGTGTTGTCACGAACTGTACCCATTACTCCGACCGCTGTCACCCGAGACGTCCTGACCACCACTATATACTCGAATGTCTCCATATCCAGAACCATTGTTTGTTCTTATACACTCCTACCATATATTTTTACTTGTTTAATGAAATATTCTTCCCCGTAAATAAGTAGTTTGTTGTAAACATATTTTTGTTACACTTAAAATGGCTTTTGTTTGAAGGCAGAATATTCCAAATCACTCACTGCTATTACGCTCTAAAACGACAAGAACGTAGCATACTGTTGGCTATTGTTTTAAGTCCTGTGACCGGCAAGATCTCTCTGACACGTTACTAATACTTTAAATAACCCATTTCGTGTGTGAGGTATTATGGTAGGCGTCTGTGCATGTTTTGTCGACACGTACTCGGTGACTTCCGTTTCTATCAGTACACTAAAGCATCATAACAGTACGAAAAATAAATTTAACTCCCTTTTACACCTAAATAACTGTACATGTTAAACCTTTGATAAAAAGACTTCGTGTTGGATACTGATTAGATGTTAATTCATATAAATCATGGCAAATACGAAAATTACATAAAAACTCATCAAAACATCGTTCGTTGATAACAAGATAAAATTTCCAGAATGTGCTACGTCTAACATTGGAATGTGTCAACTACGGCGTGTGCAACCAGAGTAAGGGACGAGGTGCAGTTATTAACAGCTGCTGGAAGTTAGAAGCAGTATCTGCGGACGTGGTAATAGGATTCCTGCACGATGCCTGGTTCTGGCGAAGATATTGGGGGCGCTACTGCGACTTCTGTTTCCAGCTCGATGCCCTAACGCATATGCTCGTTGGAATTACTGTCCACTACCGGTTTATTTTCTTTGAAATATTCGATATTACAACTCATATCTTGACGTATTCCGTTTCACACAACGCCATGGTTGGCTTTCCTTCTGTGCGTATTAATGAAGCTAGATCAACACTATTTCGCCTCACAAATCAGACAAATTCAATTTAATTTTGCCTCGGGTATACATCCTAAATCCTAAAGTGTGTGTCTCATACAATTATAAACAGCCATAAATCACGTATACCCATAATTTTCGCTTTGGCATCGAGTGTATCTAATACCATTCTTATTAACGTTCATATAATTACGCATTTAGAGCGACATGCTACAAATAATTTAGTCCTGTTAAAACTGTTTAATCCTGAATGTCAACAGTCCCTTAGCATGTTCGTTCATAAATCCAAGTTTAACTTCTTTTTAATCATTTATTGCACTGCCACATAGTGTCAGAATGCCAAACATTATTCCGTTTGAAATTCTAAATATTTCAGTTTTATTAAATTCAGACATGATTGGAGACCGTGGCTGTCAAGTGATATACACTAGTGTTAGTGCGTAGCAGAAACCAGCCACAAATCTGTTTTGTTTACTTTGTTGACAGAGTTCCGTCACCGGTTTCGAAATGATACCCATCGTCAGAAGACTTGGATATTTTGTTGAAAACACATGTTACACTTGTTTACTGGTTGCTGCGACATCTCCACCTGTCCACCTGGGATATTTGGTTCTGCAGGTCTCCTCCAATGAATCATATTCATGCTATTGTTCGTAATTTTACACACACACACACACACACACACACACACACACACACACACATTGGTTTTCGTTAATATGTATTTCCGTTGCGCTACAAAACTAATTACCAGTACTCAACACGCATTTAGACCCACTTGTATCATATGGAAACAAATATTTCAGATTGTAATGTATGCTTGTGTGTTCTCGCCGGGAAGTGCCTGAATAAAATTTCGTCCGTCTTCCAGTGGTTATAAATCCACGCTCTTAAGGCCGAATGTTCCTCAATCACCGTTAAGTGATGACTGACTACCGGAAGGTTGGTGCCCTCGTCCTTATATAGCCGTCGAAATGGCTCTGATATCACCGGTGTTCAGTCCAGAACGAGAGCAGCAACCCCAGGTTAGCTACTTACCACTTAACAATAGCAGATAAGTACTCGGTCGAAAGCTAGTGGATGTATAACCACCGTAAGCACGAAAAGATTTTGTACAGTCATTTTGCCGAGGGAGAAAGCATTTATAAATTACTATCTGTAACAGTACGTAAGATACACTAACGGAAAAAATCACACACCAAGAATAATTAATGTACAGTAATGAAATTTCGGTAATGCCTTAGTCTAGGTTATATATTTAAGTGACTAACGTTGCAAGATAAGACATTGCAAACGTGAAATGCTAGTATATTAATAACAGGTATAGCAGCCAGAATGCTGAATGCAAGCATACAAACGAGGATGTGTTTTCTTGTACAGCTGCTGGACGTCAGTTTGTAGGATGGAGTTCCATGCCTGTTGCACTTGGTCGGTCAATACAGGGACGGTTAATGCTATTGGTGGACTACGCTTGAGCTGTCTTTCGATTATGTCCCACATACGCTCGGTTGGAGACAGATCTGGAGATCGTGCAGGTTAAGGCAACATGTCGACACTGTGTCGAGCATGTTGGGTTACAACAGGGATATGTTGACGAGCATTATCTTGCTGGAAGGCACCATACTGACATAGACGTTTGCAGTTAGAGTGCATGGGATAGCCATGAGAGTTCTCCTGCTGTCATGCGAAATCGCTCCCCAACAATGACTTCAGGTGTACGTCTAGTGCATCTAGCACGCTGACAGGTTGGTTGCAGGCCTCCTCCTAACCAACACATGGCAGTCACTGGCAACGAGGCAGAACGAGCTTTTATCAGAAAACGGAACTGACCTCCACCCTTTCCTTCAATGAGCTCTCGCTCGACACCACTGAAATCGCAAAAGATAGTGTTTTGAGGTCAGTGGAATGCACCATGCAGCGTGTCTCACTCTGAACTGTCCTTGAAGCCACCGATCTGTAACAGTTCGTAGTATCACTGTGGCGTTAACAGTTTCTCAGATTGCTGCTGAAGATGCAGTACCATCCGCCAGAGTCATACGCCGAACAAGATGGTCTTCCCTGTCGGTAGTGCCACGTGGCGGTCCGGTGCCCGGCTTTCTTGTGACCGTACACTCTCGTGACCACCACTGCAGGCCATCATGTACAGTAGCTACATTCCTGCCAAGTTTTTCAGCAGTATGGCAGAAGATACATCCAGCTTCTCGTAGCCCTAGGACAGGACCTCGTGTAAGCTCAGTGAGGTGTTGATAATGGCGTGTTTGCCACCTTAAAAGAATTTTTAACAAACATCGACTCCCCACTTCCAATCTGAAAGGTAATCACCGCTCACGACCGCTTCAATGTTTATTTAAAGAAAACCTGATTTGTATCCTCGTAGTGTCATTACTAGCGCCACATTTGTGCGACTGATGCCAATAGATATCATCTTTCAGATGTAGAAACACGCCTATCAACTTTCATTTATGTCGCAAAAATCCTTTTTTGTTCTATCATTATTTATTTATTTCATTGAATATTATTTTATTGAATATACGGTTTTAAAGGAAATAATTCTTGCAATGCCCTGAGAATCAGGTGGTGTATTTGACTGTGTAACCCGACTGTATCCTAATGAATTTTCTACTCTTTTCGTTATCTTCAAATAAATTTTATATTACTTTCAACAAAAACTCTATATAAAATTCGATATTCAGTGAAATTAATGTATGAAATTATTGTCTGCGTTAACTAGCTCCGATTCATTGAAGTATACTGACCAACAGGTGTAATAATCATATTTCCCCACAATGGTTACTATACTTGGTAACATTTGACTTAAAAAATGTTGAACGGAAACGTGCACAGTGCTTTTTATTAAAACTTCATCTTATTATTTTATTTTAACTGTTTAACTAAAATGAGCATCCCATTTATTTAGTAAATAAATGGAAAGCTTTGACTGGGAATTAAAGATCAACTAACTATTTTATGCCTGTGGAGGTGTTAGCATGCAGCATCATACCTTTAGACCGGTGCTGTAAATTTGTTAACACATACCAGGCTGTTATGTTTCCACAGCGGTGTCGATGTGTATACTAGCGCCACCGGTACGCACATAGACGCAGTACCGCTGAGATTTGTGTGCGCTGTGCTTGTCTTAACATGCAGGGCCACATTTACGTTCTGTTCAGCTTTAAAGAGGTACTTTGAAAATGAAATAGTAATGTATTGTTACAGGGAAAAAATTATGTAGAAACTTGGACTGACAATGGGATTGCTCTTTCAGCATCGAAAATCGTTACGAATATTCCACAGGATCCCAAAATAACGTTAATGAAACATAGATGTCACCATGTATAACCCATCATTCTCTTCGCTCTATCACAGACGACAATCACACTTCTTCAGAATTTGCGTAATCCGAAGGAGATGGTTAAATTCTTGGGAATGAAACATATTTTAGCGATAAGTGCTACCGAGAAGAGAATCATCATTGATAATATTCTTAGTATAAGACCAGATACTACTTTAGTAAATGAAATCAATATATCTTATTCGTACACTATGGCTAATACGCAAGTATCAATAAAATCTCAGGTGCCAATATGGATTGAAAAATTCTTATTTCATTGCCATTTGTCTTCTGAAAACCCGGCCGAAAAATCAGCGATCACTGGTCCCGAGGTATATTTTAGAGTACTCCAGTTGTCTGTAAAACTGTGGTCAGACTGCGTTTGTGTTACGTTGAAAATGCTTCGCTTCAGTGGGAGCGCTGCAACTATCGTAGGACGAAGTTTATTGTAAATTGGGAACCGCTTAGTGTAGCCGTGCGGCTTAAAGCGCCTTGCCACGGTTCGCGCGGCTCCCTCCGTCGGTGACTCGAGTCCATCTTGGACAAGGGTGTGTGTGTTGTCCTTAGCCAAATTAGTTTAAGTTAGGTTAGTTAAGTAGCGTGCGAGCTTAGGGACCGATGATCTCAGCAGTTTGGTACCATAAAATCTTACCAAAAATTTCAAATTTTCTAAATTAGAATAATTGTGGCAAAATTCGTAAGGTGTACTACACTGAACTTTATTTCTATTAAAATCTTTCCTCTGGTGAAATTATATGACAGTTTCAATGACGTTATTCAGTTCTGTCAAATTAGATAACTGTTACTGGAGATCTTTCTCTGGCTTCAGAACCGCAAACCCACCACGTTTAGTATTGTTTACACGAGTGAATCATTTCAAAATTATAGGAAAAAGATGACTCAAGTAAAGATCCAATTTATGACAACTGATAATGCTTGATATTCAAAGCTTTTTCCGCTAAGAAAAGCGCGAGTATTGGTCGTTCGCATCAGTATAGACACGCTTGAGGTGCGAAAGATTAACAGAAAGATGGATGTACAAGAATAAGCAAACTGCAATTTCGTGGTTAGAACTCTAGTATAGGGCAGTTTACCATAATGAAATGCTACTGAAGTTAATTGAATCAGAGTGTACAAATGTCAAATGGTAAAGAAAAAATTCATTTTTCACTCTCAGAACCTTAGTCTTTTAGTTTCTCATACTCTCCAGGATGTGGTAACTGGGCGAAATGGTAGATCTTCAGTAACCTCTAGTAAGAAAACTTGTTGGAACTTACGCAACAGAACACAGAAACAATTTCAGAAAAAGATGCGCTTCTGACGAGAGACCCCAACTATTTACTAAGATGCATTTTTCATACTTTTTATAAAGAACAAATGCAAGAAGAGTGCATACATGCGCAAGTGCATAATTTGTCCAAAACAGTCTGAAAGAACCGAATTCGAATGCAAAAAATGCAGCCAGCCACGAAGATTCATACCTTGCTCTACAATGAGAAGCCAGAATATTATGACACCCGGCCTATTGTCGGTATAAACCCGTTCAGGCGATAGCAGCGTCACCTGGCGACGAGTGACTGTTAGACACCGGCACGGTGCATGTAGTATCACTGACCGTGTCCCCCGTGTGTATAATGAATAAGACTTCAACACGTGGAGAAACAAAGGTGAAACCATGTACACACAACACGGGGTTTGGCTGCGACCCCTCATTACAGATGTCCGACTTCGTAGGCTGCGCAGTCTGGTAGAACAGGACAGGCGGCGAATTGTGGCGGAACTAACATCAGACCTTAATGCTTGGTAGAATACAAGTGTGTCGGGTCACATAGTGCACCGAACACAGCTTACTATGGGTCTCCGCAACCAACGACCCATGCATGTGCCAATGTTAACACCACGACATCGGCAAGTACGACTGAAATTGTCACTGGACGCTTGTGCGATGGCAGACCGTTGCTTGCTCTGATGAATCGCGATACCTTCTTTATCATGCCGATGGGAGGGTGCCAATTCGTTGTCTTTAGGGGAACAGTTCCTTGACACGTGTACTGCTGGACGGAGGCAATTTGGCGGAGGCTCCATTATACTCTGGGCAACATTCACGTGGGCATCCACGGATCCAGCGGAGGTCTTGCAAGGCATTATGACGGCCAAGAATTACCGTAGACTGGTTGCAGACCACTTACACCCCTTCTTGACGATCATGTTTCCCGACGGCAATGGCGTTCTTCAACGAGATAATGTGCCACGTCACAAGGCCATGAGTTTGATGGAGTGGTTTGAGGGACACAGTGGCGAGTTTCAGTTGATGTGCTGGGCCCCCAACTCCCAGGTCTGATCCCGTTCGAAAACATCTGGTGGCGTCATAGCTCATTGCCCACCTCCTTGGATTTTAGGGGAATTAGGTGACTTGTATGTGCAAATGTGGTGTCAAATCCCTCCAGCGACCTTTGAAAGCCACATAGCTTCCGTACCCAGACACGTCGCCAGTGTTATCCTTGCCAAAGTTGGACATGCCGGCTATTAAGTTGGGGGTCATAAAGTTGTGGCTGGTGAGTGTACACACTTACCACACGAAGGAAAATTACTAATCGTCATCTGTACAGAAACGGTGCGATAAGCGATAGTTACCAAAGCATTATTTATAAAAGAATAAATAAAGTAAAATTGTGTCCAAAATTAAACCAACAAACGGAAATTTTGCAAGGTTGCTTTTATTTTGTCACACAATAGTATAACCAGGTGTTAGTAAAGTAGAACAGCGTAAAGAATACAGACCAGAATCAGCGGCAACATGCATGACGGTAGACAAAAATATTCCTCGTTTTCTTCCAACTTACTGGATTTGCACACACATTCTGACAACTGGTTAATGTGCTCAGTGTGGGCAGCATTACATGTCTGGCAACGAAGGGACATGCTGTGAATTATGTCATCAATTTCATGTTGGTGCAATAACGCCCATTTTTCCTGCAGAGCTGCTCACAAGTCTTGGAGAATGATTGGTCGATTCTGACGTGTGAACCTATCTCTCCAGTGCATGCCACACATGCTCTATGGGATTCAAATCGGGAGAGCAAGCAGGCCACTTCATGCGTGCAGTATCTTCCGTTTCCAAGAAGACATCATCCTCCCATGCTCTATGAGGTCGAGCATTGTAGTCCATCAATATGAATTCTGGGCCCGCAGCACCTCGCTGCAACCGCGCAAGAGATCCCAAGATCTCCTCAAGGTACCTGACAGCAGTTAAATCTTGCTGATTCGCCCATACAGTTTCATGAAGAGGTGTTCGAGTGCTCAACATAGTCCCTGCCCACACCATTATGGATCCTCCTCGATAATGGTCTCTTTCCACAATGTCTGGTTCCTGAAACAGTGTTTCACGTGCCCTCCAGATGCGAATTCGTCGAGAATCACTCTCGTGACCAAATTGGGACTCATCTGTGAAAATAACACTGGCCCACCATTCGACTGTACAGGTGGCATGTTGACGACTCCACTCTAGATGTTCCCTTCTGTGTAGACACGCCAGAGGTAAGCAGACAGCAGGTCTCCAACAATAAAGACAACACTGCTGACGTCTTCTGTACACCGCTTGTTCCCATACAAGACATCCGGGGGATGATGCGATGTCAGATTCCAGTTGCAGTGCAACACTAAGGCTGTACCGTCGTGCCCTTACAGCCAAATAACGGTCCACTTTTTTTGATGTCACACGTGGACGGCCCTGTCCTGGTCTCTGGGATACAGTTTTAGTCTCTATATACTGTCGCCTCATCAGAGAAACAACAAAACGATTCACATTACGCCATCGGGTCGCATCAGTTTGCCGCTCTTCTGCATCCATTCTTCCTCTCGCCCTCCACAGCAGAGAGACTGTATAAGTCTTCTTTGTGTCATAGTGCACAGTCTGTGACTGTGTACACAGCGATTGATGATGTGAGACTACCCGTCAAACACTACCCCGCTTGATAAGTATCCTGACGTCATTGCTGGCGTGGTTGTCCGTTGATCGGAATGCCATCTCCCGTGCAGAACACGATCTTAGCGACATCTGTTGACTGTTTGTATGATTATATCGTGAATTAGACACAGGACGGGGAAGTAGCAGTTTGTTGCTTTAATTCTGGACACCAGTGTATTTAAGTGGTAGCCTATTTACTGTAGCCTGTTCGTAGAAAAGCTTCAGTGATGTTAGTCTTAATAATTGTTGCGATCACTGCATTTTATTAGTCTTGGTGATGATATTACCCGGACGTCAAATATTTTCACTGGAAATATCCAGTATTGAGCACGAAAGCTATTTACTCTCTGTGGCACACAATCTTGCTGAAGTTTTTACCGTGTGGGCACAGTGGCTCGCGTGTTCACATGGAGCTGAGGGCTATGTCAGCTGTAGTGCAGCAGCTGGCGGAGTCTCCATGCCAGCTGTAGCGCAGCAGCGGGCGGAGTCTCCCACGCAGGACTTGCGTCAGCGTATGAACCAGATGAAGAGTGGCCTACAATGCCCCATCTCTCCGTTATCCACTCCCATTTCGTTCCCGATTCCCCAGATAATCAACTCAAGTTGTAATGGGATTAATGCCGAGGGATACGTGGCACATAGAAACCTCAGGGGTACCGAGCGACCTTCCTGAGCAATTAACCTTGCACCGCTTGTGTTTCCACTCGTAGAAACCCGTTCTCATGTGAAGATAATGGAGAATAGAAACACAAACATAAACAAACGGACTCGATGAGACCTAAAACACCAAAGCATCAGGGTTGGAACCGATGGAAGAAAGTGAACGGGCAATACACCAGTACAAGAAGTGGAAGTTGGAACAGGTCAAGATCAAATTCTTGTCTCGGGCTCAGGGAGACTATTCAGAATTTGGTGCCTGAACTTGCACCCTCCCAAAGGAAATTCAACAATCACATCAAGATGTTGTTAGAGAATATATTACAAGAAGACACAAATGAATTGACTTCTTTGTACTTTACAATCTTATTCAAAAAGTCCTAATAAACCACAAGAGATAACCTAATTTCCTAAAATCATTTAGAAATGATAAGAATTCATAGCTCTGTTATCGTACATCTTGAGTTCCAATTTGAATGATAGTAATTTTTAGAATGAAGTTATGAGTTATGTAACAACTCTAATGAGTAGAAAGATATTTGTAGACATTAAACTTTAATTGCAGATGTTATACATTAGTTCTAGACGTTATGTACTCATTGTAATCATAATTTTTTTAGTAACTGTTTACAGTGTGCAGTTCAAAGGCTTTTAGGAAGACAAACAATAATATAAAGGAAAGGGAAGCACACGAGGAAAAATTTAAAACTACAGGAGAATCATCCAAGAACAGAATATGAAGTGTGCCAAAGGTAAGAGCAGCCTGGTATCGTTATAAATAAAAAAACAGAGAGACAAAAGTACATAAGAGATGAAAATGTTGTAAGGAAATATGAAGAAATAACTGAAGAACATGTAGCATTCAACAGAAACGTAATAACCATATCAATATTTTCCAGTGATAATTTGTTATGTTGATCATCAATAGATAAAGTTTTAGCAAAGTATGAGGAAGAGATGAAAAGAAGAAGATGGTTAGAATAATTAATTAGAAATATAGGCATTACAAAATGAGTGAACGGATGTAAATAGATGTAAACAACAATAAAAACTACATATTCGGTTTTACGCTAGCTGAAACTCAAACAACTGTGTAGGTACTCTGTAATATTCGATAGGGTAATGTTACAATTGGTAGAGTTCATTTTGGGTGTACTGATTTATGAACGAGTCTTTCCACTGATTAACAAGATCTGTTGAATCATATGGTAACTAACAATAGTAATGTGGAGGATGAGTAGGGTGAAACAGACGCCATCTGCCTTTATGCCCACTGTCTGCGGCGTCTGCAGACACGTTTACGGCCTGGAATCTCATTGACTGGAATAGAACTGTTTTCAGTGATAAGTCCCGTTTCGAAATGAGCTCCAGTGACCAGCGAAGTCGTGTATAGACATGCCCCGGACTCTGGTGGAATATCAACCATACTGTCGTCTGCCACACTGCCCGACGACGAGGAGTTTCATTTCGTTGTCATCCGCGGTACCCTCACAGGACAGCGGTAAGTCGACAATATTGTACGATCCGCTTTGTTGCCCTTCGAGGCAAACTATCCTGGGCTTACATTTCAGCAAGATAATGCACGCCCACATACGGCAAGAGTTTCTACTGCTGATATTCGTGTTTGTCAAACCCTGTCTTGGCCCGCAAGGTCACCGGATCTCTCCTCACTTGAGAAGGTTAGTGGCATTATGGACAGGGGTCTCCAACCAGTACTGTATTTCGCCGATCTAACGCGTCAATTGACTGATCCACATGATATCCCTCAGGTGGACATCCAACAACACTGTTAATCAGTGACAAGCCGAATAAATACTTGCATAAGGGCCAGAGATGGACCAACGCGTTACTGACTGGCTGAATTCGTGAAGCTTTTCTCTTGATTAAATCATCAAGTTTTTCTGAAATTTTAATAATTTGTTTGTCTGTACGTGTAAATCACATCTATCAGTTTCCGTCCCATTCGTATAATTCGTTCGTGTTGCGTCGTTTTCTTTTTTATCTTAGTGTGTACCTCGAAATCAATATTTTCAGGTAGTAAAATTAACTTTTATTTCATAATCTTTGACAAAAATGAAATAAGCAAATTATGTTTTCACTCTTCCAGAAGACAACAAGGTTAAAATAATAGCACTAATCTTTTCTTCCAAAAGCCCACTGGGGTGGCTGAGCGGTTCTAGGCGCTACAGTCTGGAACCGCGCGACCGCTACAGTCGCAGGTTCGAATCCTGCCTCGGGCATGGATGTGTGTGATGTCCTTAGGTTAGTTAGGTTTAAGTAGTTCTAAGTTCTAGGGGACTGATGACCTCAGAAGTTAAGTCCCATAGTGCTCAGAGCCATTTGAACCATTTTTCTTCCAAAAGCCATGATTGACTCCTCGGAAACCATGAAGTGTTGCTCCTGACACATTGAGACTATTCTGAGAACTACAATTGGCTGATGTGGATAGTCATTCTGCTAGAGTGGGACGTCTATTATATAGCCGGCGTTCATACAAAATACAGCTCTAATTTGGACCGTTTTGTACACATGGCAAGAGGCCTCTAGAGTTTAATACCTAACAGCCAGTCATTGACAGACATTGAGAGAGTGTAGCTCCTGATGATGGATGTAGATGTATTTCAGTTACATTCATCTAGTATTATTTATTTTGTGGTGTATTTTAGGCTCTTTAGTTAAACGTTGGAAGATTGGGTATAATTAGACGCCTCTCCTCACCATTGCACCCCTCTCACCCTTCACCCTCATCCCCGCTGAAAAGGATCGTGTCCTTTTTATAGACTCAGTAAGGTGGGCAAGTCATTTTGATTTTTGTAAGTTATCGATGTGCACGTCATATGTAATCTTGTTGTGGCACAGTCTTTGCCTGTGCGCAGTCTGATACTCTCTTATTTGAAATGTGGTAGGTGATGAACGTTTTCAGTAGTGCTGTGTTGATTTGTGACTCTATCTGTTAGATAAAAAAAGATTTATTGTACAGGACAGCAATGTTATTTTTGAAGAGAAGAACTTTCAGAGAAGACTGCAGGACTGTGCAGCTACTTTATCAGAATAATTATTGTCAGGTAGTTAGCTTGCTCAGAGCTGAGAAATAGACCACCCCACTTCCTCGAATCATGCATTAAGATGTCAACTTATTAAGTTGTATGGTTTTCATAGAAATTCTCTGTTAACACTTTACCCTTTTCAAATCATTATTCACTTTGTTAAGCACAGTATTGTTCGGACAAATGTTGCGTGTGAAGATCACTCGAAATTTTATTATGCCTTAGCGAATACATACTTCAATCTAAAGTTATTTTCTTGGAATATCATTTCATAGGAATAGATACTCTCCCCATCCCACTCTTTAAAGAAAGTTTGTCATTACGCATTACCACGTACCACCTTAAGGTATTCAAAAGTTTGAATATTGTTTGGAAATTTTATTTTAAAATACACTCCTGGAAATGGAAAAAAGAACACATTGACACCGGTGTGTCAGACCCACCATACTTGCTCCGGACACTGCGAGAGGGCTGTACAAGCAATGATCACACGCACGGCACAGCGGACACACCAGGAACCGCGGTGTTGGCCGTCGAATGGCGCTAGCTGCGCAGCAATTGTGCACCGCCGCCGTCAGTGTCAGCCAGTTTGCCGTGGCATACGGAGCTCCATCGCAGTCTTTAACACTGGTAGCATGCCGCGACAGCGTGGACGTGAACCGTATGTGCAGTTGACGGACTTTGAGCGAGGGCGTATAGTGGGCATGCGGGAGGCCGGGTGGACGTACCGCCGAATTGCTCAACACGTGGGGCGTGAGGTCTCCACAGTACATCGATGTTGTCGCCAGTGGTCGGCGGAAGGTGCACGTGTCCGTCGACCTGGGACCGGACAGCAGCGACGCACGGATGCACGCCAAGACCGTAGGATCCTACGCAGTGCCGTAGGGGACCGCACCGCCACTTCCCAGCAAATTAGGGACACTGTTGCTCTTGGGGTATCGGCGAGGACCATTCGCAACCGTCTCCATGAAGCTGGGCTACGGTCCCGCACACCGTTAGGCCGTCTTCCGCTCACGCCCCAACATCGTGCAGCCAGCCTCCAGTGGTGTCGCGACAGGCGTGAATGGAGGGACGAATGGAGACGTGTCGTCTTCAGCGATGAGAGTCGCTTCTGCCTTGGTGCCAATGATGGTCGTATGCGTGTTTGGCGCCGTGCAGGTGAGCGCCACAATCAGGACTGCATACGACCGAGGCACACAGGGCCAACACCCGGAATCATGGTGTGGGGAGCGATCTCCTACACTGGCCGTACACCACTGGTGATCGTCGAGGGGACACTGAATAGTGCACGGTACATCCAAACCGTCATCGAACCCATCGTTCTACCATTCCTAGACCGGCAAGGGAACTTGCTGTTCCAACAGGACAATGCACGTCCGCATGTATCCCGTGCCACCCAACGTGCTCTAGAAAGTGTAAGTCAACTACCCTGGCCAGCAAGATCTCCGGATCTGTCCCCCATTGAGCATGTTTGGGACTGGATGAAGCGTCGTCTCACGCGGTCTGCACGTCCAGCACGAACGCTGGTCCAACTGAGGCGCCAGGTGAAAATGGCATGGCAAGCCGTTCCACAGGACTAAATCCAGCATCTCTACGATCGTCTCCATGGGAGAATAGCAGCCTGCATTGCTGCGAAAGGTGGATATACACTGTACTAGTGCCGACATTGTGCATGCTCTGTTGCCTGTGTCTATGTGCCTGTGGTTCTGTCAGTGTGATCATGTGATGTATCTGACCCCAGGAATGTGTCAATAAAGTTTCCCCTTCCTGGGACAATGAATTCACGGTGTTCTTATTTCAATTTCCAGGAGTGTAGAAATCTAGCTTAGTTGATGCCTGATTGCTGTTTGGTGTTGTGCTTTCGAGAAATCTGCAATAATGTTGTCAAGACGTGAGATAAATAAAAAATTTTATTAGGGCCAGATAATTGTTTTACTTCTGTTGCGTATTTAATATAAAGAGAAGTTGTATTCAGACCAGTTACAGTTCACATCAAATTAGGTTCTGTTCAAAGACGTAGGCTTTTTATAGAGTAGGAGGTAAAGTTGAGCTAAACTTCATACAGAAACATATAGTGGGGAGCTTACAGCTTGTTTCCACAGTGGTCCAAGAGTGAAATTGTTGTTTCTTCCAGCATATGTAATATGATGTCCAATGTATATGTCGTGGGGTAGCAGTGACGGGTGACCATCCAGTGAAATACATGATCGGTTTCTTACGTGAAGTTGTCTGATGTAAGAGAGTTAACGGGTAGCAGAAGACAGCCTTCAGTTCACAAGAAATTTTCTACCGAAAGATGACACCTACCAAGAGTCGAGGGACTGTATGTATTCATATTAAATTTATATTCTACAGATTTTCAGATATAATAAGAGTAAATCCATATCTGTGGCGCGGTATGAGATCATAAAAAGAGCGTAGGACCAGCACATTAGCCAGGTGTTCAATTATTGTCCTTAAAAGACATTATCCCATTACACAGTGAGAGAGGTTGTCGTGATCGTTTGTGGATTTCGAACAATTAGAAACTATATAGTGATCAAGAATCATCAAATACTGTCATACTTAAAGCGCTCTAAATTTTTTGTGGAGGAGAGTGATGTATGAACTGATTATGGCTGAACATTTTAGTGTATCAGGAGGTAGCAGTGTAGGAGAAAGAGTAAGTAGAACACGGGCATGATGCGAGAGAGTTTGATGTTCGACTCAACGGAAATACGTGGTTGAAGTTGCGTATATGAGTGTGTATTACAAATTTCTGCCGTCTAATACATCTGCATCGCGCTACTATGCAAAATTTCAGCCCCGCTGTGGCTCAAAACATGCGACTTAGCTCTGTCATCTGATGGAGTTTGGTTTAAACGGAGAACTCCCAACATAATACCAAGGTTACAGGCAGCCCATTTTAGCGAAATCGACATCGTGAAATTCTCCAATCCATCTTGCCACATGTGTGATCCACATGAATTCAGGCGGCCGGGGTGGCCGAGCGGTTGTAGGCGCTACAGTCTGGAACCGCGCGACCGCTACGGTCGCAGGTTCGAATCCTGCCTCGGGCATGGATGTGTGTCATATCCTTAGGTTAGTTACGTTTAAGTAGTTCTAAGTTCTAGGGGACAGATGACCTCAGAAGTTAAGTCCCATAGTGCTCAGAGCCATTTGAACCATACATGAATTCATACTTACGGTTCTGAGGTGCAGTAAACTGTGTATGACACCACGGAAACCTAACCACTTGTCACGATGAAGATGGTGCCATTAGTTGCCTAACATAAATTTATGTATATTGTCAATGCATAACGTTCACGTTGTAAGTAAAAGTTACAATTCGACAGGCTGCGAGGTGCATTTTAGAAAAATCATGAATTGTCGATATGTCAGAGAGAAAAGATTATCACGGAAGTGTGTCGTCAAGCAGGTTCCCAGCGAACGAACCTGAACTTTAACTAGACGGAGAAAACGGTGTGGAAGTGTTGCAGCATTTTCGATGGGGTAATTTGTTTGAGGGTAGCAGGGCTCACAGAACACAACTGGGTATGTGTCTCGAGAAAAGTGATCGTTGTGTTTGAATGTAACCATGCCGGATATGGTCTCCACAACGCTGCAGTGATAGCCTTGCTTCCGATGCGACTGAGTGAACTAGCTGTGAAAGGGATTTCTACTTGTGTACTTGGCAACTACGCACAAACCCAGTGACCAACTTCTTGAAGCGAAAACCATTATGATTTACGTACAAAGATGGTGATAATGAATTAGCTTACTGAGGAACAGACTACAATGTTGCTGAAGTGCTAAAGCGCGATGTGCGTGACAATACGCACCAGAGCAGAGCTCTCTCCTATGACTTGTTCATTAATGATTATGAAATCTGCGATCAGTAGCAGCGCGGGAATGAGGAGAAGGAGAGGTTTCTTTTGAAAGCGTAACGATACACAGCTATCCCATTCTATTAATATTATTTACAAAATCTGTCACTTCGCTACAGAGATTCTCATGATATTAGAGTGTACACTGATCAGCCAGAATATTATTACCACCACCTAGTATCCATATAAACCTGTCCGAGCGATAGCAGTGCCACCTGGCGAGGAATGACACACTCATGGTGGATGTAGCATCAATGACCGCGCTGTCTGTGTGTAGAATGTGGAAGGCGTGCAATCTATCTGAGTTGGACCGAGGGCTGATTGTGATGGTCGGAGCCTCGACACGAGGATTTCGGAAATTGCACGACATGTCGGGTGTTTCAAGGAGTGCTGCGGTGAGAGTCTTCAACACGTGGCGAAACCGAGGTGAAACCATGTCGAGACATCATGGGGTTTGGCGGCCAACCCACATTACAGACGTCGGACGTCATAGGTTGCACAGACTGATAGAGCAGGACAGGCGGCGAACTGTGGTGGAACTAACATTAGACTATAATTCTGGGTGGAGTACAAGTGTGTTGGAACACACAGTGCACCCAGTACTCGTAACGATGGGCCTTCGCAGCCGACGACCCATGCATGTGCCAATGTTAGCACTACGACATCGGCAACTACGACTGCAATTGGCAGTAGACGTTAGTGCAGGGGCAGACCGTTGCATGGTCTAATGAATCCCGATAGCTTCTTCATCATGCCGATGGGAGGGCACGAATCCGTTGTCTTTTAGGGGAACAGTTCCTCGACACCTGTACTGCGGGACAATTTGGCGGGAACTCCATTATCCTCTGGGCAACATTCACGCGGGCATCCGTGGGTCCAGTAGAGGCCATGAAAGGCACTATGACTGCCAAAGAGTAATGTACACCGGTTGCAGACCTCTTACATCCCTTCTTGACGATCATGTTTCCCGACGGCAATGGCATTCTTCAACTAGATAATACGCCATGTCAGAAAGTAAGGAATGTGATGGAAGTGGCGAGTTCTAATAGATGTGGTGCTCCCAACAAGCCAGATGTGAAGCCGATCGAACACATGTGGGAGATCAGTGGGTGTGACGTCAGAGCTCATTGCCCACCTCCTTTGAATTTACGGGATTTAGGTGACTTGTGATGCAGATGTGGTGCCAATTCCCTCCAGCGACCTACCAAGGCCGCATTGCTTCCATGCCACGACAGTCGCCACCGTTATCCTTGCGAAAGGTGGACGTACGATTAGGTAGGTGGTTATATAGTTCTGGCTGATCAGCGTAAATGTTTAATGAATGATGTTACATAAAAGATTGTTTATAAAGTTTTTTTACTTCAGTTAAGGAAGAGGTTACAAATTAATTCCTTTCAACTTCATGTATGTCACCCTGCACAGAAATGTCCGTAGAACATGCAGCTTTTCGATCTTTTTTTAAAATCTACCATGGCCAGAACTCGAACCCGGGCCGCCCACGTGGCGGCAAATAATTTATCTCAGCGTCATGATACCTTTCGGACAATCTGTCATACCGTAAGGTATTATAGATACTCGTTAAAACTTCAAAGTCGTCTTTTTCTGACTCTAGAGAGCTACAGCGATTTGCTTTGTGCCGTTGATATTTAAGTTCTCAACTTCACGTTCTATTGCCACGGTCCCCTTGGGAGTTTCAGTTCGCCAGAACAAGGACAGCACGTTGTCCTCGCGTATGTACAGCGCCTTCAAAATCAAAATAGGTGTGATTCGATGGTTAAAAATAAGAGAGATATTTCTTATGGTTGAAGAGGCCGGTGCTGAAGAAAGTGATGTTGGTGAGAGATGGCTGGGGTTTGAAGGTGAAATGGAGACCTTCTTCCATTACACACCCACCCACCCACCCACCCACACACACACACACACACACACACACACACACACACACACACACACACAAACACACAGAAGTGACTTGGTGGGTGAGACACCCTGTAGTATTTTTACCTACTGCTTATCACATCTTTCACCCCTGACGTGGAGACAACTGCTCAGTGCTCATATTTCATAACAAACAACTGTCGTCGCATCAACGTCAGTGGCACTACTTTGAAAATCAATAAATAGTCATTTGCGATCTGTCAGTGTTGGGATGCCGCTGTTAACACTTCATGACTACCTCCTGAACATGAAGATTTACTCTTTACACAGACTAGCACATATGTGTATAACGAAAGCCAAACACGAAGGCAGAAAAATACTTTGCAACAAGTTTCTTCAAAAATTTGTTCCCATGGATAGGAAGTTGCCAGGAACTAAGTCGTTCATATCACCATTACATTGTCCAGATACTCTACAAAGAATTGACGATACAGTAAAATTTCGTCTGAGAGACGTATCATGCCCACATTGAGGCTGACCCCTCACCCGTGGTAGAGTGGGAGGTCGTCTCGAGGTGTGGCAGGGGGCGAAAGACATTCCAGGGGGCTGAACAGAAAGCCTCTCCAGTTTGTCTGACGAACCGGTTTCAAGCTCTGTCTCTGACTGATACTGATCTTCGGCCGAACATGGTTGCTTTTCCTGTTCCAGAGGTTGCCCCTCAGCTTGCAAGATCTGGGCGGTCGCAGAGGATGGGCTTACTGGTAGTTGGGAGCTCCAACGTTAGGCGCGTAATGGGGCCCCATAGGGATATGGCTGCAAGGGTGGGAAGAAGACCAATGTGCACTCCGTGTGCACACCGGGGGGAGTCATTCCAGATGTGGAAAGGGTCCTTCCGGATGCCATGAAGGGTACAGGGTGCACCCATCTGCAGGTGGTCGCTCATGTCGGCACCAATGATGTGTGTCGCTATGGATCGCAGGAAATCCTCTCTGGCTTTCTGCGGCTATCTGATTTGGTGAAGACTGCCAGTCTCGCTAGCGGGATGAAAGCAGAGCTCACCATCTGCAGCATCGTCGACAAGACTGACTGTGGACCTTCGGTACAGAGCCGAGTGGAGGGTCTGAATCAGAGGCTGAGACGGTTCTGCGACCGTGTGAGCTGCGGATTACCCGCCTTGCACCACAGGGTGGCGGGGTTTCGGGTTCCACTGGATAGGTCAGGAGTCCACTACACCCAACAGGCGATACACGGGTAGCAGGGGTTGTGTGGCGTGGACTGGGCGATTTTTTGGGTTAGATGGCCTCGGGCAAGTACAGAAAGGCAACAGCCTCAAAGGGTGCGGGGCAAAGTCAGGACATGCTGGAACCAAGCAGCAGTCGGTATTGTAATTGTAAAGTGTGGAAACTGCGTTGGTAAAGTACCGGAACTTCAAGCGCTGATAGAAAGCACAGAAGCTGAAATCGTTACAGGTACGGAAAGCTGGCTGAATCCAGAGATTAATTCTGCCGATATTTTTACAAAGACACAGACGGTATTCAGAAAGGATAGATTGCATGCAACCGGTGGTGGCGTGTTTGTCGCTGTTAGTAGTAGTTTATCCTGTAGTGAAGTAGAAGTGGATAGTTCCTGTGACTTATTATGGGTGGAGGTTACACTCAACAACCGAGCTAGGTTAATAATTGGCTCCTTTTACCGACCTCCCAACTCAGCAGCATTAGTGGCAGAACAAGTGAGAGAATACGTGGAATACATTTCACATAAATTTCCTCAACATGTTGTAGTCTTAGGTGGAGATTTCAATTTACTAGATATAGACTGGGACACTCAAATGTTTAGGACGGGTGATAGGGACTGAGCATCGAGTGACATTATACTGAGTGCACTATCTGAAAATTACCTCGAGCAATTAAACAGAGAACCGACTCGTGGAGATAACATCTTGGACTTACCGATAACAAACAAACCCGAACTTTTCGACTCTGTAGGTGCAGAACAGGGAATCAGTGATCATAAGTCCGTTGCAGCATCCCTTAATATGGAAGTAAATAGGACTATAAAAAAGGAAGGAAGATTCATCTGTTTAGCAAGAGTAAAAGGAGGCAGATTTCAGACTACCTAACAGATCGAAACGAAAATTTCTGTTCTGACACTGACAATACTGAGATTTTATGGAAAAAGTTCAAGGCAATCGTAAAATGCGTTTTAGACAGGTACGTGCCGAGTAAAATTGTGAGGGACGGTAAAAACCCACCGTGGTTCAACAACAAAGTTAGGAAACTACTGCGAAAGCAAAGAGAACTTCACTGCAAGTTTAAACGCAGCCAAAACCTCTCAGACAAACAGAAGCTGAACGATGTCAAAGTTAGCGGAAGGAGGGCTATGCGTGAAGCGTTCAGTGAATTCGAAAGTGAAATTCTATGTACCGACTTGACAGAAAATCCTAGGAAGTTCTGGTATTGCGTTAAATAAGTAAGTGGATTGAAACAGCATATCCACACACTCTGGAATGATGATGGCATTGAAACAGTGGATGACACACGTAAAGCTGAAATACTAAACACTTTTTTGCAAGGCTGTCTCACAGAGGAAGACCTCACTGCAGTTCCTTCTCTAAATCACCGCAAAACGAAAAAATAGCTGACATCGAAATACGTGTCCAAGGAATAGAAAAGCAACCGGAATCACTCAACAGAGGAAAGTCCACTGGACCTGACGGGATACCAATTCGATTCTACACAGAGTACGCGAATGAACTTGCCCCCCTTCTAACAGCGGTGTACCGCAAGTCTCTAGAGGAACGGAAGGTTCCAAATGATTGGAAAAGAGCACAGATAGTCCCAGTTTTCAAGAAGGGTCGTCGAGCAGACGCGCAAAATTATAGGGCTATATCTCTGCCATCGATCTGTTGTAGAATTTTAGAGCATGTTTTTTGCTCGTGTATCATGTCATTTCTGGAAATCCAGAGTCTACTCTGTAGGAATCAACATGGATTCCGGAAACAGCGATCGTGTGAGACCCAACTCGCTTTATTTGTTCATGAGACCCAGAAAATATTAGATACAGGCTCCCAGGTAGATGGAAATTTGCTTGACTTCCGGACGGCGTTCGCTGCAGTTCCGCACTGTCGCCTGATAATCAATGTAAGAGGCCACGGAATATCAGACCAGCTGTGTGGCTGGATTGAAGAGTTTTTAGCAAACAGAACACAGCATGTTGTTCTCAATGGAGAGACGTCTACAGACGTTAAAGTAACCTCTGGCGTGCCACAGGAGAGCGTTATGGGACCATTGCTTTTCACAAGTAGATGGTGTTGGAAGTTCCATGCGGGTTTTCGCGGATGATGCTGTAGTATACAGATACGTTGCAGCATTAGAAAATTGCAGCGAAATGCAGGAAGATCTGCAGCGGTTAGGCACTTGGTGCAGGGAGTAGCAACTGACCCTTAACATAGACAAATGTAATGTATTGCGAATACATAGAAAGAAGGATCCTTTATTGTATGATTATATGATAGCGGAACAAGCACTGGTGGCAGTTGTTTCTGTAAAATATCTGCGAGTATGCGTACGGAACGATTTGAAGTGGAATGATCATATAAAATTAATTGTTGGTTAGGTGGGTGCCAGGTTGAGATTCATTGGGAGAGTCCTTAGAAAATGTAGTTCATCAACAAAGAAGGTGGCTTACAAAACACTCGTTCGACCTATACCTGAGTATTGCTCATCAGTGTGGGATCCGCACCAGGTCGGGTTGACGGAGGATATAGATAAGATCCAAAGAAGAGCGTCGCATTTCGTCACAGGGTTATTTGGTAAGCGTGATAGCGTTACGGTGATGTTGAGCAAACTCAAGTGGCAGACTCTGCAGGAGAGGCGCTCTGCATCGCGGTGTAGCTTGCTGGCCAGGTTTTTAGAGGGTGTGTTTCTGGATGACGTATCGAATATATTGCTTCCCCCTACTTATACCTCCCGACGAGATCACGAATGTAAAATTAGAGAGATTCGAGCGCGCAAGGAGGCTTTCCGGCAATCGTTCTTCCCGCGAACCATACGCGAGTGGAACAGGAAAGGGAGGTAATGACAGTGGCACGTAAAGTGTCCTCCGCCACACACCGTTGGGCGGCTTTCGGATTATAAATGTAGATGTAGATTTAGAAACGTACACTTAGAAGGTAGAATATGGCTAGTACTAGTGTATTAATAATTACGAAACTTCGTGTAGAAGGAAAGTAACGAAATGACAGAGGGTTCACTTTTGTCAATCGATTATTCAGTGCAGTACTACAGTGCTGCTTTCCTGCACTTCATATTGTTCACGGATGAGGCATCCTCCACCCGTGATCTTGTTTTCACCTACCGCAGTACACTTGTCTACAATAACGAAAATCTTTATGGCACGTTCGTCTTATATCAAAGCTAACGAGTTTCTATCAAACTGCTCGGAATTGTATAAATTTGAATCAAGATGTGCTGCCACATTTGTAAGAGAATGTACCTCACGTTGTCCGCAAGATGGTGTCTTAACACGAGAGAGCCTCGTCCCACATCAGTATTAATATCTGTGAGCATCTGAACAACAGATTCCCCGATCGTGATGGTGGTAGACGGGGTAGACGACGTCCTGCTCAAATAGAATTTTCTTATGGAGTTACATGAAGTCGTTGGTGCAGGAAAACCCAGTAGAAACAATTTAAGAACTCGCCGGAAGAGTCGTGTCCTATTCAGAGCTTCCGGTTACTCCCTATTGAAGAAAAATAATGGCAGCGTTTCCGGTACTTGATCGACCCAGTAGACAGTTTGGATCGGACTGAGTGGTGGGTCGAACACCGCTTTGCTTTTACCGTGGTAACAGCACCAGCTGTTTAAGCGAAAAATGTTAATACACAAGCATCGATAACACATAAATGAATTCACGCAACAGTTTAAATAAATAAGCAGTTGTCAAGCCAATTTAAATAAAATTAAGGAAATAAATGAGAGATAGTTGAATAAGGTTGACAAGGCAGTGAAGAAGTTAATTTAAAATTGAATACTGCGCTGTTAGTAAAACTCACTCCAACAGAACGATGGTCTGTGCGGCTGGTCCTGGCGGAGGTTCGAGTCCTCCCTCGGGCATGGGTGTGTGTGTTTGCCCTTAGGATAATTTAAGTTAAGTAGTGAGTAAGCTTAGGGACTAAGGACCTTAGCAGTTAAGTCCCATAATATTTCACACACATTTGAACATTTTTTGAACAGAACGATGGCCTTATAAAAGGTTATTAAAAGCGTGTCTGTTCAGGCTCAAATTAAATAACCAAAATTGTAGTGAGTGCAGCTAAGTTTGTGTAAAGTAGCGAACTATTTGGCAGACTCCATAGTAAATTCAGGTAAACCAATAGTAATATCGAAGTCCAAATGTCGAAGTGAAAGTTTCTCATTTATGATCTGTTACTGTTAGTAAAAGTTCGTCACCAAGTATAATATCACTAGTACCAAGCTAATGTTCTTCAGTGGAAAAAAAAATACAACATGCGAAAGCAGTGAAGAGACGAATAATTCCACGTAGCTTCTAAGATTCTGTCACCAGTAAATGTTATATAAGCATAGAAACGGCGCGTTTGTACTGGTGCTCAGAAAAAAAAAAAAATCCATCTCCTGACCAAACGCTACCTAACGCTACCTAGACTACGTCCCCCTTTCTCCACCGACTGCCGACAAGGAAGAGACACCGAGGCGCTATTTTTATGTTTCCACCTTCGAATCATTCTAACATGAACATTATACCGGTTATTAATAAATTACTGAGAGATGCCATCACGCGCTAATTTGAAATAAGTAAACCATACAGAAATATATGCATGTAAATGGCAGCTTTTTCTTGTGATGGACTCAGTTCATAGGGCACTCACCAGATTTGAATTATGGCGGATTTCCATAACGATCTATTACAATCTACGAACATAATGCATCATTTGCCACATAAATGTAGTTTGGAACTAAGACTAAACATATTTAGGTAAAGGTTAAGGCTATAAGCGAACACGTCGTGATGTCTTGCTAAGAGTTTATGCTTAACACTGGATGGTTGTAATTAAAGTGCAGCTACCGACGAAGGTCCTGTGTGGGCTGTAATTATCGTATGGCAGAGAAAACTTGTAGATATGTTAACGCGTTAATGCGGAACCATTTACGCTGGAAAACAAGAGAGATCATGAGCTGTGAGTAATACTGGTTTATACGATCGGCAGCGATTCCAATGCTGGAATGAGAGAGTTTCGCCGAATGAAAGAACTGCAGAGAGACCCGATGTCATCAGATGGCTCAAAGAAGATGATAATGAAATTAAAAAACGCTTGTGAGCTTGGTGTGCCATCTGGATGAGGAAGGCGTCCTATCCCGGTAGGAGTTATTCACGAGATTGCTGTTGATGTAGCTGACCATGCAGCATGTGCCACTGGTAGTGTTAGCGCTCGTGCAGTGTCACGAAAAATTTCCATCCTATTGTCAGTATGGACAGTTTTGCAGTCTATTTTACACTGGTACCCCCACTAGATACAGACAATGCAACAACTGAAACATCATGATCAGCAGCAACGTTCTGAATTTTATTTTGTGCTTCTGGCACGGATCGAAATTGATGACCTGTGGCTGGACAATATTCTATGGAGTGACGAGGCACATTTTACACTACAGGGTTCTCTGGATACACAGAACAGCCGAATTTGGGGTATTTTTAAATCGCGTGTTGTGCACAAAAAGCCATTCCACTCTCCATATGTGATTGTATGGTGTGGAGTCACAAGCACCTTTATCCTCGGTCTGTTGTTCTTTGAAGACAATACTTCCAGAGAGCCTGTCAGGTGTACTGTGACGTATACTCATTGTCGAGACTCCTTGTACAGCATTTGTTCCTGCTCTTGAAGAACGCAACAGTGTGGAAACCACTGTTTTCATGCAAGACGGAAAAACACCTCACGTCGCTCTCCCAGTTAAAGGTCTTCTTAATGCACCCTTCCAAGAAAGTGTTACCTCCGGAGGTTTTCCAGATGCATGGCCTGCAAGATCACCTGATCCGAGTCCATGTGACTGTCGGCTCCGGAGATACGTAAAAGAACTCTTTTACCAGGGTCACTTTCGGTCTCTAGCTGATCTGAAGGCCACTATACTGGAGAATGTGCTCAAATTCCACCGGAACTGCTGCGAGAAACTGTTGATCACGACGTTTACGGATCCAGCACCTCTTTGACGTTGGAAGTTTAAATGTTGTTGCGTGTAGGTGGCCCTAACTGACTTGAAAATTAGGAGCAGACTGAAGCTCTTATGCATACCACAACTCATGAGGGTGCACATAAAATATACGCAAGGAAAAACGCTAAATTAATTTGAAACCAATGCAACCAGTCTTGAGCCGGCTAAACTTCACATAAGTTTAAATAAAACCATGATTATTAGTTCCCCTCCAAAATAATGATGGGAAGGAATGCAGGGGAATTGTGTAGTTCAACAGAGAATCTCTGAGCTAGAGTACTACAATGAGATGTATTGACACAGGCAAACAAGAGTATGAAAAATTATTGAAAAATTTACGGGCAAAATAGATAGAGGCACTATCAAAATCCAATAGGGTACCTATCTGAACAAACAGATGTGAGACACCTGTATGTGACGTGTATTACCACAAACAGCAAATTTCAGCATGTAGACGACAGGTGCGATTCGTGGACGTGTGCATTGCGGTGAGGCTGATAGTAACCGAGTTAGAGAGCTTCAAACTCGACCACGAAACTCTGTTTATAGGGGTGACCGGTTAGATAAGACTCTAGCAAAGTATTCTCCGACGAAGTACAGAAGAGTAAGTAACGACCTACTCCTGCCACTATCAGGACTGCTCTCTTGTATTTCCTTCTCCACAGCTCCGCCAGAGTTTCTGCTCCGTTGCACTAGTGACCTGCCACTCGGGCCCCCAACAACAATTTTTCCGTCAATCGCAGCTGTTAAACAAATATGTCAAATCTCCCACTACAAAATTACGTCACCGTAACCGCCAATGAGAGCTTTTCCCATCAATCTCTACGGCGGCCTTAATCATGATGTGACGTAAGAGCCAACCCTCCAATCACAGTCTCTGTGAGGTGTCTGCGCGGCAAACTCTTGGGCGTGGGACATCAATGGACTGTGCTAATTACAGGCCTCTGTGAGGCACCGGAGTGACGCAAACCCGCTAGCGACGGATGCCCGCTTTCGTGAAGCCCCAGCAGACAATGCCGTAGGACGCAGCGGCTGTCTTCCGTCATCTCTCTCAAAATACGCCGTTTTGGATGACAGCGTTCCCCCACGTAAAACGGTATCCGGAACGTCTGCTAGCGGCCGATGGCTAACATCAGAAGGCGAGCCGCGAGCGGCGGTCTTTCACCGGTACAAAGCTGGCATCTGAAGTGTCCACAAGGATCACAAGTTGGAAGGAGAAATGATTTAAAGAAAATGATATCCGTCATCCGTGAAAATTGATTCCCTTACATGACGGTACAGAGAATCGGATAATTAATTTGCATAGTGAAGTATGTCCATCGCATACTAAGGGCAGTTTTCACATATGCAGGATCTTACGTCTTCGGTGTCCATACTGAACAAATCGTGTAAGTGCCCATTAATAATAAAATCAACATCATGCCTTTCTCACTTGTTGACGGTTTCTGCCCACGTCCTATTCCTACCCACTACACATGGAAACATTTCTACTAGTCTTTCTTGCATTCACAGCGCTACATTGGCACCTGGCGGGCAAAACTGGAACTAATATTGTTTCCAGCACAAACTGGTTCAGCATTAACGCGTTAGAATATCTACCAAGTTTCGCTGCTATACGATAACTACAACTGACACTGGATCTCTGCGAGTCACTACACTTTAATTATAGCCATCAGGTACTTTAATTCCTTGTGAAACTGATTGAATCATGTTAGTAAAATGGTCATTACTCTTATACCAATTACTTTGAGAGAAACAAAGTTATTATATCTTTACAGTATATACAGGGTAATTCAGCTGCAGCTACCTACTGGTTTTAAGCAACCCGCAACGCCTTCACAAACTATGTGAAGAGAGATTTTCATATTCTCTTCCTCCCTATGTGAAAACTGTTAGTCATACAGAAAAAAATGAGCAGCATCTTTTTGTGGGAAATTTAATGTAGTTATTCAAGAAAAACGCCTTTGAAGTTCACTTTTGGATATTCTAAAACTACGGCTTATAGCGAAAACGTACCCTAGTAGTAGATTTGACTACATTAAATTACCTGCAAAAAAGTTCTGTTCATTTTTTCTGTACGACTAATGATTTCGCGTAGCGACTGAGAGCATATGAAAATCTTACATGTGGTTTTTGAAGGCGTTGTGACTACTTAATCACCCTGTATAAGTGTCAGTTTGACATATCGACAAAGACTCTAGGTGTGCTGGTTTACCAGTAGTTCAATTTAAAAGGTACCAGTATGTTAAATAAAAATGGAAAAACCGTATGGCTAGGGCTTCCCGTCGGGTAGACCGTTCGCCTGGTGCAAGTCTTTAGAGTTGAGGCCACTTCAGTGATTTGCGTGTCGATGGGGATGAAATAATGATGATAAGGACAACACAACACCCAGTCCCTGAGCGGAGAAAATCTACGACCCAGCCGGGAAACGAATCCGGGCCGTTAGGCACGACATTCCGTCGTGCTGACCACTCAGCTACCAGGGGCGGACAGTATGTTAAATCATAGTTTACAAAAAACTGTGTTACCCGTGAGCTGGAGGTCATTCCGTGAAGTACTGCAAAGAGCTCTTAAAGTGAAGACACACAATTTGATATTTCAACATACTTTGATGTTCCATTAGATTCAGTTTCTCGTATGTCTCATATACTTACAGGTTATTTTCAGAGGCTGGAATGCGTCACTTGGTCCTTTCCAACCTCTTATGATTTACCTGCCGCTGCTAACACATTGTGCCTGTACTAACTGCGCCGAGCTGGACCATCATGCTGCTGTTCTCCTCTGCTACATCTAACCACGACCCAGACAGGCAGGCCGGCCGGAATGGTCGTGCGGTTCTAGGCACTACAATCTGGAACCGAGCGACCGCTACGGTCGCAGGTTCGAATCCTGCTTCGGGCATGGATGTGTGTGATGTCCTTAGGTTAGTTAGGTTTAATTAGTTCTAAGTTCTAGGCGACTGATGACCTCAGAAGTTTAGTCGCATAGTGCTCAGAGCCATTTGAACCATTTTGAACCAGACAGGCATGTAAGCTCACACTGTCCCACTCTACAATAGTCAACAGTCAACTTTGTTTGCCATTTTAATGCATAGCCTAAGAGTACTTGTCGTCACTTAAAACAGATGCTTTAAGGTGGAACTTGTTCATGCCAATAAACACTACGTTTCAATTTTCGACCATTACTTCCAGGTCACAGACTTATCTGTTTGGGATCCTCTACCATCTGTTAAAAATTTATCCTTAAGGTTTAAGTCACCACACGTTTACAGGGTGAGTAACTAACTATTGCCACCTAGAATAACTCCGAAAGTATGATAGTAACTGAAAAGTTTGTGGGACAAATGTTTAATGGGAAAACGGGGGACACAATATGACGTTGGTTTTTTTGCTGCAAGGTCGGGTCGCGTCAGAGATATGAAGGTCAACTTTGCTTTTTAAATGAGATGCTATAGTTTGGTACTTATTTTCTGGTAGCGGCTATCGAGACGAATCCAATGATATTTAACAGTAAGGTCTCTGATGGTCAACGAAGGTCAAAAGGTGGCATGGACGACCATTTACAGAAGGTTTTCGAAGTGATGACCATTGGTATCAATGCAGTGCTGCAATCTTCTTATCATGGATTGAGTGGTATTCCTTACCACTTCGGCACTTACCGAAGTACATGTTCTGACAATTCTCTCTTGTATATGGTGCAAGTAGTAAATATTCGCCGAATACGGCGTACCCATCTAACGTGCCGTTGACATGTAAACACCATTCGACGGTTTCGCAATACAGCAATAATAGGAACGGTAAGACTAGTATCGTCGAATAAAGCCTTGTGAATTATGTATTCTTCGAAGAACAAGTCAATATGCTTCTCATTTACGGAAAATTCCAACGAAATTCAGTGAGAGCTAGAGACTTGTACACTGAAAGGAAACATATCCGACAAAGGAAAGGTAGTAAAGAAGAAACGGAAACTGGTACTCTTGCCACTCTCGTTCGAGATCCTTGGGTTATTTCGTGTCAAATCGCAATAGAATCTGGCATTCACCCTAGTAGTGTTGTTCGTGTTCTGCATCGCCATAAATATCATCCTTGCCATACCAGTCTCCACCAACAATTAACTGGTGCGGATTATACGCGTCGCATTAAATTCTGCCAATGGGCCCAGCTTCAGATTCAGAATAATGACACATATTAATTTATTTTATTTACTGACGAGGCTACATTTCCTAACCATGGAAATGTTAATTTGCATAACATTCATTACTGGGCAACTGAAAATCCATGTTGGCTGCGACAAGTTACACACCAAAAACCGTGGTCGGTGAATGTATGGTGTGGGATTCTGGAGGACAGAATTATAGGCCCCTATTTCATCGAAGGAATTCTTAATGGTAGGAAGTACACCACATTCCTGCAAGAAACATTAGGTCTGTTATTGGGTGAAATACCTTTAGGAACAAAGAACAGAATATGGTATCAACACCATGCGTGTCCGACACATTTTTCGCTAATGGCTAGGAATGAGATGCAGAAGCAATTCCAAACTCGTTGGATTGGAGGCGGAGAAGATGTGTCGTGGCCGGCTCGTTCGCCAGACGTGACGCCTCTGGATTTTTTCCTTGTGGGAATTCGTAAAATACATTGTTTATAAGGACGTTCCAAGTACACCTGGAGATATGCGAGAGAGAACTGTCAGAGCGTGTGCTTCGATAAATGCCGAAGTGATAAGGAATACCTCCCAATCGATGATAAGAAGATTGCAGCACTGCATTGACACCAATGGTCATCACTTCGAACACCTTCTGTAAATGGACGCTCATGCCACCTTTGTGACTTTCGTTGACCTCAAGAGACCTTACTGTTCCACATCATTCGATTCGTCTCGTTAGCCGCTATCGGAAAATAAGTACCAAACTATAGTATCCCATTTAAAAAAAAAAACAAAAAACAAAGTTGACCTTCGTATCTCTGAAGCGACCGCAGCTAGCAACAAAAAACCAACGTCATATTATGGCAGCCGTTGTCTCATGCAACTTTCGTCCCACAAACTATTCAGCTCCTACCATACTTTTGGAGTTATTCTAGGTGGCAATAGTTAGTGACTCACCCCGTGTATTGGAGAATACGATGCCCGTTCCTGAACGAGGAGTGGATTACAGGTTCCCAGAAGATTCATAGCGTGCCACATATTGCCCTCTCTTACGTTAGCGGTGAAACCATAGTGCTTGCCAACATTTTAGCCGTTTACTCAAGCTATAGAAGGCAGTAAACCAGGTTCTGCGTACATGTCTGAGAAAACATCGAAATTAATGCTACCGTAATTTAAACCATGGCTACCGCTACTTTTTTGTGGAATATTATGGAAGGGGTAGGGCGAGACACATGCGTGACACAATGAAAGTGGCGAATTAACGAATTTTGCCGTTTCTGGCTCCCGATCATGATACGTGTGGGTACAAACGTTCAATCATTGCAGAGGGTGTCAATCCCAATAGAGTGCAAGTTTGCCAAACACTGTGAAAGATTTTCGTTGCTGGAACTTAACACGAATGTTTGAGTGGAAACCAGTCGGCAGGAGTCAGATGCTCAAATCAGTCAAGAGGCGAAGGATTCATGGGAAATTTTCTGCCAATCTGAAGTTAGATCAAGTTTCTTCCACACTGATTATTTATCTTTAATTTTCACCTTGGACTGATGGTTTTAATGCGAAATAGATGAGCAAGTGGGACGCAGCCCTACAGTTGTCTCAGGAGAGTGAGACCAGAAGTAGCGTCACTGGGAGTAATTTAAGTCAGCAATCATTTTACCCCAATGCAGTTTCTTACTACCCAATTACTATCATTGGCTATTCTGGTTAACTGCAGATTACTAGCAATGTGATATTTTGAAAGGAACTATACACTGATCAGTCAGAACAAGTCACCTAATTCCCGTAAATACCGGGAAGGTGGGCAATGAGCTCTGACACTACGTTCAGTCATCTCCCAGATATGTTGGATTGACTTCAGATATGTCGAATTGGGGGGTAAGCACATCAATTGGAACTCTCCACTGTGTTCCTGGAACCATTCCATCACATTAATGGCCTTGTGACATGGCACATTATCTTGTTGAAAAATGCCATTGCCGTCGGGAAACTTGCTCATCATGAAGGGGTTTACGTGGTCTACAACCAGTGTATGACATTCCTTGACCATCATAGGGCCTTGCATGAGCTCCACTGGGCCCATGGATGCCCACGAGAATCTTCCCCAGAACATAATGGAGCCGCCGCTAGCTTCTCTCCGTCTCGCAGTACAGATGTCAGGCAGCTGTTCCCATGAAAGACGACGGATTCACGCCCTCCCATCGATCCCACGACGTCTGCACGTCGTTTCACCTTGGTACCTGCAAAATTGTACCATCAAGACTCATTTTTCTATGAAAAAAAGCTAATACTGAATTAAAAATTTTCAAACATAATAAATGTTATCCATTATAACTAAGAACCAAAAGATCTCATGGGTACATTATTACAGAACATATTCTAATAAAAATAAAAAATAAAATTTAATTCTGTATAAACAAAATCGAAACAAAACTGATAAACAAACTTGAAGTAAAGTACACATTGAGTTATAAAAATTTAGAAAGTTATAGTAAAGAAAATGGTTATTAAAATGTGATTAGAGATGATGTGTTGGAATTTATTAATTATTAGAATAAGAAATAAATAAATAAAGATGATAGAACTAAAATATAGCACTTTAAAAGAACTTCGATCAGTTGCTGAAACAGAAAAGTTGAAGAATTATTGCAAACTTAAGAAACAAACATTAATCACAAATGTTATTCTAAATCCTGTTGACAATATTAATAACAATGATAATGATAATGAATTGAATAATAATTCCTTAAAAGCCATCAAATATGTAAACCAGAAAAAAATAAAAAATATTTTAAACTTAGAAAAAATTAATTTATTGATCTAAACAAAAAATCTGAATGTACAATTGATAATGATAACTATTTGACTAAAAATGTTTCACTGATCTTCATAAAATCTGCAAAACGAAAAATTTTAAAAATTATCAAATGTTCATATAGAACAATAAACCAGTCTGAGAAAAATATTAATAATAATGATAATGAAAATTGTTTTCAAATGTTACAGTAGATAAATATCAAGAAATTAAGAAAAAAGTATAAGAATGTTTATGAGGTTTCAATTTTCTAGATGATGCTAATATTCTCAGATCATGTAAACAAATTAATAGACAATTTCTGCTTTTGAATCAATTATAATAACTTATGGAACTAACAATAATGATAATATTGTTGGCCACAAAAGTTTTTTTATCAAAACATTGAAGAAATAATTACCTACTTACGGAATATTTTAATTCAAAGAAAGTCAATTACAGTTAACATGAAATTTTTTGTAACTTAAAAACATAAGATGTAATACAAGAATTAAATTTTAAACAACTAATCAAGTTTTGCTAAGCACGACCGACACAGAACATTATTATCAAAAATCAATGTATAAATTATGAACTAAATTGAAAGATATGGAAAGAAAAAAATCTTGAAGGTCTTTATTTATCTAGATAGTTTGGAATTAAATATTCATAAACATAATCTAATATTTGGTTCTCCTTGCACTGATTTACCCTACATAACTGAAGATAATAAAACAGTAATTAATAGAAAAAAGACAGGTCAAAAATATTTTCCTTATCCAATAAAATCAGCATTGTGTACTGTAGAATGTGATACAGAAAAAATTAGTAAAAATAAAAATAGTGGTTTACAATTTGGATGAAAATTTGCAAAGATACAAAATTAATTTTCCTGTTCAGTTAACAGATATTTCAAAATTGGAAAGTAAGCCAAATATTTGAATTAATGTTTATGTATATCAATTAATGAAGAAGAGGAAAAATTGTTGTATATACTCTTTACCACTCATGAAATAAACAAGAAATACCTGTTAATCTTCTTTTAATTCGAAACAAAAATAACTCGTGTTATTCTTCGATGAAAATCTTTGCTAGATTAGATAGTTAACCAGCAGATAAAATGTATATCCAATTTATATTTGTGGATGACAATTAAGATATTTTCATTCACATGAAAAATTAGACATTAATGAAAATGATTGTTTAGAACATGAAGAAGTAAAAATAAATACCCTCATAAATGTAAAAGAAAATAATTCGAAAATTATAATAATTCCTTACCATTTGTAATTTATGCAGTTTTCGAATGTTTACTAAAATACTGTGAAACTAGCCAACCCAATCCTGAAAAATCATATATTCACAAATCCCCAAAACATTTTACAGTTTCATTCTATTATTATGTTAAACACTTTAATGGTGATTATAAAAACCCTGTTACATATAAAGGTAAAGATGCAGCGAAAAATATTGAAAGAGGAATCAAGAGAATTTGCTAGAATATATGAACGAAATACTCAAATGAAATTGACTAAAAAGGATGTAATCAAATTTAAAAATTCATAAACTTGTCATATTTGTGAAAGGAAAGTAAGATATTTAACAGGAAAATATCGTGAGGTTGCACATGAAGACTGTAGTCTTGATTATAAAAATTCTCTTTTACTCCAGATTATATTCAGAATTTAATAAAAACTAGGATGTTGTTTTGTTTATTTATAAAATTAGCAATTGATAATAAAGACACTGATGCTATTCCAAATAATGAACAAAAATATATTTCTAGTTGTAAATATATTAAAGATGAATTAATTTTAAGATTTTTAGATACATTTAAATTTATGGCATCAAATGTTGAGAAATTATTTCTAATCTTACAGATGAACAATTGACAGAAACAAAAAATATTTGTATGGTGAAGAATTGGATATAATAATTAAAAAAGCAGTCTACCCTTATGAATTTATGGATT
Organism: Schistocerca piceifrons; assembly: GCF_021461385.2. Classification (NCBI taxonomy): domain Eukaryota; kingdom Metazoa; phylum Arthropoda; class Insecta; order Orthoptera; family Acrididae; genus Schistocerca; species Schistocerca piceifrons. Next base: position 344,368,155 of record NC_060149.1, on the reverse strand, counting down.
CTGAACAAAAATTGCAAGAAACTAAATTACTTAAAAAAGAATGTTTTTATTCAAAACTTAATGAATATAATATACCTGGTGAAGATTATAAAAGACCAAAACAGTTCGGAAAAAATTAAAAAAAAATTTAGATGAGTATGCAAAATTATATAATACATCTGATGTTTTCATTTTTGTCATTATCATGAGATTCTCAGTCAGAAATGACAAAGGTTTAATTAGATTAATTACATAAATATAATATTATCTTATTTCTTGAGGAAATAATTCGAGGTGGTATTTCTCAAAGAATTGAAAGAGATGTTAATAAAATAACAAATATTTGGAAAATATTCAGCCAAAAAACAATCGAATTAAATTGCAATTTTATATCAAAATAATTTACATGGATGGGTGATGTCTAATCTTTTATCAATTACAACTTTCAGTACAGTAGAACAAAAAAGTTTTAGTTTGGAAAATATACTTAAAATGACAGACGATTATATATATGGTTATATATTAGATTCTGATTTAGAATAATTAAGAAAATTACTTGATTTACAAAAAGATTTACCTTTAGCACCTGAAGGTGGAAGTAATTTGTTAACAATTGAATATAATGAAGAAAAGTATGGCTTTACTATAGAAACCTTAAACAATGTTTAAATCTTAGATTAAAATTAAAGAAACTTAATAGAATATTATCACTTCAACAATCATATTGGGTGGAGGAATATGTGATTTATATACAGAAATTAGATAAAAAACAGCAAACGACTTTCAAAAAAATGTCTAGAAGATAATGAATAATTCAGTGTTTGGAAAAACAATAAAAATTACTAGAAAAATGCAAAATATTAAAGTAATAACTGAACCAAGAAAATAAACTAAATGTATGCAAATTATGAACATAGTACAGTACTAGGTTTACAAATTGAAGAAAGACTTGTACTTCTTTGTTTCACATTATTAGTTATTCATATGTCAGGATGAAGGGTATCAGTAAATGTTTTGTATTTCAAATAGTAAATATGATCATCATTCTTCTTTTATATAGAAAGACATTTACTTAAAATACTTCACCAAATACAATTATCTTTACATCAGTTGGAACTGTTTTAACAGAACCTTTTGATGGAACAGCTCCAAAATTTGATTTGCAAACTATTTTGATTGATTGAATAGCAGAGCAATTTTTTAAAGTTTGTCAACAACACTCATTGATATATCAAAATCATCATACATTAATTCTCTGCATATAATTTTACCAACATCAAGACCTTTTTTAAGAATAAATTCATAATTATTGAAACTGTGCAATTTTTGTTCATCCCCAGTCATTAATGTAAATTCAGTATAATTTGTTTATCATTTACCTTTTAATTACATTTTGTAATGTGTTTAGGTATGGAGTTAAATCTATTCCTTTTTTATAAAGATATTATTTAGTTCCTGATTATTAATATAATGGTTCAACTAAGTCAAAATACTTGCATATTCAGATTTTGTAACAAGATTTGATAACTCATCCTCTAAATAATGATTGTTAAATTCATATTTTGCATTCATTGGTTCATTTACATTAGCAATTCTTCCAGTTACTTTAAAATTAGCATTTAATTCTGCTCCAACTTGTCTAATAAATCATTGATTTTTTATATATATTGAAGATTAAAAATCTTTGTCCTTTTATTTTAATGACTCTAATAATGGTTTTATTTTTCGATTAATTTTTGGACCAGTTTATGATTGAATAACTTTGCTTTTTAATTGAAAATCTTCTAATCTTAAAATTAATTTTTATTAATTTCATGATCTAATAATTCTTAATCCAAAATAGTTAGAGAGATAATTTCCATAAATGTCCACTCACTATATTTAAAATATCGTTAAACTTACAATTTATAAATAATAATATCAAAACAGGTAACCATGTCCACAAATTAGATTAGTGAATTTATGTATTCTTTAGAGAGTGCAGTAAAGATCACGTTTTAAAATATAGTTATTCAGGTGTTTAGGTATATTTCCTCCAAATGAATCAGAAACACATTTTAAGTCATTATTTGTATTTCAACAAATCTAATTAGTTCTGTTATCATCAGAAGTATATAAATTTTCTATTTACATTCTAAATTTTTTTGTTCATAAGGTAATTCATTAATTAGAAAAACTCCACAAAAATGTTTGGTTTTTAATTGTTTAACTAATTCTTGTATGTCAAAGTTTGATGAAGGCTTATTAATTTTTTTAATTATTTCATTGAAATTTTTTCTCCCTTTTCCTTTATTTTCCTTCATCTAGTGGATTAATGCCTTGATCTCCTCTAGATAATCGTTTTTCCAGTTTGTTTCCCAGGCCACAAAACGATAGCCAGGAAGATTCATCTCAATGAGAGATTTATTATTCAATGTGTTTACTAATCTTATACCATGTTTTTCACTTTTCCAAAATTTGTATGTTAAATATTTCAAAAATCTTAATAAATAAGGACTACTATTGGGTCACTAATAATCAAATCACTGAATAATTTATTAACACTTGAAGTATTCCTATTTTTTGATTTGATAGTTTTTATTTCCTGCTAATTCTTTACCATGGGTAACTGCTAATCTATACATTAATTGTTGAACATCATCCATCCAAACATTGAGTTGCTTCTTCCGAATATTTTTTTCCTAATTCTTCAGGAAATTTTGCTAATGAATCATTAAGATTTCTTTCTGAAAAACTAGGAAAATAGTCTTTAACAATAGTTTTTATCAAATAATTACGTTTATTACGTGTTATTTGAATGATTTTCATTATATATAATGTTTGAACGAAATAAAATTCTTGCATAAATTTGTCAATCGAGGGAATCAAATTCTGAGCCTAAATCATCCATTGTTATTTGTTTTGTAGTTAAATGTTTCATTAATCCATATGTTCATTCATATTCCTTTTCATCAATTTTCAGTTTATCACTATTGAATTTTGCAGGTAATTTTCCAAAATATTTAAATTGTTCAGCAGATCTTAATGCAAACACGTTATCTTCAGTATGGTTGACAAATTATAACATTCTTTCACAAGTATTGATTTTTAACATCTTTTTCTTTTTCATGTAATATCATTTTTGTTTTATAATTCTCATTATTTATTTCTAATTCACTTAATATATAATCTCCTTTGTCATTCTCATAATGTTTAATTGTTGGATTATCATTAAATTCTTCTAAATAATGTTGGTTGTAGCGAATCATTTGTGTTTCAACCTCGCTATTGTCTTGAATAGCTTTTAAAACTTTTTCTCCTTATCCTTGAATTCCTTGGTTACTTTTTACAGTTTTATTATTAACTGGTTGATCTTCATTATTAACTTTTCATATTCTGCTCTTGGTTGTTATTTCAAGTTCTTTTAATTTTTATTTCATTTGGCTTTTATAACAATTTCTGAATAGTATTTTTCATACATTTAATAACAATAATTTCACATTCAACATTAATCTTTTAATGTGTAGAGTCATTATTTACATTCAGTGTTGATGTTCAATGTTAAAAAATTCTTAAATTTTTCTCAATATTTACTTTCAATAATTTATCTGGTCATATGTATCATAATGAACAAATTTATCTTTATTTCACCATTTACATAAAATTCATGAAACTCTATATCATACCAGAAAATTCATGATTAGTTAGATTTAAATTTTTACCATCTTGTCTAAATATATTTTAAAAATGAAGATTATCTCTAACTAATTGTTTTGATATTTTTGAACAAGTGTGAGTTAAATAAAAACAAGATATTCCCTTATGTCTTCCTCTAGTAAAATATTCTGTAAATCTAACTTGATTTTCAAGAATGAAATAATCAAAAACTACAACTGAATTATTTTCACATTAATCTAAGAGAATAATTTCATCATTATTTTCAATAAAACTTAAAATTTTTCATCAGCTTTTTCTTCAATTTTTGCACCACTTTTTATAAGTTCTTTATATTTTGGTTGATCTAAACCTTTACAATAAACAGACAAATGATTAATTTTTTCCAGTTTAAAGATCCTGGTTTAAAATATGAATATCAATCATTATTGTTCTTTTTCCATGTCCACTTGGTCCAGTGATTGCACATCGAATTGAATTTGCTAAAACTTTACCATGTTTGTTTTTTAATTTCTTTTCTGGAAATCTAATTTTTGTCATTTATTTATATTATGTTTACTGATGTAAATGAGTATTTATTTCAGTTGAGTGATAATTATTATTTTCTGAAAAACATAACCGTTTGTTTTAGAGAAACTTATAGAAACATTTCACTAGTGCGTTTTTATGCAATTTTTGACCCCAGATATTATAACAAAAAATAATAAACTCTATTACGATGGCAAAACAACTAAAATTCCATTTGAAAAACTCTGAAAAATTTATTCATATTCATATTAAAGTGTATAAAATTTAAACATAATTGTTACCAATGGTGATTACAATTAATAATGAATAAATAAGTTTTTTTTGATAAGTTATATAATTTAATAATCAAAATGTTGTGCCTGAAAGACTGTTGCATAAGATGTTCCTGAAATAATTCTATTTGAGTTAATTTTGTAAATTTTATCTTGGCTGTTGGAATGTTTGTTAAACACAATGAATATTATCATAGAGAAGATAATATCATTACTTCATTAAAATGTAATTCTGAAAATGATGATGTAACTAACTTTAATGTTTCTTATGCAACAGTTGTTTCACAAATGATTTAGTAAAATTTTTCCCGTAATTGATCATGAACCAATCGAAAGTTATCAGTGTCACAGATTTCCTGTTAATGAGAAAGCAGAGAATAATGGAAATCTTCCTAACAAGGAAACAGAAGTTAAAATTAAAGTTGATGATGATTGGGTTCACTTAATTTCGCACAACTTAATATGTCTTTTGATGTTACTCACACAGATGGAACTGACTTTTCTGCGTATGATGATAAATCAAATATTAAACTAGTAGTAATGGTGTTTTAAAATTGATCTATGTTATTACAATTAAAATAGGAAACAATACTTTATTGAGAATCGAACAACTATTTATTTCCTGTTCAATTCTTATTTGGTTAATTTCTTCCCTTTCAAATAAATTAAATATGGAACACAATATTCATAACAATGGAAAAATTAGAACTTAACATAATTAATTTTTTCATCCATTAGAAGTATTCGATGGTCTTGAATTAGAACAAGAAAGACACAAAAATACAAAAATTCACATTTCTTTCTTTGAACTTAAAAACAATTGAATATCTGGTTTACAGGAAAAAAGAAATTTTGAATTATATATTAGTAAATATTATAATTGTACATAAATTGATATGCTTTACTTTACTTTCGTTGTTTACCAAACTAATGGAAAAAACAATCAATTACTTTTTATACTTTATTTCATCATGTATTATTACAAAATATATATGTTATAAATGGAAAAAAAGAAAGTTTTTGCAGAAGAATTAAGGAAACTTGAACCACCAAATAAATTGTTAAAGTCTTATGATTCCTTTAGAAATTTTCTAGGAATAACTCAGTTAAATATTGGTGTAAATGTACTTCCATTTAATTTTATTAAAAATTATCACATTTATGTAATTAATATGCGTACAGGAATGAATGTTTTAACTAATCAAAATCAGCTATGGAAATACGTGCATGTTTAGCGAAAATGTTCCAAATGTTATTACGTATGTTAAAAATTTAACTTATGATTCATAACATAGAATGCTTACTGAAAATTACTGATTACATAAATTAATAAAGAATTAGAAAAAATTAAAGAACTTTTAGCTTCATGTTTTTATTTCATTTTGAAGTATTTTCAGACAACTTGTGATGATAAACAATGAAATAAATAAAAATATCTATGAATGGTACCACTGAAAATCTATTAACTGATTCTAACAATAATAATGGTGGTCATTCAGAAGTGTTCACAAAATAATCAGAACTTAGAAAACATAAATCTTACATTGTTTAAAATTTAAAATGCTACCTACTTTTTATGGAGACAATATTTTATTAGTTTCAGGTGATAAATTGAAAATTGCTCTTCCAGATAATTATAACAAAATCTTTACAAACTATGATGATAAATTGCATAAAATTTTAGGAATATAATTTATTCACCATGGTAAAAATGCAAATAAAGGTCGACCGATTCATGTTACTGAATCTGAAAATTTTTTAAAATTATTTCGTATTTTTTTCTTTTAATTATATTTCCTTTACTATATTAAACGATTAAATTTTAATTGCCATAATTTTCTATGCTTTCAAGTACTTCAACTTCATTGGTACTTTGTTTCCATTGTATTGCTGCAGATTTTCGTCAGGGAAAACTGTGAAATTAGATTCTTGGTTTGCAATCTGGAATTTTTAACCCAAAATGCTCTTTGCATGAGAATTGGCATGTCTGTATTACTTGTTAAATAGTGTGGCTTCCATCCTAACTTCTCCCCTCATGGCTGACTCTTGTATCTCACTCATCTCCTACCCCACCAGCCCTGCAACATAAAATCTCCTGTTTTTTTATTCCTCAACCTCAGGAGAGAGCCTAATACAGAGTATGACATTTTCGTCTGCTTTCAGAACCTTATACCTACGCTCTTTCAGTTAACTTTATCTGGCCTATTGCATCGTTTCTATATAATCAGCCATGCCTTGTCACAGTTAACAATACCAATTTGAATACATTCAACCCCATTGCAGGTGTGCCCCAAGGCTCTGCCAACTCGTCTCTCCTTTATCTCCTCTACACTGTTGACATGCCTAAGCCAGCTACACCTGACAACATCCTTCAGTATGTGGATAACACTGCTTCTATAGCCCTCTACTATATACTCGTGAAGCCCAACAATCCCTACATATTAACCTCAATCAGTTCACCCCTGCTGCAACCACAGCTCCCCAAATGAACCCACCAAAACTCAGAGAATAATTATAACACAGACCACCCACAGCTTCCACCTCCATGACTTTTACCTTATGATTTATAATCATCCTGTCAAGTCAACTGATTCAGTAAAATACCTTGAACTAATACACTGGAAACTAAGTTGGAAATATTATCCACTAATCATCCAGCATCCAAACACGCAATAGGCTAAAATTACAAAGTGACTGAATATGGGATTACATCCTTCCATTATCCTTCACATCTACAAAAGCGTGACTCAACATGTCCTCTTCTCTGCTAATGTAGCATGGCTATCAGCCTCAACAAAGTACCACAAAATGCTCCAAATCATTGAACGCCATGTACTTTGCCTCATTTTCCACATAATTTTAAGTCTGATGAAATCTATAATGCATCAAAGATTGTAAGCCTGATGAGATGCAGTAGGCTAGTATGGGCAGGAAATGTCACTCAGATGGTTAAACACCAATGGCTTTTCAAGTCTATACATATTACTCCCTGTGGGGGGAGGCCATTGTAATGATCAAAGAAAAAGTGGAGGGATGGAATCCTATGAGGACTTGCTGCATTTCAACATTGAGGGAGACTGATGACTGAAGGCACAAAAAAAGAATCAAGTAGATGAGGAGCCTTATAGCTGTGCATGTACGCCAGGGCCTCAACATGTAAAGTAAGTAATAATGTATCGGCCGCACACGTTGCATCCTATCTACTAGTTTTGATCAGAACAAGTCGTTAGGTGCCCCTCTTATTCCCATTTCTTCTAGTTTATTTGGTGGAATATTATGGTCAGCAATATCAAAAGCGTTAGAAAGAGATAAAAATAATCCATCTTTGACAGTAGGCTCAATTACCACTTTTATTAATTCTACAATAGCTAACTCTGTACTTTTATCACCTCACAAACCAAACTGACAATCAAGTCTACAGAGGATGGTTAGTTTTGTTACAAGTCGAGCAAAAGATTTCCCAAGGTCCCTCGAGTTTACAGTGGATGTAAGCTGGTGAACCAACATGTTTACACCTCTGCGCACGGTATTTATCTTAGCTGCAATTAGTTGTCCTCTGCATGGCTTCCCTCACCCACTGAAATTCCTATAAAATCTAACTTAGCCTTTACTGAATTTTCCAGCAGTACCTCTCCCTATGTTTCTCGATATGCAAGAAAACATGAACTCTTCCCAAGTCTCAGACTCTGGCGATATACACGCTCATGGCTGGAGCAGTGTGCATATTATAAGGCCATCTCAGTTCTTGCAAAAACAATTAACTAAGTGGCTGGTTCGTTTCTCCACAGTTGGAGCTCAACGATGCTACAGCTAATTTCTAACTGTAGGTCAGCCACTGTGAACACAGTGTTCACACATATTTCTCCTCTGCGTTGTACAGAGCATTATGCACTCTGTTCTGCACTTGATGCCAGTTCAGAGAAGAGTTCCCTTGAAATTTCCGTCTTGTCTTTCTTGTAGCCGAACTCTCTCCCCACCTGGGTTCTTTCGTTCTCCATGTCATGGCTTTTTTCGACGAATAGGAACGTTCCTCTTAATTTGTGGAAACTCTTTCTACAATCGCAAGGGTCCTGCCATTAAACTGCATCGAAATCTGGGCACTTTACTCCTTCCAGGTGCGTTTCCTCCCATTGGACGTTTTGTGCCTGCTCCAGACGCCTAAAACGTTACATGTGTCTATCATGTATCTACCACCTGCAGTTCACATGATCGAATGCGTCACTGGTTTTGTTCATATTCCTTTGGAATTCTGAAATGCAGTTTTCTAAAGCTTCTTTCTGTCCTACTTCTGGCGGTCCCGTTACTCCTCCTGCCATAACGTCACCTGTCTGGTTACTGGCCCACTGAGGGACGTGCCCCCTTAAGAGCTTTCTGTAGGGCCTCTCAGGGTGTGGCCTCTGCGTCTGCTCACACTGGCTTCCACACAAAACATTTCCTCTCACCTTCTGCTCATTGACAAGCATTATATAGGAGTGGTGTGTTTATACTGTCGATTGAGTGTCACCCTTTTTCATTACATACTTATAGGCAAATCTGCTCATTACCGCCGAAGTATGTTAAGTGTAATATAATTTCAATTAACATTGTGTTTGTACTGGTTGCTGGTGAGGAGCAAAGTTAATTAATAGCATTTTATTAATGGTCTCATTCATAAGCAGCCATATTATAGTCATCACAGTCGCTCAAGAAAGTTATAATTAAGCTTCACTTGTTTAATCAGAATCGGATGATGACTCTCCTTGTCCGCAGTCTCGATGATTCGAAGCGATCTGCAATCCTGTGTAAATAAAATGTCTTGGTTTTCTTGCGTTGCGTAGTCGGTCGGGAAACCGTAGATCAAGCGGAAAGTTTGCTTTGATAGAGTTTAATTATCCGATAAAATAATGGAGCTCTTGGATCTAATAATTGCAGATTCGTTTCCAGTTCATAGGAAGTTCCCTTCTAATTACCAACGAAACGACACCTCCGTGCAAATTTCCAATTAGAGAATACATATATAATGTAATTCCTTACACACCTTCGATGTAAATGCTCAGTATATATTTTCTTGAGTAGCATACAATATGTTTTCAGTCTCTTTCTTCCAGTAACTCGATAGCAAAATTACAATTATTCAATGCGGCTATTCGGCATGAAGAAGATCCTAGAAGTCCTCTCAACACACCAGAGAGAATATTACAAAGAGTAATCATGCACTCATGGAATAGTAATAGTACTGTACTACTTTGTGCATCGATTCTGCGAGTATATAGATGGTCAAGTAGGAAACGTAATTCACTCATAGAATTGTGCAGGGATAATTAGTAGACTATAAAGAGATATTACAGTGTCATATTCACCTTTGCGTTACAATGTATAAAACCCTTATGTAAGGTGCGAAATTGACCTTCTTTCATTCTGCCACTTTACAAATCCTCCTCCTTCTGTCTTCAATTTTTCGCTGGTTCAGTCAATGGTTGAAAAATTGATTGAAGTCATTGCACAATTGTTGCAACTGCTGACTGTGGCAATTGACCTATTTACTGTCCAATTTCCTATTTTAATATTTTGTTTACCTTAGATAGTGTTTCGATCTTGTCTCCTCATTCCATTTCACATGGTACTTGATTTCATGTCTACAGATTTAAGCTCTTAAGTTATTTTTCTTTTTCCTTTTATAACTTAACATCCTTCCTAATTTTCTGATTTTTATACAGTTCTTTTTAACTCATCTAAGCTTCTTTTCTTTCAATATAGTTGTCTGAACCTGTAATTTTAATTTAAATACAAACAATTGGAGCTATCTTCAAATCTGTATTATCTCTAAAACATTTAGTTTTGAGACTGATCTGCTTTTTGATTATCTAATTTATGTTAAATGATGATGGATATCTATTGAAGTTGAGGAAAATGGCATTTAACATCATCCTCCCCTTTTTCAATAACTCCAGCTTTCACATCAATCATAATCTAAGAAAGTTTCATTTCTTATAATAAAGCTTTATGACTTATTTTAAACTCAACCAAATGATTCCCATGACTTTACAGGCATAATCCTACTCATGAACATGTTTATAATCCCCCAAAATCTTAAATCTATGCATTATAACTTTACAAGAATTTCCAAATTTGACTTTTATAAACATATTAAATTTCTAATCCTATTAATTACTGTACAGTACTTAAACAGATATCATGGAATACCTAAACTTATTTATATTTATCTATCCTTTCTTTTTGAAAAGCCAATCACACACTAGAAGCTTAACCTTTCCAAAAATGTTAACTTTAGGTTTTCTCAATTAAAACATGTTGAAAAATTTGAGATATTAGGAAATATTATCGTTGTGTCAAGATAAACATTATCAAACGTATCGCCAATAAGGATCTGTTGCTAACACATAAAAGTCTTCAAATGAAAATATTTTTAAGCACAATAGCAAAAATTTTTCTTGTGTCCCTTTATTTTGATACTGGTCTGTCACAGACAGTTCTTTCTCTTACCTCTTTAATATGGCTCATTGAAATCGCCTCCTCGTTTCTCGTGTGTTTCGAGGTGCCTCCATCGACCATGGGATGACGAACGGACGTGGGCCTCGCCGCATCTCTGGTGAGCATGGAATGACGGTCAGCATGCGCCTCGCCGTGTCTCCGCCAAGCATGGAATGACGGTTGGCAGAGAGAAAGGCTACTGAAGGTCTGGGCGTGTCGTGAATGAGTGGTTGCCTTTCTTCCATTTCGGATGAGTCTATGACGACGTTGTATTGGAGATCTATTCATCGCAGCATAAACTTTTCTTCTTCATTTGACGAATCTCTATGTCGGTTCATCAGTGGTCTATTCGTCTCCAGGTTTTCAAAAAAAATGGTTCAAATGGCTCTGAGCATTACGGAACTTAACTTCTGAGGTCATCAGTCGCCTAGAACTTAGAACTACTTAAAGCTAACTAACCTAAGGACATCACACACATCCATGCCCGAGGCAGGATTCGAACCTGCGACCATAGCGGCCGTGCGGTTCCAGACCGCTCGACCCTTTTCGACTGGCTCCAGGTTTTCATACGAGTAGTCAACTCCCATGTCTTGGTATGATATGTGAAGGTGTTGCTACTTACCATAAGGAATTTCGGATTTTTGTACTGCTGGAACAGTTAAATACAATAATGGTCTTGTATGGGAAGGGATTTGAAAAGGTTTCTTGATCTCTTCTGGTCCAGGCTCTCCTTTTTTCCAAATTTTCTGTGTTGCATCTTCTGTTCTTGGTGCATCTTGCTGTCTTCTCACTTGTGTCTTCGTTGTTGTCTGGACCGGGAATTGGGATTGAACACCTGCTGAACCTCGTGAAATCCGTTCTGATGGCGTCTTCTTTGAAACTGTTGTGTATTCTTTTATTGTATTCGGTTGTTCATCTAGATAGATTGGTCAGCCTTCCATCGTTTCCTCGCTCCATTCCATGAGTACTGAGGGACTATTTCGAAGTTGATGCATCCCGTATGGTCTGATAACGGTTCAGCGATTCTGCAAGTTTCATTACAGAAAGGCGTCTCTTCTTCTTCCTGTGGTGAATTTAAACACCCTTCCTTCCTCGCTGTACTATGTCCGCCTCAGTTCCGGTTGGGTGGACATCCCTCATCTCTCCATATGCTGCTCTGAACAGTTAGCGATAGAAGCGTCAATATCTAACACTTTCGCAAAACCATTCTTATGAAGCTTGTATGTGGCTTACATATGAGTAACGCTCACTTCGTGGTACATGTTGATTGTATCCAGGCCGTTGTAACTCTCCAAACTTTTCCACAGAAGTGTTATCATGTAGGAACGTTGCTTTCACCAAGGCCTCTTCTTACGTCATCTCGTAAGGTGACGTACCAGGCACTCACACTCAGTGTCCCTTCCTCTCACGCCTAACCGCTCTCCTCAGCCCTGCCGTCGATCTGGCCGCAATGATGGTGCACCTTGTCTGCATATCTAATACAATGTTTGTCCCTGCTTTACGTATCTTACTCCTCTTACGTCGCCACATATTCTCTGTTTTACATGATATGAATATTTATTTTATTATAACTCTTACTCCCTTAAGTTACATTACAAACTTATACAACATTAAATTTTTTATAACTTTACAAAAAGTATCATCAATTCTATCCAAAAATTGTTTTCTTATTATTGTTTTTACTTATTTATCATTTTTAACTCGCCATTTTGTTTAATTCTTCCTTAACATAAAGGTCATGGCTTCCTCGTCTTCATCACGGTGGATAGAAAGAGTGAAGCTGATGGTGATGATGGTTAGTAAGTTAGTGAATTTTTCCCATTAGCGCTTACTATTTTTCTGACTAAAAGTATGTTATGTTATTTTGAAAACTTTGTACCTTCATTCCGACTCCAGCGACTTTCTCTCAGCAATCTCTTCTTTTTGGCGATAGCTGTAACAGAACGTCAAAACCACAGTTTATATGCTTTCTCTATTCTTTCCATTTCCAAAATTTTCTCTGTTGTTCTATTGCATTGTTTTAAAGTCTAAAATTTCTTTTCTCAGTTGTACTTATCCCTTTCTCCTTTTTCTCGATGGTAAATTTTATATTCCTTTCTTCCCTCATCATACTCTTCCTTACTGAAATCTTTTCCGAGTTAATCTTTCTTCCTACTGTTTACCTACTTCCAGGAAATAACATGTTTCTTGCTTAGCTCAATTTTTCAATTCTCTTTCGCAATTATTACCTCCTAACGACTTTTTGTATTTATTTCCCTCATATCTCTCTTTCAGTATCAGATTGTGGTACCTTCCACAAATTATATATGCTTCACACATTCCCCCAAAATATCTCCTCAATTATTTGTTCACCGTCTTTGACGGAACAGATCAGAAATGTCTATTTCCTTCTTACCTAATTATTTATTCCCTTCCTACTTCTTCACTTCCTATCGTCCGCAAAAATCAACTTCCTCCTCCTTCACACTGCATCTTTAAGAGAGAATCTACTAGCATTTCTTCAAACTATCCAAATGCTGATCTCTATTTTCCTCCTTGTTTCCTCTCTTTCCCCAGAACACATTTCGTTTGCAGTAGAGTTACTTTAGTTCTTACTTGCCTGTCAATTCTTCAAATGGTTCAAGCGGCTCTGAGCACTTTGGGACTTAACTTCTGAGGTCATCAGTCCCCTAGAACTTAGAACTACTTAAACCTAACTAACCTAAGGACATCACACACATCCATGCCCGAGGCAGGATTCGAACCTGCGATCGTAGCAGTCACGCGGTTCCAGACTGTAGCGCCTAGAACCGCTCGGCCACTCCGGCCGACGTCATTTCTTCAACATTCTCCTTACACCCTCCTACCAAATTAATTTTATTTAGTTAACTGAGATAAATACAAGTTAAAAGTTTTATCTCTGTGCTTTTTGTTATCTTTATTTAATTTCTGGACATTTACTAGAACTACATTCTCGTGTGGAGTTACTCTTTTTTTCTGTCTAGCCTTTATACAATTTCAAATGACTCACATGGTGCAAACCTATGGTACGTTGTCCTCTTGGCATACTATTTCTCTCTCCGTTACGTATAACTGAGCTCCAACTTTTACAATTTGGTCCACAGCAGTTTTTGTGCTACTGTCTATATTCACTGTTAATAACTTCTGTTTCTAATAATCGGTTGATTCCCAGTCAATTGGGTCCTATCATGCAGTTGTTTGTATCCGATTACTTTGTAAACCTATTTCAGAATCTTGCTGATCAAAACTGAGTCTATTTACATGTTTAATTATATAATTAACTTCATTATCCGGTGGAATCCCTTGTGACTGGTCTTCGTACTGTTCATCTCGTCAAATCCGTCTTTTGCCTGGGTTTGGTGGCCTCAATTCGAATTCTTGTACCAGTTCATTTCGCGTGTTTTGTCCTGCTGAAGCTTGATTTTCCCAATCTTTCTTGCGTTCTGCCCATTCCATTTCTACCTGAATAACTTGTATTTGGTTGTTGAAAACCTCTAAACGGTCCGGCTTCGTTTACAGGGGGATTATATCTCGGATCATAGTTACCGCCGTAGTTTCTAGAATCAAGTCCACTATTGTAGTTCCACGACCCACCAAAACCGTAATTATTGTTCGTCCTCTGTGCGTTTCCAAAACCATAGTTGTTATTGTTATCCCATGGGCGATTGCAACTCCTCCCAAAACGATTACCTTATACTACGTTATCATTGCAATTCTAATTTATTATTAAAGCTTGATAGGTTGCTGTTATTCCCCCTACCACTGTTTTCTCTGACTGCACGTTGTTTCTTCGAGTCATCTTCACTGAACATGAATTCAAGTTCTCTTAACATCCCTTTAAATGCTTGTATATTATCTCCTGCTCTACCGACCAATGACTGCTGACAACGTAACAGTAACTTCATTGCGCACATTCGTGTCAGTTCCCCATCACTGTATGGATTATCTAAACACTAATTCTTTATTGTCATTTCTTCAAAAAATCTAATCGGTTTCTTTTCTCCTGAGTTTTCGAATAACTCTTTCTGCAACAACTCATACTTTATTCTATTTTGGATTTCCTTGGACCAGTGTCGCTCCAAGAATGCAGATTTAAATTGCTCATATGATTGACAGTTTACAGCAACTCTTTGCATAGTTTCCGCTATTGCACCATCCATATGCGCACAAATGAAGTCAAGTTTATGGCGAAGTGGCCAATGCTCTGGTAAACCGATTTGGAATTGATTTATAAACGTGCGTGGATGTAAGCCGTTCCCGCTTTCTTTGTAATGTTGAAATTTTCTGACTGTCAAAAAGAGATCATTGTCAAATTTTTCTGTTCCACCATACAGCGTTTGTGTTTTCTCAACATTATCCGTTCCCTTCAATTGTGTCATGTTTTCTTGTATTCTTTCTACCACATTTGGGTCTTGAACTGACAGATTTACGTCCCGTTTTGCATCGTATGTACGCAGTGGTGTGCAGTTATATAGCTAAACCGTACCGTTCCTCGCGTATCGGACTGAAATATTCGGTTAAATTTCCCGTTACTGGATCAGTGTTTTGCCTTCCTATTTGATTCATATTGACTTACGATCTATAACCTGTTGTACTGTTAACTTGGAAATTTCGGGAGTGGTACATGTGTCGCCGTAACTTGCTCTGTCCTCGCGTCACTCGGAGAGCCGGGTGCCGCTATGTTGGAATGCGGGTCGGCTGCCGCTCTGTTGGAATGCGCACGTTTACCGTATCTCGCTCCACTGTCAGTTTTGACCGCCCATCACCTGCTTCGCTCATCTGTGTTAACTGTTCTTTTTCCATTTGCTTCTGTTTCGTTTCAGTAACCATTGATGCCACCTCTTGTGGGTATACGACTGGAATCTCATGCCTTTTTTGTGTTTCCGCTACCGATACGGAATATTGCACAACTGACTTATTTACTTCTGGATTTCTGTCCATCACTATGTCGGACGATACTACCGATTCCGTTGCCTCACTACTACTTTCTGTACGGCTCTCGACACACTGTTTAAATTCTGTACGAAGCCGTTTCGGTTTTTAACTCTGTTAACCCTGCAAGTTTTAAGTCTGCTAGCCCTGCATTTGTCTACTTTACGACAATAGTGAGTTGCTTCAATATAGTGAACACACTGCTTGACTCTTCGCCATCGTCATCTGTCACTATTTGATGTAAATTTTGTAGTTCACGTCTTCCACGTGGCGTCTCACCGACTTCCGTACATAATGCGGACGCACTTACACACACTCCTTCTGTTGGAAACTATCCCGTATGATTTAGAATCACAATGTTTCGCTCAACGTACTGAAGTGGTTCGTCCTCCGATTCTACTTCTGAGCCGGCCGCGGTGGTCTCGCGGTTCTAGGCGCGCAGTCCGGAACCACGTGACTGCTACGGTCGTAGGTTCGAATCCTGCCTCGGGCATGGATGTGTGTGATGTCCTTAGGTTAGTTAGGTTTAAGTAATTCTAAGTTCTAGGGGACTGATGACCACAGCTGTTAAGTCCCATAGTGCTCAGAGCCATTTGAACCATTCTACTTCTGACCCACTAGCTCCGTCATTTGTTTGTTTTTGTGAATCGCGAAACTACCACCATTCCCTCTGCACTATCACTATGTTCCGTTCCATGACTCGCACTCGATACTTTTTGCTGTACATCAATCTGTATCCTATCAAGATCTTCAGTTTGCCCTATCTGCGATAATCTCCGTTCTTCCACCATCTCTCATCGTCTAACTAACCTCTGTCTTTCTCGAATTACGCGAACTTGAGCTCTCGTCAACATCAAGTTATATGATTTTACACTTTTCCAAAATATTGTACAAAGTTTCTTAGACTATGTACCCGTCATTAGAAACGCTGTTCACTGTTTGTAGAACTTCAAACAAACTCAACAACGCCCTGAAAAACATCGCACGCGCGAGCAAGGTTATGCACAAGCTACTTTTCAACAAACACAAATATAGTCTTATTTATTAATACAACTTTTGTGCATTTTGGATCACACATTCACTGTATTCTGACCACTGTACATTTGCATACATTGACTAACCTTGTCACAAAAACAACAAAACAAAAAAGAAAAAAAATTTTTTTCAATTCAAAAATTTTGATTTCCCTTTCTAATATGACTAATATCCATCCAGGCAGACCAGTTGTCATCCTGGCAGGGTCGTCATTTGTAAGGTTATGGTTAGGTGGTTTCTTATTCTATGACTGAACACAACTGTGTAAACTGTAATGACATTGATTAATACTGCAGTTTTGTCACGGAAATACACTTTTTTACACAGTTAACGATGTGACAATGTTAAGACAGTTGCCAAAATGATGCATCTCGGCCTCTGAAAGTGAACTAATTCGAAAGACAATAGTATTAAATTGTAACTTTCAGAAAGTTAAATAATCCTAAACACAGCAGTATAAATTTCAACTAGAAGTTTCTTTTCAAAATTCTTCTTACGATTACGTTATGATGTTGGCCAGTACTACTATAAATCATCCGATTCTGGTTCAAAGTTCGGTACTATTTTTAGGATGACAATCAAGTCTACAGAGGATGTTTAGTTTTGCTACAAGTCGAGCAAAAGATTACCCAAGGTCCCTCGAGTTTACAGTGGATGAAAGCTAGTGAACCAACAAGTTTAAACCTCTGCACATGGTATTTACCTTAACTGCAATGAGTTGTCGTCTGCATGGCTACCCTCACCCACTAAAATTCCTATAAAATCTAACCAAGCTTTTACTGAATTTTCCAGCAGAAATTCTCCCTATGTTTCTCGATATGTGAGAAAACATGAACTCATCAATAGTCTCAGACTCTGGCGATATACACGTGCGTGGCTGAAGCAGCGTGCATATTATAAGGCCCTCTCAGTTCTCGCAAGAACAATTGACTAACTGGTTGGTTCATTTCTCCACAGTTGGAGCTCAACGATGCTGCAGCTAATATCTAGCTGGAGGTCAGCCACTGTGAACGCAGTGTTCACACAAATTTCTCCTCTGCGTTGTACAGAGCGTTATGCACTCTGTTCTGCACTTGATGCTAGTTCAGAGAAGAGTTCCCCTGAAATTTCCGTCTTATCTTTCTCGTAGCCGAACTCTCTCCCCATCTGGGTTCTTTCGTTCTCCACGTCACGGCTTTTTTCGACCAATAGCAGCGTTCCTCTTATTTTGTGGAAACTCTTTCTACCAATCACAAGGGTCCTACCACTAAACTGTGTCGAAATCTCGGCACTTTACTCCTTCCCGGTGCGTTCCCGCCAGTCGGAATTCCGAAACGCAGTTTTCTAAAGCTTCTTTCTGTCCTACTTCTGGTGGTCCCGTTACTCGTCCTGCCATAAGCGTCACCTGTCCAGTCACTGACCTGCTGCGGGATGCGCCCCCTTAAGTGCTTTCTGTAGTGCCTCCCGCGATGCGGCCTCTGCGTCTGCCCGTGCTGGCTTCCACACAAAACGTTTCCTTTCCCTGCTTGTTCCACCTTCTGCTCATTGACATGCATTATATAGGAGTGGCATGTTAATACTGTCGATAAAGTGTCATCCCTTTTGCATTACATACTTACAGGCAAATATACTCATTACCGCTGAAGTAAGTTAGGTGTCATATTCACCTTCTCTTTATAACGTATAAAACCCTTATGTAAGGTGCGAAATTGACCTTCATTTATTCTGCCGCCTTACGTGGATGAGAAGCCAGTGGCCAGTATGAGCAGGAAATGTCACTCAGATGATTAAACACCAATGGCTTTTCAAGTCCATACATATTACTACCTGTGGTGGAAGGCCACTAGAAAGGTGTGAGGTAACGGACGAGTTGCGGCGCCCTGGAAATATTCCAAGTTCAGAGTTGGCGGCCACCGTTCGAGGCGCTGGGCAAGGTGCGGCTCGTTAGCAACAGCGAAGTTGCCGCACAACGGTGGGACCATGTGGTCCATCGGCCGCGTGGCTGGAAATGCCATAGTGACGCTGTGTCGTTGAAGGGGACACGCCGGGAGTGCAAGAGATGGCGGACTTTGTGAAACCTTAATGGCAGACATTTCACAGTTCGTATAGAAATTAGTAGTAGCCAGATGAATCACGATACCTCAAAAGAAACATGTACATTACTATTATTTGCACGACAATTCTGAAGGTTTAATCAGATTATCAGTATCTTTATTAGTTTAAAGTTTAGTATCTGACAGTAAATTATATAAGTAACACCCAGCATCGATTTTCCAAAATGTAAACACTTCATCCGATTTTGTCGATCGCCATGTCTTTAGAAAGCTATTAGTGTAAACCTAAATTGGTATGAATTACAGGCATTTAACTTGAATAATACACGAGTTATTGGAGGTCAAAGTGGCCGATTACTATC
Organism: Schistocerca piceifrons; assembly: GCF_021461385.2. Taxonomy (NCBI): domain Eukaryota; kingdom Metazoa; phylum Arthropoda; class Insecta; order Orthoptera; family Acrididae; genus Schistocerca; species Schistocerca piceifrons. The sequence continues at coordinate 344,348,889 of NC_060149.1, read as the reverse complement.
GATCGCGTCAGGCCATAAGTACTCCACAGTTACACGAAAAAACGGTAGCATCATGCTTATAAATATATTGATTCATCTATGTCTTTGTTAATATCTGATATATCCTATTGATGAAGAAACTGGTGAACTATTTACTGTGTTTTAGAAAGCACACAGACATTAGGCTCCTGGCCTACATTTTGCTTCTTTTCTTTTGATATTTGTTTATTTAATTGTTTATGTATGTAATAATGTGTGTTAGAGCGTGTTTATGATCAAGCTGTAGGAATATTTATTTAATTTAAAGTATTTAAATGTAAATTCAGTATTTTGAATATGTTTCATTATGTTTTTGAGGGTGCATTAGCTAGGAGACATGGCGCGATCGCTCTAGCCAATCACAGCGCTCGTGAATGGGGAGACTGGATGGAAGCGAATTCTGGAGTTTGTAACAGTGCGGCGCTGGGGAGAGTCGCACAGGACACGAGCAGTACGGCATAGGACACGGGAAGTGCCGGGACGGTACGGCGCGAGGTACACACAGTCGGCGGAAAGACTTAGACAGTGGAGCAGTTTGCGCGTCTTCACGGAGGATAGAAATATTTCGGAGTGCCTACCTGTGCTCTTGTGTGATTTCCACGGCTTCTGCAGTGAAGACGTAGTGTACGTTTAGATGTGAATGTGTTGCGAGCTATGTTGATATTCATAACTAATTACGTGCTGTAGCAATCTATTGTTTCCCTGTTATTCAACTTATATTTTATTTAATTGCTGGACCATCGACACCAATAAGTGTTTTGCAGAAATATACCGCATTGTCAAAATTACTTCTACTATCGTACCCATCATTTAAAGTCGTTAAGATAGTACATGCAGATTATATATCATTGCTATCTTTCATTTATAAATTTATATGTTACATTCATTATTCGCAATAGCCGAGTGATAGAAACCTTCGACCATTCGATTCATGTGGGTATTCTTATCGTATACTGTAGACTCAGCAGTATTTGGCCTGTAATGCGGCCACTACGTATCCTAGCGCCTGGAGAACGAAACCACCCAAAACTTTAATATTGCGACTCTGAGTCGGAGGGTGCATAGTCGTTTTGAAAGCCCGCAAAGACCAAAGAAAAAGTGGAGAGATGAAATCAATGAGGACTCGCTGCATATCGGCATTGAGGGAGACTGATGACAGAAGGCACAAAAAAAGAATAAAGTGGAAGAGGAACCTTATAGCAATGCATGGACGCCAGGGCCTCATCATGTAAAGTAAATAATAACATATCAGCTCTACGCTTTGCACCCTATCTGCTAGTTTTGATCAGAACCAGTCATTAGGTACCCGTCTTATTGCCATTGCTTCTAGTTTATTTAGTGGAATATTATGGTCAACAGTATCAAAAGCCTTAGAAAGAGCTAAAAATATGCCGGTGATACAATCATTTTTGTCAGTAGGCTTAAGTACAACTTTTATGGATTCTACAATGGCTTATTCCGCACTTTTACCACTTCACCAACCAAACTGTGATTCACTTAGAAGGTTCTAGGTATTCAAGTAATTCATTAATCTGTCATTCATCATTCCATTATTTTTCAGAATGGTGACAGCAGGGATATGGGCCATTAATTTTCTAAGTCTTCTCCATCACTTTCTTGAAAGAGAGATGTAACTGTTGCATGTCTTAATTACTCTGGAAATTTCCCTCATGTGAAGGATTCGTATATTATGTTTGTTAAGGATGCTTGTATAATCTCTATGCATTGATTCAGTACACACACTGGTACATCAGCTAAGCCTATTGACACTTTACCTTCGGTTTTTGTGCAGTTTTACCGACCTCATGCTCTGTGGTTGGTAGAAACTTCATTGTAGAAAGCGCGTAATTATTTACAGGTGTTGTATTGCCTTTTGGGAATTTTTGCTGCAAATTTTCTGCAATACTGGGAAAGGATAAGCCACTCTCTCACATTTCTACATATTCAAGGGTGCAGCTTGATGTTTGTGAGACGACAGGAAGTTGTCAGCATGAGTAGCATAGATGGGTGCGTGTACGTTGTTAATTCATGTGGGTTCTTTATGGTGGGACTAATTCGAATATTATTTTCTGGAGTTGAGAGCAAGCAGACAGTTTGGATGTGTTTGGTTGAAGAGGAGGCAAAACTGCCTACCTGGACTTACCTGTTGCGTGACTCTTGCCACAGCAGCGGCAGGGGCATGAGAGAAATCTAGAACTCCTGGCCGATGCATTACGACTGTGACACAAGTGCCATACGTGAACAGGAATGGCGGTCATAAAAATTCGCGTGTTTCCATGTTCACCGTGGACCGAAAGCTATCACGGGAACCTTCATGTGGTGTCGTCCCTCTGCCTGCTGAGGTTTTTAGGATGCCTCAACCGCCCGCATCTCGTGGTCGTGCGGTAGCGTTCTCGCTTCCCACGCCCGGGTTCCCGGGTTCGATTCCCGGCGGGGTCAGGGATTTTCTCTGCCTCGTGATGGCTGGGTGTTGTGTGCTGTCCTTAGGTTAGTTAGGTTTAAGTAGTTCTAAGTTCTAGGGGACTTATGACCACAGCAGTTGAGTCCCATAGTGCTCAGAGCCATTTGAACCATTTGATGCCTCAACCTTTCAAAACAATTTTAGAAGGACAGAAACATTTATGACAGCTCTGAAACGAGTCATATTGGAACACAGAAGCATTAATTTAAGGAGGTTACATGGAAAGTGAGGAGAGGAAAAACTTGATCTTATGACTCAGACTCTGGTCTGGAAAGGAGTCTGGGCTTGACTTATGATTGTGTTGCATTTGGGACACTCCTCCGAGAGTGACTTCGTAGTAGCAGTGGTCTTGACTGAGGAGCGTGTGGTGAGGACTTAACTGTACCGACAGTTTAGACCTCATTTATCTGGGACTAGTCTCTGTGCTAAGGGCAATACAATTAATGACAGGTCTACCACCTGGACGTCTGATTTCCTTGTGTGCACTGCCCAATAAACAAGTAAAATGGGTCTATGGTAGGAATGGTGGACGGGAGTGTCACACGCTGGAATCGGCCGATACTTCAGTGCTCCATTAGAGAGTAATTGCGATCCATCTAACAGATCGCCAGCCATGACTCTGCAGATTTCGTGCCCACATTGGGGAACTACAGGCGACACACATCGTTGCTCTGCTGACGCTTGAACCACGACTGCCACCTGTCGAGAAAAGGGGTGTTGTATTGTTGCTCCGGCGTGTTAGGGCATACAGGATCATAGTCTCGCCAGTTGTTCTCAGTTGCAGCAACGTAGTATAACTTCTGTGTAGAATAAATCCATCAAAGTCTATTCAGTGTTAGATAATTTCAGATGTGTGCTGCTATCAGTTCATGTTTATTTGTCATCACCCATAACATGAATTTTTGTCCTATTTTGAATCAATAAACTTCTGCCATAACCTTTATAAAATGCCAATGCTATGTTGATAATTTAATTACCCATCAACAATTGACTAAAATAATGACATGGTCGCCAGATAATTAATATTATATCAGCATTCAAGTTCATTTCGATTCTGATGAATGTGATAACCTCGAATGTAGACTATGAACGACAAACACAATCCAAGGGTAAAATCAGTTTTGGCAGACGCATTTGCCAAGTAGTGAAGAGGAAGGCTTAATAGTTATAGTGTTTCCTGTCGGGGAAACACCTTCCGCCTTCCAAAACATATCATAATTCCAATGTACTCTTGCAATTTGGCCATCGCTGCCAGGATTCTGAGACGATGACACCTTCTATGACCATCAGATACAATTTCCATTACAAGGTTTCTGCACTCTCAAGTTGAAGTTCATCTGGTGCATCAGGTAAATTAGTTTAGCATGACCATAATAACTGGTGGTGCTAAATACATTGATGATTTGTAAATTTTGTTTGTGTTGTTTTTTCGTATTTTCATTCATTTATTGATGTTATTTCTGTGTCTCTTGTTGATTGTTCCTGACGGAGAACGGCGTTGTGTTTGCGTGTGTGATGGTAGATTATCTGTGGCTCTTGCATTTTATCATAGATATGTTTTTTTTTATATATGCGTTGTCAGGGATTTGAAACTAGTGGCTTGCCAGACCAAATTTCAGGGTAGAATTGTGTGGCATTGCGACGAGGAACAACTGAAATCTGTCGGGAGTAGAAACCTGAATGCATGCTCACGATAAGCAAGGCACATTTGCTCCAGAGTAGTGAGAATATTCGAATTAGTCAAAAACGGATTAATGTCAGACCGGTACCATTAATCACGACAAAGTTACGGAGAATACTCAGTCGAATGCAGTAGCTGACCTTGCGGATATGTCGAACAGAATATTTTTTGATTATGACGAGGTACTTCAGTCAGACAACGAGCGAGAATTTGAAACCGCAGCAGAGTGCCAGGTAGAATCTGCAGGAATGGCAAGACGTACCGGTAGTGAGAATGGCGGATCAGATTCACGGACATTACGTCACAGAACAATGGAGTCGCTTTCGTCTGGTCCTGGGGTCTATGGCGAAGGTCTCATTGTGAGGCCCTCATGCAATTCATGCAGGAAGCGGAGAAGAAGAAGCTGAAGAGAGAGGTGACAGTCACGAAAGAGAGGAAGGAGTTAGTCGCTAAGGAGACGAAGGAATTACGAATGGTAACTGAACAGCTTGTTGAAAGTTTAGAGCAGGTTAAGAAGGAAGTCACTGATGAAAAGAAAGGAGAGGTGGAAACTGCCAAGAAAAGATCAACGAAGACGCAAGAGCTAGCGAACAAGGCGGAACGCCGGGCCAGGGTGGCGAAAGTAGTAGCCAAATGTGCATGCAATGACGCTTTGTTAGCGAAAGAACAAGTAAAACATGCCAAATGCGAAATGTACAGAACCAAAAAGGTTATTGGCATGCACCAAAAACAAGGAAGAAGAATCATACAGGAAACACAGGAAAAAATTAGCGAGAACGTGCAGTGCATCGAACAGATCGAGAACAAACAGGCAGAAATATTAGAGTTTAAAGAAGAGCAGACTTGAATCACATCACAGCAAAGCGAGCTAGCAAAAGATGTACAGCAAGCACGTCGGTGAGTTAAGGAATTACTGTCATAGTCTGGTACGCCAGCACACCCTCATGATCAGGGAAGGAGAGAAGAGTATGTATTGCGACATTTCGATGCGCGGTATGAGGCTATATCACCGGCACAAAGGCGAGTGCCCCTGAAGAACACACCAGCCGCCATAGTGCGCACGACAGAGCGCGCGCAGTGGAGACGCGAAGTGTGGCAGAAACTGGGCCAGAACACTATTGCGTACGTCTTCGGCGAACGGAAACATTACTCCGTGAATCTGACGGCACAAGAGGACACCCTAACAATGCACAAGGATCGTTTGGACACCGATTTATGGAGACGCGTGCTGCAGAAAAGAGGGAAAATTCGTTCACAGGAAATATCGAAACATAAGACCTCAATAATTTCTTATCCATTCAAAATATCTAAGTGTACAAACAGAATGACAATACATTACATCCGAAAAGCTGAAAAGCCAAGTACGATAAAGAGCTGCCGGAATCGCGACCACTGATATATAAGCTGGAATTTATCTGCGGATTTTTAGAGGAATCGATTGGGGAACACATACATAGTGTTGCTGAGAGCTGTCGCTGATGTAATGAGTTCAGGAATGCGTTCCTTAATACATATTTGTTGCAAGACACGTAGGAAAGAATCAGACAGGAGATTATGCTGGACAAAGATCAAGAAGCGTCAGGATTCTGTAGTTGAGCTTTGAGTAGCTAATTAAGAAGAATCGCTTTTTGGACCAGCTGTGCAGTACCACGGACATTATGAGGCACTGTTACGTCGAATTACCTCTGCATTACCAACAGCTTCTCGTCGAAAGGTGCAAAGATTCCACTGAATCGGTCTAGAGCGCACTACGCTAGTTAGACTGTGTCAACATTATACAAAACGCAAGAGACAGGAACATACGCAGTGACCGCAGTTGGCAAGGCTCGTCAGAATGGAAGGGCGACAAACGAAATGAGGGAAATTATCGATGACGGGAGACCAGCAACTGCAACTACAGAGGGAGTAACCAGCCACTGTGGTAGAAGAGAGGTAGACGAGGCAATGACAACGATAATTACAACGAATGGCGAGAAGGAACGTCGGGAGAACAACGATATCCAAAGCATTTCCAGCGGGAGACTGGAGAACCATTGCAGCAAAGAAACAACTGTGAGAACAACAGTCGATGGCAGCAAGAAAACCAACAAGATCATAATATCCAGATCAGGCCACCCAACGCGTTACAGGGAAACGAAGCAGATGTCTTAATGTAAACTGACGCTCGGCTGCTGCGGACACAACTGAAAACAAGACCACAGGAACAATCGCAACGAGCAACATCAACATGCTAGAATATGAAGACACCAGAGAGCTTTTGCGTGAGAAAAAAACGGGTCATGACACGATCGGACCTACATCCTATTATTCACATCACCGTAGGCAACATCAGTCTGACCAGAATTGTGGACAGTGCAAGCCATTTTACGGCGATCTCGGAATCTGTGTACAAGAGATGCATCGCAAATCACCCATGGCCGGCAATCATCCTCAAGAAAACGAAAATCGTGCCACACTGAGAGGAAAGCACACCGAGTTGCGGGTGCAAGCCCGGTTGATGTTCAGGTGCCAAGAGCACACCTTGGAAGTGAACTCTCTGGATGTTCCTTCGCTGGAAATTGATGTTGTCAGCAAAATTACATTTGAAGATCATGCAATACATGCGCAAATTCCTGCCGAATGCCTCAATCTAAATTACACCACAAAACGGGAGGAAGGTATAAATCAATGTTGGCGTCACGAGCGTCGTCGCACCGCACAAGAAGATGAACAAACTCGCAGGAGGTGCGTAATGCCATTGATAACATGTGAGGCAACCTAAAGAAGCTGTCCAGTCAATGACAAAGCTCAAAAATGGTTCAAATGGCTCTGAGCACTATGGGACTTAACATTTGTGGTCATCAGTCCGCTAGAACTTAGAACTACTTAAATCTGACTAACCTAAGGACATCACACACATCCATGCCCGAGGCAGGATTCGAACCTGCGACCGTAGCGGTCACGCGGTTCCAGACTGAAGCGCCTAGAACCGCACGGCCACACCGGCCCGCCAATGACACGGAAGATCTGGAAGAAATCTTACTTGGAAACACGGATGTATTTCTGCTGAAAACGGGAGTACCCGAAATTTTGAATATTCCTTCCGAGTGCACGAGCACACAAAATTCTTCGTGCCGTCGGCCGGTTTGACCGAGTGCATTAGGTATCCTAATAACAGGATGGTTGCTGTGGCCGAGCGGTTGTAGGCACTTCAGTCTGGCACCGCGCGACCGCTCCTGTCGCAGGTTCGAACCCTGCCTCGGGCATGGATATGTGTGATGTCCTTAGGTTAGTTAGGTTTAAGTAGTTCTAAGTTCTAGGGGACTGATGACCTCAGATGTTAAGTTCTATAGTGCTTAGGGCCATTTGAACCTCCACGTACAACAACCCCCTCGCGGTAGTAGGAAAGCCCGAAGGCTCAGTCCGTTTGGTGCTGAATTCACGCCACATTAATACCATCATAGAACCATCTACATCTACGTCTACATCCATACTCCGCAAGCCACCATAAACAGATCGTCCCGTGAGGCTGGGGGAATTCCTACAAAACTTCCATGGCGTAACAGTATTCGCGTCCCTCGAGTTGCAATTCAGTTTCTGGCAAATTACACTCCACTCAGACTGCAGGAAATACACTGCATTTCTCGCCTTCGTTAGATGTTACCAATTCAAACAACTGCCATTCTGGTTAAAAGTGTCCTCAGCTGCATTCATTAGGGACTTATGGGTATCTTAAAGTATTCTCTGAAACAAAGAATCACTACTTACGTAGATGGTCGCTTAATTGCGGAACCGACGTGGAAAGGACACAAGGAAGGAAATAGTACATACCTCCAAAAAATGTGCCGTAGCTGCCAACATCACGAAGTCATGTATTGGGACCTCGCGAGTAAAATTCCTCAGCCACATCGACACCGAGCAAGGACCCGGACAAGATTGAGGCGACAGCGATATTTGCTACGCTAATAGCTAAGGAACAACTCCACGACTTTCTCGGTCCCGCAAATTTCTACACGAAGAAACTAGCTACACCGCTATTATCCCAGCTTACCGTGAAGAAGGCGCCGTGGGACTGGAACGATGTGGCGGAAGATAAATTCCAGACCCTCAAAACAGCGCTAGTTAATGCACCGATTCTGTCGCACTCCAACCAGGCAAAGAAATTTTGCATGGCTCATACTCTGGTCTGAGTGTAGTCATCTTCCAGAAATATCAGCAAGAGGGGAACATGATGCACAACACCATCGCTTTTGAAAGCCGTATCCTTAGTAAATGCGAGAGAAACGAGTCGGTAACCAAGTTGGAAGCTTTGGCAGTCATTTTTGGCTTCAAAAAATTTCCAATTTTCTTGTATGGGAGAAAAATAAGTCTTCACCGATCACAAACCCTTGGAGTTTCTACTCATGGTGAGGCTCCACAATAAGACACTCACAAGATGGGCACTCTTGCTATAGGAGTACGATTTTTTTGTTACACATATACCAGGGGAGAGGAACATAATCGCGGATATGCTGTCACGTCCTCCTGTGGGCCTGGAAAGAAGTATCGCAAACCCACTAGAAGAAGAACACTACAGCCTGTATTATATTAGAAAGGTGGCGTTTGAGAATTACGTCACTACAGGCGTAAAGGACATCAGCAGGGAACAGAACAAGGACCCAGCTCTGTTTGCTCTGAAGACGAGGTAAAAACACAGGACAGAAACTAAGTTCAGGCAGTTATACCTGTTGTGCGAGGGAATCTTGTTCTTTCGCAGTGAAGGGGGAGGAGTAACACAAAGTACACCAGATTGTTACGAATTAGCAAAGTATTATGCACAATCGGCCACGAAACGGCCTGTGTCAACTTTCAGACCAGTCATACTGGATTACCGTTGCTGACATACCATGAAAGTGTGCAGACTTAGTAATGCGTGAAGATTCATAACGAAATTAAGTTAAAAATCATTCAGTGCCACACTTAAGTCAGTTCAATAATTGACCAAGCGGAAAAAGTAGGCAGTAACAATTATGAAATTCTACAAGTTTCATATTGACATTCACAGGGCGCTGGTACAAAATAAAGGTAGCAATAAAACGTATTGGGAGGGGTGGGGGGCGAGAATTTCAAAAAATTGCTTCACTGCTATCTGCCTCCATCGAGATTAGAACCGAAAACAAACCAGACCCACCTTTCACTACGCTAGCAGACAAACCAGACAAAAAGCCCTGTATTATTACCCCAGACATGAATAAACCGGAAATTTCGCAATGAAAGTGGCTGGACAGTGTGTCTAATGCGTTCAGTCTGACCGGGTTGCCTCCAAAAACACGTCTCCGACGATTGTTTGGTTGAAGGCACATGCGAAACTCATCAATGAAGAGAACGAGATGCCAATCCTGAGCTGTCTATTCGGCATGTTGTTGGCCCATCTGTACCGCGCTGCATGGTGTCGTGGGTGCAAAGATGGACCTCGCCACGGACGTCGGGTGTGAAGTTGCGCAATATGCAGCCTATTGCGCACAGTTTGAGTCGTAACACGACGTCCTGTAGCTGCACGAAACCCATTATTCAACACGGTGGCGTTGTTGTCAGAGTTCCTCCGAGCCATAATACGTAGGTAGCGGTCATCCACTGCAGTAGTAGCCCTTGGGCGGCCTGAGAGAGGCATGTCAACGACATTTCCTGTCTCTCTGTATCTCCCCCATGTCCGAACAACGTCGCTATCGTTCGCTCCGAGACGCCTGGACACTTCCCTTGTTGAGAGCCCTTCCTGGCACAAAGTAACAATGGGGACGCGATCGAACTGCGGTATTTACCGTGTAGGCATGGTTGAGCTACGGACAACACGAGCTGTGTACCTCCTTCCTGGTGGAATGACTGGAACTGATCGACTGTTGGATCCCCTCCGTCTAACAGACGCTGCTCATGCATGGTTGTTTTCATCTTTGGGCGGGTTTAGTGACATCTCTGAACAGTCAAAAGGACTGTGCCTGTGATACAATATCCACAGTCAACGTCTATCTTCATGAGTTCTGGGAACCGGGGTGATGCAAAACCTTTCTTTTTATATGTGTGGTATCGGCGTTTATAATCGTTCAGTTAGGTTGCCATCAATTTGTACATAGATCTTCAATGGATTAGCAAATTCGTGGTGATATTCTGTTACGTGGTCTCCACTATATGTTTATTGAGTTTCTTAAATTGGTGTACTTGTAGTTATCATTTAGTAGCTCATGATCCGACTCCTTGAGGAACGTGGTCAATGATTTGCGTCGTTGTTACATCATCGGATCAGTGCATTCACGGTCTGCTTGAAAATCAAAGTCAGGATTGAATACAAATTCCTCCTAAGTGACAGCTCTTCGTATTACCTAACACTTTTCTGTGACATGAGAACTACTGCACGTTGACTGAATTGAGCGCAGAGTCAATCCAGAATGTTATCTTTGTGACAAATGGATATTATGTCGTCAGGCAGCACTGTTGTTGCCATTATCACACTCCAAGGAGTACAAGAATGTTAGTCAAGAAACGGGAGAATTTTGAACATCAAATTCGGGTGTATAATTCTCGTAGTAGAGTCTTCCCTAATATCACTATGGCCTGTGAGATTATTTCTGTATCTTTTTTCGCGCTATGTCGTGCACTGCCCAAGAGGCAAATGTACATTGCTTCCCGCCGTTTAGCAATGATGGGACTGCGGAAATTCCACAGCGCATGTTTGTCTAGATTTCCGGGTGTGTTATAAGTTGTATTAGTTGACCACACACTAGGTGCGTGGAAACCCTAAGTCCAGTGGGATTCTGGGCCATCGTCATTCATGTGATGAAGCCTTACTCGAGGCATTTGTGTTTTGCTGGCGCCTAGAGAGCGCTGTAGGCAAATCACACTATGAGGGATGAACACATACAATACGAGTCACGATGTTGTTGCATATCTCAGGTTTAGGCTGTAAGAAGAGGACCGTTGGTGAGGAAGAGGACCGATCTACATTGGAGAACTAATTTACCTTTATGAATTTTATTGCAGCAGCGATTCAACAAGAGGAAATTGGAGGTGTTTTTGTAACATGTAGAGCAACAAGTAAGCGAGAACTAATGACATTTGTAAATTTCAGTTGTCGAGTATAGAACCACATGACATGAGACAGATCAACTATGCAGACGAATGCGAGAATGGTTTCAGACCAACTAGGCATTGGGTAACGGCACTACCAGATATACCAAGAATACGAGTATACATAGTGTCTCACACACAGTCCAGAGACACATCACACCATTTATTTAAGACAAGTATGAATGTTAAGGATGTCATGTTTAGGCTATATGATAACACATATGTTTTCTTTTCATTTTTGTTATTCTCATCACTCAAATAATTGTATATGTACTCTCAATGTGATCTGCAAAATCCACTATCGCTGCATCCTGTGGGGTGTCGCATAGCATCCTGTGGCTGTCGACAACGACCACATGGCAGCCTGAAGCAGAATGCCTGTGGCGGCGTGGTCCACATACCTACTGAGTGAAGGGACAGTCGTCAGCGCTGTAAGAATTCTTGAACAGCTTGGCGTCTGCGTGACATCTTCGCAGACCAGGAAACGTGAATGAGAAGGGGGACCTACAACACGCGCCACGGCTGACGTAAACCTGCCTGCCCTGTGTGGGTGTGACTAGAGGTGGCTATCCAGACTGGGGTGGCCCACTATTGATTCCACGTCACTTCATCAATAGTCTAGCAGATGAGCCCATCGCCGAGTAAATGACAGCTAACAGTAAGCATCTACCAAGCAGTTGTGAATGGGACCACCAGATTGGAGGCTATTCCTAGCCTCGAAGGACCTGCAGACGAGCTGGCGCCACAACGAGTCCCAGAGGGATTCCTCAGGCGGACACACCCCCTCTACAGATTGTGTGGGGAACCAGGGGGCCAAGATCTGGACGAGTTCCTCCTGTGTACAAGGACGCAGATATTCCCTGGCAAGATTAGAGACATCACAGATTACCCACTGGCACAATGGGAAATATAAAATACCTACTACGAGACGGGTTGTACATCAAATGCAACGTTGTCTCCCCACCTAATCCAATGGGAGACTGCACTCTTTCACATACTGGAACAAGAGACGAGACAGGGACAGAGACGTCACTATCTGAATTGGAGATGCTGGGGGTCATGCAACCACAACAGTGTCTCATTCCCTCCCACAAGATGTCACGTCCATCACGCCAGACTGCCAACCGTTGCCATGTCGAGATGGTGCCAACAAGCGTTCATGTAAAATTAACTTAATGAGAATTATTTTCGAAGGTCTTGGAGGTAGAAGAAACAATATTACACTGCCCTAGGAAATAAGCACAGCAGATGATACATATTACTTATCTGTTGAGATGTTGAGAATGACTGTGTTTCTTAAGTTATAATTATTGTCCGTTTCCGCGCAACCGCTACGGTCGCAGGTTCGAATCCTGCCCCGGGCATGGATGTGTGTGATATCCTTACGTTAGTTAGGTTTAAATAGTTCTAAGTTCTAGGGGACTCATGACCTCAGATGTTAAGTCCCACAGTGCTCAGAGCCATTTGAACCATTCTCCGTTTATTATCAAGGATGACTGAAATCTTGTGTCATGGAGAAGGGGTAAATCACTGAGGCGAGAATAACACAAAATCCACAAAATTATAATATGATTAGGGACGTTTGTCGCTTCTGACCTCAGAAATTGTATGCATGAAGGAAAAATGTTCTGTAAAACCTTTTAACGGCTCAGTAATTGTCTATCTGAAGGCTGGGCTGTAGCAACGACCTTTGAGTTCTCGTGCATAACACTACACTCAGCATTGTTCCACTATAAGTCTTGCAGGCAAGCAGCTTTGTGTGAATGAGTGACCCCTGAGAGGGATGAGGTCAAGTTAGGATTTTTTATATGTGAAGTATTGGATGGCAATGTGGTCCCAACACTTATCTCATCATTGTTAGAGCTCAACAGTATTTGATAATTACCTCTATTCCATGTCACCTATGACATTTTAAATGAAGACATTACACATGTGGAAGCCAACTGTCATGAGGACCAGTGAGAGACGACATGTCACCCTCTCACAATTCTCCATATTCAGGGATGCAATTTAACGTTGATTTTACACCCAAGTGTGAAGTGTGTACACTGTTAATGTATGCGGCATTTTTATGGTGGCTCTCCTTCGAATAATATATTCTGGTGTTGAGAACAAGGAGGCAGTGTGGTCATTAAACAGTAAATCTTGTCGTGGACGTATGGGGCTTGAAAGTCATCTGCAGCTATCAGGGAATAGAACATCTCGATGCACATACTGTGGACGGAATGCTGAGCCCAAGAATTTCACGTTCCGGTGTTCCGAAGAGGAGGAAAAACTGCCTACATGGATTTACCTGTTAGACTCCACTTGCCACAGAAGCGGCAGGGGCACGAGAAAAATTTGGATCGCCCGGCCGATGCATTACGACTGTGTCATAAACACCCTTTGTGAACTGGGATGGCGGCCATAAAAATTCGCGAGTTTCCATGTTCACCGTGGACCGGAAGCTATCGCGGGAACTGTCAGGTGGTATCATCCCTTTGCCTGCTGAGTTTTTTAGGATGCCTCAAGCTTTCTAAACAATTTTAGAAGGAAAACAACATAAATGACATCTCTGAAACGATCCATATTGGGATACAGAAGCATTTCCTTTAGTTACCTTGGGTTTCTGGTCAGACACGTGGTAACGTTTGGGCTGCCCAGAAAATAATCTCTATGTTAAATGTGTTGTGTACTTTAGAACTACATGGAACCTCAAAAGACGCTATCGAGAGTGGTCGTGTACAGTCAGGGATTGGCCGCTTCTCATGAAAAGAAATAAACATCGTTAACTTTGAAACTTCCTGGTAGATTAAAACTGTGTGCCCAACCGAGACTCGAACTCGGGACCTTTGCCTTTCGCGGGCAAGTGCTCTACCATCTGAGCTACCGAAGCACACAGTTTTAATCTGCCAGGAAGTTTCATATCAGCGCACACTCCGCTGCAGAGTGAAAATCTCATTCTGGAATCGTTAACTTTGATTAGGATTGGCCGAGGAGTAGAGCAGACATTTTAGAGGGGAGACATGGAACTTGTGGAGTCTTTTGATGAGAACAAGACCATTGTGGGGTATTTGTGGGAGTACCTTTGTGGAATTTAAGGAGGTTACATGGAAAGTGAGGAGAGGAAGAACTTGATCTTATGATTCAGTCTGGAGAGAATGATTTTTGTTATGATTGGGTTGCACTTGGGACAGTTGTCCGAGAGTGACTTTGTACTAGCACTGGTCTTGATTGGGGAGCGTGTGGAGAGGACTTACCTGTACCGACAGTTTAGACCTCATTCATCTCGGACAGCTCACTGTGCCGAGGGCAATACAATTCACTACAGGTCTACCGCCTTGACGTCTGATCTCCTTGTGCGCACTGCCATATAAGTATGTCAAGTGGGTCTATGGTTTGACTGGTGGACGTGAGTGTCACGCTGGAATCGGCCGATATTTCATTGCTCCATTAGAGAGTAACTGAGATGCGTCTAACAGATCGCCAGACGCGACTTTGCATATTTTGCTTCCACGGTAGCGAATTACAGGCGCCGCACAATGCTGCTCTGCAGACGCTTGAACCACGACTGTCACCTATCAGGAAAAGAGGTATTGTATTGCTGGTCGGCTTGTTAGAGCAAACAGGATCATAGTCTCGCCACTTGTTCTGAACTGCAGCAATGTAGCATAACTTCTATAAAGAACAAATCAGTCAAAGTTTGTTCAGTGTTAGATTATTTCAGATTCCGGTATCCATTTTTTGAGCCAGAGTAAATAGTTCAGTCAGATAAACCTTAGTCTTTGCGAACCAACTGCCACTCAGGGTAGTGTTAACTTTTTGTGTCATATTTGTACTGTCATCAATTCATGTTTATTTGTCATCACCTTCAATACGTATATTTGTCCAATTTTGAATCAATAATCTTTTGCCATAAACTTTGTAAACGTTCAATCTCGCGTTGATACATTAATCACTCATCAACAATTGACTAAAATAATGTCAGAACTACCATTTCATTAATGTTGTTTCAGGATTCAAGTTAAGTTCGATGCTGATGAATGTGATAACCTCTAACGCTGGCTGTCAACAACGAGAACAATCCAAAGACTAAATCAGTTTTAGCAGATGGAGGCTAGATTGTCAAGTGGGAAGTTTACTAGTTAAAGTGCTATAGTACAAGGCTATCATCTGAGATATCATTCGTAGAAATCGCATAAAGCATTTAAAATTTGTTAATTGAGAGGATCATTGTAAAAATGTTTAGTCACTGTAAAATATTAACTTCTGAAGAGTTAAATATGCTAAAAATATTATTGTGCCATTGGATGCATGTCATTTTTATGAACTCACAGATGTATTCAGTTTTATTTTTTTATGTAATTTTGATTTATGGTCGAATTTCCGAGAGCTGTAAGTTAAGTGATTGCTGTCAGGGTGTACACTCATAGTTGCTTGTCATTTTCAAAAACTTACCGCAAGTCCAGTGTAGTCTTTAAACACTTGGGAAAATACTCATTCATATAGTTTCCAATATTGTGTGTATCATTTATTACTCTAACCCCCTCTCTTACTATTATACATTATTATTATTATTATTATTATTATTATTATTATGCCTTCATTTGTCTCTTCTTGTTTTCTTTTTCATACATCCGAGACTGATTTGCTTTTATTCTTTCCATTATATGTTATTTTGTCTTTACAGGACGTTTTTGCAGCAGTTGGTACGTCCCTATAAATCCTTTTGTGCCTGTAATAGAAATCTCGTTGTTACTCTTCGTTGATCTGAGGTACATATTTGTTTTGGACGACTTCTTTGTAACCGGCGTTTTCCATTTGTTTTGTGAGACATTGACACTGATGTTGGTTTGTTTGGGAACGTCTTTTCAGAGTTCAGTTTCACCATATGTTGAGAAAGTGTAGAATTTCACACTCATATTTTTTTCTACATAGACTACATGCCAGCTTTGATTTGCTACTTCTTTTGAAAAGACTTGTAGTTTTGTTTCTGATAAATGTCGTTTGTGAGTTGCTAACTGAGGGAACTTTTCCATACCCAATTTTTTTGTAATTAGCTGTCAGAAATAATTTGATAGTCCAATATCTAATACAGCTACATAACACCTTTCCCTGTCCATATTTGTGCTAACATGGTCAGCTATTCGTGCAGTGACTGTTGTAATACTTGTTGCGCTATTGACCAACAGGGACATGCCAAATCTCTGATGGATATTTATGGAGGTGCTACTAGTTTCGTTTATGATATTTGTGTTTCCGTATATGTCTCTATATACAAATATTACTCACGTATGCAAAGGGATAACGATTCGTTTTTCCATTACCTGATCGAAATTGTAACGAGTGCAACGGCTATTCGAATAAATATTATAGAGGAGAAGATTACCCGGAATATTTGAGATAGAACAAAACTGGCAGACCGGTCCAGAGTCATATTTTTGCTTAGTCCGCTGTCAAAGGTTAATCAGTCTCAATGTATATGCCTTACATCGGGCACTTAGTATAAGGACAAGGGTTGCAAACTGATCTCCCATTACGACTCTCACGATGTTTCCTCTGCCCAAAAACACTGGTGGAGTGGCAAAATTCAGTTCAGTTTGTTTTGCAAATTCATACAGTTTTGCACAAATGGTTGCGCTGGTAAACCAACTACGAAACAAAGGCTGCATGTTTGAGTCGTCGGAATCTCAAAAACCGGAATTCGAGATTTTATGAGCTTCACCCAGTGCGCTTGCACTATCGGCGCTGGATTTTTTAAAGTCTTTTTTGTCAAATTGATGCATCAAATACCGGAGTATCCGCAAACTCCGGTGAAGGCTTTCTAGCGTCGAGTGAAGAAACTAAGGCAATGCAGCGTATTTTTATTTCTTACGTCAGGCGCTGACCTACGTCCCTAGAGGGAAATAAATATACACCTGTTGTCACAGTGTCATGGAGCCTTACCTCACTTTGTGTGGTTCGTACAAATTTGAGGGATTACAGCTGTTATAACCAATATGTGTTTGAAGAGCAACTTTTCTGGTTTTGGTCCCCCTAAAGCTATCTTGAGCGATAAAGCTGTTGCCTTCCTCCCAATGGAGTTTAAAAGATGTTGGTTTTAGAGCGTGATTCAGCATTTCACTATGGCGCCATTTGTCCCCAGCCCTCTTTCGCGACCGCGGTGGTCTAGCGGTTCTAGGCGCTCAGTCCGGAGCCGCGCGACTGCTACGGTCGCAGGTTCGAATCCTGCCTCGGGCATGGATGTGTGTGATGTTCTTAGGTTAGTTAGGTTTAAGTAGTTCTACGTTCTAGGGGACTGATGACCATAGATGTTAAGTCCCATAGTGCTCAGAGCCATTTGAACCCTCTTTCGCCTAGAGGGTAAATCGGAATCTAAAGGTGACCTTAATCACCTACCGCAGCAACGATCAAACGAAGTGGGATCAGTTTCTCCTTTGGATCAGTTTTGCATGTAATATGACCACCCTAAAGAGTCACAAAACGATGCCTATTAAGCTGTGTTAGCGGACATGCCTAACTCTGAGCTTTCCAGTTTGAGATCAATCAGTGTTTTGCTCCAAGGTTTTTAGGGAAAACTGGAAACACGCAAAGGCCAACATTCGGATCTCGCACCAGAGGGAAGCACGCAAATACAACAACGTACGGCAGACAGAATCACTTCGACCTAGACAAAAGGTTTTTATAAAATATTTTCACTGCGCTACCAGGGCCATGGATACGATTTCGTTGAAGACGTCTGCCCACTTTACGGGGCCATGTTGCATCCTGAGATTCGTCACTCCGGTAACTCTTCTGATTAATAACCCGCAAATATAGATGGTCAACAGAGTGCATTTGTCGCAAGTTAAGACTAATTAAGTCACTAGTTGCCCTAATGGTGTTGCAGCGCTTTACGGCGCGATTACTTCAGTTGTAAGCATATTTGTGTATTACAGTATTATAGTGATGGAACACAGATGGTTAGTTACTGCATGAGGTAACTATGTTCTGTTCCGTCACATTCCTTGGTTTACTTCGAGCTGTGATTTTTGTTGTCCTCTTTGGCTCTCCTCCTGTCAGTTTCAGGGCCTAAACTTGAACTCCCCGTTACTACATTGTGACTGACTTATTGGTTTACGTAGTGTGTTGTTATATTTCAGCGATCCGGCCACCTTGTGATGAATTAGGTGGGAGAGGAGCAACCGGTCTTGCAGCAGCTCGGATTATTGATTCCAATGAAGTCTCGCTTGCTAGAACTGTTGTTGCTGAGAAAGCATTTTGAGGAAGGAGCTAGTGAGCGGTCGTGCACTGGTGTCGCCGGCTGGCAGTCTGTTAGCCACTGGACAACGAGGAAGGCACTGCCACTGCGTAGCGTCGCGAATAAACAGCAGTAAGCCGTCGACAAGTGGCTTGTAGCGGGCGCTCCTTCTCTCTCGCTTGCTCACTGTGCTTCGTACGGTCGATTGCGTGCTAGTTCAAAGGACGCAAGTTTCCTTGATGCTTAAATGTTGGAGTGATTCTTATTTGTGTCTGAAACGGTCATAGCTTTCAAGCCGCAGAGAAGTGGGACTTGATGCTAGTTTCTGGCGCTCATACCCTTTTGTCCAGTAAAGGTTTCAGAGTAGTTTTATGGATACTGTATGGGTACAGCAGTGTACTGATAGGTACATGAGTGTTGTCATTCAGCAGACATTGCGTCCTTTCACGGCGTTGTTGTTCTCAGCTGTGATCTTATTGATCGCTGTGTCGTTGGTTGATTCTGTTGCATGTTGCTTCCTTGCTTCCCACAATAAGTGTTGTCAATCTGCGTAGGTTGGCGTAGTTATTGTAGTATAAGTAAGGAGATACTCTTACCGTGCTGATACTAGATGTTTCCTTGTTCCACTTACTGTACAATTAGTAGTAGACGTAGTTCGCTGCACAACCGTCAGCAAGTTTGTGATCTTCGGTCTCCAAGGTAATGTTGTTTGTTTTGTTTTATTTTGTTGTAGTTGACCCACAGAGATTGTACAAGATATGCTAAAGAAATATGGTATTGTATCCATAGAATGTTTTATTTAAAATATATATATATATATATATATATATATATATATATATATATTTAGTGCATTGTTGTGAGCGTCAAGCTATCATTTACAATGATTTGTTTTTTTTAATAATATTTGGTGCACCCTTGTGGGTAATATTACATACGGGCCACTGAATCTATGTGCATAAAAAAAGTAAAAAAAGAATCACCCGCCACGGCGAAATTATTCGAACGGGACGGAAATCGATAAACGTGATGCACATTTACAGGCAAACACATGAGTCCAGTTTCAGAAAAATTGGATGATTTATTCAAAAGAAAGAGCTTCAGAAATCGAGCAAGTCAATAACACGTTGGTCGACCTATTCCCCTTATGCAATCAGTTATTCTGCGTGGCACTGATTGGTACAGTTGCTGAATGTACTCCTGTTCGAAATCGTGCCAAATTCTGTCCAATTGGTGCATTAGATCATTTCATTTCTTTTATTGAGTACTGAAAGACCTACTGCCTATTTTAAAAAAGAAGGTCGTACATTTTACAATTTTGCATGTTATAATACATTGTTCCATATTTTTAACATTTATTTCTTGCGCAATAGAACAAGAGTATCAATAATGAGTTGTTACTGGAATAAAATGAACATAAATTGAGAAAAAGAAAACAGAAGCAATTTAAATTTAAGAAGCAGCTAATAGATTGATAGGAGAGATTTTTAACGGAAGAAAGTGTCCCACTACCTGACTGTTCCGGGTGGGAAGGTGACGAGGCTATGGGTGTTCTGGTTGTGTACGAAGTACCACTGGGCTGTGCCTGTCTCACTTCGGAATGCGCCAGGGATTTACTGAAGCTGAGGGGTTGGGGTTGTATGCTTGTTTTCTGTGTGTAGGCTTGTGTTTGGTGTTTTATGTATGTGTTATTGGTCTCAAAAGAGGCGTGTAAAGGTTAATTTTGAGCGTTTGTGGGGAAGCTTCTGGTGGTTCGTTTCCTAAATTTTATATGAGAAAATGAGGCGAAGTTTGTGTTGTTTCGTAAAAGTTTGTGTATTTTTCTTGAATAAGTGTGTAAATGGTGGGTTGGCCTAGGAAGTGTCTTATGTCTGTGTTGGGGACGTATCTGCCAGCGCCTGAGATGACACGAAAAACTTTGTTCTGGAGACGTTGCAGTCTGGATAGTGCTGTATCTGACGCCATTGACCATACCTCCGAGCCATACAGGTTGACTGGAAATATGAGCTGGCGCCAGAGAAGGAGTTTGCACTGGATGGCTATACCATCGCCTTTGAAATGTGGATATAGCCTACAGAAGAGGGCGCATCCCTTGTTTGCTGTGGTAGATAGGTACCTGTTCCACGTTAGGCACCTATCTATTTCGATGCCCAGGTAAAAGACTGAATTTCTCCAAGTTAACTCTCGGCCGTCAATTGTGAGTTGACGATCGGGGAGTTTGATGTTAGGGGTGAAATAGATCGCTTGGCACTTTGCAGGGTTGATCTTTTTTTTCCAGCGGTTGCACCACTGCGTTGTTTTATCGAGATGTTGCTGGACGGGGCGGTGTATGAGGAGGAGGCTGCGACTGCTTCTGTATATGGCGGTGTCATTTGAATCGAAAGCAGTCTCTCCCCCAATCTGCCTAGGAATGTCATTCGTATATATGGTATAGGGTACAGGACCTAAAACCGGACCTTGCGGCACTCCTGCCGCAATCCATCGTGTCTGGCTGGTCTTGTCTCCGTTCCTTACGAAGAACTGGTGTCCCGTAAGGAAGAAGTCAATGGTCCAGGTTATATGAACTGGGCACCCTATCTGGTCTAGTTTGTAGATTAGGCCATCGTGCCAGACGCGGTCAAATGCTTTTTCTATGTCTAGGAACACTGCTCCTGTTGCTTCTTTCCTTCCCCTTGCGAGACAAATGTGTTCTACCAAGCGAAGGGATTGTTGGATAGTGGAATGCCCAGCGCGGAAACCAAACTGTTCGGGCATAAGGATATTGTTTTCTATCAGGATCTGACGGAGTAGTGAAAAGATTATTAACTCCAGGATTTTACTCAGGCCAGTTAGGACAGAAATGGGCCTAGAGCTTTCGGAATGGAGCAGGTTTTTAATGGGTTCGGGTAAGGTGATGCCCTTTGCAGTTTTCCAAGCTGAGAGGAGGTATGTGAGTTTCAAGCAGGCATTATAAATGCTTGATAGGTAGGATATTGTGGGAGGGGGAAGGTGTTTCAGGAGTGGGGTGTGGACGCGGTCGGAGCCAGGAGCTTTGTGGTTACCCTGCCGCTTGATGAGTGCACATATTGTCAGCTCGTTAACGGGCACGAATTCTCTCACTGGACGCGTATTTCTTATCTGAGTCACTCGTCCGGTAACTATTCTCTCCTTCCTATCGTTCACATCGTCTTGGATGACTTGAGTTCGGAATTGTGTCTCCAATGGTTCTGCCATTACTTTCGCCTTTTCTTGTTCGTGGTATGCAAAACCGATCTCGCCGTGGAGTTGCTTGTTTTCTCTGGTGGGATCTTTCCGCTCCGGGTTGTTTTTCACATTTTTCGTCTAAATATGTCTGCTTCGATGGATCTTAGTTTATCCTCCCAGCAGCGGCTCCTGTGCTCTTATAATCGTTGTCTCACCTGGTCCTCTACTCTCCGCAGCAGGCGGCGATCGCTTGGGTCGCGGTAGCGTTGCCACAGCCTACGCTTCCTGCGTTTGGCGACTATGAGGTCCTAGATGTCAGGGTGCAGGTCCCTGGCGATAGGATCAGTGGTTATCGTGACGCTAGTTGCACGAGCACAGTGGTGGAGGATGCCTGTGAATTTCTCAATGGCTTCGTCCGCGTCTCCTTCTGTCTGAAATGGCTCTGAGCACTATGCGACTTACTTCTGAGGTCATCAGTCGCCTAGAACGTAGAACTAATTAAACCTAACTAACCTAAGGACATCACACACATCCATGCCCGAGGCAGGATTCGAACCTGCGACCGTAGCGGTCACTCGGCTCCAGACCTTCTGTCTGAAGTGGGGGATTTTCCTCCATGTGCTCTTCCACCAAATAGGTATATCTGTCCCAGTTTCTGATTACTTGTGTGTTAACCATCCTCCCAGCATCGTCTTTGACACTGGCGAGATCCAGCACGACAGGACTGTGGTCGCAGTCCAGCTCGTAGTGCACTGTGGCCCGCCGCATCGAGATCCAAGTTTTTCGCCAAAAAATATCTAAAATATCATAATTTCTGTCCGTGTTGTCAGGAATATGCGTGGGCTCATCTGGGGCGATGACATTCAGGGTGGCGCGCCCGTCGATGAACCCCCGCAGAGTCTTGCCTCTTGCGTCCCCGGCACTGTAACCCCATGCTCTATGTTTCGAATTTAGGTCCTCTCCCACAAATACACGATTGCCAACCCTATGCAGTGATACATGAAGTGGGGGGATGGTAGGCCAAGATAACTTGCAAGAGGTTTTCGCCAATTTTGATTTCTACACCCGCAGCCTCGATAGTATGAGTCTGTTTTTAAGTTCCAAGGAGCGGAAGCACCTTCTGCCCTTAACCAATACAGCTGTCACTCCACCTGGGAGGTCCACACGGTCGTACTGGTGGATGGCGTAATTTTTGACAGCGGTAGGAGGGCATCGGAACAACTTCGAGCCAGTTCGAGATGGAGCAGCAATTTGCTTAGATCCAAATACAAACAACATTAATATGTTAGTAACAATTTTTCATTAAATATAATAAATTAGTACATGTCGCACTTTAATTGTACTGTTGATTACTGGGAATTTCCTGGCTTTTTCTGTGGGAGGGAGCCTCGGAAGTTCGTAGAGCCACGCCTCCCCATGAAGTTTCAGCTCTGTGTAGTTCTGTAACGTACAACGTTATGAAGTTAAACTTAGCAATTATTTACATGTTACAATCCTTATATATTTATACATTTTTATACATTTTATAGCGTTGTCTCACCTGGTCCTCTAGTCTTCGCAGCAGGCGGATGAATCGATATTGTCCTGTTCTGAGTTTGTTGAGGCATCCGAGTCAGTGGTTGTGTTGTTGTCGGAATTGTTCCATTGTTGTGTGGCGATTCCCTATTCTCCGTCTCATTTATGGTCGTTCCTTTCTGTATGCTGTGTGGACCATTCCACTTGTCGGATCTATATACTTCATGCTCATTGGTTCTCGGATGTTCGGGAACAATGTGTGTACTTGCGTCCTTTTTCTGATGCGTCAGATTCAGTCTGACAAGTATCATTTCGTCATTCATTAAGTTTTTTCTTGTCAGCTATTTGTTTTCCTGTAATTTCCTGTACTTTGTCCTGCCGTCCCCTTTTCATTCAGTATGCTGTAGCTCTGAAATTTACTGTAATGTCTATTGGGTACACTCCCAGGACGACGTATAATGCATTTATAGATGTTGTTCCAAATTCTTCAAAGGATGCTTCTCTGTCCGCGTCGTACAATGGTTTAGTGTGATGTGAGGCAGAGACAATGGGCCCATGTGCTGGCTGTAAAGCTCAGAGTGGACTCAAACAAGGCGATATGGTAGGTTCCTATCATCTTTAGTGGTAGCCTAAATTGTGCAGTGTTGAGACAGGTTTGCTTATGCATCAGTTTCGTCGCTTTGTCAGTCTCAAATTTTGCGTGATCTTTCAATTAAAGTTTTCCATCAACATACACTCCGACGTAGCTTGTCGTAAGTTTTCGTTGTATGGTGGTATTGTGGAGTCTGATTGGGGTTTCTTTGTAATGTTCCCATCAGCAGTAGGTAGACAGTTTTGTTGGATGCTATTTGAAGTTTGTTGTTGTTGCACCAGTTATTTACTTTTTGCAATATCTATGTTGCCTTTAGTTCTACATTTGCTCTTCAGTTGGCATATGTAATTACCATTATGCCAGACTCAATTACTCCTGTCACCCTGTTGTCCTCATCAAGAGTGTTTAAAGAAAGTTCAATAGCGATGTCCCAGAATATGGGACCACATATAGACCAATTTGGCCAGCCTTTTGGAATTCTTTTGGCGACCCTTTGATGGCCTGCATGCCACTCTAGAACTCTATTGCTGCAGTAGTCTAGGAGACTGTAATATAACGCTGTGGGTCTCTGCACTTCCCTAGATCTTGCAAATAGTGCAGGTCACCAGAGGTTATCAAAGGCGCCAGCTATATCGATTAGGATCGCAACTATGTATTTGTCTTGTGACGTCTCTATTGTTTGCAGTGCACTGTTAACGGCGTCATCTACAGATTTTTGTGGTCTGAACCCGAACTAGTGGGGACTAAGGCTGAAGAGCTGTCTGTGCGACAGGAGTCTGTCGCTCAGCAGTCTCTCCTGAACCTTAGCCAACGTGTTTATCAAGCAAAAAAATGACTCTGAGCACTATGGGACTTAACATCTGTGGTCATCAGTCCCCTAGAACTTAGAACTACTTAAACCTAACTAACCTAAGGACATCACGCACATCCATGCCCGAAGCAGGATTCGAACCTGCGACCGTAGCAGTCGCGCGGTTCCGGACTCAGCGCCTAGAACCGCTAGACCACCGCGGCCGGCGTTTATCAAGCAAATTGGTCTGTATGTCTTCTGATCCGTCGGGTCTCTGTCCTCAGTCTTCTTCACAGTTACTGCATTTGCAGATTTCATATTGTGGGTATCTTGTGTTGTTGTAAGGCGTCATTCAGTAATTTAGTCAGAGATGGTATGATCTGCTGGCCCCTTTTTTGAGTTTGAGTTTGTTAATTTCCAGAACAACTTCCTCCTGAGCGAAAGGAATAACTACCTGGTCAGTAGCGTACTTAATTCCAATTAGTCGGCGGAGATCGATGTGTTGCTGCTGGTCCTCAGTTTGGTCATCGTCCGGGAGAAGCTTTTGAAGAAGGTATTCTGCAGAGCTTCTCCAGCCTCGCGTAGTGGAGCCATCTGGACGTCTCAGAGTCGACGGTACAAGTGGTGTTTTGATTTTGTCAGTCTGCAGTTTGTACAGTTCTTCCCACGTATTTTTTTCCAACTGAGTCCGCACAAAGTTGTCCCTGTAGTCCTGACCTGTCTTGTTAAGTTCGGTTTTGTATCTGTCTTTATCGTCGAGATAGATGTGGAGCCTCATTTCGCGTTCTCGTGGCGTTTTCGACTTTTGATAGTGTCATCTTTTGTCTCGTGAATCTTTCCGTAGACTGGTCAACGTTGTGGACCATGACATTCTCTGTTCGCGTCCTTCATTGTAATTATGTGTCAGCGTGTAAACTCTGAAATCAATGCTACCGTGTGTGGTGTTGAGGCATGAGTTATTGATCTCCTCTCTCAGAGTTTGCCAGTTTGCTTTGTGTAGCAGCAACGTGGGTGCTGTGTTGTATGTGCGTTTGTGTCAGTAGTGGTTGCTGTGTGTTTGACTGTTACCTTGTGATCTCTGTGTGTGGCTTTGTCTAGACATGCTTTGTCTAGGACATGTCTAGTCCAGTTTAGAATGTGTTTGACTGATTTTTCATTTGCGAGAGTGATGTCAATGTTGTTGGTTCCACCTGCATATCCACAGAAGGTCGGTGGTTGTCCCGCTTTATTCAGTACGAAAAGGTTACATTCTGTTATTGTGTGTACAACGTCCTGCCCTCTGGCGTCCGTTCTGTCGACATGCCAGAGGGTCGAGCGTGCTTTGATGTCGGTGTGTATCAGCAAGCGTCTGCCTGTAGCGAAATGTGTTATCTCCCTTATTTTATTTGTGAAAGTTTCTCTTCCGAGTGAGTAGTGAGCATAAATAGAAGAGATTACTCAGTGTTCAGTGCCTAGTGTGATTTCTTTTGCTACTGAGTGTTCCGTGTTCAGCTATGTAATTTGTGTGGCTGTTATCCGTGTGTTTGCCACCACTATTGCTGCCTTTACATATGTGGAACCTATGAATGCAGTGTATTGCCACCGAATGCCAGGTATTTTCCCATTGCGCATGTATGGTCCCTGTAAGCAAATTACGTCTGCTGCTTCGTCCTCTATTAGTTGAATTAGTTCTGTCCCCACTAAGCCACTTCTCATGGAATTTGGTCGGAACAGTTTCGTGTTATTGACGGATAGTTTGTGTAGACGTAGCTCTTTTGTCCTGTCTCTTTAGGGTCATAGTAATCCCGCCCATGTGCCATTACAAAAACCTTGTAAGTTCGTTTGTAGGACCTTCCTTCACCCCTTTTTGAACATGCCTGTCCCGCGAGTTTGATTAAGATGTGCTGGTCTGTCGGGAGATTTGTCGTTCGGAGTATCATTCTATCTGTTTGTTCCATGCACTTTAACCCCATCAGGATATTTCATACGTATTACCACTCTTAGTGCTGTTTGGAACATATCTTCATTTTCTAGTCTACTGAGAGATAGGTTACTTTCAAATTCCTTACATATTAACTCGCTATTGTCTGTTGTACTTTGTTTGTTGTCTTTATTATGTGATGCTTCGTTTCTTGTTGCGTTTGCGTCTGTTGCATGTATGTCTTCTTCTAATTTTCTTTGAGCCGGGTATTTCTTCCTGCCAATGAGTGTATTTGATGCAGATGACGTGCTACCTGCTTGTATTCCTTTCCTTTCGTTCTTGTGTCAGGTTTGTTTTGCTGTTTGGTGTTTTTGAGAGCTTGTTGTCTTCATTGATAGCGTTTGTATTTACTTTGAGTGTTGATGTATCTCATGCGGTGTTTGGTCGTTTTTGTTTTCTGTCTTTACCTGGACTGTGTATTGTGATTCAACGAGCATTGAAACGAACGTTTTCACCACGAGATGGGGAAATCGTCTATTTTGCTGAATGAGGCCTAAGCGCTGTAGTGTGTGGGTGAGACAGACGAGAACCTACATCATAGTGAAACCCAGTAGAAGTCCTTCGTGGCCGATGAGACGTAGCAGTGTTACATAAGGCGGACCTAAGATCGGCTATAAAGGGAAACATTTATGGAAACCATTTAATTCTGTAAGAATGCAGGGAATTAAGCCATAGTTACTTTCATGTACTATCCTTCACAAATTTTCATGGTGATCCCAACAAACCTTGAATAGTGGTCATATCTATAATAGTTTAAGATTTACTGTTAAAGTGAAATTAACAAGTTTTGTAACAAAGACCTGAATGCTAAAATATGAACGCTTTAGTCGATCTTAACTATCGTCATTACATATAGAAGCACATAATTAACATGATAAATGTTGTAAATATCAGCTCGCTAACTTTATTTGTTTAAAAGATATAGTAAAGTTAAGTTATCAGTTTTTTCAGTTAAGCTTCAGATCATCATTTCCTCCGCACAAAAAACATTGAACGATGACAGCATAACACCTTGTTGAATCATGAGGTAACAGAATATTTGTTGTGAAGTTTAGTGCATAACAGTTACTTTTGTTCTTTATTTATTTATCAGAAAGCAGACTGGTGCAAGGCTACTGGCCGTGACATTCGAAGCTAAGATGGAAACAGTATTGGTTTTATGTAAAAGAATTTAAGGTTCATTATGTAATGGCTATTATTGTTACTTTATTTAGAACGTGGAAGTGGTAAAGCTTTGATTATTTAAATAAGTTAAAATATAAAATAATGAAGAATAAGCTGTAGCCAACCAGATGGACCGGTTCAGGAAAAGGTAACTACTCTAGTCAGTTGAGCGAGGACATGAGGCGCTCGGGAAACGCGTCCGAGGACGGGCAGAAGGAGTTCTGGCATGGACACCAAAGATGGAGATACCAAAGGGTACAGTTGCGTCTGAGACGCGAAAGCGGACAGTGGGTGTTCAGGCAGTTAGGAAGTCAAACGACTCAGAAAATTTCGCGTTGTGTGGCATCCGCGCGCCTGATGTGAACACTAACTTTTCGCGTAGTTAACGAGGTATTTCGTGATGAGATTGTGAATGATCGAACTGTGTCAAATGGATATGCCCTCGAGTGTAACAGTAACTCTAAATACGACCACTTCCGCTATTAATTTGCTTTATGAATAAACATTATTCTAACCAAATCGCAACTGTGTGGCCTACATCTTTTATGGGTCGTTAATTTAGTTCCCGATATTATTATTACTGTTATTATATGTTATCTTAACTTCGTATTTCGCAAACTTGCCATCAGCCAGACAATTTAACCAAAGGGTCACAAGTGTCTCATTTAGGGCATGTATCACGACACGTGTGGTTCAACCCCTAGACGAGTTTGAGGTAAGACATTTCGACGAAGAGGAACCGCATGTGAGTCCGAACATCTATGGGATGTTAGCTCGCAGTATGCTGTCTCCGGATATAAAGCTCATGGGTTTTCTTCTGATTTTACATTTTGTTATGTCATATTCTTTTTTTTTCCTGCATTTTCATATTGTGTGCTAGTCGCCTGTGTATTCCTTTGACTCATTTGATCTTTCTCGTTGTTGCGCGGATGTGTTGCGTGTGTACTACTATGGCGTTGTATGTCATTCTGTGTGTGACTCGAATGTATATTACTTTTGTTTCGTCTCTCTATGTCGTGTAGATTACTATATGTTACTCCATTTACGCCGATATCATCTATTTCTAGTTCCTCAGTTCTTAGCAGTGTTACATATTGGAACGTTTCCCACTGAAAGAGTTCATGTTTGATTGATGTTGAAACTACCGTGGACAGTGCGTATGCCTCAAATGCTGAGCACCTGGCCTCGTGCAGTCGTAACGGAAGGACGTACGCTCCGATAGCTGGGTGGTCGGCGTCGCGGATTGCCGTCCTACGGGCCCGGGTTCGATTCCCTGTTGTGTCGGAGATTTTCTCCTCTCAGGGACTGGGTGTTGTGTTGTGTTCATTATCATTTCATCCCTATCCAGCGCGCAGGTCGCCCAATGTGACGTCGAATGTAATAAGTTTTGCACCAAGGCGGCCGGAACTGCCCCAACAGGGGTCTCGCGGCCAATGACGCCAAACGCTCATTTTCTTTTTTTTTTCAACGGAAGGAGGGAACCTCGAACGCTGATTGGTCATGGAGAAGCCAATATACGCAGGAGTTTGTGTCGGAGATTGATATTGATCAGTAATTGACGATGGACAGTAACAAGCGTGGCCATTGGCAGAGACCAGTTGCGGAAAGAAGCGAAGCTGCGGTACAGTGGGGGAAGTTAGCGACAATATAGTCAATTACGTAGAGATAACTCAGGCCAAACTGTCTCTGGAGGTGTGTGTAGCATGGGGCACCCAAAGCTCTGTGCTGACGCCAAGATAGATATTTTTTTGTGAACACTTTATTGATTCACGAAGCTCTCTGCCGGCCGAATTTGTGCTGGATTTCTCGTATATCTCCATAGTGGAGGACACGAGAAGGGCTGTTATAGTTATGTTCTTGAGAGAATTTTTGAGGCCAACATTCTGCACGTCGTCCAGCCTTCGCGGATATACAGAACCATTTCTCTTAGCTACGGACCCATAGTTATCCGCTTCGCGGAACATAGGGAGTTTTAGACTGTCATGTTCAGTCAGAGGCCAGCATGGTTTTGTCACGTCAATAAGTAGGAGAGGCAACGCATACGACGGCCGACCACGGCGATTATCGCTGCGTTCTGTGAAAGGTAAATGGCGCATTCCTCAGACGTTAAAAGTTGAAGTCGCTAGCGTGCTTTCACTTCAGGTCTGCATGAGATTGGGGTAATTATTCACATTCCCTTGCGTCCACGTCAGCCACGTAATTCATATATGATCTTGAGTTTTAAATCTGAGAAAGTGATCCGGGAGATAGAAATTATTTCCGAGCTACAGTAGTTCAGTTTGTATTGTCACACTGTACAATACTAGTTTTGCAGCAATGTCAGTTGAAATACTTTTAGTAGATTTTCGGTATTAAATTGCTACTGAGATTAAAATGGCTCTGAGCACTATGGGACTTAACATCTGAGGTCATCAGTCCCTTAGAACTTAGAACTACTTAAACCTAACTAACCTAAGGACATCACACACATCCATGCCCGAGGCAGGATTCGAACCTGTGACCGCAGCAGTAGCGTTGTTCCGGATTGAAGCACCTAGAACCGCTCGGCCGCTGCAGCCGGCTGCTACTGAGATTGATCAGTGTTTTTCCTTATATTTATTTTTCTACAGGATCTTCCTAATTTTTATAGTATTTTCAAAATGGTTCAAATGGTTCTGAGCACTATGCGACTTAACTTCTGAGGTTATCAGTCGCCTAGAACTTAGAACTAATTAAACCTAACTAACCTAAGGACATCACACACATCCATGCCCGAGGACTGAATGAATGGTGTCAGTGCATCAGCACTCTGTTCAGAACTTAATAAACTGGCGCAGGGAAGAAAAGATACAGGAAAGCTGCATCACATGGCTGCAGGGGAAGTTACAAACGTACACGATAAGATGTTTAAAATGTTTCAATATTTGACTCAGATCCTGCAAAATGTGCAAAAGGACTTGTCGAAACAAGGACAACATACCGAAAATGACATACAAAACGCCCAATAGGGCATGCAGACCTAGATAAATAATTACATCAAATTTGAAAGGACGCGAAAGAATCACGAGATGTGATTGATGCGCAAAGGGTCAGCCACAAACAACGGACACAGATGACGTTCAGAAAGACACGACCAAGTGGCGTCACGAGACTCAACAGAGTGTCAAAGAGATTAACCAACTAGTCGATACATGTGTAACAAGAACAACTCATAGAGCACAAGTCATCGAGGAGACAACTGTACGGAGAAGAGCGACGAAAGCGGCTTTAAAGCTGTTTGATAGCCGAATTCTAAAAATAGACTCAAAAAACAAGCAACAATTCCAACGGCTCAGGTCGGGATTGTTGCAGTGTATCGAAGGGCAAAGTGATAATGACGTCGGGAGTTCGGAGTCTATTGTGACGTCCGAGTCACTACTAGATCCGAACAACGGCACCGTCGAGATCGCAGCGAAATCATCTGCCGGTAGTAATGAGACAGAAAAAGATAGCGAGAAAATTAATAAACGCGAATGTGGCTGTATGCCACGTGCTGCGTGCACGAATGATAAGAGTACCAAAACGTGTAAAAGTCTAGTATTTCGAGCCACACAACGAGTATTGGCAATCAGCACATGGATTCATCAGTTACGCAGATACAGATGATACCTCAAGTAGAAACAGAATTATGTGGAATACGACAGAGTCCAACAGATCTGGTGCAAAAGCACCGCAGTCCCATGCCACGGGCGAGACTGAATACAGATCGTGTAATATGCTATATGTGCCAAGGTCGCGAATCATTACTAACGACAGATAACTCGGTACGTACGGCATAATTTGAGCCAAATAACTATATATCGCTGCGACGTAGCAACACACGTTTGGAGGACAGTGGAAGTATGAAATACCCGATGGCGGTACAGTGGACAGAGGCAAATAATGTAGGTACGATCGGGTAGGAGGTGGGGAGGAGGATTGGTGTATTAGAACAGATACCGTATGGTGTCACAACGAAATTTGACGGTGACCGCTTCCTTACTGTGAAAATGTTTCAACACTATACAGAGGATGGAAATTCCTTGTATCCAAGAACATTTATAAATCCATTTCAAGTGGGTTTACCAGAACATTGGCCCATATCACATAAGCTAGATTTCTTTTGTGCTCATATGGACCGCCCTATGGCGGAAGCAATGCAAAGAACAGCACAAACCAGCAAGTCCTACGATAAGCTTAAATCTTCATTTCTCTCACGATAATGGTTGCCTGAAGTGCAAAGTAGGATCAAATATGAGCTACTCAGAAGACATTATGCTAAAATTCGAAAGAGAAAAGCCCAGTAAAATTTTTTGAGAACACGGAAAAGAAAAACCAATGCCCAGACAATCTGTATAGTGATGGAAATTGATCCTTCTATGTACGACGAAAGTCCCTTTACGGTATCAGCAGTAGTTGGTAGGCAGAGGAGATAACGTGCAGAGCTTTGAGGGAATGCTCCATTACTTAGATTTCATATTCAGTGAGAATGACGCACGAAAGCGTAGAAGCCAACTAGAGAATATCGTCGATAGGCCGAGAATTGGAAACGGGAACAATAGTAGTAACGGAAGACCGAATCAGCACGGAAAAACGGTCGAAATGGAGGAAACTGAAACTCATCACAAAATAACATTGGGTACAATAATCGGTTCGACCGAAATAACAATAATAATAATTGGTAACTGGAGGAATAATTATGATAGAGCAATTCGATTTCAGCCACGTAATCCGAACTATTCGAACTCGAGCAGCCCTCCCGAGGTGGAAAAAGAGTAACAGAATCCGGGAATATCAAGTGATCAGAGGAGAAGCAAACCACAACCTGAGGTTGAGATTAGGCTACCTAACATGGCTAAACGTCAAAACTGGCTAGCTGAGGAACAGCGGAACCAAGAGGATAACACGCGACCCACTGAAATTTGTGAAGTTGCCAGCAACCACATTAATAGACCCACATATGACCCGGGGGAGGAGGAAACAGTAACCGAGGAAGAACACGTAGGTCAAGAGTCTCGATTATGGTGTTGGGATAGTACTGAATAGAACTCGATGGATGATCAGAGTGAACTCCCACCACTCGAGGTAACTCGAAGTGAAGATGACAGTGGGTTAAATTGTTTATTAAAAATATTTGATACAGAGGCTAATGTAAGCAAAGTTCATGAGGATAACCCGCTACTAACTGAAACCCAAGCCAGTGTGCAGCTTCAAGGAAAACCATATGTATATATTTCAAGGGACTATGACGCCACAGTGCAAGTGTAATGTGCGATTATGGCAAAATTTTTCGAGTAAAGAATGGGAAATTAGTCAACGTAAGAGGAGACGAGGTTATCGGTGTACATCCACCACTAAGCACGGCTTCTGATATTGAGAAGGGTAACCGACTTGTTTATGATTCGATTGAAGGATTGTACCTCCTGAAGTACACCTGATAATTAAAGCTCAGGTCGGAAATATAGTCGTCATAGTCCCCCCCCCCCCCCCTCTCATTA
Organism: Schistocerca piceifrons; assembly: GCF_021461385.2. Lineage (NCBI taxonomy): Eukaryota > Metazoa > Arthropoda > Insecta > Orthoptera > Acrididae > Schistocerca > Schistocerca piceifrons. The sequence continues at coordinate 344,315,734 of NC_060149.1, read as the reverse complement.
CTCACTGATGTTTTTCAGGTACGCCAACGGCAGCTATTCTTCTGATGTTTAACAGTCGGCGTGGTTGGGGTGCCCCCACCTGGCAGGGCCTGGGTTCACCAGGTGAAGATTAAATTTTTCATTTCAGAGCATTCCTTGCGTGCCAAGTGGTGGGGTAGATACCCCAAACCAGCACCGGCTCGTAAGATCTGTTGTGCTGCCGTTCATGAACAGCATTCCAGGGGGTGTTTTCCAAAAGAAAAACGCTCGCCCACATACCACTTTTGTAACCCAGCATGCCCTATAGAGTGTCGACATGTTGCCTCGGTCTGCTCGATCACCAGATCTGTCTCCAATCGAGCACATATTGGACGTCATCGAACGACAACTCCAGCGTCATCCGCAAACAGCATTAACCTTCCCTGTATCGGCTGACTAAGTGCAACAGGTACAGAACTCCGTCCCACAAACTGACGCTCGGCACCTGTACAACACAATGTATGCACGTCTGCATTCTTGCATGCAACATTAGGGCGGTTACACCAGTTATTAATATTCCGGGATTTCACATTTGCAGCCACAAGCTACGGAGCAGCGAGGAGCAGCCTGTGGCAGCCGCTGCCGACACGGCGGCTTACGCAAGGACTCAGCGACAGCGCTGATGCACTAGCACATGCTGCCTGCATTGACGCTGTCACGCTGCGCGTGCGAGGTTTACTACGTCGCAAAGGACAACCTTCTCTCCGTCTATGATTTCAGCCCTGAAACTGACACGAATAAAAAGCTTTCTTAACCCAGGATGTTTTACTGGTGGTATGCCGTACAACCACCTCCGCAGCCCACGTCCAGGCGAAAATACAGCACGCCACCCCGACTTGCCAACAGCCGATTCACCCGCCATCCTTGGGATAATTTTTCACCCGCTTCAGTGGAAACATGTAAGGGTCGTCTGCTGTAGAGCTCCATGTTCAACAACGTGTGCTGAACAGTACGCTGAGAAAGACTTGTGCCTACACTAGCAACGAACCTTGCCATTAAATCCGCTGTAGTGCGCCACCTAACGTCCTTTAGAGAGTGGGCGGCATACGATCTCAGCATCCTGTAATGAGGCTATGATGTCCAACTTTTTTTCAGCTATTCATAGGTCCATCGTCCTTCAACCACTTTCCATAGACGCGGACGACAGTAACACGCTATAAATGTCGACAGGGCGCTGAACCAGACAGTAGCACGCAAACAGACAACCAGCGTCGACCTTCCCGAGATGCCCGTTACCAGACGCCGAGTCGTAACAATATACAATTTGTCAATGTCACATTTCTTAGTAGATCTGCCCATTTGTGGCATGTATCGTTAGTGGAGCGATCCGCCCTTCTCCGTTTCTACACATTCCTTATTGCATCACGTGCCCGCAACCCCACCAGGCTGCATTCATTCCTGTAATGGGCGGTGGTCACCAATATATGTACGACACATTCGCCGGCCGGTTGTTAGGTGTCAGACAAATCCAACACCTTCCATGTAAACCCTGACATGATAGCACATCCGGCAGTATGTCACATAGCTCCGAATAAATCCTGACATAAAATTAACCAAAGTAATACGATCAACGAGTGAGCAAATGGAATACCAGAGGCTAACACAAGAACGCCTAAACGCAAGTCATGCCTTCCCACATTGAAACAGACGCAGTTCTGAGGGGAGAAACGAGAACAGAAGCCGAGAGCGGAATCGTGTAAGCTAGAAGGCCCAACGATAAGGGACGGACATTCACGTCGCCAACCAACCGCCAAGACCACCCCCAGCCCATGTTAAATATAGAGTCCTCCAGAAGAGCAGTATACTAAAAGGGCCACACCAACTGCAAGTTTTAGCGTGAGACTTTTTCGCGTCTCTGTTACGTTGCAAACGTTAAAAACATTGCCCCACCACGAAAAGTATAACGTTTCTCATTGGATAGACAGAATTTTTGTAGTGGAGCTTAAGGTTAACATTGAGACCCTGATTGGTCAGTTGAAAACACAGCCAGATACCTTTTTTTTTAAACCAACTTTGGTAAATTGTAGTAAGGAGAAGTTAGGAGGGAGTTGCTTCCGAGACAGCGAGGAGCGTGGAGCTGTGCTGCCCGCCACCCCCTGACGCTGCCTAAACACCGACAAGGTAATGAATGCACACGATGCCGCATTTTTGAGCGCAGAACACTTCACTCAGAACTGCAGAAGTCTCATCTGTTACATCCCATTGTTACGTAATACTAGTGTAGATCGTCAATTAAATCTCATGGTGTTCACATTTGCTACTTGCAGTAAAAATCTGAAATGCGATGATTTTTCTGTTATATAATTATTGAGAAGCCACGTCAGCCACTGTAATTTACGACAAGTTAGATAAGTAATTGAAGATAATTGAGGGTCACTGTAGACCATTTTGATAGTTTTCTCTTTCATGAAACTTAACTTAAATCTAGATTATAGATGTAGTATGGCATAGGTCATCCTTCGATCCATTGTAGAACTTGGAAACCCATTCAGGGAATATTCGTTCACATTTTTGTTGAACGCAGTTGGATTTTATCATCCTGTATTAAAATATTTCCTTTTATCAGTAGTGCAATTTATAAACAATGTTTTCTGAGTAGAATAAAATTTCCAATGGTAAACTTAACTGCTTTTTCGACGTTATTTTACCAGCTAACTAAAAATAGGAAAGCCTTGAACCCCTTCCACTAAATTTAGTTAGTATTAAGATTCTTTTACAGGGAGTGCAGTGGAGCTGACGCTGAAATCATTAAGTATTTGATTATATCATCACTAGTCTCACTGAACTCTTCTGAACTCTACATCTCATGTGTGGTCTGGCGTCTCCTTACCAGCAACAGGTCCCAGGTTCAAACTAATCAATTCCCGAAAAAACACGCTCAGAGCGTCGTTGCGCGAAAGTGGTAGGGAGACACGACTTAGAACAAACAGACACCACGCAGAATGTTAGAGAATGTAATGGGCGGTGGTCACCAATATATGTACGACACATTCGCCGGCGGGTGTGGCCGAGCGGTTCTAGGCGCTTCAGTCTGGAACCGGGCGACCGCTACGGTCGCAGGTTCGAATCCTGCCTTGGGCATGGATGTGTGTGATGTCCTTAGGTTAGTTAGGTTTAACTAGTTCTAAGTTCTAGAGGACTGATGACCTCAGATGTTAAGTCCCATAGTGCTCAGAGCCATTTGAACTGTTTTTGAACGACACATTCAAAAAAGTTTCACTGCACAGGTGGATTCAAGGTGAAATAAGAAGATGAAAACAAGAATTAAATTAAGATATGCTGTGCAAAACGTCGCGGTACGTCGCCGTATCATCAATAAAATACGAGGGCTATTCGGAAAATAAGGTCCAGTGGGGTGCAAAATGGAAACCACAGTGAAAATCTGATGAAGCTTTGCACAGATATGTTGGGCAGTGTCGCTAGTACGCCCGTCTATCGCGTCACGGCGCTCTTTTCAGTTCTGAGCGCACAGTCAGCACGTGAAGGTGCTTAGAACAATAGTGTCTCCCGCCATGCACGAGGGCCTGGTGTGAGACTTTAGCCTGATGTCATGCAGTCCACATAACATAATTATCATACGTTTCCTTGTGCTTGACAATTCTCTCTGAATAGGGAATGAAGATGCTCCTGCAGCGTTTTCAATGAGTGTTTGATGACCCACAATAGAGCCCCTAATTGACTCTCCCTGAGTTTCATCTCTGCTGACATGAACAGCTGGCTACGAAGACAACCTTTCGGCACAGACAACGAGCTGTGGACCAGCGTAGAGGAGAATTGGCAGGAAGCACAAGAGGCTTGCTTCTATGACGAGGGTATTGGAAAGTTGGTACAACGCTACGACAAATGTCTAAATCGGAGCGGCGACTATGTAGAGAAATAGCTGGAAGGTGTAGCTAACTGTTGCAAATAAAACATTTTTGATTTTCACAGTGGTTTCTATTCTGCGACCGATCGGACCTTACTTTCCGAATAGGCCTCGTATAAATTCGAGGAAGTTGAATGTTTCCTTTCGAAATATGCAACAGAAGATCTTATCAAAAGCACATTTTTAAGTTATGCTCATTTTGATCTAAAAGCTGTATGAGTAAATTTAATGAATAGTGTTTGTTTGGCGTTTCGTCTAGGATCATTCACAACATTCTGAAGGCGTGTGACAAATGTCAGAAAAGTAAAGTACAAATACTTCCCACAAATGAATAAAGCATCAAGTGATAATGTGCAGTTTAGAACAGATGGATGAAAGGGAAATTTCATTAATATTATGGTCATACATGGTTTAAAAACACGATTTGTTGAATCATATACGATGAGAAATGCTACTCTGAGCACCATGACAAAAATTTAAGTGATATTACTTTTAGCGGGTATTTCAGCGGGATTATTTTGCTCTGATAATGAATTTCTGTTTAAAATTTAAATCGCAGACAGTTCGTAGACGAACGAGGCATGCGCCAGTTATCGACGCTGACTCATCGACCGGCGTTGGCTCCTGTGCAACAATCAACGCGGGAATCAAACCTTCTATTTCCGAAACATTGTGAAAGCAATAAATAAATAAAATAAAATAAAACATGGCCAGACAATCAAGGACATTAAGAAAACGGCATTAACAGCATGGCACATGATACTATCGGATTGCCTTATAGCCAAATGTTATTTAGAAAAAGAGCCAGAGAGTATTTTTGAAGATTATATGCAGCTGCCGCCGACTGTTAAAACCTGTCAAGAGCTAACTGAGGCAGACATGAAGAAACAGACGGAGGACAGAAAAAGATATGTGATAGGCTGACGACTCTGATACCGTATTATGTTCATGACTGCGTGTGAATACAGATGCACGCAGAATCTTCAATGAGAAATGATAAGATCAGGAAATGCCGTCAGTATTATCACGTATCTTTTAAGATAATAATTGTTCATCCTAGTGTCTTCAACTGGAATACGAAATATGTAGAAAACTCTATACACTGCAATACGTACAGAATTTGAAACTACATCCCCTCAGCAATGGCACGATGTCCGGAAACAAAGATACTGTCCGTGGCTACATTTTTCGTATATACGGAAGTGTAATATAATTTGCATAATTAAATGTGTGTGAAACGAATGCGTCAGTGATAGATTATGAAAGGCTGTTGATTTTAGCGCTAGTGAAATGGATTAAACCAGATGCGCATTTTCCGTCGGTTGTAGGATAAACAGTTTTATGTTGCTAAAATAAATATTATTTTACGTATGAACGTGTGACAAATTCCTTTAGGGGCAGTAAACGAGACACCGAGCTTTTGCAAAACATTTGAAATATCATATGATGTACAATACACTCGTATTTTATGACGGACATGTGGACACCGAAAGATATATTTTCTATGCACGTGCACTTGATGTAAACGCCTGCCGGGGTGGCCGAACGGTTCTAGGCGCTACAGTCTGGAACCGCGCGACCGCTACGGTCGCAGGTTCGAATCCTGCCTCTGGCATGGATGTGTGTGATGTCCTTAGGTTAGTTAGGTTTAAGTAGTTCTAAGTTCTAGGGGACTGATGACCTCAGACATTAAGTACCATAGTGCTGAGAGCCATTTCAACCATTTTTTGAACTTGATGTAAACATTGGCTATAAGAGTTCTACGGTGATGGTGTTTTCTTATTCACAACATGATCAACGCATTCCGCTTGTGACACCGCATCGAGAATACCAAGGAAGCAGCGAACTCTGCATAACACGTCACACAGTGCGCAACTATTCTCAAGAATTAGGACTTCAATAGCCATCCAGTAACCAATATTTAGTTTTTCAGTGGTTTTGCTAAACTGCTTAAGAAATATGACAGAACGGTACCTTTGAACAGTACAAGAGCTATTCGCAAGCCCGTGTTCGTCCATTCTTAACTTTTTATCCCTCTCTAATGACTCCATCGTCGACGGGACGTTAGACTCCAGTACTACATAGTGGAAAGCATTTTGTAAATGCTTTTTTATTTCAGATGTCAGTATTAAATCTGACTTTGAAGGGGAGAGATTGCCCTGAAGCCAGACGTGCGTGGAGGCCTGTAGCCACTCGAGAGGCAGATTTCATAGCCGTGTCCGCGCTGCAGCTGCTGCTTCCCACCCCGGGTGTGGTGAACACGTCCGGGTCTGGCGCAGCTGCTGTCACCCCATGCACTCTCAGAATCCCAATGGCCTCTGCATCTGCTCGCTGCCTCTACACTTTGCATTCTTTCCGAAACACTAATATTTCTCAGCTACAGACTAACTTGTCAGAACAGCTCTCGTGGATAATTCGTGTTAGAAAGCCCATACCAAAACTTAATGTTGACGTTCATCTCACTTCACACAAGGAAAGATGAACGTGATTAAGCGTCACAAATCTTCCCTTAATTGGTAATGGGTGATCAGTTACTGAGCCCATAAGTGAAGAGGCTTTCTTCCACAGAGGTCTAACGAGCAGTTTCTCTTAGATTCCGGTTGTACTCGTTATTTTCAGTGATTACGAAACTTCAGAGCTTTATTAAAAAATGGTACAAATTATAGCAAGCAGACTTGGGACTAAATATCTTTTAGTGGCGTCTTGGGCACATAATGAGATAATAAAAGTATATAAGCAAAGCAGAGAATGGGGGAACATTCGAGGGACGATACGTGTCGCAAATGGGGAAATCCACTGGCGAAACGAACATATCGACCGGTCAGCTGTTCGCCTCTATGGAAAGTGGTTGACGGACGGTGAAACCACAAGTAGGCTACAACGTGTTGGACGTCCACTCTCATCAAAGAACGTGGACGTCGGAGGCTTCCACGACCTGTTAAGCAGGACAGGTGGCGATATATGGCATATTCGACGACGGAGTACAGTGCTGGTGCAGGCACAAATGTTTCTGAGTATATCTTTCAACACAAATAGATTCTCGTCAGCTAATGTTTCCCGTACTGAGATCGTGAATAATGATTGCAGTGGAAGCGGGATCATAGATTTCGGACCATAGATCAATGGAAACATATCTCTGGTCTAATAAATCACAGTTCTTGTAACACCACGTTGATGGCCGTATCCTGATACCCCGTCACCCAGGTGAATGGTTGCTTGAACATGCACTAAGCCCGGACGCAGGCTATGCTATGGGTAAAATTCACATTGGCTTCCTTGGGATCTGTGGTAGTAATCGAAGGCACCATGACAGTCGCCACCTACATGAACGTTGGTGCAGACCAGCTGTATCCCTTCATATGCTTAATGTCTTCCCAGATGCCGGCATCATCTTCCAGCAAGATATTGTCTATGTATCAGGCGAGAATCATGCTATAGTTGTTTGAGGAGCGTGATAGTGAACACACGTTGATGTCTTGGCATAGACATCCGGTGCCACACACGTTCGGAAACCTGCCATATATGATAAAGGTGACGCTCCCCAATGAACTGTATATACATTACACATTTTGACTTACGTAGATTTTCGGTTCAGCACCTACCTTGATAAGAGACCATCTGCATATTGTGTTGGGCAGCGGAGCAGTGCAGCACAGTGACATTAAGATCAATTTAGCCGCTTTCAGAGGCATTAAATTGAATGTGCAATAGAGTTTCGTGTGATTGCAGTAACTGCCGACAGCTATGTTGACCATAGTACGTTAGTCTAGAATGAAAAGAAGTGGTTAGTCATTTCGTAAAACTGCAGGTACTACGAAACAATAAAGCTGTTTGGCACCTAGTCAAGAGAACCAAAATATGCACGGATATTTCACCGATCTGTTTTTACATGAGCAAATGGATTTGCTTTCATGCCCATGCGACTTCTGGTGCTATATGCTTCAGTTCCGGCTAGTGTTCTATTTTAGTATTTCCCGTAGCGTCCGCTAGGGCGTATCGCATGGTATATAGCACGTAAGATTCTACATCTGTTCACCCACTTATTCGCCATCCACTAATGTAGAAAACTGGTGAACAATTAAAACCGAGCGAAATAATGCCGTGGTAAAGGTAATTTAATCGCAGTCAACAGGAGAGTCATTGGAACCCAAATGAAGCTTCCGACCACCGAACTACGATTTACCCTGATTTCCTTAATTTAATTAAGATGATTGCAGTGATAGTTTCTTTGCAAATGTCACGCTAATTTTCATTTTCATCCTTGTTCTATCCGAGCCTATGGTTGACGATTAATGACCTTGATGCCGAATGCGCGTTACACGCTAATCTTCTCTCCTCCCTTTTTTTTATTTCTCTTCGTGACCTCATATTATGTGAGCACCGTTAAATTGTGTCAGTTACTATGGCCGCTAGCCCAATAGAGAAATTTTTTTACGTTACAGAATTAATTTTTTCAATTTTTCGGATAATTTAGGTACGATATGCACCCAGTCGCTACTTGAATTTAATGCAGTTTAATACAGTATCATTAACTAGTTGTCGGCCCATTGTGGGGCCACTAGAGGTGTTACAGGAACATTATTTTCTAGACAATGTTCACCTAGACGCTAGGGATGATTTGGTATAAGTTCACGAATTTTTTATGAAAGTGAAAGACTTGTGTTTTAGAATACTTGCAATGCACTACAACGAGTGCACCTGAAAAATTCGTTCCGATAATGTAGATTTTTAACCAGCTTTCAAAGATGCGCATACAGCATTTACGTGCAGCTGGTTTCAAAGTAAACGAACACTGAACTTAAGTACAAAGACAATCAAAGTGCTAGATACTACACTTTTTCACATCGCGATCTTTGACATGAGTCGTATTAAACTATGGAACAAAATATTTCCAGGAGTAGATAATCGACTCAAGTGACCATTCTTAGTTGCAGGTGTGTCCATTTGTTGACAATTTACACGTAATATGGATATAAGGAGTTACAGAAAATAAATAAAGTCAAATATTCCGTACATAATCAATCAAAGAGTGTTTGAGTTACTAGTGTACGTGACAGGAATAGCACCGTGAGAGGTGGCGTAGTGATTAACACTCTGGACTCGCATCCGGCCATACATATTTAGGTTTTCCGTAATTTCCCTAAATCGCTCCAGGCAAATGTCGGAATGGTTCTTTAGAAATGGCACGGCCGATTTCCTTCTCCATTCTTGACACTATCCGAGGTTGTGCTCTGTCTCTAACGACGGGACGTTAGAACCAGTCTTCCTTCCTTACAAGAACAGGTACCCATTGAAAGCTGTGGGTGTGTGTCTGATTTGAGCTTTGATTTTGGAACCATAACAGTATAAAATAACCACCAACAAAATAATCACAGGTAGCCCAACAAACTGAAATAGGAGCTACATTAACAAAACACTGAAAGTCTTGCAAACATGCTTGGCAGACACAAGTGAACATGGAAAGCTGCAGATGTCGACATGAGTTAAATTGCTGTTTGTGTATTCGTAGAATAATAAGTTATGCAGGTGGATGAATATATCTTATTAGTGTGTTTTTATGTGATTTTTGTGCCAAGACATCTCGAAAATTCTGGAAGAAAAAGTTCAGTGTTCATTAGTTTGTTCATCAAGGATTTTATGAGGTGTTTTTAGCTTGTGAATATAACTCTCTAACTGTTCAAGTAGAGCCATCTGTAGTCCTTTGTCTGCAGAGTGCGACTGAAATTCAGCAAATCCACTTTTTTCCTGCGGCATCCCCAATCCGAAATTCTTACAACGGGAACAGAAGAATTGGGCCATCCTCCCATATTTATTCTATAGTTTCTTCAGCAGTCGCCGATTATTAACTACTTGTGTCGAATACTGCAGCTAATCGTTTTCACCGAATTTGTACTTATTCAACCTGGTGATAGTTTATCTTTTGTTCTGGCACGTTTTCTTCTAAAAGTGCCTCTCTCACTTTGCCACCATACTGTATCAGTCTCACACGACACGGTCTGTTAATTCCCTGTCTCTCTGATCGGATCTCATTAGAGTAGCTTAGTTTTGCTCCTATTCGCCCAGTTATTCATGAACGCTTGAACTTGCAGCATCTGCCGTCTTCCTCGCTCGCACTCCTGAACTGCATGAGAAGTTTGTCTCTTTGTTTCGGCTTTTGCCACGCTCTCGCCTAGAACGGCTGTTCTGCCTCCCTGGCCTATCGCTGTTCATTTATTTTGCTAGTTCTGATGGTAAATCTGTTTTAATACGATTTGAAGTGATTATTCCTTTTGACAATAATTCCATTATATTATAATGTCGCATACTTTTGCGACACCAAAGGAAAGGAAAAGAAGGACATAAGATTTGATTAGAGAATGGGGCGCAAAAATTTGAAACTGTCCTGTTTGCCACTCGACTACCAACTTATTTTTCTGATACCCGATCGGACTGCTGCAACGGCACCAAAACTTTGACCGTTAATTTCTTGGAAACCACTGAGTGTCGGCACCTGAGCCAAAATAAGTGTCCCTTTACTTTTACCGTTCTTTCACTTTGCGAAGTTTGGACAGTGTCAGACTGTGACCCATGCAGGGTTTCCTCTTGTAAGTACTGCTCCTTTGCTTGTGCCATTATTTCTATTCATTAAAATAAACAAGTAGAAATAATAATACCCGCCCACATTTTGCCAAGGTTGATTCGACAATACTGCAAAAGTTTCGCTGGGAAGCCCTTATACATCCTGCGTACAGTCCTGATCTCTCGTCATGCGGTTTCCATATTCTTGGAGCCCTGAAGTAAGGTATTCGTGGTCGTCGACAGGTTCTGACGAAAAGATGCACGCCTGCATATAATCATGGTTCCGTAGGCAACCACAAAAGTTTTTCCATGTTGGCACCTCTTCTCACGGTTAGATAACTGTATTAGTTTTGGAACAACAAACAGTTTACTTACTATTTTTCTATGTGTTTGGTTTTCATTTGACTGCCCCTAAGGCTATCAACATTTTCTTCCGAGTGCGCTCTTTCAGAGATTGAGTTACTTGCTCACAATAAATACTATCCCGCTCATGTTGATTTTCCACGGAACACGAAATCACTCATACTCTTCTCCGCTCTATAGAAATTTTAAATTTCAAACGAAGTAGAGGACATAAAAAAGACTCACGTAAAGGCTAACGTATCCTAACTTCACACGCATTCCACTCCAAGAGACACACAAAAAATGTTGCTATATATACACAATATGTTGCCGCTCCAGAACAAAAACAGAATATTTTTCCTACAACGGCACAAACGCCTCCGGAAATCTCACACACGTCACTGACATGTCACTTATTTTTAAACACGTTGGTCTTCCCAATTAATATGTAAAACTCCCTAAATCAAAATCCCCGTTGTTATTGTTTAAATCCTGCTGATGCTTTCCATCCACTTCGTTCAGTGTATTAGTGTCACATATGATTGACTGTTTTCTAGTTAACATCGAACATTCGCCGCAGCGGTCGCCATGTGTGACGAAATAAAAAGAGAATGTTAAATACTAGCTGATGATAACATATATAATGAAACAAAAAAAGGTTAGAAGTTGTACCCACCCAAATAGTTATCCCTGTGTCCTGCAACACAGTGGATATGTACACACTAGACATATACTGTAGTAGGTGTACAACATCAACAAGTTTTACTAAACCGCCAAGGACTCCACTGAATAACAACCCGAAAATGAATACATGGAAGTCATATTAATTAGATTTTTTAGTTCTATGAGCATGCATCACTTACAGTCCCTTTAAAGAATCACAAGTAAAACGCCTGTTCCTATCATGCAAGATGCACAAATTAACTCCTACGCTAATCACTTAACGCAAATAAGCCATCGACTTCCTGTCAAGAATTAAAAGTTCCATACTCTCCTACTCATTAGTGTAGCACATCACACAAACTAGATATAGTCTCTATATATCTGCTTTGTTCGAGATCTCAGCAACAAGAGACCTTTGGAACTCTTCGTCTCCAGACAGGTCCGTACAACCTGTGGTTGCGTTACCCAATCGGGAGCTAGTACTTTCCTTTACCTTACTAAAAACTTTGGTTGTAGTTTTTAAATCAACTGGTGGTTTTATAAGAGAAACATTTTTTCCCCAGGTGACATAACGAAACAGCCTGTCTTTGCCTCTTCGTAGTGAAACTAACTACCATTTTTTTAGTAAATGGAACATTCAAAATTCAGGTTCCGGCTAGCAATGTGTCTATTTTGTATTATGGTTTTTAACGTCGTATTTTTGGCGGCGACGTAGGACGCGCCTCAACAAGCCGTTACGTCAGTCTCCACGGGTACCGTTCGCCATGTTGTACAGCTTCTTGCTCCTTTGTAACCTTTGGACGCCCGCTTTCACTTTATCACCCACGCCTCCGGTGGTGATTTTCTCCTCCCAGGGCCTGAACTGGTGGTTTCTCATCTCTTAAATGGCTTGTTATGCTGCAGTGCATCTTATTCATTTCATATGCTAGGTTATAAAGTTCTTATTTTAGGGTAACAGAAACTATTACGGCGTCATCCACATACCTTTCATAATATACAATTTTATCTGGGATGGGTTAAGAAGAATTCCTGTTATAAGTTATGTGTAAATATGTCACCCAGCTGGCTCTTTGCCAGACCACTGTGTTCCTATAAAACTGTCTATAGAATGAGAATTATTTATGTGAGAGTGTTAACTCAAGTAATGTAATTTCTGCATGGTAAACCTTCAGGACTTGAATAAATCCTTTTGTATTAGTCAAAGAGTGTCGTCTCAGGAGATATTTGAGTCGAGGAATGCTATGTAAAAGGTGTCAAATGTAGCTGTGTGTGACACTGTTAGTTCCTTAATGTTGCTGATTAACATATAACGGTTGTTATTGAAAAAATATTTCAAAAACGTAATTTTTCTTTAGTATGTCATTAAGTTTTCTAGTTATTTTGTATCCTGGGCTGATTATGGCCTTTACAATGGAGAATATAGGACACTACTTTCATGAATTATAAGCTGAGACCTTAGTTTACGAGTCTATGGGTTCTTTAGCACACAATGCTGGGATTCATTATTGGTCTGCAGAAAGCTACATTTTGAAAGTAGTTAATTGATTTTATGTTGACACCTTTGGGTGGAGTTTGTCCTTTGTTTAGAGCTGTTGTTAGCTTCAAAAATTTCAAGTGTTATGTTATTGTAATTTGTTTGACCCATTATTACAGCTGTGTTCGTTTTATCTGCCTCTTTTTTTCACAAGGGCGTTAGGAATGTTATGCTTCTTACTGACATGTGGAAGACTTTAGTGTTCATTTTGGGTTGATACTGAAAATTTTGGTTCTTTAAAAATTTTACTTATAATTTCATTCAAGGTATGGTATTATGAGGCTTGTGGTTTAGTTTGGCCCTGACACAATCCCTTTTTGTGCTAATAGTTAAATTCTTGATATTATTTTTCCTAAGCTTGAGGTAACTTTGTGTTTGACCACTTTATTTAGTACTGTTGAAATTAGTGTTGTTCTCAGCCATATCATTTAATTATGTTCGTTCATTGTTTTGTATAAGATCATGTCTGATATTTGTCTGATGTGTAAACACTTTTTGTAGTTGTAATTTTTTAAAATTTCACATCAAAATTGTTAGCCGGCCGGAGTGGCCGTGCGATTCTAGGCGCTACAGTCTGGAACCGCGTGACCGCTACGGTCGCAGGTTCGAATCCTGCCTCGGGCATGGATGTGTGTTAGTTAGGTTTAAGTAGTTCTAAGTTCTAGGGGACTGATGACCACAGCAGTTAAGTCCCAAAGTGCTCAGAGCCATTTTTTAGCCAGTTGGTTAAAGAATTTCGTAGGACGACTTGAATCAATGACATAAAATAGTTAAAAATACAACTCGTAAAGCTGCTTGTTAGCAGATATATCTGTTTGTAGTGTAACCTGGTCTCCAATTTTAGCCAGAAGATTTCACAATTTCTTTTGGTTTTCTGTGTGGAATTACTAGTGTTATTGGTTCTCACATCAGAATACTTTCGAATGACTATTCGTATGTGACACCTATTGCTAAAAGTCATGGCTCGCATGGATTATACCAGTTTAAATTTATCGTTTCTGTACGTGTTCCTTGTTATTCGTTTCAGCGGACGATGTAGAGGTCAATCTGTTACATCCATTGCAGGTAACAAACTGCAACTGTGATTTAAATTTGCGGTATATGTTGGAATGATATTCAGCTAGCCTTTTTTGAACTTGGTAAAATTTATTGTGCAGTTAAATAGTTTTCCAACCACTGCTGGCTCATTATGAGACGGACATATTACAGTGTTTTATTTTGTTTATTTGGAAATGAAGAAAGCTTAAATACTATCTCTTGCTTCCGTTTCGTCAAACCATGGTCATATTTGATGTCTACTTAGGTTAATACGTCCATATCTTACTTTGTGCTGCAGAACGGCGATGTTTTGCAGAGGCACACAGTCAAGAGCAAGAAAATGAAACTTATTACTGAAGAGCGATCATAAGTGCCCATGCGAGGATATTCATTCACATGTCTGGGTCATCGCTGAAAAACAAACGGGAATAAGCTGCATACGTGATATCGAAGATGACCTGCTCCTGACTTCTGAGAAAATATCAGAGCCAAATAGTAAGGACGAGCTCATCGTAATTTTCCAATGTAGAGTTCACGAGATATGTATGTCATGCGGAAAACTGTCACTGAAAGAGGTGGAGCATGGTGATTAAGACACAGGGCTAGCATTTGGGAGAGGCAACGTCCAAATCACCACGCTACCATCCAGAATAAATTTTCCCCGTGATTTTCCGAAATCGATTTAGGCGGGTGTCTGGTTGGTGCCTTCCTCATAATTGCCCTATCTGTGTTTCAACTCCGTCTCTTATAATCTTAGCATCGACAACGCATTAAATCCTAATCCTGTGCACCTAATGGCTTGGTTCAAATGGCTCTGAGCACTATGGGACTTAACATCGTAGGTCATCTGTACCCTAGATCTTAGAATTACTTAAACCTAACTAACCTAAGGATATCACACACATACATGCCCGAGGCAGGATTCGAACCTGCGACTGTAGCAGTCCCGCGGTTCCGGACTCCAGCGCCTAGAACCGCACGGCCACCGCGGCTGGCCCTCGTGCACCTACAATTTTAAAATAATGGTTTCATAACATGAGCTGCAACACAAAATTGCACAGTTAATTATTATTAGAACCCACTAGGTATTCTAATATGTATGTTAACACGTTAATATGATTAACTGCTTATTATAGACCCAGCACATTCACATGAGTCAGAGGAACATTTGCAATATATCTTGCATTTCACTACTAGCTAAAAAGAGAACTAGCGCCTCAATTCATAAAAACAGTATTCTTTTAACTCGAATAATGGCCACAGATAACATGCAATTTGTAGTTATAAGGCATAAATTTTTATTACACAGCCGTTTCGAACATGTTCATCTTTATATGTCGTCTTTAGTGTATGACACACCACTAACTTTAATGTGGATTTATTCCTTTTGTATGTCACTAAACCACAATGGAAGCCGTGCCTCTATGTTTTGTGGTTTCGTCAAAGGATATAAATTAATGATAAATCAGGCGTGTGTAGGAAATTCATGTAATATTTAACCCGTAACTGATGCTCCTTTGGTCTCTTGCGTATACCCGAAAGTTTTTATCTCTGCTGATGGTAGTGCTTGGTGACAGAGTGTACACCCTGGTTTAGGCTGTTCGGCTGTTTTCTTTTGCTTACTAACCTACAGAAGATATTCATTACAAGGTCAAATACGCAGTTCAAATTTAATATTATGAGACCCCATGTCGACATATAGGCCAATGACACATTTTTGCGTATCTACGTAAAGGTCAACGACGTACACTACGTGTGTATGCCAGTAACTATTCTTCATTCACTAATCAGCTGGTTCCAACAACATTATTCACAAATGATAGGTGCTTTACTGTATCCACACACTACATTTAATTTACAACGCCTTAGTTTCATTGCAAATATTACATTATTTGAGTTATATCAGTGAAATTATGCAGTCTATTGTCACCTTCCACGAGCGTAATTCAAAGGATATCTAAAGCCATTTGCCGTAGTTGAGGATCGAAAATAATCAGTAGAGCATCTCACATTTCCAAAGATTACTGCACACAGAAATTAGTGCCTGGCGTCATGTAGTATATGATATTTCATGATATTAATCGTTCATCAAGTTATAAATAGTCTTATTTCTTAAATTTCCGATATTGCACTGTTACCACGGCATGGTCATCACATTTATCTTGCTCTCTTCCTTCTTGGCATGCGAATTTTTAACTTTATTTGTTAATAACTGTAAATAGAGGCAAATTATATGGAAGTTTTTAAAATTATGACGTAATGATAAGATCTGTAGAGCATTCATGACAAAATGTAAGTGTCTCTGGAAAACCAAAATACACCAGCAGACCCGGAAGATGGCCACTGTAGCTCTGACCCAAACGTTGGTTTCTTCATTGTTATTTTACAATATGATGTGGTACTATAGCTGGAAATCTTTCATGTTAACTGACTCTGTTCGCGAAAGCCTACGCAATTATATAAGGACAGTCATTCTTAGAAAAAAAAAATTGCCACGTGCGAATAGGACTCGCGCGCTCACGGGTTTCGTACTAACTTAGTTCTGTATATAGTTAATCCGTCCAGAGAGTGAAGAATCTCAACGATTTTTGCCTATTTTCGAAATCGATAGTTGCAAGATATTGATCCCAAGAATTTCAAGACTGAATCAAAATCTCTATGGGAGTTCCTCAGACTGGCCCGGGCATACAAAACGAAGCAAGCGGGAGACTTCAGATTATATATGTATAGAGAGAAAATATAATAAAAGATTTTTTTTACTAAAACATGACTACAGATTCTTTTATGTTTGCCTGCAGTAATGTTTTACGATGATGAGTGCAATGTATGTTCAAACGGTAAAAGATTTTTATGTGATATAACTACAATTTGACAAATTTCAGATTCTTGGCTTTACCTGTACTTTGAAACCTTGCTTCTAGCCGAATTTCATGAGTCTAGGTCAACAGTCGGTGTCCTATAGCATCTGATGAGTGAGCTTGCAGGTATGTAAATACGTAACATAAATGACGGAATCGTTTGACTGCATTGACTTAGAAGCTTACAGTTCTTACGCAGTGAAGGGACCATAGACTTTATTATGTAACATAAATCTGAACCTGATACGATAACCTGTTCCAGAGAAAAACGGGTCTTAAAAGACGGACACAGGATAAAAACTGACCAAGAAATATTTTTTCGTGTGATATAATTTCAAATTAAAAATTTTCAGATTTGCTCCTTTACTTGTACTGTGAAACCTGCTTCCTGTCAGATATCACGATTCTAGGTCAATGGAATTTACCCTACAGGTTTTGATGAGTGAGTTTTCGAGTGTCAAAATATGTGACATTAATGGCCGTATCTTTTGATTGAATTGAACTTGATACACAAAACTGTTCCAAAGAAAAAGAGTCTTAACAGTCGGACAGACAGGCAGACGGATAAAAAACTACAAAAAATATTTTTCGACTTATATAATACAAAATTAACGATTTTAGGAATTTTTTTCTTTACTTGTAGGGTGAAACCTGGCTGCTACCAAATAGAATGATTCTAGGTGCACAGGAAGCACCCGACAGGTTTTAGTGGGTGGTTTTCAAGTATCAAAATGTGTGACATGAACTGCCGTATCTTTTGACTGAAGTAACTTAGAAGCTAAAAATTGTTACACATCCAAGGAACCATAGGCTTTGATATACGACACAAATTTATGCTTGATACATCTACGTATTCCTGAGAAAAAGTGTTCTTAGCCGTCGGACAGATAGACAGACAGACGGAAAGGACGAACAACATAGCGATCCTATGAGGGTTCATTTTTTACAGCTTGATGCACGAAACCATAATTAAGTAGATTAAGAGAAAAACAACACTGTATTTCTTAGCAAATGTACAGTACTGATCCGCTCGATAACGGCGGAATGGCGGGTCAAGTACAAGAACGAAATGCAAGTTTCGGTGGAAGAGCTATTGGAAGTAAACCGTGGAAACATTTGTCCATTATAAACAGTAGATGAGGAAACAAACAACAGAGAGAAACAAATTTTGATGATTTGCATCCCGAAACTTGACCGTTTATTAACTTGTGCCCAAATATGTTCTTCATCAAAAATTGACAGCTCTGTTTAAGATTCGTTCCACAATTACACTATATAGAAATTGGCCGAGAAATTTTCTAGTTCATATCGCGAGATATTTTCGATTAAATATCTCTCTGGTCTTTCACATTACCCAAATTAGGACATGCTTAAATAATAAGAATGTACGACAGTGAAAACATTTGTGGACGTTTCCTGTTTTGACAAGCTAAACTATAACCATTACATACGCCTTTAGTCTTTTTACAAAGCAACGTCTTTATCTTCCGTGACATGGCTCTCAATAAGCACTGCTATGTCACTGGTGGCTGTCATCGAACCAAATCATTATCTGTAATGAGCGTTATTGATTGATTATTACATTGTAATGTAGCAGGGGAACTATCCTGTGTAATGTATTCTAAAGACTCCATCCAACAAGCCCTAAAATGGCAGAGGTACAATCAACTAAAGTGCATTACCGTCATCCAACAGTGTGTAACAACCATTTGCAGAAATTAGGATCGACTGCCACTATAGAAAACGCTTACGTGCGCTATTCTGCATTCTAAATGTAATTTTATTGTCGTCCTGGCCACAGCAATGCGCCTCCAGCTCTGTCTCGAACGACACAAATGCAAACACAATGAAATTGCGACGATGAACGTTGCAAATGCCTGGGAGGATCAACGAAGAAATCCCTAGTTTCCGTCAGCGCTTCTTGAGACTGTTCATATATTTTTTCAGTCTTTTTTTTTACATTTTATAACTGTCGCACCTAAGACCACTGCTGTTAAAGAAACTAGGAATTCTACCTTGAAAAATAAAATAGTCATATTTCTCTCCTTAAGAAGAAACATGAATGTGTAGCACGTTCTCTATCGACAACATGAAGTAGTTCGTTTTGTTTTGTGTATTATAAACTGCGTAGATAATTTGTTTAAAAATTGAAACTCAGTTCTAATTTTCCGTATCGCACATAAGGAAATCTGGAGACTTTATGAGAAAGAAAGTAATGTTGTATGTTACATATCCGCGAAATACGGTTAGTGATCCTGGAGTAAATCCAGTTGTGGCTAAATGTATTTTTCTATGTCAGGAAGAACTGCAACTGAAAAATGTCACAGGCGAATTACCTGGACGCTCAGGAATAAACACGAAAATATTCGTTAGTAACACCATTAGTTTTCAATTGTTTGAATTGTTCCTTTTTACAACAACGTTTAAAAAAGACACAAGCAGAAATTCAACATTCGATCAATATTGGATAAAACAGCAATAGAGAGCAAATTATTTTAAGAACATTCTACAACTTATTTTCGTAAGAGATGTACGAATGCATGGTCTCGCGGCAATATCCATTAATAAAATATTCTAGAACTTCAAATCGCGTCAAGTGGTTAACTGACCACGAGCTTTGGCGGAGATCTCTTTTGCCATTGTTAAGTGGCTGGCTGCAGTGTGGCTGCCGCTGCTGTGCTTATACAGCAACGCCGTTGCCAGTACCATCACTGGTGCTCAGTCCAGAATCGTATATGCTAACGCTTTGGTGGCGGGACAACTGTGCCCGCTTCAACTCCCCAATTACCAAATACGGGGCGGGGCTGCGTACCAGTGACGTTACGGGTGACGCCGCGACTATGTAACTACGGCAGCGATCCGAAACACAGTCAACCACTTAACAACGGCAGAGTTCACTTGTTCATGATCAACTAAAATGTCGTAGTTAAACTACAGAGGTTCCAGTTTATTTTTTCCCACGTCCTCCAATCTTCTATCACCTTTTCAATTCGGAACGACAATCTAGGCTGTTTCCGTAGCGTTTCAGCATTTGTAGTACGATAAAAATCACCAGTCCAGAAATAATAGCGAATACTCCACTTCACGGAAGGAAATCGGTAGGTATATAGTCTACAAAATTATGAACGTCTGCCCCAGAAGAAAGCATAGACATGCTGTTCTGTAGAGAGGTGTGTGAGGAGAAACGTGTAAATGGATGGACACACTGACGCATATGAATATTCCAACCACTGGCCACTTATTTAGCAGCGGTAAACTTGAAGCAGAAGTCATATCTGTGGCGCTAGCTCCAGGTCCTGCAGTTACCGAATGACGAACTATAGTTTCATAATACTATTGTTTCCATTACCTGTTTTGCTGAACCCTCTGTAAGTTTTCTACAGGCGTTCGCTATTATGACTCAAGTGCTCCTGATACCTGAGGCTTTCAGAAGTTGGTAGAGTAGTTTGTATTTTATACATTACATGAGATTATTTAAGACAATTACGATTACTGATATTCACTACAACTCATAATAATACATAATTCACATACATAAATAGAACTTATGATAGTGAGGTGAGAGAATGCGAAAAAGAGCACAGAATATAGGGGAAGTTTTTCATCATTGCTTCCTTGATTTGAACAACACAAATGGAATAATAGAGAAACCACATTGATGTGTTCATATCTTCAACGCTACACTGCAGCATATGGTCAACGTTTTTACACAAAGGAAAAATTTATAATGACACCCTACTTGGTCAAGCGGTTTGCTGGTAACTATTATGTTCCGTATATTGTAAAGGTTAAGACTGAATGGAAGCAACAAAGGAAAGTATTCTTGTGAGTCCCTAGTGGTATTCCTTTAACGGTATTATGGTTGTTCATATACTCCACAGTTTTTGTGGTAAGCATTTCCTGGACTGTGTGTGCGCCGCACGAACAAGATCACCAGTCAAAAGTTAAACGAAAATGTGACGTTACAGCTGACGCCGAGGACAAAGACTAGGATATATCAGATGGCTGCTTCTGATACAAAATTCTAATGAACAATTACACTGATGAGCTAAAACGTTATGACCACTGACAAAGGCGAGGTTGATGACGTTGCGTGCGCACGACGAGCTGAGGAAATTATACACTGATGAGTCAAAACATTATGACCAGTGCCCGCCGCGGGTTGTATGCTGCCTAATGATGCCAAGGGTGCGTGACGCAATAAGAGAGGTATATGAGCGGAGCAGAAACGAATGGGGAAACATTCAAGCGACGATAAGTAGCGCTAATGCGGAAATCCTCTGACTTAAGTGTCTTTGACGAAAGTCAGATTGTTGTGACCCAGTGCGTGGGAGAGAGCATTTCGGAAACGGCGAAGCTGGTCGGCTGTTGGCGTGCTACTGTCGTGAGCATCTATGGAAAGTGGTTAAAGAATGCCGACACCGTGAGCAGGTGAAAAGATGTTGGACGTCCATATCTCATCGCAGAATTTAGGGATCGCAGGCTTGCCCACACTCTGAAGCAGTATAAGCAGCAATATGTGGCAGATCTGATGGCAGAGAAAACTGCGGGAGCAGCACAAATATTTTGAAGCACACCGTTCAGTGCATAGTGTTGAACATGGTGTTCCACAGCAGAGGACCCCTACGTGTTCCCATGTTGGCCAAACAAAATCGCCAGCTATGATTACAGAGGGCACGGGATCATCGGTATCGGACCGCGGAAAAATGGAATCGTATCACCTGGTCGGACAAATCCCGTTCATTATAAAACCAGGTCGATGACCATGTCCAGATACGCCGTCAACCAGGCAAACGGCTACTCGAAACATGCATCGAGCCACCGTCGCAGGCCGGTTGGAGCAGTGTTATCCTATGGGCGGACATTCACCTCTGCATCTATGGAACTCGCAATGGTAACCGAAGGCACCATGATGGCAGTGGACTACGTGAACATTACTAAGGACTGCAACCACTTAAGCTTGATGTCTTCCTCAACAGCGATGATATCCTCCAGTAGGATAACTTTACATGTCACAAGGCAACAAAAAATGGTTCAAATGGCTCTGAGCACGATGAGACTTAACATCTGATATCATCAGTCCCCTAGATTTAGAACTACTTAAACCTAACCAACCTAAGGACATCACACACATCCATGCCCGAGGCAGGATTCGAACCTGCGAGCGTAGCAGCAGCGCGGTTCCGGACCGAAGTGCCTAGAACCGCTCGGCTACATGGGCCGGCACAAGTTGCGATGGTTTGAGAAGTATGACAGTGAAATTACGTTGATGTCTTAGCCATCAAATTCGGCTTCTCTCAGTCCGATCAAACCCAACTGGAACGCTATCGGGCTCCAGCTCCGCACTCATAAACCAACCGCCCGTAAATTACGGGAAGTGTGTGAATTTTGCGTAGGTATCTGGTGCCACAAACCTTTGGACGCGTATCAAGTATTTGTTTAATCCATGGCAAGCAGAATCACTGTTGAATTGCGTTCCAGAAATGGACCCACACACTTTTGAGTAGGTGGTCATAATGTTTTGGCTCATTAGTGTATAAGCGGAGCAGTGAAAGAAATGGTATCACACCGTCGATGCGGCCAGGTAATGGTGAGATCCATTGACATTAGCGACTTTCACAAACGGCCTTTGTTATCGGATATGGAGAAGTGAGTTTTTCGCATGCTGTTGTAAAGAATCTATGGAAAGTGGTTGAAGGATGGTAAAACCACGAATAGGCGGAAAGGTTGGGGACCTCCACAGATCGATGACGTAGCATCCGGTCCCGCCTAGTAAAGCGTAATAGACGGCGATCTGTAGAAGATCTAACTGCAGAATACAATACTGCTGCATGCGCAAGGGTTTCTGAGCACACCGAACAGCGAAAATTGTTCAGTATTGGTCTCTGCAGCATTCCACCTCTATGTTTGGGTATGTTGACAAACTAAATCGTCAGTTATGATAGCACTGGTCATGGGATCATCAAGAAAGAATGGTGTATCAACTGGAACGTGTCGCTTGATGAATAACTTTTATTGCTCTATCATGTTGATGATCGTGTCGGGATACGCCTTAATCTAAGTGAACTTCTGCTCGAAACATTCACCCCGCCACCGAGACAGGCCGTGGGAGCAGTATTTAAGCTGCGTCCACACCAAACGCGCCGGTCCGCGTAGTGCCACGCTGCGTACAAACGCGCGGCGCAGAGCAGCGCAGAACTGCGCAGAATGAAGCAGAGTGTTCGTAGGTGCGTAAAAGTAATCGAAAACGAGAAACGAGAAAAGGCTCGTTCTTGCGCGGCCTGACTCCGTGGTACGGTGAATGTTTCGAATAGAAGTTCGCCTTGATCACGGCGTATTCCGACGCGACCATCAACTTGATTGAGCAATAAAAGTGGTTCATTCCATCAAGCAACACATTCCAATTGACCCATGATCCATTCTGTATGACCCCATGACCAATGCAATCATAACTGATGATTTAGTTTGTCAACATGCCCAAAATAGAGCTCGTATGCTGCAGAGACCAGTGAACAATATTCTTTTCGAAACGTTATTCAAACAGAGCCGCGCAAGAGCGAACTTGTTCGCAGCGCAGAGCGGTGTTGTTTGACGTTCACACCGGCCACCAACACTTTTATTGGTTTTGCGTGGCATGGCGGTCCGGCCAGAGTGGAAGCAGCTTTATGCTATGGGGGACATTCACGTGGGAATCGACTGGACCAGTGGTAATAATCGAAGACAGCATGCCGGCCGCTGTGGCCGAGCGGTTCTAGGCGTTTTAGTCCGGAACCGCGCTGCTGCTACCGTCGCAGTTTCGAATCCTGCCTCGGGCATGGATGTGTGTGATGTCCTTAGGTTCGTTGGGTTTAAAATGGTTCAAATGGCTCTAAGCATTATGGGACATAACATCTATGGTCATCAGTCCCCTAGACTTAGAACTGGTTCAAATGGCTCTGAGCACTATGGGACTTAACATCTGATGTTATCAGTCCCCCTAGAACTTAGAACTACTTAAACCTAACTAACCTAAGGACGTCACACACATCCATGCCCGAGGCAGGATTCGAACCTGCGTTAGATTTAATGAGTTCTAAGTCTGTGGGACTAATGACCTCTGATGTTAAGTCCCATAGTGCTTAGAACCATTTGAAGACGGCATAACAACTGTGGATGAAGTAAAATTTATTCCAGATTGTTAGTACCCCTTCATGATCATATTTAGCTCCGTCGGTGACGGCAGCTTCCAGCAGCATAACTGGGCTACAAGGCGATAATCGTGTAACAGTGGTTTGAGGGGCATAATAGTGACCGCAAGTTTGTGTCTTGATCGCCAAATTCCCCTGATCTGAACAAAATGGAGCATATCTTGAACTCTATCTGGCGCCAACTCCTCGCACAAACCAGTGGTCCTCAAATTATGGCAAATTTGTGACGTGTATAAAGACATCTGGTACTTTACACCTCCGGCAAACCGCCAAAGACGTATAGAACGCATGCCTCGCATAATTGGAGCTGTATGTGTTCCAAAGGTGGGCACACCCGATGTGAAGCAATTGGTCATAATGTTTTGGCTCAATACCGTATATTGCAATATTTTGCGGTATTTAGAATAATTATTAAGTTGTTGTATCTACATCTACTTATGCATCTGCAAATACAAGCCGCTAATCGTTGTGAAATGCATGGCATAGGGTATTAATTATTGTAATACGCACTGGTGTTTCTCACCATTCTATTCGCACATGTAGCACAAGTATAATGATAGGAGTGTATTACTGTCGGCACTCGTAGAGACTCTGCTAATGTCGGCATCAGCGCTTTCTTATCTGTGGTGCCATATTACAGCTGAGTCAATTTTGCATGACGTATCAACATCATCGACGGCCGCTGTGGCCGAGCGGTTGTAGGCGCTTTAGTCCGGAACCGCGCTGCTGCTAAGGTCGCAGTTTCGAATCCTGCTTCGGGCATGGATATGTGTGATATCCTTAGGTTAGTTATGTTTAAGTAGTTCTAAGTCTAGGGAACTGATGACCTCAGATGTTAAGTCCCATAGTGCTTGGAGCCATTTGATCAACATCAGCACTTCCTTATCTCCAAGGCCATACCAGGAAACGCATCTGACCACGTGCCAAGTCCATGGAGGTGGAGCGGAGGCTGTCCCCTGCCCCCCAAAAGTCCCCATTCGACAGCCAATGGCATGCAGTTTGCGTGTATCTTCTCAGCATGATGCGGCACCTGCCCAGAGTGCTCTGCTCGGCAGCCAAAGGCATGTAGTTTGCATGTATGTTGCCATCATGGAGCAGTCCCCAACCCGAGCATCTAAGCTTTGCAGCCAGTGGCGTGCAAGATTGGCGAAACATTTCTTTATAATACGTTGATTGCAATATGTCATCATATACTATTCAGCATGAAGCTCCTCCAGCAGCAGCGATCAGCTGTGCAGAAGAAGGGCACGACTATTGGCAGATATTTTATCAGTCTCTAACGAGAATTGTTGGGTTGGGTTGTTGTGGGGTAGGAGACCAGAAAGTGATGTTATCGGTCCCATCGCTTTAGGGAAAGACGGGGAAGGAAGTCGGCCGTGCCCTTTCAAAGGAACCATCCCAGCATTTGCCTTGAGCGAATTAGGGAAATCACGGAAAACCTAAACCAGGATGGCCGGACGTGGGATTCAACCGTCGTCCTTCCGGATGCGAGTCCAGTGTGCTAACCACTGCGCCACCTCGCTCGGAAAGAATTGTTATTAAGGCTGTACGTCATTGTACTTAGGGCTTTATTTTTTATTATTTTGACAAACAAGGACACGCAGCTGCAGCCCACAGGATGTGTAGCGACGTTCGACGATGCCGTAACATAGCCTAAACCTGAGTCTCACAGAATACTACTGTGTACAGTGTAACAGTGCGTGGGTCTAAACGTGTAAATGTTTGCCTTGCACCTGACTATGACTCTGAAGCAGTTACAGAGGTAGAAAATGCATAGTGTGTTGGTGCTTAAGTGCAGTATTCATGGGAGGAGTGGGACTATCTGTGCAGCGTGAGGGGATATATGGGTAAAAAAAATGAAGGATGAGTGTAATGCGTCTTATACTCCTAAAGATGTACCTGTGATTGGACTTAAGGTTTCAGTAGTTAATACGCACTGTGAGGCAATGCTTGAATTAACGTCAGAGGACACGCACATTTACATACAACATTCGAGTGTTCTGAACGTGTATGATCTATACTGTGTGCTAGAATTTGTGGTAGGTAGACTAACAAGCTGGCGTCTATATGCAAGAAGGGCGCACTATGAATTTTTTGAGCAACAACAGTGTACGGCAACTATAGATTATGTTGAGTAATGCACCGATACCAGTTTTTACCCTGTACCGAAGTGTGTAAATGTCGAGCCCATCAAGTTCTTAGTATGTTCGTACCTACTGGCCTCGATGTAACACAGGCTGAATTGAAGGTTAATAGAAGACGGTTGTTGGCGGAATACTGCACAATGCAATGATTGTAAATAAACCATTGTTATTACTTCCTACCACCCAGGTTTGCTTCTTACCAACGAACCTGTGTGTCAGCAGTTAACAAATTAACTTATGAGTTGTTTGTAGCAAGACACACACACACACACACACACACACACACGCACACACACACACACACACACTTGCACTTTAAACATACACTGCTACTATCTCCATTATAATTACACCACGACGAAGGTAATTGGTACAGAGTAAGCATCCTGTAAATACAGTTGCTGCTGGCGTGTAGACACGCACAGCTAGATTGTAGTAATCGACTTAGACGACCTATCTTATATCACGTACACAAGCATTAAACTCAAACAAACTGATTTTTTTTAGTCGAATGAGTACCACACCGGTTTTATAAGGCAATAGGAAGAAAGTGGCATTTGGCTAACTACTGCATAGATTCTAGATGCATAGAGTTTTACGACTATGAATCACACCAGTCTTAGTCTGAGCGTTGATAGCAGCAGCATCAGTGTTAGTCCGTCACAAGTAGAATAATGTACGACGTGTTCTTTGACTGCCAGGTGTTTCACACTACCGACAATCAATCTGGCTCAAAGAATCTTTCATTTCTGATAGCGGATGGTGCTCGATGTGGTGTGATAAGTCTTGTGTTTTATTTTGGAGTTTACAGCTCCCCACCATGAGTTGGATTTATATTTTGCAAAATGGTTAATGGTAAATAACCACTGGTAGGTATGGACTCAGTTGGTATGCCGTTGGAGACGGTGTTGAGTCGTATACGCTCAGTTATTCCAGCCGAGTCGCGTAGCTTCGTGAGGGACTTGGAGAAGGTGAAGTGGGTTAACTCTCCGTCGCTCGCGCGGATGACTCTCGTCATCCACATGACTTTCCCGCTCAATTTTGTCTGACAGGGCAGGATTGTAATCACGCCATTTTCAGTACCTTTCTGTTAACTCTTCAGCAGTTAGCTCCAATCATTGTTGGCTTTCAGTTACGAAAGATACATTGTTTATGAAACATTATTGTAGTCTGGAGGACACCAGTCATCCGCGCGAGCTCTGCTGCCACAATCTGAAACAAAGTAAGTCTGTATTACTTTATTGCTTTCCTAGGTTCAATGGATCTTTCATGTGCGTAAATTTGGACTTATTGAAACTGACTGCAGCTACCGTCCATGTTACCTATTATTCTCTTTATTTTTAGATTGTGGAAGAAATGTCAAAAGCAAAAAAACCTCGGACAGAGTTAAGTAGAGATCCTAATGTATGGTTGTATTGGTTCAATGATCTGAGTGATGAAGATGCTCACAGTGATAGCGCTGACTCAGAGGCTGAGGACTGTGTTCATGAAAGCGGTCATGATTCAGGAACAGAACAAGAAGTGGGGGTAACTTCTCTAGGGAAAGGGATGCTGAAGAAACAGATGCCACACATATCAGAGCTTTCATTGGTTTGTTATATCTGTGTGGATCTTTGAGATGTTCTAGGAAGAGTATATCGAAATTGTGGGATAACTCAAAGGGAAACGGACTTGAATCATGTTATAGTGAAAACCGATTCAGGTTTCTGTTGAGATGTCTTAGGTTTGAAAATAACCGTGGTAGAGGTGTTCGCAGAGAGTCTGACAAGTTGGCTCCTATCAGAGAGGTACTTGAAGTATTCACGAACAATTGCCAAAAATATTTTTCACCTAGTGAATATCTTACTGTTGACGAACAGCTTTTGGCATTTACAAGAAACTGCTCATTTCATTCAGGCAGTATATCCCCAGCAAACCAGTAAAGTATGGGTTAAAAGTGTTTGCTTTGGTTGATGTAAAATCAGCTTATACTTTGAATTTAGAACCGTACGTCGGTAAGCAACCAGAGGGGCCATGTAATGCCAGTAATTTAGCTGAAGAAATTGTTCTTCGAATGGTCGAACTGTTTCAAACGTTAGAATATATTATACTTTGTACGGATATTAAATGTATTATATTTAGATTTTATAAAAAATCATAAAATCAGTCATAAAGGACGTTCAGTGTATACAAATAGACAGCTTGCTTTGTGGATGACCCCTGTCACCCGCGCGAGTGACCGTGTTACGTATTTTCGCTGGAGTAACGGAGGGTTAAGGACGAGGGGTGTCCCTTGCTCCCCGTGCTCCGACTGCCGAAAATGGTTGTTGACAACAATGAACTAGTATCTAAAAATGAAACTTGTAACACTGGTGGTGTGATCGTCATTCGTTCTAGGCACTTCAGTCCGGAACCGCGCTGCTACGGTCGCAGGTTCTAATCCTGCCTCGGGCCTGGGTGTGTGTGATGTCCTTAGGTTAGTTAGGTTTAAGTAGTTCTAAGTCTAGGGGACTGATGGATGACCTCACATGTTAAGTCTCATAGTGCTTAGAGCCATTTGAACCATTTTGAAAGGTGTTTGCTTTACACAGACACGGCTTATGGTTCATTAATAGCCCATAACTCAAGTCAGACAGTTACCTCTTTTAAGGCAGACTCATAATTAATTACGAGATTCTCACTCTGCCATAAATGAATTATGCTCCGCCAGTGAAGCCAGGCTGCAGTCGGACACAGGTAGACGCCTACCCAATGCTACGCCACGAGCGTCACGGTACTTTGCTCTTTAATCCCTTCCTCCTTGTTTGATCACGCGAGAATCGCATTTTCTGCATTACTTAATGAACCTGAAAAGAAAAACTCGACAGATACATCTTAACGAAAAGGCGGATGACGTTCCAATCCTGTATTCTTTTGTACTAGTGTGCCAGAGCTCTTCGCAACTGCCGGTCCTCTAAAGGGTCAGAATACTTGTTTAGGATGTCAAAGTGCGTCGCCCATTAGTGAAGACCACACTCCATTAAGAGGAGACCCCTTTCATCCCACTCCTGCATGCCTTACTTTCTGTATACAGCTTTGGAAATTCTCTGGAAGCTCAGTGAGGCTTCAGCTAAAATATTACCTCATCTAAATGGTCTGTATAGCTTATTCAAATGCATGCTTATCGTAATATGCGAGCCTTCTACGAATGTTCGAGCAAAAATAAAGTTCTATTATGTGTAAAATTTTGCACACCTTGCAAGTACAATGATGTATCAGATACACCTAACAGCTGACACCGAACACGTAACGGCTAATGCCTAACACTTTACGGCTAAAGCGTAAAGCCTAACGCATGATGCATAACGCCTAATGCAACTTGTGGTCGAACCTAACCTACCTAATCATAATTTTCTTAGATTATGTAGAAATTGAGTTTTCCTAGAGAACTGACGATAAACCAGTGTTTGAGCGTTCTATTTGTGTTTATTAAGTACTGCCACGTGTTTTACGGACACGGCAGTTGTTACTATAGTGCTCACGTAAAATTTGTTTATTTCACAAACAACGTTGTGCTTGTTCGTAGGGTTTGTAATACTTATTTTAATAAGTGTACACCTAAGCGCGCACATAGTTGCACGAAGTAATATAGCTAAGCACTGTAGATTCTTAAGTATGTAATGCTTCTGATAAAGTGGTCGAAGGAATCAGGATGTTTGCCTTCAGCCGGAACGGTAAAATCGTCATAGCAGGAGAAAAACAGTTAGCTTCTAGCTGCCTCTAGTGCTGGGGCAATGAGTCTACTCTATAATCCACGCTTTGCACTTTTCCGGAGCCCTTACAACAAATCCAAACCTTCCATTCGCCTTCCATGATACAAATTTCACGTCTTTAGCCAATTTCGTATCGTTGTTAGTGTTATCACTATACACCGAAACTATGTCAAATACTCCAAACGGTCGCTTCTTAACTTGCATCTATTATTACCAAAAAAATAGTATGGATTACGGCGGCTGTAAGCTTGATAAAGGGTGACAGCCAGTTTCCATTTTCCTATATTTCTGGAAATTATTTGACTCGGAGTCCCGCTGCAGACTGTTAACGGAGGTCTAAGCATGTGGTTCCGAGATACGAGCGTGACTCAAGGACTCCTGAAGTAATAGAACCTAGTACGTTGTCTTCGACTGTAAGTGTTCATCAGAGATAAGGGAATCTTCAGAAGTGCCCTAAGGAAGTTTGATAGGACTGCTCTTATTTTCTATACACATAAATTATCTGACTGACAGGATGAATAGCAGTTTGTGGCTGTTTGCTGACGACGCTGTGGTGTCGTCATTGAGTTCCTGTGGGAGGACACAAGACAACCTAGACAAAATTTCGAGTTGGTATGAGGAATGAAAGCGTGCTTTAAATGTAATTTAATGTGGATGAGTAGGAAAGAAACAACCTCCTAATGTTCGTATTAGAATTGTGCTTTGACACAGTCACGCCTATTAAAAATCTAGATCTAACGTTGCAAAGTGGTATAAATGGAACGAGCACGTAAGGACGATAGTAGGGAAGGCGAATGCTCGACTTCTTTTTACTGAGGGAATATACTGTGAAAGCGTGATTTATCTGTAAAGGGGATTGCGAATAGAACACTAGTGCGATGCATTCCTGCATACAGCTCGAGTGTTTCGACCTCCACAGGGTTGGATTAAAGGAAAACATGGAAGCAGTTCAGAGGCGCGGTGCTAGATTTGTTACTAGCAGATTCGATCGAGAAGCGGGTGTTACGGAGATGCGTCGTTCTTTGCATGAAACTGTGTTAAAAATAGCAATATAATCTCATTTTAAATCATAGATTATCCCTGGAATCAAAACGGTATCGTTGTTTCATATGAGTATGAAGACGCAAACGTAACAACCAGCTGAGCACCGGCATCGCTGCTATGTGTAGCTTACCCAGCCAGTCAGATAACGTAACACATAACGCAAGCTCACGCCTCGCCGCTGGTTGCAAGTGGCACGCGTGTGATATCTTGAGGTCCTCGTGCACTGACACGTGGAGAGTCGTCAGCGACAGTTATTAGCGACATAACCCGAGACTGTTTCTTCACGATATCAACCCAGGTCAGCACCGAGCGTGTCGGAGCCTGAGTCGAAGGTGGTATCGCATCTGCTAGCGCTAGCTCTCCTGATTGTCAATCACAGTTGCGCCGTGTCTGCTGGAAACGGCTTGCAAGGACCCCTAGCGCTTCTGTCGAAGTCTGCAATTCTTAGATTAAATAGGTACAAAGTTTTGTTTAAAAAACAATTTCTTTATTGGTTGATTACGTGATGGCATTTTGCTCAAGCAACCAGCCCAGTACATATCTTCACGCCACAGACGACCACGTGGATTCTCGCGCGATCGGGGCCCTTATAGCCCTCAGCGCTCGCTCTAAGCATGCTCTACAAGCAAGGTTAACAGTTTATTTCACCTTGGTAATATGAATTTCCAAATAAGGTCTCCATCTCATAGTCTGAATGTCGGTGTGTACGATTCGGACGCTAATAGCACTACACAATAGATTTACGAGACATCATGAAGTTCGCGGGTGTGGAGTAGAAGTGTATGTAGCTACATACTTGAACTTTCTTCCAAAAGAAGATATTAATTTGTGAACTGTGGAGTTTACATATTGCAAAGGAAAAATACACTATTTGCGGATACAGGGTCGTATGATTACAAAAGGGAACATTCTCCGGGGAAGATTCCCAGAGCAAAATAACATTCTTTGAGAATGTTCTCAAATTATTACTATTAAAAAATTCTCTGAATGTTCTCTGAAGAGGGGGTTCCTTCTCACCGTCTCCCCACCTTCTTAAGAAGGTTCTCAGGCACTGCCGCTTGCAGCATCTGGCACAGAACACCCGCATAATCTTACATTTCATTCAATTCGCTCAAACAGGCAAACTGTTAAATGTACAAATATGGAACTGGCATCAATGCTTTCTGGAAGATTCGCACTGTGTTTCGATTTTACTTTTATGTGTGGCATCAAATTATTTAGAAGATTACGGACAATATGCTAAAATGTTTTTCTCACGATGTATCTAAATTTTCGGCATCCGTGAACTTTTTTGTTATTGAAGTTAGATGAACACATTATGCGAACGAAATCTTAAAACCTGATCACATTTCACATCTAATCGGAACCGGAATTCTTCTGATTTCTAAAATAACAAAATGTTTTATTCATGCTGTGAGAAAACATGATGATGAACAGTTGAAAGTGTCAGTGATAATGTTGTCTGGTGTATACGTAAGTCTTCTCGCACACCAATCTGAAGACTTTGGTCTGGGAAAAAAAAGTTTTCCCTTTTGCTTCGTTTGAAAGGTGGCCCTTGTTCTTTCACAAATTTTGGGAAGGAATTTTGCCAGCCAAATAGTGTTTTTGTACTGTTAAACCCATCTAAACTTCTACAGTTTCTGTCTTCAGTATTTCGGCTTGCTACGTATATCTATTTTTGTCTTCCGAACAACGTAAGTACTACCATTCTTACAAAAAACTCGGTAATACATAATCTCAACAGAACTTACTCAGCATGAGGTATGCTACAGAGCTCACTTAAAAAAATAATTCGAGGAATGTTCTCCAAAAAATGGTTCAAATGGCTCTGAGCACTATGCGACTTAACTTCTGAGGTCATCAGTCGCCTGGAACTTAGAACTAATTAAAGCTAACTAACCTAAGGACATCCCACACACCCATGCCCGAGGCAGGATTCGAACCTGCCACCGGAGCGGTCGCTCGGCTCCAGACTGCAGCGACTAGAACCGCACGCCACTCCGGCCGGCAATGTTCTCCGCTTGTGAGAAACTTCTCTACTTTTATTCATACGAAATCAGACATTGAATAATTTCCCCAATCCCTTCATTCAACCTGAGAACATTCTCAGGTGAAGCATATTCTCCGACTCGCTTTATTCGTGCGAACCTGAGAATGTTCTCTGAAATTCTGAGAAAAAGTACATGTTTCTTTATATTCATACGACCCGCAGTCTTAATTACGTCGAATGAATACTCTGGATGTAGATGCTATAGGCTCTCAACACTCAACACACGAGGAAATGGAGACTACATTTAACACAGGTAGTAATGTGACCACATGGACTGCACGTTGAACCCATCTCAGCCTGGAGCAAATTTTAAACAGACGAGTACACTCAACCACATGCTGCTCAGATAACACTGCTTTGTTCGGACTAATTACCACTAATTTGACACATCGTTTGCTCTAATTATTGCATTTTTCGTTGGACAAACTGTGTCCACAAAATCAGTGTCCTTTACAGGAGCCAGAAACATACATTTGGAGAAAAACAGGGCGTGTGCTGCCCATGGATCATCGTATTCATGCCAATTCTTCAAATCTCCACTGCAATGAAAACACACTCTTTGAAAGTCATTACCGGTGTGAAAGTACGCCGCTTCACTTACCTCATCCGGTCACTGCTTAATAGCAAACTGTCACTCATCGAAGGAACCTAACATTGCTTGCAATGGTCATGGCACGATTTCAGCTGAACTGCATCGAGGGGTTGGTTCCGATAAGGGATTTGGACATATTTCCATTCTGCGCAGGCGTGGTGAGGGCACAGATCTACCTCCTACATCCACACAAAGGTGGAAAAAGTCATGGATACCGCCTAATATCATGTCGAACGTCTATTTTTCCCGGCGTGGTACAGCATTTCGACGTAGTATGGCCTCAACAAGTCATTTGAAGTTACCTGCAGAAATACTAATCCAAGCTGCCATTATAGCCATCCAATATTGAGAAAGTGTATCCAGTGCGGGATTTTGTGCACCAACTGACCTCTTGATTATATCCCATATATGTTCTACGGGATTAATGTTGAGCGATCTGGGTGACCAAATCATTCGATCGAATTGTCCAGAATTTTCTTCAAACCAAATGCGAACAACTGTGGCCAGCTAACATGACATAGTTGTTACAGTACATGATGTTTAGGAATGACTGCAAATTATGTCCAAGTAGCCGAACACAACCATTTCCAGCCAGTGATTGGTTCAGTTGGACCAAAGGACCTACTCTATTCTATGTAAACACAGCCCACATCATTCTGGTGCCACCACCAGCTTGCACCTCAGTGTTGTGGCACACTCGAACCCTGCCATCAGCTCTTAGCAACTGAAATCAGAACTCATATGACCAAGCCACGGTTTTCCAGTTGTCCGTGGTCCAATCGATATGGTCACGAGTCCAGGAGAGGCGCCGCTGGCGATGTCGTGCTGTTACAACGGCAGTCGCGTCAGTCGTCTGCTGCCACTGACCATTAACGCAAAATTTCGTCGCACTATCCTAACGAATACGTTCGTCGTACGTCCCACACTGATTTCCACGATTATTCCACTCAGCGTTGGTTGTCGTTTAGCACTGACAACTGCCCACAAATGCCGCAGCTGGGCATTGTTAAGTGGGGCCATCGGCCACTGCATTGTCCATGGTGAGACGTAATGCCTGAAATTTAGTATTCTCGACAAACTCTTGACACTGAAGACCTCGGAATATTGAATTCAATAACGATATCTGAAAGGTAATGTGTAGCTTCAACTACCATCCTGCTCTCAAGGTCTGTTAATTCCCGTTGTGCGGCTATAATCACGTTGGAAACCTTTCCACACGAATCACCTGAGCACAAATGACAGCTCCGCCAATGCACTGCCCTTTTATACCTTTTGCACACGATACTACCACCATCTACATATTTGCGTATCTCTATCCCATGATTTTTGACACCTCACTGTATACATATCTACCCAGGGTGGTGTCCTCCTCGACAGCTGAGTGGCAGTCCGCCTTTAGCCGCGGAGCAGCTCGGACTTGTTTACATCCCGGCTGCGAACGTTCGCGGAAGAAGCGGTGTTTACACCGTCGTCACTCGCGTGTGTTACTGTTTCAATCGAACGCAATGGCACACAATTTCCGAAAAACCACGATAAAATTCACGTTCTGTAACAAGTATGCACGACCGAAGACATTCGAAATCGAACGTTTCTTGAGGGACGAAGTGCAACTTAATTACACGGAGGTTATTGGAATTCATTTATCGATCGTGAGCAGCACTCTTTACGTAAAGATGATCGACGACGCAACATGCGATCGAATTATTGAAGCCGCCAAACGAGGATTTCAGTTCCGACACTCCGACGGTCATATTGGCGAAGTATTAGTCGCTCATTCGGGCCTGGGCGTGCGTACGATTCGAGTCTCCGAGCTGCCTTTCGAGGTACCAGAATCCTTGGTCACTGAATCGCTCCAGCCATATGGCAGAGTTATCAGTCATACGGCCGAACGTTGGGCAAGTTTTAGCACGTATCCATTGCTCAATGGTGTCCGACAGGTGCGAATTGCGCTTACGAAACATGTGCCATCGTACATCAACATCGGCGGCTGTCGAACTATTGTCATCTATGATGGACAGCCCCGGACATTCTCCGGGTGTGGTGGTGAAGGACATCTTCGATCTGCTTGTATGCAGAGGAGACTCGAGCGGAGACCTCCAGAATCCGACTGCACCAACGTCACTGCCGATGACTTATGTGGCGGCGCTTCGCGGGGAGGTGACGCCGAGGTCGGAGCGCACTATCGAACCGACGCCGCAGTTGATTGGGGCGCCTTCGGACCCCACTGAAGAAGGAATGGCTCCCACCAACCTCCAACCCCAGACATTACAGGTGGTGCAGAAAGAGGATGACAGCATCACAACAGGCATGGAAGCTGAAGTGGAACGGCCCCAGGGCGTTGTGGCGGCGGCGAGAGCGCAGGTGATGCAAGATTCGCCAACACCAGAGGCCATGGATAGGGCCCGCAAACAACGCTCGCCAAAGCGCCGCAAGAAGCGCCGACTAAACTCTGCGGAGACGCTCCCTTCTCTTCTTGGGAGCCCAGATGAGTCTAACACTATGGAACTGCCTGACTTGGAACCACAAGCTTCGGATGTCGCAGACCATATGAATTCGGACAGTGAAAAGATGTCATGTCGCTCAGAAGACGCATCCGCTCAGGGGCCTACTACCCCTTCTGCGGTGGAGTCTAATGCTGCGAAAGAACAACAGATGTCACACATCAATGCCGCACAGGAAAATTTGGAGCACCCCAATAATATCAGCTGGTATGAGCAGGACGACGAAATCACCTATGCGGACCATTCTACTGGTGGGGACTCGCATCCGTCGGCATCTCAAGAAACCCAATGCCGCAGGGACACGTCCGTCGGGCGACCCTCTGCGGATGTGCAAAGGGACTATCGATACGGTGAAACTTTGTCATTTTAACATCATGTGGAGATGACAGCTACTCGACCCCAGGCATATAGAATAGGGACAGTGAATGTAAATACCATTAGATCGCCAGTGAAACAGCAGTTGTTTAGGGACATGATATACGCGTCGGATGTGGATATACTGATGGTGCAGGAAATTTACATACCTGAGTTCCAGGAAGTCCATGGATACATCTCCTACACCTCGCCGCACTCGAACAACGACAGTGGAACGGCGATATTGGTCCGGGACGGGATTCCGGTTCGCGACCTGGCTTATCAACCTTCGGCACGAGGACTGGCGATAACTGTTAATGGAATTCGCATTCTCAATGTTTATGCCCCTTCCGGCACAGACAACAGACGGGCGCGTGCTAGATATTATTCGGAAGAGATTGTGCCCTTATTTACCGGCAGATTCGATCATTTCATTATAGGTGGTGACTTCAGTTGTGTTTTATCGCAAAAGACCAGACTCCACATTACAATACATGCCGTGAATTGCATGTGCTATGCCGGGATCTGGAGTTAAGCGACACCTGGGACATGATTCATAGGAACCGTGAGGGATATACTTTTTATACCAGTCACTCGGCGAGCAGACTCGATCGAATATATGTTTTGGTTGGCCTACAGGATAAGGTGGTCGACGCGGAACGATGGCCTGCGGCATTTACTGATCATCTGGCTTACATTTGTACCATATCACTCCCTAGGCAAAGGGTGTGGAGAAGCCGCGGGACATGGAAGCTCAATTCGTCTCTTTTGGCGGATCCCGAATGTCGTCAGAGAGTCGAGGAGGTATGGGCCACATGTCAAAGCCGTCTACCAACATATACCTCCGTGCTTCAATGGTGGCTCGAGTGTACTAAGCCGGCAATAAGAAGAGCTCTCATATAGTATGGTCGGGATAAGACGAGATGGCAAAGAGACACTCTTGATTATTATTACACCATGCTTCGTGAGCTGTCCTTCCAGGTGCCGTCTGCAGAACATCATGCGGAAGTTCATCGTGTCAAGGCACAAATCCTATCGATCACGCGACGACGACTGGGTGGCGTCCCAATACGGGCAAGATGTCTCTACACCATCACTGGGGAACGTACCTCGATGCACCATGTGTCGCGGGAACATAAACGTTACCGCCGGGCATTGGTAACAGTGCTCCACGGTTTAGATGGCCGTCAACTGACAACACAACAGGACATTGCAAACGAATTTTTAGAGCATTTCCGCCACCTCTATGCCGGTACACCGACGGACCGTCTGGTGGGGGAAGAGATACTGCAACATCTGCAAACGACACTGACAGAGACGGATAAGGCAGCGCTTATGGAGCCACTCACAGAAGACGATATAAAGGTGGCACTCACAAAAGGAGCGGCCCATAAATCACCAGGGCCAGATGGGATTACGCTAGAGTTTTATCGAGAACTCGTGGACATGATGATGCCACAGTTGGTGTCGATGTACAATGAGGCGATGCGTCCGGACATGCGCCTACCGTCGGATTTTGTGACGGGCTTTCTTCTTCCCATCCCGAAGACGGCGGGGAGTCGCAGTGTTAATCAATATCGGCCTCTCACTATGCTAAACACCGACTATAAAATCTTTGCACGACTACTAGCGTCTCGTCTCAAGCTGGCGATATCCAGGACAATATCCCCTGATCAGGCTTGCCTAGGGGTGCGAAGCAACATCTCCTCTGCGTTAAGTGAATACCGTGACGTTATCGCCCTTGCGGAAACGTGTAAAATGCGAGCAGCGATGATATCTGTGGATTTCGATCGTGCGTTCGACAGGATAAACCATGACTTCTTGGTGTCAGTCCTGAGCCGAATGGCGATTCCTCCTGTTTTCATCTCCATCGTTATGAGGCTAATACGAGGGGCTACATCGAAGGTGATTGTAAACGGTCGGGAAGCGGGCTCGATTCCTATTAACAGCTCAGTCCGACAAGGGTGCCCACTCTCCATGATGCTGTTTGCGATAGCGTTTGAGCCGCTGATGTGTGTTATGAGGCGCTCACTTACTGGGATAGCGCTTAATGAGAACTCTTTCGTTTGTCGCGCATATGCGGACGACCTGATCCTTCTTGCCAGATCAGGACATGAAGTGCGTCAGGCTGTTGAACATCGAGACTCTTACGGGACGGCGGCAGGCAGTGTCGTTAACATGAC
This sequence comes from Schistocerca piceifrons, assembly GCF_021461385.2. NCBI lineage: Eukaryota > Metazoa > Arthropoda > Insecta > Orthoptera > Acrididae > Schistocerca > Schistocerca piceifrons. The sequence goes on along the minus strand of NC_060149.1, from coordinate 344,277,072 downwards.
GAAATCCAAAATTATGCACATTGGACGGGGTCTGGAAGACGTACCGGGACCGTTTCAGACGGTGGAATCGCTGAGATGTCTGGGGATTACATTTACCCGTTCACTACGGCGGTCAGCGGCGGCGAGTTCTCGGCGGCTTCTGCAGAATGTTCGTCTGACGATACGCAACAACTCACTGAGAGCCTTTGACATGATCCAACGTGTGGCATACACCAACGTTCACATAGCGTCACGACTGCCCCATTTAGCGCAGATCCTACCAATACCGAAGGGTATCGCCGACCGCCTCATGGCTGCCTTTGGTTACTATGTTAGTACTGGGATGTTATTTAAGATCAAATATGATACGTTAACGCTACAGTTCCGGAACGGTGGCCTCAACCTCACAAACGTGCGAAACAAAGCTCTGGCGCTTTACATGCGAGCGATGATGCGAAATTGGCAACAAAGAAGGCATACCATAACGTCAGCTCTGATAGAAGTACTTGTTCCGCCTTCGTACGAACCCCCTATTGCGGTGGGCAATATTTCGCCTTCTCTTGCACACATTGCCTCATTTCTTGTTGATTACAGTTATGTTCGTCTGAAAGTACCTTCGACGAGAATACCCACGACTCGGGAGATCTATAGATGCTTGATGGATCACCATGGCCGCAACATAATGGAATTCAAATACCCATCGAGAACGTGGAACCACATTTGGTGTGCAGTGCATACTCCATTACTGTCAACAGCAGCGAGATCGATGTGGTATATTCTTATAAACCGTAAACTTGTGACCAGGAGTCGATTACATACAATTCATATGGTCGATTCTCCTCTTTGCACAAACTGTGGACTGCTAGCAACGGAAGAACATGGTTTAGTGTGTGGCGCAGCGAGGGACGTCTGGATGCTGACGCGTCGAATACTGGCCTTCCTTCGGCGTACTAACTACACAGAAATCACATCGGATGTACTTTTTCTACCGGAAAAGACCTTTTTTCCGAAACAAAAGACGTATGCGGTCAATTGGATAGCTGGACATGCGACGAAATATTTGTATTCGTACAATATTAAGTCCGTGATGGATTATTGGATGTATTTACAATAACAACACGAGCTCATACGGAGTCATACGAAATACAGGACTTACTTTTCCAAATTTTTAGGAAGTGTTTTTCTCAATCCGCCCGACAGCTGGGGTGTCCCAGAACTCGGAAAACTCCTGCAGCAGAACGACTAGAGACAGTACTGCGCGGTTCAATTATATTGGCCTATAGCACACTGAGAAGAAAACTGGCCCCTACCTGTTGGCGCCAGTTATGACTGTATTATGTTAACGTGAAAAAAAAAAACACACACACACAACGATGGTAAACACTGAAACCGCCTCAGATAATGGTCCTTCGCATGGTCGACGGAGGAGAAATACATACCGCCCACACTGGCAGAAATGGTCAAGATTATATGGCTTTCTGCCAGGTTTATGATGCGACACCGCGTGCTGCAGGGATTGTGATGCAGATGATAACTTCATTTTCACTCCCGTCCGTGACTAGGATTGTCATTTACTTTATTCATGTTACAAAAAAAAGAAAAAGAAGAGAGCGGCCTTTGCGTTGATTTTATGGTTTCCAAATTGTTTTTGCTGTCTCGATACTTTTCTTATCCCTAGGACAGCACAATTGCACGAATAAAGATTGTTTGTTTACCCTGCCTTCCTGTTCCCAAAAATATAAATAAATAAAATAAAAAAAGGTAAGATGACAGCTTGCGATGAACGGAAATAAAAGTGGTCAGTGCGATGGAATGCCATGTAACGGGGCCCGGGTTCAATTCCCGGCTGGGTCGGAGATTTTTTCCGCTCAGGGACTGTGTGTTTAGTTGTCTTCCTCATCATCTCATCCCCACCGACACGCAAGTCGCCGAAGTGGCGTCAACTAAAAAGGCCTGCACCAGGCGACCGGTATACCCGACGGGAGACCTAGGCACACGACATTTCATTTCCAGGGTGTTCACATGACTATTATCGATGACTGATGGATGCCTACATCTATATCCTGAGATTTGCAAACTGTAATGAATCTACTACTAAGTTAATAATGTGATGATTAACTTGAAGTTTAGTTGTTGTTTCTGCTTACCTGTGAGTACATCGAACGCCTTCCATCTCTGCCTGATTTGCGCCTATGTTGCTGCACCCATTGGCTATAACGCGAAATCTCGGCGTGTCATACTAGCCCGCCCGGATGAGGTGTTGCCTTACAATGCATAGACCCTTTCGAGTTACCCAGAGTTTGCCACATGGAGAAATTTTAAGTATCTTACTGTATACCACTTATGTGGAACGATTTAAAAAACTCCATTTCTCTTCCTTCCAAAATTTTACAATATGCGGATGATATATGTGTATACACCAAATCAGGCTCATATTTTCAAGCGAAATCGAGTCTTCTGACGCCTACAATCCACATAGGAAAATGGATGGCTACTAATGATCTGAAGATCTGGACGGAGAAATCGGTGATCGCCCCGTTTCCTAAATCTAATGACGCTAAGGCAGATACCGAAATCCTGTTCGGGAGCTACATCATCAACATTTAATCTCAGGCTAGAGTCCTGGATACGATTTTTTACTCCAAACTGAGCCGGACGCCTCATTTTCGGGCTTTTATTAACAAATGTGAAGAACGTTTGAATATAATATAAAAGTAGTATAAATATAAAATATAAATACATAATATAAATATACAGCCGGAGCCTCGACTAGATGGCGTTAGTTTAGCGTTCCGTCGCGATGAGGCTGCAAATGTAAGTGGGCTAAGCGGCTGTCGCCGACCGTCCTATATTGCGGTGGCAGAGAACACCCATAGTCCAGAGCCACTAGAGGTATGGCTCTGCGGGCGCTCACTGTGTGGTCTACCAGATCCCGCGCTACCGCTGTTGGCTTCAGATAGAAATTTGCAATTCCGTTACCAACCGTAGAACGCCAGTAGTGAGGTATCGATACTGATACAACACTCACTCCGTCTGTCAGACTATTTATGTACATAGAGAATAATAGCGTTCCTATCACACCTCCCTGAGGCAATGCTTACAATACCCTTGTCTCTGGTGAACACTAGCCATGGAGACAAAGTACAGGGTTCTATTACTTCAGAAGTCTTCAAGCCACTCACATATCTCGGAACCTACTCCGTATGCTCGTACATTCGTTAACAGTCTGTAATGACGCACCATGTCAGACGCCATTCGGAAATCTATCTGCTTATTGCACTTCATCCTCGGTTAGCAGAATATCATGTGAGAGAAGGGCGCGCTGAAATTCGCATGAATGATTCTTTCTAAACCCATGCTGATTTGTCGACAAAAGATTTTCCGTCTCAAGGAAATTTATTATATTTGAACTCAGAGTCCGTTCAAAAATCCTGCAGCAAAGGAGACCGGTCTCTAATTTTGCGGTCCATTCTCTTACCCTTCTTATATGTAGGAGTCACCTGAGCTTTTTTCCCGTTGCTTGGGACTTTGCGCTGGATTCGCGATAAATGCAAGTTAGATCAGGGCCCTATACGGTAGAGTACTCTACGTAAAACCGAATTGGGATTCCATTCGTGCATGGCGACTTATTTCTGTCCAACTCTTTCAGTTGCTTTTCTATGCAAGGGACGCCCATTACTACGTCATCCATATGGGAATCTGTGCGATGGTCAAACGTCGGAACGTTTATATGATCTTCCTGCATGAACGATTTCTTAAACAAGAAATTTGAAACGTCTTCTTTTCTTTTGATATCCTCTGTTGCAACAAAATACCGGCCAACGAGTGACTGGACGGAAACCTTCAATCTGCTTAGCGAGTTTACGTACTGCCCTTTCTAGCAAAAATGCTCTCCTAACCTTCTTGACTCGTTTATTAACTTTAGTAACCAATGTCGCTATGATGACATCTTGATCACTAATCCCTGTTTCTACACCGACACTGTCAATAGCGTATGGGTTGTCAAGCTATCTGATCAAGACAGTTTTCGGGAAAAATGTTCAAAAGTACTTCACAAGACTGTCTGTCCGTACCTCTGGCAATGAATCCATAGACGTTCCAGTTTATACTCGATAGGCTAAAATGGCTTCTAACTGACACTGCACGATCTGTGTATTTCCGCTATACTGAGCGCAGAATTTTTTTGAATGACTCTAAAAGTGTTTGCCGCGCAGGATTAGCTGAGCGGTCTAAGGCGCTGCAGTCATGGACCGTGCGGCTAGTCCTGGCAGTACTGTAAGCCTCGCTCGGCACCTGCGCTGTTCATTCATCGGTTACTGGCTGCTGATTGCCGCCCAGGCTGAGCGCCAATACCACCTCTTCGGCCGGCCGCTGTGGCCAGCAGGTTCGAAACCTGCCTCGGGCATGGATGTGTGATGTCCTTAGGTTAGTTAGGTTTAAGTAGTTCTAAGTTCTAGGGGACTGATGACCTCCGATGGTAAGTCCCATAGTGCTCAGAGCCATTTGAACCACCTTTTCCCTCGCGCCGAACCACTTCCGTTGCAGAGGAGAATTACTCTTGGTTTTACTTTATATAATGCAAAGTCTCTAGGTATGAACCAGCTATTACATGGTTACAAAAAAAACATATTTTAAAAAAGCTCATCATTAAACATATTAAGGAGTCAGCACAAAATATACATAATTAAATGCTATTGCCCTCCAAATAATGCAAAGAACTTAACTCACAAAGAGTAAACATTTCACACAACTCTGCTTCTTTACAGTAGATCAAAGACATTTCATAGTAAAGAATATTCATTTTACATTACTCAGAATTAATCAGTACAAATTATTTACAATTTCAATTGTAGTGTTACATTATATCCTGCAGGAATTCTACTGAGCAGTCTTATAATATCCAGCCCAATCACATCAAATGGTTTGTTCACTTCTGGAAATCTTTGAAATGGGATTTTCTGATGACTAAGGTCAGCCCTCGCTGCACAAGGTACACAGTTTTTTACATACTTTTCCCCATCACATCTCCTAGTTTTCCATCAGTATTTTTCAATGACGATTCTCTCTGTACTTCTGTGTCAGTCATGACCCGCTAATATGTGGTCATATGCTTGTTGAGAAACGTCGTTCCTGAATGTTGTTGGAACCACCACGCATGGTCTGCCCTTTCTGGATCTGCAGAGTATGCTGTCACGCCTTATGAACTGCATCTGCAGTCTCAATTATCTACAATCTACATTAAATGCTTGTGCTTTATCCTGCCGTTGAGCAACTGTTTACTGTACTCCAGTTCTACCGCTTATCATATCCACGTTTTTGCGCTGCTTTCTGGTTTTTGGACTACCTCATAATAAATAACTCAGATAGAGCGTCCATATTGTCAGTCTACTACTCTAAATTTCTGACCATACAAATAACAGTGGAAGTAAATAATTCCATGAATGACTGATAGCATATCCTTCTCTATCATGGAGTAGCTCTCTTCTGCTTTATTGAGCTGTATACGTCCATAAACGATTGGAAGTTTTGTCCCATCAAAATTTTGACTGAGAGTGGACCCATTTGAACTGTTTCTAGCGTGACAAGAAAGGATGATTTCTTTTCGAAATAGTGGGGATATATGTACTAGACCTTATATCAATATTTTTTTCACCGCCTCTGCAGTGTTTAACATTCCGTTTCTCACATTTCCTTAATAACTGGTCCAATGGTTTGTCAACTTTTGCGAAACCCTTGATCAGTTTTCTATAATAATTGCGTAAACCCAGAAATAACTGGAACAATTTAGTGGTTTATGGTGTTGCTAAGTCATGGACTGCAAATATTAATCAGGGATCTGATTTTACCCTTCTCCACTAATTACAAGCCCGAGGTAGTTAACTTCTGCTTGTGCAAAATGGCACTTATCTAAGCTTAGCATCTAACACGAATTTTATAGCCTGTTAAATACTTCTTCCGAACATTTTATGAGTTCTTCCACAACTTTCGAAAATACAGTCCTTTCATCCAAACATACCACACATTTCTTGCGTTTTAATACATCGCATGCAGTCGTTGTTCCCAGCGGAAACAAAGTTTCACTGAGTTCAATAGTATACTGCAAAAGGTTTTAGAATGATGTTCATCATGGAAGTGTAGTAGGACATTTGCAGAATAATATTCAAAAACATGTGGCAGCGCTTCATTGATCGAAAAATTTTTAACTCCAATAATAATGTTGTGCAGTATTGACCCTAATGACGTCATGTCATTGTTACCTACCCCACGTAACCTGTACCTTGGAGACCTAATGACTGACACGTGTGCACCTTTATCTGTTAAAAATTTGTGTTCCTCGACCTGCATTACGCCTAACAAGCAGCATTCCATCTCTGCATATATGTGTGCAGTATTCCGTTCTACTAGGAATGCTTTCCAACAGGCAAAGTATTCCCTATTTATGCAGTCTCGTGCTTTGCAACCAATCCGACAAGACTCATATCACTCTGGGCGATGACATTACTTTTGCAGATCACCCTTGTGTATTGTGTATTAAACCCCAGGGTTATTGTGCTGTTTGGTCCCCAGTGGACTACCCCCTCCTGCCCCCCTTCCTCCCCCCCCCCCGGGAGGGTAATTATGGTAGAGTAATTATGGTGTACGTGTATGTGGAGACAGTGTTTTTGCAGCAATCGCCGACATAGTGTAACTAAGGCGGAATAAGGGGAACCAGCCCGCATTCGCCGACGTAGATGGAAAACCGCCTTAAAAACCATCCACAGGCTGGCCGGTTCACCGGACCTCGACACTAATCTGCAGAGCGGATTCGTGCTGGGGACCGGCACGCCTTCCCACTCGAGAAGCAGCGCGTGGCTAGCTGGGAGGGCTGCAGATCACCCTTACATCCACAACTGTAGCATTTCAGAGGTGACGGTCATTACACTCTTTTGCGGCAATATTGATTCTTTGCAGCTGTGTTGTGATCCTGACAGCTGTGGCCAGGTCTGATGGCTTGTCCATCCAGACTCCCTGTGACATGTCGGCATGGATACCACACAAGAGGATATGGAGAACCCTATTCTCAGCTTCGCGCAAGGTAATAGCATTAACCTCTGCACTTCGCGTCATTTCATATGTTTGTACACTAACATCCCAGAGTTTATTGGAGAAGTATTCTACTGCCTCATTGGGCCTGGGCACCAAGCTATTTTGTTTTTCCCTAAAACATCTCTTACCATTGTGTCTCCGGTAGCGCTGGCGCAAGTCATGAGGTAGCTTCTGGAACTTTTCTGCTTCACTAACTACCTCTTGATAAATTTCATATGTTTTAGTTTCAGCCACTAACCGTATGTCTGTCATGTGTCAGCATGTTTGGCTCTAAGCACTATGGGACTTAACATCTGAGGTCATCAGTCCCCTAGACTTAGAACTACTTAAACCTAACTAACTCAAGGACATCACACACATCCATGCCCGAAGCAGGATTCGAACCTGCGACCGTAGCAGCAGCACGGTAGCGGACTGAAGCGCCTAGAACCGCTCGACCACAACGGCCGGCTGTGAGCATGTTTCATCCGGCCAACTGCACAATTTGGCGGTGGCTAATGCATCTCTATTGAACACAGTTACATCCTGCGTTGTTTTTGAGGAAAAAGGCGGTGCCAAGTTCGCTACTGATGGACCGAGAGAAGGGGAACGTACACTCATCACTGCCTTAGCTCCACCTGATCCTGAATGCAACTGCCGTATCAAAGTGCGCAAATGGCTCTGAGCACTATGGGACTTAACATCTGTGGTCATCAGTCCCCTAGAACTTAGAACTACTTAAACCTAACTAACCTAAAGACATCACATACATCCATGCCCGAGGCAGGATTCGAACCTGCGACCGTAGCATTCTCGCGGTTCCGGACTGAGCGCCTAGAACCGCGAGACCACCGCGGCCGGCAAAGTGCGCAAAGTTTCTACCTACCTACACATGTCTTCATTTCCTGCTCATACGATTGTACTCGCTCCTTCAAAGCGGTAATACCTTGACACTTAGTAGCAGCACGTGGTTCTACCATTTTGCGTATTCTGCAACTGCTGTAAGAGTAACATAGATGCGCGAAAAAATACACAAAAATGAAATATCCTGATAGATTTAAACTGTGTGCTGGACTGAGACTCGAAATCTGGACCTTTTTCTTTCACGGGAAAGTGCTCTACCATTTTATTTATTTATTTCCAGGCAAGTGCTCTTCTGTTCCTTCTTTATTTTTATAAAAAGAGGTGTATGGGGGAAAACATATAATTGTATCATATATTATGTATGATCATTACTAAAATAACAAACAATTAAAATGAAGTAGTACGTCCTCCAGGAGCAAAATAATCGTGTGCAATTAGCATCAATAACGAACAAAACATAAATGGCAGTACAAACGTCCTCCCAGCGAAACAAACAAAATGGCAGCCGCTCGCCGCCAATTTGTGGGTAGATGCACTCAGAATCCGAAGCCAATCAGGCATGTCTTCTCGAAGAATATTCATTTTTGCTGGTACACTGATTAGAGTCTCGGTATTACACACTCCAACTGAAATCACTTTTCCATAACTGCAGGGGTAGGGTTCCAAGAAAGCACAACTCAAAATATTAGCATACGACTAGCGGTATCTCGAACTGAGCGCGAGGAAGGTAAAGCGATCTTGCAGGAAAGTCCAAAAATCAAGAACCCTCTTATCTTTGTCATAAAACAAGTAAGAGATCGATAGGCCTTTTATCCAATTCAATTGGCCTTCATACGTCGAACAGAAGTGACTTCGGTGCAATGGCATGGGAAGCTGTACGTAGAAGAATGGTAAACATTTCACGAATCAGCTGCCACAGCTCTGCAGAAGATTCACACATCAGTCGTTGTTCATCTGTGTCAATTGTGTGACGCCGGGGGCAAAGTGGCGAATCTGTCATGTTAATAGCATGTAGAGGAACTTGTGTCATGTATTTCCCATCAACAACCAGATACCAGCTCGCACCGGGTTCGTGGTAAACTGAGCCCCGTTTTCAACACTATAGTTAATCACCTTTCCATATGGGCTGGATGCCGATACCACCAACTCTGAAGGGGCTTCAAATAGGAGTTCAAATACAAGGATCGTCCGCAGTCCAAGTCCCACATGTTCCACAGTTACATCACCAATGAGTCCGTCGGAATGACGGAATTTAAGACCACTTGTATTTGAACGTAGAATTCTGTCACATTCTTCTTCGTTGATCAGTTTCGCGTACACCGCACTGATAGTGTAAGCGTATTGTCATATCGCTCGCTTAGTTGTGGAGTATCTTTGCGGGCAGCCGCGTCTGTAGTGAGTCGAGCGCGGGACACGGTACTGTTATGTTGTGTAGTGTGTAGCTCTGCATGTGAGAGGCTTTGTTAGTATTTAGGTTGAAGTGTTGCTACAAGTGCTGTTACAGTAAATGATGAAATATGGAAGTGATTCAGAGGAAAGTGTGTCAAGAAACCGCGCCGTGTTCGGTCTCCCAGAATGAACTAATGTGAATCAGCAAAAATTAGTTACCACAAAAGAGTACAAACAAGTGCCAGTGTCTTGTAGGGAGGACTACTACCAGGTATCTGTATGTGTGATGAGCGTAAGAACTTTCGTTCGATCATTCGGCTTCCGCATCATCATCAACAATCACCCGCGTCGTGTCGGTTACGCGTACGCTCGTCTGAATTATATTTTGGACTGTTAATCATCGAGATTGTTAATTGGGATAAACATTTACGATTTAGAGTGTAAACAGTGCAACCTGTGGTTTCCATATTGTCTCAGAATACAGATGTTCGTACCAGACGTCGAACAGTGTTGCGTTTTCACATTGAGTGGCTCCCCTTATTCGCTTGCATATTTCGATGAATAATTTCAGGCAAGCCAGCAGCAGTGTGGAGCAGGACAATACAACCGCCGCGTGATTATCAGGTTCGTGGTGTGGACAGGGCGCACGGTCACGAAACGAGAAGTCAGTTTTAAGTACCCCACCCATTCGTACTCCCGGGCGTGTTACATGGCGACGTGTATTCAGGACCTGCAATTTCGTATAAGAAGTTCCGCATAATTAACTTGGAGTGTGAACTATTTGTGTATAAACAGTAATTATTATTTTCTATTGTTGAGTGACGTCACGTGAGCTCTGGTATGTGTACGTCAGAGAACTTGTGACACAGTGTATATACTCGTCACATCCGTGACAGTGCGAAGAGCTAGTGCTACGAAGTAAACATACTCCACGGTGGTTTGCTTTTGGCGATGCTAGCGGCGTCTATGTGCGAAAGGGAACAGTTATTTGGCAGCCATTACGGAAGACGACGCTAGTGGCACCTATGGGCAAAAGTGAAAACTTTTTGGCAGCCATAATCGAGTACGACGTGAGCGGCGCCTAGGAGCGACGCAGCAAATATTACCACACTTTGCAGAGAGGGTGCAGTGCTGACAGCCGAACGGCGTCAACTGAGTCGGCGCTACGCAACAGCCGTGACTACGGAGCCAGAAGACAACGCAAAGTAAGTCGCGCATCACAACGCTACCTCACGCAACTAAAGCAACAAGAGTAATCAACTGGCAGTGCAGATTGCATTCTATAATTACGTAATTACAAACAGTGACAGTTTTAAATTCTTTTGTTAACCAAAATTACGAGACATTGATTACTTGCCGATCGTATAGTAAAGTAAATGTCACTGCCAGACCTTGCTTACTTAGTGGTCTAATTTCAACAACAGTTAATATAGTTGCAGAACTGTATTTACGTTAGCTTATATTTCATTCGTTTTCTTCTGTTACTTGATCTTGTATGTTATGTGTGCTTCTGAGCACGAATTACAGCGTTGAATGCATACGGCGTTGTAGTTTGGTCGTAGTTATATCCATCCACTCTATGCTACGAGTGTTACTGTGATTTGTTTATTTTTTGCTTGAATGACTTATCTATGGTTCAACATGGCAAATAATGGAGTTGGTGCAACTGCAGTAGACGGGAAGGTGAAAGCAGATTCTTTAGGCGAAAGTAATCAGGTGGAGACGAAAACAGAAGCAAGGAGTAGTGGAGTGTCGGATTCCGGTATAGGTGACAGTAGTTTATTAACAGAGATGGGAAGTCCAAATGCGGTCTCGTCACCAATCACGGAGACACCCAAGCGATATGAGAATAAACTTAGGTCTGACCTGTCCATCGTTTACATGCTCAAACAATTAAGGGAAGATATTAAGTGCCAAAAAGAAGATAGTAGGCGATCAGTAGAGCATAACAACAAACAATTAAAGGAAGATATTAGGTAATCGGTAGAGCAGATAAACGAACGACTCAGTAAAAAGATTGACGAGACGTATGAGGCTCTAAGGAAACTGGCTGAGTCAAGTCATCAGAGGATAGATGAACTTACCGTTCGGTTTGAGGAGAACGTTGCAGGCAATATTAAACGTTTTGAAAAGGTAGAATCGGAATTCAAAGAAGTGAAGGAAGAACTGACTAAAAAGGTTGAGGTTTACGATGAGCATTTCGAACTACTGGATGAGGAAGTGAAACACTGTAAACACAGGATATCAGCTGTTACGCTAAACCTGGGTGCGGCTGGCTCTGAGCACTATGGGACTTACCATCTATGGTCATCAGTCCCCTAGAACTTAGAACTACTTAAACCTAACTAACCTAAGGACAGCACACAACACCCAGTCATCACGAGGCAGAGAAAATCCCTGACCCCGCCGGGAATCGAACCCGGGAACCCGGGCGTGGGAAGCGAGAACGCTACCGCACGACCACGAGTTGCGGACTAAACCAGGGTGCGTACGCACGACGAGTAGAAGAGGTGTACAGTGAGGTAGGAAAGACTAAAGAACAGTTCGGTCAGCAAGTGAAGGGTGAAGTGAAATCACTATTACGTGATGGAAGCATTGCTGAAGGTAGGTTAATTGGTATACAAAATGATGTCTTCCTTAGCATAGGGAATTTTAAGAACTTCTAACCAAATGGGAGATGGCATCCCAAAGAGTTCTTAGATCAATTTAAAGGAGTGTTACCTGAATTATGGGACGAGCAAAGAAAGGTGCGCTTCGTTGCAGCAAGATTGGAAGGTGAAGCTGGTACCTGGGGTATGAGAATAGGACATAAGTGTACAACCTTTGCTGAATTTGAAAAGGAATTTTTGCAACACTATTGGTCACGACGGAAGCAAAATGAAGTACGTAACAGTCTATACCAGGGTAGAAGGTTTGAGAGAGGGCGTGACCAGAATTTAAACAAGTTTTTTCAAGGTTGTTGTGAGAGGAAGTTGTATTTAGATGAACCGATAACGACAGAAGCAATAGTGTCTCTGATCGTAAGTAAACAGCCAACTACAGTTCAGGATAAGTTGCTAGCGATCCCTAAAGATGACGTAGAGGCAATGAAGTCAGCCTCAGGACAATTAGACACGTTGTATAAGTTACAGATAATGGGAGGAGGAGTAGATGATAGAAGAGTATCAGGGAACAATGAACCCAATTCAGATACCCATTCAAACCATGAGAATATAAATAGTGGACGACATTGGAAGAATAATAATGACAGGAGACACTACGGTGGTTTCTGTGGCCATCGTGGTCACAGAGGCGACCATGGCGGCTACAGATATCAGAACGCAAGGCACGATGCATCGGATAACCAGGTGCGAAACTGGAAACATAGCAAGTGGAAAGCGTATATAACATATTTTGAGGGTGTAATCAACAGCATACCTCATGCCACAAGGGAAAACACCCTGTAGAAAACATTAAACCATACCATAGTGAACAGTGTTAATGATTGTTTGTTCTATGTGACGTGTCCGAAACTGTACACATGTCAGCTGCTATTGTCCTTAAGTACAGACATTAATTTCTGATTATCGTAAGGTTTCATGAGGACACTCTAATCGAGTGAGATTTAACTACGATGTGTTACTGCCATATTCAATTTTTTTTCTTTATTTTCACTTTCTATCTGTTTAACCTAGATTAGATGTATTACATTCCTTCTTGCCCACACAGTGATATGGTTCGAGTGACTACTAGTGTCTAGTGTATATAGGTTGTGCTATCCAAAAGTTTTTTCATTTAGAACATTCTTACTACTCCTGCTTAATGATTGCTATTATTTTTTATACCATTCACTTAGTAACTAAATTTAACTTAGTGGACATCCATATATTTTTCTTCTTAATAGCGTATGTGTTTATTATGTCATGTAGAACACCGTAATGTCTACTGTAGTAATAACAAACTAAGGCTAAGTTGAATAGACGTTGCTAGGGCAACACTGAGAGGGTCATTATCCTGTTTGATGTACGCCAATGGACGGATTACGGCGAGGCGAGAGTGGCGATCTGACGAATATACTGCACATCTGCCAGTCGGCGCAGCATCGATGCTAGTCACTCCCCACCCCGTTTCAGTGCAAAGAACGCTCCCTTGTGACTCGGTATTGTGAGTAGTGAAATAATTTATTTGTTTATTTTTGACGGCCAAGTGCTGATGAAGGTTCTCTAGTTATTGCCTAATAGTGTCACCAGTGATATTGTCAACTTGGAGTGGCAGTGAACGCTTGTGTTTTTCTACTACTTTATATCTCTTTATTTCAGGCACCTGTCTGTCATATCTAACTAATGGTATTTGTAAACTTTTCTATTTCAGGGACTTAATATTTTTGTGTCTTATTGTATTAGCTCTTTGTTTATCCATTGTATAGTAACTGCGTTTTGCTATACAGGTTGCACTGTAGGTAGGGTTATTTTATTATGTAAAATTTTCCATATTTGACAACTGCTCTTTATGTTTCCATGATTGTGTAACTCACGTCTGGTCCACAATGTGGCAATGGTGTATAACTGTGGGATGGGGCAGTATACCCCCCTCCCCTCACGCCATCTCTTTAACACCCTGCAGTAGGGAATTATTTATATTTCGATAATCTCTTCAACAATTCGAAAATTTTTTTCGTGTGGGAATATAAGCGTATTGTCATATCGTTCGCTTAGTTGTGGAGTATCTTTGCGGGCAGCCGCGTCTGTAGTGAGTCGAGCGCGGGACACGGTACTGTTATGTTGTGTAGTGTGTAAATGGCTCTGAGCACTGTAGGACTTAACGTCTGAGGTCATCAGTCGCCTAGAACTTAGAACTAATTAAACCTAACTAACCTAAGGACATCACACACATCCATGTCCGAGGCAGGATTCGAACCTGCGAACGTAGCGGTCGCTCGGTTCCAGACTGTAGCGCCTAGAACAGCACGACCACTCCGGCCGGCTGTAGTGTGTAGCTCTGCATGTGAGAGGCTTTGTTAGTATTCAGGTTGAAGTGTTGCTAGAAGTTCTGTTACAGTAAAATGATGAAATATGGAAGTGATTCAGAGGAAAGTGCGTCAAGAAGTAATTAAAAATGAACAGTTCCGTCAATAGCGTGTTTATGTATTCTCTCGTTGCGTGTCGCACAGCATCGATCATCCGCGCCGTTTTCGGTCTCCCAGAATGAACTAATGTGAATCAGCAAAAATTAGTTACCACAAAAGAGTACAAACAAGTGCCAGTGTCTTGTAGGGAGGACTACTACCAGGTATCTGTATGTGTGATGAGCGTAAGAACTTTCGTTCGATCATTCGGCTTCCGCATCATCATCAACAATCACCCGCGTCGTGTCGGTTACGCGTACGCTCGTCTGAATTGTATTTTGGACTGTTAATCATCAAGATTGTTAATTGGGATAAACATTTACTATTTAGAGTGTAAACAGTGCAACCTGTGGTTTCCATATCGTCTCAGAATATAGATGTTCATACCAGACGTCGAACAGTGTTGCGTTTTAACGTTGAGTGGTTCCCCTTATTCGCTTGCATATTTCGATAAATAATTTCAGGCAAGCCAGCAGCAGTGTGGAGCAGGACAATACGACCGCCGCGGGATTATCAGGTACGTGGTGTGGACAGGGCGCACGGTCACGAAACGAGAAGTCAGTTTTAAGTACCCCACCCATTTGTACTCCCGGGCGTGTTAGAATAGTTACAGTCAAGTGACTAGCAACAAGAGTGTAATAATCAACCTTCACTTCCTCTCATATAACCTGTTCGATTTTAAGTGCCTTCGGTCTAAAGTATTCTGTCGAAAAACTGATCCTTTGTGTCGACTTTCTGTGGGTATAATCCATCCGCTTCCTAAGAAAATATAGCCTGCTAAGACGGCAGAAGCCCTGCGAGAGTTGCGCGGCGAAGACGTAAACAAGGCCCCCGTGCCGCTCACCTGCTGGACGCGAAAGCCGATTGAGCTACCCATGTACGACCAAAGACCCTTCCTGATAGCTTTATTTCCGCCAGCACCTAACCTGATCGTGAAAGGCAAAGGTTCTGAGTTCGAGTTTCGGTCCAGCACAGTTTTAACCTGCCAGGATGTTTCATATCAGTGCACACTCCACTACAGATTGAAAATTTTACTTATGAAATATGTCAGTTTCTAGGCCAGATCATGGCCCAACGTGATTTAGAACAGTCTTGTGCTAATGGACCAAACCTCCTGAAAGTGTCACATGTAACTGGTATAGACCTAATGCACGGCAACACATGCCCTGATCAATGACGGAAGTTGCACCTCACAAGCGATAAAAACACTCCCCTGGCGTATCCCCCAAACTACGACAAGGTGCAGGTTTCTGTCGTTTAACAAATGACACTTTCAAGGTTCCAATGGTTCTGAGCACTATGCGACTTAACTTCTGAGGTCATCAGTCGCCTAGAACTTAGAACTAATTAAACCTAACTAATCTAAGGACATCACACACATCTATGCCCGAGGCAGGATTCGAACCTGCGACCGTAACGGTCGCTCGGTTCCAGACGGTAGTGCCTAGAACCGCACGGCCACACCGGGCGGCCAAATGACGCTTTGAGAGCAGCGTTAATGTCCCAATAGTTCAACGTGGCCACACAAAATACACACAACCAGAAAGACCAACAGAAAGGTGCTCACTCACCGAACTGCATTACACCTGGATGGAAGTCCGGATGGCAACAATGATGATGATGCAGACATGGTTACACTACGATGACGGCAGCCGACGTATCCAATTCTGCAGCCAATTTGTAAGGGCGTGGGCTGAGACCTTTATAGCTGCAGGTTGGCAAATTACGATGGTGAAGCCCAGTTGCCGCTTTGTGCACTACTGAAATAGCATTACTAAGGCAATTATTTATTCGAGTTAACCAGTACAACAGAATCATCATCTGCGTGCACAGCGCACAGAGTAAAACGCGCTACTCGTACGCCTCAGCAGATAGTCGAGGTTGTTGTCTCCATAGCAGCAGCTCACGTAATACCACTATGTTGACAGCGTAGGATCATACAGTGCACGTTTCTAGGGCATTCTCGTGGACATCGAGGCTGTGTACGTATAAATACTAGCAGCTGCCCGCAGCTCGTGGTCGTGAGGTAGCGTTCTCGCTTCCCGCGCCCGGGTTCCCGGGTTCGATCCCCGGCGGGGTCAGGGATTTTCTCTGCCTCGTGATGACTGGGTGTTGTGTGCTGTCCTTAGGTTAGTTAGGTTCAAGTAGTTCTAAGTTCTAGGGGACTGATTGCCACAGATGTTAAGTCCCATAGTGCTCAGAGCCATTTGAACTAGCAGCTCTGCATGTGATGCAGATCGCAGAGCAGATTTACAGCATGCCACTCCACCAGAAATGGACTGTAGACGCCGGTGTCTGCTCATACATGGAGTTGGGGCCAGCAGCCTTTAGCGCGGCTCCTGGATACACTTACAGTTCGACAGTCAGCCAAGCACACTCAGTTTGACTCTCACCAAGCCAGCGACAGACTTCGTCAGTGAATGAGATGTTGGCAGCTCTCAGCGGCTTCAGTAGATCAGGCATGGAGCAGTCTCGAAGGTCGAAGTCACGTGACGAACAGTGGGAAGCACGTCACAGGGTGTGTATCGTAGCTGGCTCACTGTAACTGAAGAGCACATGCGATTGTAAATCTAAGTATTTATTACTGTCCGTCTGAGGCAATGACGGTAGGTCTTGCTGAGGGTGACCGAATTGGTCCTCGTTTACTGGGCTCATCAGCTTTATTTGATGCACCTCGGTGCCATAACAGTGGTCTTCTGAGCTTTTGCTTGGTGCTTTTTTGCCATGTCAGAGGGTTGATCGACGTTCTTATGGAAACTCTACTCGGTCTTGCTGCCTTACGCTGTGCTATCGGCATGACGTTCTGACCCCCCACCCCCTCAGTTAGGTCATGTTGCTGAACTGACAATTCAGACTTCTCACTCGGGCGAGGTGGAGAAGTAGCTTCTGTGGCGTGCCATAATATTTACAGTATCGGTTTTCTGTCTCTTTGCCACTCCTATTGCTACACAGCGTGATCGCCTGGTTTTATTTGGCTTAGCACCGGTTGGAGCAAACTTTAAGTAGATTTGCAATTGCCCATGATCTCCGTCTGTCGCGCAACAGTACGTGAAGTAGAGATACACATGACTGAATGAAGGTATTTGTCGTACATGTGTTTTCAGTGATGAAAAATTGCTTTTCTTTGACATCGATATTTTACAGAAAACGTACGTGCAACTAAATGTTATAATTTTTTTGAACTGCTAGTGTGGAAGAAATTGCACTGTGTCTGAGAGTACGAATGTTGGTTCCCCGTAAATACAGAGTTTTTCAGAGCCGTTGTATGAAACATTTATGGGTAATAGATCACGAGGAACAACATTTGTTGGAGGCAAAATGTTCGATGACTATTCCTAGAGACTCAAGATCTCTTTATTAATTTGAGCAGACGTAGGGCAACGATATTTCACTGAACCAGCAGGTTTATTATATATGTATATTACCTACTCTAGTAAATTGCTAGAGTGATTTTCGATAAGAAAACGTTCCCGAATGAGTGTCGCAAATTGGAGGAAGATATTTTAAAAGCGAATGAGGAACTTTAATGTTGGTCCACCTATACCTTTCACCCAGTGCGGATGACAGGATTATTGGCAATAGCCTGCGTCCGGCAGTATTTTAGTGGCATATCTAGTAATTGTCTCTAACAAAAGTTGTTGGTTATGACGTGATCTATCACCCCTAGGCATTTGATGATATTCATATGCAGGATGTTTCAAAGTCTTAGCGACAGAGCTCTAGAGGTGACAGATCATGTCATGGGGAACAACTTTTGTTAGACACAGACTGTTTTCTGACAGTGCCCGGCGACACTAGGCTTTATTTAAAACTGTGATGGCAGTTGGAGGCAGCATTCGTAGCTGAGTGATTCGGTGGGAGGGGTGGCTGTCCTCTGTAATAAATGTGCCTGAAATATTCAACGATCAACTTGAAAGGATTTCACGTGACGTCTGCCCATACCAGATGTTGTGCGGGGACCCGGGTTCGATTCCTGGTACTGCAAGGGATTTTATCGTGATGGGAGGACTGGTGCACACAGCCTCGTGACGCCAACCAAGGAGTTACTCGACAGATAGTAGCAGTTCCAACGTCAAGAAACCCAGTAACAAAGGGAGAGATTCCTATGACGCTGTTGACATAGGATGAGACGGCAGAACTTCACCTTTCACCCTTATGCCCCTGAGAGGCAGCAGGGCGTAGGCACTTTGCAGCATCCGTATGCGATGTGTTACTTGAGTCACATGAAAGGCGTTTCTGTTCATTTCTAAAGACTTTTCTCCATTTTACACATCCATTTTTATGGTTTACTGGTTAAAAATCGCTCTGCCAATTTACTGAAGTATGTTTCATGCTCCACCCAGTACTTTGATTAAATCTCGAAGCACCAGGGCCGTTACTGCGTACATACTGTCAGAAGAACTACCAGAAGATTTATTTCTGACTTCGAAGCCTGTTATGGAAATTACTTAGATTTGTAACTTTACTTGTAAGCGGCTGCTGGTTTATTGATAACCAAATGATCTGTAGTTTTAAGTAAGATTTATGAACATTATACTAATAAGAAAACGACTCCCGTTGTTTGAAACCACTTATTAACAGTTCACGATCAGTTTTGATTAGAACATCGTCATTTTCAAGTCATTTGGTGTACTACCTTCACTTTTATAGTTCCTATGAAAGTTAATTACAAATGCTGAAACAATGTACTGTTTAAAAAATAGTAACTAATAACGAAGAAGATGGTAAAATACATGTAAACTGACATGTAACATGCCTTCAAATGCATAATGAAGTATACTACTAGCAGCGACGTGTTTTATTATCTAAAGTCAGCAGAATGTAATAAACCTTACACGGCATCAAAGCAGTGGTCACCCTAAAAACGCACCATTAATAATACACGGTAATCTAAAAATACAATAACCTGAAAGAAACGGCGGTAAAAACTCAATATGAAAAGCGTGTAGTGCAAGGATACTGGAAAACGGGATGAAGGAAATGAGTCAAATATGTGTAAATTCCTAAGGGACCAAACTAATGAGTCCATCGGTCCCTAAACTTACACACTACTTAAACTAACTTACGCCAAGAACAACACACACACACACACACACACACACACACACTCCCATGCCCGAGGGAGGACTCGAACCTCCGGCGGGAGGGACCGCGTAATCCGTGACATGACGCCTGAAACCGCGCGGCCACTCCGCGCGGCGAAATGGGTCAATTATAGCTATTTATGTAATCTGCTGTTCACTCTGTTAGAAAAAGTATAGAAGTACAAAATTGTAGAAATATATTTACAACGTCAGATAACGAGGGAAAAGATTACTTTGATACTGAGTACTATCCGCAAGAAATATTTTCATTGTGGTTTGCGTTCAGTGTCGATGACAAGACGTAACACAGTAAATGTAGGAAGTACCTGAATACAAAGTTATTTCTATTAGAAAAAGCATACTTTAGTTTAGCTGCATCATCCTTCTGTATTTTTGGGTGAGGGTCAATATTCTCGCATAAAAACTGTAGTATTTAGGCCAGTATCATAATGGTGTTAAGGAAACTGAACAATAGATTTTAACCAGTTGTGACTTTGTGGAACGAGGTGGCCCATCGTGGCCCTCGACAACTGGAGATGCGGCCACACCCAGAGTAGAGCCCCTTCGGCCGAGGCTGAGTTTTTCCTGAGCGGATGTTTAACATAGTAAAACTCCGTGGGAAGGGCGCGGCCCGGTGGCGGCGTACAAAGGCACGCTATCAGCCGGTGTTCTTTATACTCGTATTCTTGAATTGGCGCTCGGTGGCTGCCTTTTATCAGAGCTGCACGCCTCTGAAAGGAGTCGCTCACAATGAAGCCGAGCCATCCTAAGCGGCCCGCCCCGGAGTCTCTATCAGTCGGGGAGGCGCAGGTAACACAGGCATTCTTCATGCGCGGCTCAATGCCGTCACAGAGCATTCAGGCCTGCTTCGCGTGGCATTTGCCTCTCGAAAACGTCCAACGCCATTCTTCTCTCACATTCCGAAACCACCTCGTATGTTTCTATACTCCGATATTTCCAATGTTCGTATGATTCACATTCCAGGAGCATTCATTGGTCATGTTTTGTCGAATATGTTTCCATACCGATACGTTCATTTTTTCTTTCTCGTTAGCGTTAGTTGAGACGATTTCCGACGGCTATGTGTAGCAGTTGTAAGGTATATTTTGCTACTACCACCTTCCTGGAATATTATTTGTTAATATTTACTAACCTCTCAAAAATATAATACTTCCAAGTCTTAATATGAAATAAGAGTTGTTAAACCGCGTAGTATTCAATAGGTATTATGCATTTAAAGCTTAGTTTACTCGACTGAACCCAATTTGTGTACGCTTAAAGCCCTTGGAGAATTTCAAAAACCAGCTTGCAATCACGTAAAATTATCAAGTAACAGTCTCCTCATTTTTCGACATATTCTCATCCATTTCCGATGCTTGGCTCCGTTCAGCTTACAGAGTCTTGCACAGCGATTAATTGTCAAACTACCGAGAGAAAGTTTTTGGGATTTGTTTCTCCTTCGTGTAGTTACTTTATACTCGTATAACTCTCTCCGTTGACCGACCTTCACGTGTTCAACGATAAATTATTAATATTCCTATCCTAACTATTTGCTCGAAGGCCTTTAGCACCGTAGATGGTGAACGCGGTGGTCTTCATTATAACATTTCTGAATATGTGGCAGTGTCATCACCTTCCTTGTAAAACCAACATTTCGGCGACTGTTGAAAGGACAGAGAGACGTATTTACAGAAAACATCACACCTAATGAAAATCGCTTGCAAAAATGCCCGTCACATGGCCGGGAACGTTTTGCTGAATTTAAATACTGGCGAGGAAGCCTACACCCGCATAAAACAGTGATATTCAGGTCAACCTACGCCTTAATCATTGCTTATGGTAAACGCATAGAACACACATCCGTACGTACTGCAGAATTACTATTTGCAAATCTGTGTGTTGGATAAATATCAATGTTGGCTACCTGTAACGGAACTATTTGTACGGTTTTTTTAGCTCGAAATGTAATCCACGTAATTGATTTTATTTTTGTTCCCAATTCATACCTCGTTACCGCATTTTGGACAACGCTATGTGGAAGATTATGGTTGAACATAAAGTTTACAAATGTGTCCAGTATTAAAATTCTGTTTTGAAGTTGAAGAGGCACTTTACAAAATATTATTACTAGTGGTCTCCATAAATTCTTATCAGTCTCCATTTTCTCATTTATTTCACTCCAGACAGGGAGAAGTACTGAACTCTTCCCATTCGAGATCGGACTATATCAGGTGAGCAGTGTAACCAGACTGGATTGCACGGGTTCTTCCAGAAGTACTACTCCTGGAGAAAATAAGTCAACTGGCTCTGAGGAGTAGACAGATGACAACAACTAACATTTACGCATCGCTTACAGGCAGAGTGTCTGCACGAAACGTCGGGAACACATTACTGGGACCTGGGTAGTGATCTCAGGTTGCCACGTGCTGTTTACCACTCACACCATACCAAAGATAACATATACTTGCACAGTGTACAGCCTGATGCAACTGGGAAATGGTGACGCATTTTGTGGCGGTCAGATACTAGTCTCGCTTATGCTTTTGGCTGTCATATCAGCGTCAAAGTGTCGATAGAAGTCCGCGTGAATGGTCACATGAAGCAGCGATTCTCGAGACTCAAGCCTATCCAATTCCTGGAATCATAATGTGGGGGACGTTTGGATATGACGACTGGACTGATTTGATAATTGTTGAAGGGAAGCTGAATGCTCGTTAGAATATGGGAAGAATGGTATGGAAAGAGCAACAAATGGCATATTCCAGCAAGATAAAGCAACACTCCTCATGTTTTGAGGAATGTACGGGTCCTTGCGTTGCCTGCCCAGTCCCCTCATTTGTGACCCATAGAGCATGTCTGGGATTTGATGGGAATATCAGCTTCCAACTAACAATCTTCTTGATATGACGCACTCTATTTTTCAGGTAGGGCTAGAAATTCCTGAAGAAATCTTATTCACCCGACCACTCGTGATGTTTACTTTGATTCACGGTCCAGTATCAACGATCCTGTGCCCAACGCAATTGTTTTTGACGAATTCGTTGGGTGAACCTCGGAAAACGTCGACATCGTCTGCTACGGAGCCCCATGTTCTACAACTCGCGCTCAACAGTGTGCCCCGAAACAGTTGTGCCTGCACCAGAGTGTACTCTGCCGTCATATCTACCACAGAGCGCCACATATCCTTATTTACAGAGCGGGCGAAACCTCGGAACTCGTACGTCCTGTGGTTAGGTGTGGATGTCCAACATCTGATTATCATCTATTCGTGGTTTCACCGTGTTTCAACCACTCTCCACAGATACTTAAGATAGGAGAATGCGAACAACCGGCGCTTTCTCCCAGTGCAATGCTGTAACGATCTGCCCTGTGTCATAGCTGCTTATGTCAATGTGTTTTCCAATTTGCTGCCAGTATCATCACTGGAATGATTCTCCATTCGTCTCTGCTTCGTTCATTTACTTCCTTTACAGCTTGACGTGCTACTAGACGGCATTCAAACCATTCAATCTCACTGTTTTGAGCAGTGATAATATTTTGGCTCATCAGTGTATTTTCACTTTCTTTACCCTTGCCACTGAGAAGACCGCACTTATATAAACTGAAAGTTGTTACAGCTTTAAGTGATTTAATGAACGGTGACCTAATGAAATTAGTTCAACTCCAACACTGTTTCACTCCATTTTCTCTTTTAAGAGTGAAGTTCGATCAGCCTTATTTCAAATTGTAATATTTACGATGTTGTATTTTATTTACTTAATTGGTTAATGGCAATACGTAAAATAAGGCAGTCCTGTCAAATACATAATCATTATACAAACCAACACATAAAACAGACTGTTGGATAAAGCTATTTAGCTTACCTCCCAATGAGGAACAGGAGCACTATAACGCAAAAGAATTTCCCAAAATATATATCCTGTTTCGTTGTGTTTCTTGCTCACACATCTATTCCCAGATCATATGTACACTTAATTGATTCCCAGACCAAATGTGCCCTTGGTACAACTTTTCGGGCTTATATTTCTTTCAAATCTGGTTTAACAAGATACGAGTAAACGTGTGGTGTCTAGTTTCGTCTGAAGATGTTCCGTCTAAGCTTGTCTGATGTAATCTTGCGTAACTAGTCTGAGACTATTCCTAATACAAACTAAATGAATGCTTCAAGGAATTCTTTTGGCATTATCTTTACAGTCAGTTTTAAGCTTTTGACGAATTCCTCATCGTCAGGAGATTTCACAAGGCCATTAGGTACTTTATTTTTTTAATTTAATTTAATTTTATTTTATTTTTGCTGATTTATGTCTTGGAGACGTCACGAAGTCACAGAACTTCTATATTCTATCTGAGATTATATTGATGTCCGTAACTGAAGAGTCAATAAAGATATCGGCTACGCTCTTGGCGTAGATGGGAGCAGACGCTTGACGCTGATAAGCAAAAAGAAACAAGCATCTAAGAAAATCACCGTTGTTAGAAATGTTCTTTAGTCATAGACGTCGAGATAATCCCTGGTAGCATGTGGAAGTTGTGTGATTTTGTGCCATATCCATAGCGTAATTCGGCCAACCAAGTAAATTACCGAACGGCCTATTGAAGCCTCTTGACGGTGACGACGGAGGAAGTCGTACATGAGTACAAATCTACCACGGAAAGAACTCTGTCAAGCATTTACTCAAGAATGACGCCGTAGAAACCAACTTTATCCTCTGAATGGAAACTGTTTCGAATAATGTACACTATGCACCGCCTAAGAAGCAAGGCGGAATATAAACATCGCGCTAAACGTTTCATCAAAGCAGAGTGAACATAGCCGTCTGTATATTTCTGTCATACATACAAATGTTTTTTATTGTTTTTACGAATTTGATTACGTCTTCTCTTTTTCAAATGCTCTAATTCACACAATGAAGCACATAAATAAATGACAAGAGGAATGTGACAGGAAAACGATTGTAATCATTTGGTCATAAGCAAAGTTTCTGAGTAAATTTGACAAAGAATTTCTAATTGACACGCCAAATGTCTAAAGCAAACTTAACTCTCGACTGCTGTAAAAAAATGTAAAATTTATACTGACGTCAGGATGTCCGCTAAACTGTTATCGTCATGCAGTCGACTTTACAGAATTTTAAACCCAGGAAGTGAGAAATAAATTAACAAATCGATGTAAACTCTGTAAAAATGATGGTTTCGTGGCGCAGAGAAGACGCCAACAGTAAATAAACCGTGCTGAAGTTGGTCTCGGACGTAACAGCGGCGCCGAGCTGCTCCTTTCAGCGGCGAGCAAACACGGGTTGTTTATTCGGCTCCCTCCGCATCGATCCCCGAAGAGTCTATTTACGAACACGTGTACTTTATTTTAAAGTATCAAGCGAAGAGTCCTTATGTCACGGACAGTTTCTACAGAAGTAGCTTGTCTACAGTAAAGACGTGATACAGGAAAACTTACACTCACACTCGTATTGTAGGGCTATGTATCGAACATGAAGAACTTCGTGGTTAAACTCTTGGAACAGAACACATAATCTGTAAAATTGTGACCCTGCACTGTTGCTGGTGACACATGGTGCTTCGGTTTTTCAAAATTTCGTAATGTCACGTCGAACAATACTCATACCGTTACTACCTCTACTAGTCTTAGGAGATTTCGCGAAAGTTCCGCAAAGATATTTGGACGAACGACTTTCTTATTTATTTGTGCATAAGCAAAAGAATATTTTCTCTTTATTCTTTTCTTTAAAATTCGAAAGTACTGAAAATGCGCATTAGACTAATACGTCCCGGTAACGTTGTGAGGAAAGAGAAAGACCAATCGTGGTTTAATAGCCGTCTTGGAAAGCTGTTGCCGACCGGTGTGGCCGTGCGGTTAAAGGCGCTTCAGTCTGGAACCGCGTGACCGCTTCGGTCGCAGGTTCAAATCCTGCCTCGGGCATGGATGTGTGTGATGTCCTTAGGTTTGTTAGGTTTAATTAGTTCTAAGTTCTAGGCGACTGATGACCTCAGAAGTTAAGTCGCATAGTGCTCAGAGCCATTTGAACCATTTGGAAAGCTGTTACGTAATCAAAGTTTCGATGCAGGTTTAGGCCAAATCAAAGTCTAGTTAACAAACAAAAGCTGAACGAAGCAAAAATAAGAGTAAGGAGAGCAAAGGGAGAAGTATCCGATAGATACAAAAGTAAACTATTCCTAACTAATCTGACAACAAGTCCTAAGGCAGTTTGGTCCTAACTAAAGTCAGTAAACGTATCATAATCATTAATTCAGGCGCACAATGACGACAATGGCAACGAAAGTGAAGATTAAATAGAGAGACTCGAGGTTCTCAATTTGGTCGTCCAAACTAATTTTATCGCTGAAAGTCGTAACATGCTTCCTCCTCCACCTTTCAACCGTTGCAAGGATGCCGAAGTTGCAGATATTGAGATAAGTGCTCGCCGAATATAAAATGAATTAAAATTCCTGAATACTGCAAACACATAGAAGCCGGATGAGATAGCTGTTATACTTTGAGAAAGAACCTGCTGCCTCCTAGCAGTGGTTTGTCGTACGACTCAAATAACGAAGGGCACCCAACGAATGGCAGAAGGTGCAGGTCACTGCCATTTTAAGCATGGCCGCCGGAAATATGTACATAATTCTAGATCTATATCGCAGACATAAATTTTTGTTATGGTAATTATAGGTTTACGACGCTGACTCCAGTATGTTGTAGAATTTTAGATCTCAGTATTATGCTTCCGTATTAATACATTTCCGGCGACCTAAAATCTCCAATGTAGGAATCAACAGGCATTCGACAAAAAACGATAGTGCGAAAAACCATTTTGCTCTTTCGATCCACGAGACCCTTAAAACAGTAGATCTCTGTGCCAAGTTGACACCATGATTCCTGACTTTCGGAATGTCATTCGATACAGTTCCAAAATATCACCTGATGAACAAAATATAAGATTACAGTGTATCTAGTCAGACTGGATTGAGATGCTGCTCGTAAACAGATCACAGAACCTCATTTTCAACGGAGAGAAATCTTCAGACGTACAAGTAATTTAAGGTGTATTCAATGTCGGAAGCTACATGTGGCTGTTCGCGGATGATGCTGGTGGATACACGACGAGTCGCGAGGCTAGATAATTGTAACGAAATGCAGGAATACCTGGGGTTGACAGTTTGCTTCCAACATAGACAAATCTAACGTATTGTGCGTGAATAGGCTAAAAGATCCATTACTGTACGATTATACGATTACAGAACAAGCAGTGGAAGCAATCGCTTCTAATAAATGTCTGGAGGTAAACGTACGGAGGGGTATAAAGGGTAACCACATCAGAAAACTAACGATGAGAAAAGCTGATACCCGACTGACATTCATTGGGAGTGTCCGTAGTGTCTGAGGTCCATTCACAAAGAAGATAGCTTGAAAAATCCTCGTTCACGGATGTTGTAGCTTGTAAAATTCTCTTTCGATGGAAACTTGAATAATGTTCGTCAGTCTGGGACTCGCAGCAGAAAGAATTAATAGAGAACATTAGAATATCAAAAGACCAAGAGCGCGTTTCTTTGCGGGTTCGTTTACTAATTGCGGTAGCATCGTAGAAATGTTCATCCAATTACAGTGGCAGTCGTTACGAGGGAAGTGTTGTGCATCATGGCGTGGTTTACAGGTAAAATTCGGAGGCCGTATTTCCTAAAAGAGCCAACGAATGTATTGCTTCTTTCTACATATAACTCTCGAAAGGACTATGAAGGCAAAATTACAGAGATTCGAGCTCACACGGGGGCCTACCAACAACCAGTTGTTCTTGCCGGGATTTGAAGAGGAAATAATGGTACAGTAATACCCAAAATACGCTATTTCACACACTATAAGGTGGCTTGCAAAGTAGATATTGGGTCGGTGCATAAGTTCGTAGCGTATTTCGATAATTTTAATAAAGACAACAGATACACATAACAGAGACTTGAGTCTTCAATAATATGTTCTTCTTCATTACCTACAAGAATCTGCCAACACTGAGGTAACTTTCAGATTCTGCAACTGCAGAAATCACGTGGTTTTGATGCGAAGAACTCGTCAAGCCGGAGTGGCCGAGCGGTTAAAGGCGCTACAGTCTGGAACCGCAAGTCCGCTACGGTCGCAGGTTCGAATCCTGCCTCGGGCGTGGATGTGAGTGATGTCCTTGGGTTAGTTAGGTTTAAGTAGTTCTAAGTTCTAGGGGACTTATGACCACAGCAGTTGCGTCCCATAGTGCTCAGAGCCATTTGAACCATTTTTTGAACTCGTCAAGCCATGATCGGAGAGCATTTTCACCCGGAAAAGAAGTTCCTTGACGGTTATTCGATAGAAAGCGGAGAAGGTGAAAATCTGAGGATGCAAGATCAGGTGAATAAGGTGGCGACAGTGCCTCCCTTCACCCGCTTTGTTTGTCACCTGCTCTTCCCCCAAGTGAGGTCTGTTTCTCAGTCTCTGCTAGATTTTAGTGACTAGGTTCACGTTTTAAGATTACGAAAGTGCAAACTTTCCCCTCACGTACCTGCCAAGTTATATTTTTACACGCGATTTATTAAAGTGGGAGGCATGGATATAGTGATTTTTGACCAGTAATGCGACTGAAAGAGATGTTCCACTTACCTATTGCACTTACTTATTGCACTTCATCTCCGATCAGGTCGCTCTTGTCCTATTTAAATCCCATCAGTGTTGCGTCATTCTTATCAAATCCGCTTATTATTCCCGATAATGCCCTAATCTCTGTTCTTTTCCGCTGCACCAAATTACTGAGCCTTTCTTCCAACTATTCCAGCACAGGTGAAGAATTTTAGAATATAGGCGTTCTCACGTGGCCATCGCAATGCTGCCACAGCCTTCGATGCATTTTGCTCGCAACGAAGTGATTTGGTTTTGGACTGTTACGTCCACCCGGTGTAAACATTGTCACAAGACAAACGTTAATGTTCCACCCTAGCTCCTACGTAGACTACCGTATACATTAAGCTTTACAACATCGTAGCCAAGTGCACAGATAAATTTATTGTTAGGCACACTACAATGTGTAGCAAATAGTTTTATTTAGAATGTTCGAAACAAACCTTTGAGGGCAAGGGTGAAACTAGGGTAGACGATCAAAAAGGAGTTGGAAATATGGTATCGCACACTTCGGGGTATGCCGCAGATTAGCTCGAACAATAGTGCATAATTCATTTCAGGAATACATGTGTAAATCATAATTACCTGTGGTGATTATAGAATAAAGACGTATACCTAAAATCCGGGCTATGCCGCAAAATAGTTGATATTGTGTTATGCCTAATCAGTCGCTGTGAACATGTATAGAAGGCACAGTGAAGATCTTTGTGAGAAGCAAAGTTACCAATTGCAGATAGACAGTAGTTTCTTACACAACTGCAGAACAAACTCCGTGATGGTTTCATAATACAACACATGCCACATAGCGTCGTAATAGTCACACACTGCAGACTCATTAACTCTGCGCAATCGACCGAGATTACTGAATTGGTGATATTCAAGGTTTAGTGCCTGTGAACCTTAGGAAACACGTAACTGTTAGACATCGTGCTGTCCCGAAAGCAGTGACTTCTACATTCGCTGTCAACCCATTCGGATGCCTCGTGAACTGTACATTGCAAATGAACTACACAGGATGATAGTAAAATACTGACCTCCTAAATAGCATGACTGTTGGTTTCTTATGTAAGGACTACAGGCTTAAAATGGCAGTAATTAGGCTACGACCGCATTCAAGTGTTTGTAATTATCACAAATTGCCTAAGATACAGGGCATAGATAAATGCAGCTCATTAATTGGTCACACACAACACTTAAAGTCACACAAACGTTTTCCAAGGCTAGACATGATACACGTCTTTGTTCTCAAATTTTCAGACAATTACTATCAAATAAATTAAGGCAGAGATACGATTTAAGGCTAGTAAACTGTACTGCAGTAACAGCACTGAAGTGAGGAAGTCGAGAAAAAGTACTGAAAGGCGAAATGGCGTTAATATCAGCCTCAGTAAGTTACTGCAATGTCGCCCACCGTCACCTGACAATGCGGAGGAGCACAGTTATGTTGGTAGAAAATCCTTTAGGGTAAGTGAGGGAGAACGTCTTCCAGAAACACAGGAAAATCCAGGTATAAGAACTATAATATTCATTTAATTGGGGAAATAGAACGGAAGACTCAGTAAAAGTGGTACTGATCATTTCTGGCCAGGAGGCTATAGAAAATCTTTCCTGGAGAACCTGACCTTTAAAGTCATGAGGATTTCTATACGCCCGTTGACGATAACTGTAGACATTGAATATTCTGTCTCTAGTTAAAAGAGCGTCATTCATTAACATTATGTACAACCTGAAATTAATGTAATTGTGCCGTTGGCATTGTCTTAACGAACGGGCTTAAAAAGATACTCGCTTTAGATAAACTGCTACTACCAAAGAACGGATCTGTACTAAAGGATGTGATTGGGAAGTGGAGCGCTGGATTTTGAGACTGAAAATCACTTGGGCTAAAACAAAGTTTTATTTTATTTCAGATGTCAAGCCCACAACTTTCATTGAGAGTGAACATGGCTCCAGACATAATAACTTAACCCCGCTCGACCAGCGAGGCATCAATGTCCGTGACGGTGCAAACCGCAGAATTGCTGAAGGTGGACACAAATAGAAAGTGATACCATTCTTGTTCTGAAACCGATATATGAATGACTCATGTCATCTACCGAACGCTTTTTACTTCATTCTAACCGAACGAGGTGGCGCAGTGGTTAGCACACAGGACTCGCATTCGGGAGGACGACAATTCAATCCCGCGTCCGGCCATCCTGATTTAGGTTTTCCGTGATTTCCCTAAATAGCTTCATGCAAATGCACGGCCGACTTCCTTCCCCATCCATCCCTAATCCGACGAGACCGATGACCTCACTGTTTGGTCTCTTTCCCCAAATCAAGCCAACCCAACTTCATTCTAGTCCAGTTGACAGTAGTACTAGCTGACAACATTTAACATAAGCACAAAGAGAAATTTCAGCAAAAATACATCAAATGATCACCATTAAATAAAAACTTCAAGAAGAAAGACTAACTTAAAAGAAAATTTAAACGAGTAGCCGTACAATGCATTTCATCTCAGTACCATATGCAGAATGAGATTTTCACTCTGCAGCGGAGTGTGTGCTGATATGAAACTTCCTGGCAGATTAAAACTGTGTGCCGGACCGAGACTCGAACTCGGGATCTTTGCCTTTCGCGGGGAAGTGCTCTACCAGCTGAGGCGTAGCTCAGTTGGTAGAGCACTTGCCCACGAAAGGCAAAGGTCCCGAGTTCGAGTCTCGGTCCGGCTCACGGTTTTAATGTGCCAGGAAGTTTCATATCAGCGCACACTCCGCTGCAGAGTGAAAATCTCATTCTGGAAACATCCCCCAGGCTGTGATTAAGCCATGTCTCCGCAATATCCTTTCTTTCAGGAGTGCTAGTTCTGCAAGTTCCGCTAGAGAGCTTCTGTAAAGTTTGTAAGGTAGGAGACGAGGTACTGGCAGAAGTAAAGCTGTGAGGACGGGGTGTCAGTCGTGCTTGGGTAGCTCAGTTGGTAGAGCACTTGCCCGCGAAAGGCAAAGGTCCCTAGTTCGAGTCTCGGTCCGGCACACAGTTTTAATCTGCCAGGAAGTTACAATACCATGTGGTTGGCATGTCTACCGGAAAAACCTGTGCCTGCCACTTCATATAAACATAATCATCTAGTAGCATTGATAAACACGCTAATGACATACCACGACTGTAACGGATTTAATAACCTACATAGCAGCTGCCTTGCCACGTACCTGCCTACTAGTAATGGTTACTGTTTACTCGTATTACATGGGGCAGTCAATTGAAAACGAGACAGACGGAAAAAGTAAGTAAACTATTTATTATTGCCATAAGTCTTAACACTTTTATCGTACTGTGAGATAAGACGGTCAGTACGTTCGTGGTAAAAGCGTGCCGTTGCGTACGAAACCACGATTGTAACCAGGTATGCACCTCTCCGTCCGAAGCAAATCGACGGCCACGAATGGCTTTCTTCAAGGCTTCAAAACTATGGAAATCACACAAGGAGAGACCGGGACTGTATGGATGATGTGTAAGAGTTCCCCGGCTAAACTTCAGCAGCGTACTCGAAACAAACTTGGAAACATGTGTGCCCCCGAAATATGAATTCCGCAAGATAACTTAATTCGGAGAGGATTAAATAAACGAAAAAGGGTAGGGAGACTATCGTTTGCCGTACTGTTGGCAGCGCGGTCATCAGGAATGGAGCACAATCTCACATTATGAAAAGGTGGGAAGAGAAATGGGCCGAGCCCTTGTCAACTGAACCATCCCACACTTGTCTGGATGATTTAAGGATCTCACGGAGAACTTAAATACGTATGGATGGCCTGAAGGGGATATGAACCACAGTCCATCCAAATGCGAGTCCAATTTGCTAACCACTGCACCTCCTCAATCAGTTTAAATAAACGAGGGCGATTGAACAAATACTAAGGTGAGAAGAGAAGATTTATAATACTACGTCCAGCCATAGTAACATAACCACCACAAATAACCAGTGCGGAACGCTGAGAGTCACTGAGGTTCTGGGAGGTACCGAAACTTATGCGGAGGTCACTTGGTCACTTGGCCAGATATGCTAGAGTTTTCAGTTGTCCGATCGAGGTGATCCCATCGACTCTCGACTAGGCTTAAATCTGGTGAGTCTGGTAGCCGTGGAAGTACCGTAAATTCATCCTGCTGCTGTTACAACCACGCAGGTACACCACGAGCTGTGTGACACGTTGCGTTGTCCATCTGCTAGGTGTCATTGTGCCAAGGAAAAACAAATTTCATGTAGGGGTGGATATGGACCCCAACGATAGATACATACTTGTGTTGATCAATTGTACCTTCCATAAAAACGAGACCACCCAGAGAATTCCACGAAAACATTCCCCAGACCATAGTACTCCCTCGCTCTTCTGACGTTTATTGCAGGGATGTGCACAGCAACGGCCATCTGTTCGAAGGAGTATAAAACGTGATTCACCTGAAGAGGCCACCTTTCGCCTTTCAGTTGACGTCCAATTGATGTATTCGCGTGCAAATTTCCCGCCTTCATCGTCGATGAACAGCAGTCAGCATGGGTGCATGATCCACGCTCCTGCTTCTAGGTTTATCTGGGTGTCAGCTGCTCAATAGTTGCACGTCTATTCGCCCATACACATCTCCACAGTGGTAGTTCACCACTATCATCTATGGCACAGTTGCATCTGCAGCGCTTGTGCTATGCACTGTGTGCTTTAACCACAGTGTGATATGAACAGTTTACAAACTTAGCCGTTTCGGAAATGCTTCCAATAATCATGCCCTTTTGGACGTCAGAAATATCACTCTCTTTCCGCATTACAGAACCAACTGCACTGTTTTCCACATCCCCCGACATGCTTCACATAGCCTTCACTTCTAGTGGTGCTACTTGCCATCTGTGATTGGTTATCCGCACGTCGACCACTGCACCGTTCTCACACAGTGGTCGGCGCAACTGCGCTGACTACCCTAACACCCTATCCCATCAAATCAAAATTCTCATCTTATCCGCAGACTACTGATGTAGTGCCCCTTGCCCATTATACTCATTAATCGCGTCATTTCGATGATTCTCATGGGAGTTCAGGCTTCTTGCGCATCCGAACTGTACTGGTCATCTGGTCGTCGTAGCCTCAATTACGTGTGTGGTGTCTGTTCTTCTTCTTTGTTATGTTTCAATTCTCTAGTTATATTCTGAATTTCAGTTTTATCTGGTGGTTCCGATTTTGAAAAGCATTTTCAGCTTCCAGTTCGTCGAAAGATATCACTACTTTCTGACAACCGATAAGCTTCTTAATGTACTCTGCAAATAATTCACAGTTTTCTTTATTACTAATAGCTGGTTTGCCGTTTTGTCTTAGAAAACGTTGACTTCCCGTTGATATTTCTTTAATTCAATTTGGAAGTTTTATAAAATTTTCTTGTGTTGTTGTGTTGTGTTTTGGAAGTCTTCTTCAATATCGCGTAGAAGAGGCTTTTCAAATTTTCTTTTAGCGGATCTCAAAATTTTTATCTTTCACTTTTTTTGGTTTATAAATTCCAAACCATCAACCTCTTTCTGTTTAGAGTACCATGTTTCCCGTGCTCTCAATTTTTCGTGATCTGTTTTACAGCATTGATTCCATCAGCCATCTTTCATTTTCTTTTTCAGTGGAACTGTTTCCTTGGCTGCATGTATCATTTTGGTTCAGATGCTTTTCCAGTCACTATTATGTAAGTTGTTTAATTTATTTTGGAATATTTCTATGTTGTTTCGTATTTTCCCTAAGTCAGTCTTAAATATGCAATTCTTCTGACTTCTAGTCTTGCGTTGAGGAATAGATTTTACCAAATCGTCATCAAGTAATGGTCTAATTCAATATTTGGTCCTTTCTGCGGCTTAACGTTTATTATTTCTCTAATCCTAAAATCGTAACAGAATTAATGTCGACTCTCCTTAATTTCTATTTAGTGATTTTCTATTTTTTCTTTCTTTGGGGAGCTTCTTGAAATTTAAATTCGTGTTTTAAGCTGGAAACTCTGCACGGAGTGATCAATCTTTCACGGTTTCCGTTGGTTCGTTTGAGTGTTGGTAGCCTTCGAAGATTTTGTGAAAGGCTTTCTCTTTCCCAATTTGAGCATTAAAATCTCCTAGGGATATTTTGATATTTTCATATGGGATACTGGACACTGAATTTTCTAACGTCTCACAAAAATATTTCACAATATCTGGGTTCTTCCTGCTGTCTTCGTGTGTAATAACGCGGCAGTTAATCAGCAAGTAATTTATGTTTCCAAACCGCAGTGTTAGAAGCAACAGTGTTTTTGATGGAGTGTAGAAATTTAGCACAGAGTCCATCACTTTACAACTTATGGAAAATATCATTTCTAAATGTGGAGTAACTTGTTTGTGACTATTTCCTACTTTTCAATTAAAGATGCGGTAGTTCTCACATTCCTATAACGCAAAATAGGAATTATCTCTTCATCTAAAGCTTTTAATAGTTAAGTTAGTACTACAGTTTTGAAGAGGGAAATATTTCTTTTTCGGTATTAATTTCGGCATGGAGAGGTCAGAATGATTAGACGTATTTTTGCATGCTAATCCTGGCTCTCCGAAATATGTAGGACCAATTGCATCGCCTAAACGAGGGAGGATTCCTATTTCAGTACACTTCCTGGATTAATTCTGTTCTAAGACGTTCCCAACGTGCATTCAGAAGTTACATGAACTTCGAAAGAAATAAAGGGATTTCTGTATTTCATTCTCAAACTTGGAATTTCAGTTCCAGTGTTTCAGCCTGCCATTGGTCCGCGAGGCGGTGATGACCACTTACCAGAGGTGACTGTCGGGTGTATCTGCTCTCTCCCGACTACGGAAGCGTAGTAGTTATATACTTTCTGTGAATTAATTTGCAATCCGTAACAGTCGTAGTACAGGCCACGGCTAGTCCTAATAGTACTTAACTGCAGCATATTATGTTTTCGACAGGCAAGTGGCGGGAGTGGTACGTGGTAATTCAGTTTGGGGCATTTCAGCGTGATATTAATACAATCATTTTTTCAATACACGAACTGTAAATAAAACTAGTTTTTTCAAATCCCTCACAATAGTGTTGAGTGGTACTTGAAGTTGAGTAAGGAGTTATTTCGATATGCGTTGGCTGTTGTATTCAGCAGTAAATTAGGTGTTACATACACTGATGTGACGAAAATCATGGAATGTGCCAGTGATATGCAAATATACAGATGGCGACAGTCCCGCCTAGATAAGGTATACAACGACAGTACATTGGCGGAACTGTCATTTGTACTAAGGGGATTCATATGGAAACGTTTCCGACGTGATTATGGGCGCACGACGGCAATTAACACACTTTGAACGCAGAATGGTAGTTGAAGCTAGACGCATCGGATATTCCACTTCGGAAATCGTTAGGGAATTCAATATTCCGAGATCTACAGCGTCAAGAGTGTGCCGAAGCTACCAATTTTAAGGCCTTACCCCTCTCCATGGACAAAGCAGTGGCCGACGGCCTCACTTAACGACTGAGAGAAGCAGTGTTTACGTCGAGTTGTCAGTGACAATAGAAAGCAACACAGCGTCAAGTAACCGCAGAAATCAATGTGAGACGAATGTATCCGTTAGGACAGTGCGACGAAATCTGTCGTTAAAGGGCTATGGCAGGAGACGACGGACGCGACCGCCTTTGCTAAAAGCATGAAATCGCCTGCAGCGCCTCTCCTGTGCTTGTGACCGTATCGGTTGTGCCCTAACCGGCTGGAATATCTTGGGCTGGTCAGATCAGTCCCGATTTCAGTTGGTAAGACCTGATGGTAGGATTCGAATGTGGCACAGACCCCACGACGCCATGGACCCAAGTCGTCCACAAGACACTATGCAAGCTGATGGTAGTTACATGGTGGTTTGGACTGTACTGGGTGATCAAAAAGTCAGTATAAATATGAAAACTGAATAAATCACGGAATAATGTAGATAGAGAGGTACAAATTGACACACATGCTTGGAATGACGTGGGGTTTTATTAGAACAAAAAAAATACAAACGTTAAAAAAATTTCCGACAGATGGCGCTTCATCTGATCAGAATGGCAGTAACTAGCATAACAAAGTGAGACAAAGCAAAGATGATGTTCTTTACAGGAAATGCTCAATATGTCCACCATCATTGCTCAATAATAGCTGTAGTCGAGAAATAATGTTTTGAACAGCACTGTAAAGCATGTCCGGAGTTACGGTGAGGCATTGGCGTCGGATGTTGTCTTTCAGCATCCCTAGAGATGTCGGTCGATCACGATACACTTGCGACTGCAGGTAACCCCAAAGCCAATAATAGCACGGACTGAGGTCTGGGGACCTGGGAGGCCAAGCATGACGAAATTGGCGACTGAGCACACGCTCACCACCAAATGACGCGTGCAAGAGATCTTTCACGCGTCTAGCAATATGGGGTGGAGCGCCATCCTGTATAATCATCATACGTTCCAGCAGGTGTTTATCAACCAGGCTGGGGATGATGTGATTCTATAATATATCGGCGTACCTCTCACCCGTAGCAGTTTTACTGTCCAGCGCCATTTGTCGGACATTTTGTGAACTTTGTTTTTTTTTGTTCTAATAAAACCCCATGTCATTCTAAGCATGTGTGTCAACTTTTACCTCTCTATCTACATTATTCCGTGGTTTATTAAGTTTTCAAATTTATACTGACTTTTTGACCACCCTGTATTTACATGGAATGGACTGGGTCCTCTGATCGAACTCAACCGATCGTTGACTGGAAATGGTTATGTTCTCTACTTGGAGACCATTTTGCAGCACTTCATTGACTTCATATTCCCATAAAATGATGTCTAAGCTACATTTGTTAGTCAATATTTTTGAGAAAAAGCTGGACAATTTGAGCAAAGTATTTGGCTTCCCAGATTGCCCTATATGAACTCCATCGAATATTGATGGGACATAAATGACAGGTCAACAGGGCAATTCGTGCTAACATCCTGCACCAGCATCACGTTTGCAATTATGGACCGCTATAAATGCAGCATGGCTCAGTATTTCTGCAGGGGACTTCCCATGAGCTTTTGACTCTAAGTCATGTTCAGGTTCTGCACAACACCGGGTAAAAGGAGCTCTGACACAATATCAGAGGCATCCGATAGCTATTGTCGCCTCAGTGTATAGGGAGCAGGTAGATACAGTCATCCGTGGCTGTAGGGAAATGGCCTACTTATACACTTACCGCAGTCATTTCACAGGGCTGTATCTCTAAAACAGAATAACAAAGGTAACACTTTAAAGACCACAATAATAATGTATTAAAACGATGTACATAATAAAGATACTTATATTTTGCTTTCTTAATAAGGTATGGCACTGATGTAGGGGTTCTGATCCTTACCTAACACAACACACCAGATCATGGCTAACTAATCGTAATCCAATGGATGTTCTGTTTGATATACAGTGTAGAGAGTTTATAGGTTCTGCTTCTCAATAAACACTTTGACCATCTTCGAGAGCAGGCTTTGACTGTCCGACGACTGGAACTGGCTGGTAACTGGTGACTGCGGAGGAGAACTTCTTGATCAATGTAGGCAACTGAAGGAAACTGTAACTGAACGATGACTGGATGAGTGTCGCCGTGCAGTTGATTGAGTCATGCGGTTTGCATATAAATTTGTAACTCCGTTTCTTTTTATGGATGCATGAAGTAGTTCTGGATGCCAATGGTCTCTGTTCAAAAAATGGCTCTGAGCACTATGGGACTTAACTTCTGAGGTCATCAGTCCTCTAGAACTTAGAACTACTTAAACCTAACTAACCTAAGGACATCACGCACATCCATGCCCGAGGCAGGATTCGAACCTGCGACCGTAGCGGTCGCGCGCTTCCAGACTGTAGCGCCTAGAACCGCTCGGCCACGCCAGCCGGCCCATGGTCTCTGTGGTGACAGGCGTAACTATCGGCAGGTGAATGGCCTATTGAAATGTCTTGCAGCGGAAGAACTTGCACCATCAACTAAGCGGCTGACACCGTATGTGGCGCCGCACTGAGACTGCCTTGTGTGTGGCGCTCTCTGCAGTCGCTTTCTGCGTATTGCCTCTGGCGAAAACAGGAGGTAAGCTTATGAAGTTGGCTTCATTAGCTGCTAGTTTCCTCGCTTGCCGAGTTCGAATATGGTAGGTGCACCCATATCGCTCCTTATGGCACTTTGCGATATGGAAAACCACACCCAAAAAGACGGTGAGGAGATCGTCTGCTAAGTGCTACCCATTTCCTTAGCCTCGTCTTTGGGCTGAATCTCGACATCCATGCCGATCTTGTGGTCGCTGGTTGGCTGAGCAGAGCTCCGGTGCCTGTGGCAAAGTCGGGAGCAGCTGCTGGCTGCATCAGCAGTAGAGTGCTGCAACGCTCAATGTTTGACCGGTCGCGGCTCGCCTGTTGACGGAGGAACAGAGCCGCTCGTGTCCGGCCCCACACGACTCGGCTCGGC
The DNA here is from genome assembly GCF_021461385.2 of Schistocerca piceifrons. Taxonomy (NCBI): domain Eukaryota; kingdom Metazoa; phylum Arthropoda; class Insecta; order Orthoptera; family Acrididae; genus Schistocerca; species Schistocerca piceifrons. The sequence continues at coordinate 344,238,463 of NC_060149.1, read as the reverse complement.
CACGTACTCGCCCCATGTCTGTTGTCCGCGTTCCGGACACGCGGATAACCGAGCATGACCGATCACCGCTGACGTCTCACCTCGCCTCGCCCCATCTTGCTGCACTGTACTGCACAAATCCAAAGACTCTCTGTCTGTCTGTCTGTCTCTCTCTCTCTCACACACACACACACACACAATGTATTTATCTCTCTCTATCTTTATATGAAAAAGTAACGTTTCCCAGAACAGGTACGTGCCACAGCTAAATTCATAAAGCACTTCGAAAGTAAAATGATATTTCAATACAATCGCGGATAGAAGACGAGTCTCATTTCGAAACAGAAGATACATTTTTCCTTTCATTAATAGGAAACATTAAGTAAGTGCTGTCCCTGTAATCTAGAAGACAACCATCTTCATAAAGAAAGTATACAAAGAACATTAAACATTTACAGACATAACTTGTCATACTTTTCACTTGCTTGCAATAGAAACAAAATTATAGCTATTGTTGATCAGCAGTAAATCACTAACGCGTTCCGGATTTAATTGGCTGCGGCAATTTGTTAGTAACATGACGGCTTTACTAAAGCATCTTTCACTAGGTGCTCTTGTTGCTGGGATACATAAAATACGTCATGCAACTGTAGCCAGCCCTGGCAGATCTGTTTCATGTCTGCTCCACCACTTTAAGATATCATCATCTCCGGGGTGCATTAAAATGTAGAGATCTACTTCATCTGCTGCGAATGATCTGTTGTTCCTCCATTCCTTGAAACGAATTCTCTTGCTGGGTGGTGCTGACACAGTGCTTAAAGGATCTATGATAATAAACAAAAGAGACAAGTAATACAGAACTGATGTGGAAATCATCGAACGTTCCCATAAAAACGAGGTGTTTTACGTCAATGAATTATTATACGAATTATAACATTCCCATTTCTCTGTAATACGCTATCCACTAACTATGAAAAAACGATTATGTTAATGGCTACATGTTGTACACAAGTAGCACACAATGGCCGCCCATTGCTAAGAATTTCCTGCTTTTCATTAATTTCAAGCGTGTTAAGATCACCGAATGACGGCCAAAGAAACTAGCAGTTTCATGTCTGGAAGTGATCACAATCTTCTCACAAACGGAAGTCAAGACTCGATTTTTAATCCTTTGTACCTTCTGTTAAAAAATACATATCTGTTAGTACACATCAATTACGCTAGTTAATTATAAATCTATCGCGCATCGTAATGAAACAGTGCTTTTAACTACCAGTAATTACTCACCCGACACTCAGTGTCATTGACACTGCAAATTTGTTGCAGTTTGTAAAACCAAAGAAGAACTAAGTGGATTGTCGGTTTTTTTTCGCCTTCTAATTCGTCTGTGGCCTCTTTAAATGGTCTCATAAAATGCGCAATTTTTCCTGCAAGCTCATTATCATATCCTTGCAATATGTAAGAGGAGTCCTTTTCCTTCAGCAAAAGCAACAACTTCGTTATACTGACAAGGGAACCTCCCCATCGCACCCCCCTCAGATTTAGTTATAAGTTACCACAGTGGATAGGCCTTGAGAAACTGAACACAGATCAATCGAGAGAACAGGAAGAAGTTGTGTGGAACTACGAAAAAATAAGCAAAATATACAAACAGAGTAGCCCATGTGCAAGATAGGCAACATCAAGGCTAATTCAGAATTAGGAGCGCCGTGGTCCCGTGGTTAGCGTGAGCAGCTGCGGAACGAGAGGTCCTTGGTTCAAGTATTACCTCTAGTGAAAAATTTAATTTTTTTTTCAGTTCATGTGACAAACTCTTATGTTTTCATCACTTTTTTGGGGGTGATTATCACATCCACAAGAAAACCGAAATCGGGTAAGGTGGAAGAATCTTTTTACCCATTCGCCAAGTGTACAAGTTAGGTGGGTCGACAACATGTTCCTGTCATGTGACGCACATGCCGTCACCAGTGTCGTGTAGAATATATCAGACATGTTTTCCTGTGGTGGAATCGGTTGACCTATGACCTTGCGATCAAATGTTTTCGGTTCCCATTGGAGAGCCACGTCCTTTCGTTTACTAATCGCACGGTTTACCGTTGCGGTCGCAAAACACAGACACTAAACTTATTACAGTGAACAGAGACGTTAATGAATGAACGGACAGATCATAACTTTGCGAAAATAAAGAAATTAAAATTTTGAATGAAGAGAAGATTTGAACCAAGGACCTCTCGGTCCACAGCTGCTCACGCCAACCACGGGACCACTTTTTTTTTTTTTTTTTTTTTTTCCCTGGTCCTCTTCCACTTCAGGCGTTGGCCCCTATCATCCATATCACCCCCAAAATCCTATCTAACCTAAAAAAAAAAAAAAAAAATCTGTTGCCACCGCCACTTTCACCCTAACTTAACCTACTTTTTTATTTATTGTTTTCATTATTTTTTTTTTAAATATATAAAGGAACTGAATAATTCTTCTTGCCGTGACAATCTGTCCAATACCCGTGAAACAGAAGAACACGAAATCAATCAAGCACTTCTGATTTGTTTTATGTTACGGCTTCTGGCAAAATTAGTTTTCCTGAGGCACTTTCACTTGCTGTACTATAAAAATAAGTAAATAAATAAATGCCAAATTAATTATAATGGAGCACAGTTAGTATCGACTCGCTGTAGTGTTGTACACCAACCAAAAATAAAATAAAATAAAATAAAATTTACCGCTTCATTATGGCAAAGTGTGAAGTAAGAAATTTTGAAACAAAGCTTTGTATTTCCGACTCGTTTTAAGGTTGTAGTGTTCTTCCATTATATACTGTATATACTCGTCTATACTCGCATGTGTATTCGTAACTGCAAAATATGCAAACTGGCCGATAATCCAAGCATAGCTATTGTGCTTTGTTGCAGGAAAGAAATGCCAGTCTGGTTGAAGTACATCTTTAAGTGTTATAGCAGAGTCTGTGGTTCTAGTAATTATTGCGAGTTTTTTTCTAGTCCAGTTCCATATGTAGTATTGGTCGCGGCAGATAAGAATGTGTGCCAAGGTATCTACAGTATGGCAATGACCGCAGTACGGACTCTGCTTCATTTTGATATTGTGCAACTTTTCACCTGTGGGGACCTTCTCGTTCACAATGTCATACCACGTGGACACTACTTTGGAGTGGAGGATGGGATTGTTAATGTTTTTCCAGACGTTACTCCAGTTGACCGCTGGATATTTCGCTTCAATTGGGTTTTGCCTATGGTGTCTCGAGAGGTGGTAATAGGTCCTTCTGGTGTTAAGCAGCTGTGAAGTATCTTGAATATAGCTCATTTCCAGGTAATAAGTCCGGACGTGATCGAGTTGAGCGCTGATGCGACCAACATCGACTGGGGCCTTTTTGCTCGTTGGGGCTAACCTGTTGAATAAAGTTTTCGTAATTGTCGGATGGGGTGACTGCAGTATTTTGCGGATTCGGTCCATATATAGGGCAGTGCATTGGTTCTTGATGTCTTTGACGCCCAACCCACCAGCGGCGCGGGTTAACACTATGGTTGGCATGGCGACTTTAAAGATGTTTCCGCTCCATATGAACCAATACGCTGCAGCTAAAAGCTTTTGCGCTGTATCCTTGGGTACTGGTAACACTGCTGCGATGTGGTATATTTTGCTTAGCGCATAGCTGTTAATCAATAGAGCTCTCTGTATCCGATTGAGCGTTCTAGTTTTGTGTTCACGGAGAGTAGCCCTGAAAATATGTAGTTTATGGTCCCAGTTGGCTACTGTCATCTCTCTGGGGTTGGCCATTAGAATCATACCTAAGTGGTTCGTCTTCTCTGTTCTTTGTAGCCATGTTCTTTGAATGGTCTCCGTATGGGGTCCGACAGGTAAAATTTTCGATTTTTGTTCATTGAGTTTGGCTCCGGAAGAAGTGGCGTAAGCGTGGATTATTTGTTGAACGACTTCCATTTCTGAATGCGTGTTAACTACTACACTGACGTCATCAGCATAAGCGTGACACACGGTTTTTGTACCCAACAGCTGTAGACCTTGTAACCTGTGATGCAGGTTTAACAGTAACGGTTCTACGGCGATTGCGTATAGTGCCATAGAAAGGGGGCAGCCTTGTCTCACTGATTGCTTGATCGGGACTGGTGAACTTAGCTGACCGTTAATTTTGATTCGAGAGGAAGTGCCGACTATACATTTGCGTATGATCTGAATAAAATGAGCACTGAATCCCATCCGTTGCATTACAGTTAGTAGAAAGTGGTGGTTGATGCGGTCAAAAGCCTTATCGAAGTCTAAAAACATGAGACCAACATTGCATTTGCATAGCCACGACAAATATATTATGTCTCTATATTCACATAATGCATTCGACATTGATCTCCCTGGGACAGCACTCATTTGATAAGGGCCAAGTACTTTCGGCAGTACCATCTTCAGTCTACAGTTTATGAGTCGGGTGAAGATTTTATAGTCGGAATTGAGGAGTGTTAGTGGTCGAAAATCCTTCAGCGTAGCGCTACGTGGTTTTTTGGGGATCAGTACAATCATTCCTTCGGTAAACTGAGATGGCATCTGCACGTCTCCCAATAATTCATTGCATATTTTGGTGAATTCCGGTCCTATGATGTGCCAAAAACAAGCATAAAATTCTATGGGTAGGCCATCTAAACCAGCAGATTTCTTTGTAGGCGAGTCTTTGATTATGGCACATACTTCTTCCTCAGTTATGTGGGCTACAAGGTCGGCGTTGTCAGTCGGATGGACCGTGGATTGAATGTTGGATAAAAGCGGCTCACTTGCCGTCGCGTCAGTCGCCGATGCGGAGTAAAAATCTGTATAATGTTGCACCACGTAGTTTTTTACTGTGACCTGTTGATCGTATTCGTTCCCCTGTTCATCACTGAGAGTGTGGATTAACTTTTGTTTACCTCTCTTGGCTTCCCGTATCACGTGATATACGGACGTATTCTCCTGCGTCAGTTCAATCGGAGGACGCGATCGAACTTTTTTCCCCTCTAGTGATTGTCGTACCAACGCCGTTATTCTTGCTTTAGTGCGTTTTATTCTAGAGCTGTTTGCTACTAATCCCATGGGGTCATCATATAGTTCGCGGAGGCAAAGAAAGTGATACTCCAAGGTGCGTTTTCGCCAGTACGCTTTCATGCGACCATATCGTGCGATGCATTTTTTTATCTGCGGTTTCGCAGACTGTAGCCACCACATGATGCGTGTTGGATATCTGGATTGCATCCGAAGACAACGCTGCCATGTAGCATGGACCTCCTGTTTCAGTACTGCGTCCTCCAAAAGTGACACGTTTAGCTGCCATACGCCCCTTCCCAGGAATGTTTTTTGTTTAGTATGCTTCGCGGTTATATGAAATGCGCAGTGTTCCGAGAAGTTAAGAGGCCAAATTTCACAGTCAGTTATATTATGGATAAAACCTTTCGTTACATACAGCCTGTCTAGTCTGCTTGCCGAAGTACTGGATACGTACGTGTATCCTCGGGTGTGCGGGCGAAGGTGGCACCAAGCATCTATCATATCAAGCCCGTTAATTAACAGCAACAGCTCCTCACAAAAGTTGAAGTTCGGGATTTGATCTTCTGGACGCAATACGCAGTTAAAATCTCCACCCAAAATTATGTGCAGTCGAGGATCCGTTATTAATGGGACAATTTCGTCCCGGAACAGGTTGCCCCTTGCTCGTTTTCCGCTGGATCCAGAGGGAGCATATATATTAACAAGAAGCAGATCATATATTTGTGCAGTTATGCCTCGTCCAGATTCAAGTAATGCTTTTGCTGTACATGGTATGCCTTGTTTGAACAGTATTCCTGTTCCACATTCATTACCTATGTTTAAGATCGCCTCATATCCATACACATCCGCTATTTTGGTCGTAACTACCTCTTGTAAAATCGCTATGTCAATGTCGGCGGCATATAAGTAGCCCTTCACAGATTGTAACTTTACGTCCGAAACTATTCGGTTTACATTGAGAGTGGCGATTTTATACGCCTGCGTCATTCGCTAGTCCAACTAAGCGCATTCAGTGTCGTCAGACCATGCTGTCCCCGTATCAGTTCCGCAGCGGTCAACAGTGTCCATTGGTTCTTCAATTGGAGGGGCGAGGTTCATCTGTACGTCCTCATTCGGGTTGGGGATGTCTGGTTTTCCGATGTCTACCACGCCTTGCTTTCCGCTTCGATCTGTTTTAAGAATTTTTTTGGTACGGGAGAGTTTTTTCTCCAGTTCTTGGATCTCTTCAGGGCTCTGTTTTCGTGTTTGCCGTTTAGGTTTCACCGGCTGCTGTCTGATGTTGTCTTCCTCAGCATTCTTCAAATCTTCTAAGCGGGTGGTGTTTCGAGCTAAATTGTCGACCGTGCTCTTGGTGGATGATGGGGTCAATAGAGAAATCGGTTCACTATGAGGTTGCTCATTCCGGGATGGTTCTTGCATGTCATTCTCAACAGCGGAGGAATCGGGTAATTTGCTGTGGCTCCCAATATCTTTCGGTGTCTGTTGTGTTGAAACCGTTACAACTGTCACGATTTCCTTAGGTTCGGGTGGTCTAGCTTCTGTCGTGTCAGTGGTGGCAATCTGGGCTTCTTCTCGGGTTGGATGGTTCTCCGTGTTCACATCAGGGCTTGGGGTCAGGACTTGGCTGCGGGCTGCCGTAGCGTAAGTCGCTGGCAGCGCAGTCATAGCCGGCGGTCGCGGCGCCTCGCCAGCCGGCAGCTGCGCCACTCGCCGCTGTAAACACTCCGCGCGGACGTGGCCGGGAGAGTTGCACGCCGCGCACGTCCTCGGCTGGCCGTCGTATATGACGATACCTCGGTATCCACAGACGCTGATGTATGACGGTACATGTTTGTGCAAATCGACCTTTAATTGCCTCACTCCGTTGAGAACTTGGAATTTGCGCGCGTTGGACCACCGTTCGGCAACATTGCTGAGAACTTTACCGTACGGCGCTATCACTGCGTTTATTTGTTCCGCCGGTACTTCGAATGGTAGTTCGAATATCCTGATAGTTCGTATTCCAAACCCTGCATGCGTTACGGTGACTTCGCCTACGTTTCCATCACAATGTTTAAATTTCATAATTCCTCCGCAAGACTCAACTATTTTGTCACATAAGTTAGCATTCCTCAATTTCACAAATACAATGCTGCTCACTATCGAAAGATGCATTCCAATGACATCCTCTGAATCAACTTTCACTTCGTATTCCAACCAATCTTCGATTTCGTGTAGTTTAGGTCGGGCGTAATTACGATCAAACGAGAATTTCAAAGTATCTTGTCTGTTCAAGTGGGCCATCACGGATTCATATTTCAAATTTCAATATGCGTAGAAGTTCTGCAACGATGCAAGAAGCACTGCGACTTACCACGCCGAAGCACAGCAGACCGCGGCGCACGAAACTCAGCACACGTCCGCACAGCACGGCTGACGCGGCGAGACTGACCACTGGGCTGCTGAACTGATGTTAGCCTTGATGTTGCCTATGTTACGCGTGGACTACTCAGTTCCTATATTTTGCTTATTTTTTCATAGTTCCACGCAAATTCTTCCTGTTTTCTCGATTGATCTGTGTTCAGTTTTTCAAGGCCTATCTAGTGTGCCAACTTATATCTAAATCTGGTGGGGGTGCGATGGGGAGGTTCCCTTGTGAGTGTGTAGTGATTCCAGCATAGTGTACAAGCTGTTCTAGCATGTGCAGACCTCTTGTTTCAACGATGATTTCAAAGACGAGCAGAGGTGACCTTTCTTAATGTACCTTACAATGCATTTTGCAGTATTTCTTGTTGATGCGATGTTCGGGGCATGATTTAACAAGGAGTTATCTTCATCGTAAGTATGGTTAAGTGCTGTGTTTATAGAATGAGCAGCACAAAGAATGCTTTCGTGAGTTTCCAAAGCCTTTATTACATTGGCACCCCGGTCGGAGACAAAAACAAAACTGAGCAACATGTCCGGTGAAATGTCTCAATCAGCCATGCTCTCTTCAATTTATTTCATAATGTTATTCTTCTTAACGTCCGGGAATTTTGTTCTAAATAAAACATTGTTCACAAGAGACCATTCTGTGTTAATGTAATGTGTAGTAAGCGTCAAATAGTGCTCCTGATTATGCGAGTCAGTCGACATATCAACTATCGCAGCACATGTTTTATTAATAACTTCCGCAATAACAGAGGGCATTATGTTGCTTTGTATTGCATCAGCTTGTTCTTTGATATGTCTGCTCGTAGTAGAGGGATGTGACATGACATCTGCCACTTTAACTTCTCCATAATGCACACCTAGATTTATTAATTCTTGGTCTAGTTTTCTGAAACATTCACCGAAAACAGCATTAAAAGGTCTCATATCTTTAGCACACATTGCAACACACCTTTCTGTAATACTATCTTTTATTACTGCCGGTATCCCTCAAGGAGCTGTATCTTTGTGAGGTTTCTTGCAACTGTGTTTCTTTAAATGAGTGGTTCCCGAGTGGAAACACAATAATGTGGAGCAGTTTATGCACAATATGTACCCAGTAGACGCACTGTTTACGTCTAAACCAACAGAAATGCACTCCATACTTGGCTTCCCCCCTTCCCGTTTCTTCAGTGTGTAAACATTAATTTCAATCTTACTTCTTACTGCACTGGCTTCCTCGCGTTGCATGATTACAGAGAGAGACACACCACAAATTAGAAGCCCGTACTGGCTGCAGTCTCACACGGGTAATGACACGTGTAATGTGTTTGAAGTTACGTGCTACGTATTCGGTTACAGCTTCTATGCTCGGTCACTAGAACTACAGTTCAATTCTTTTATCTTGGCTGTTCGCGCATGCCCGCCCAGACGCGGGAGATTGCTGCGTTGCCAGTTGTACGCGCCAAGAGAAGCAGCGCCATAGCATAGTTCGCAAACTTACGTTTAGGGGGCGGGGGGGGGGGGGCGGAGGGGAGAGCGCGCAGTTCATGAAGTAAAGCCACCACGGCCGCATTAACCCTTTCGCTGCTACAGAGACGTGCTCCCCGCATTCCGCGATGTGCGCGATTTTGTCATGATTGCACTGCTCGCCTGTGCAGACACATGGTGTTTTGACTGCTTTGACACACTTTATCATTCGATTTCACAAAAACTATTTCACCCAAAAATTTGATTTTTACACATCTTCTTGACTGATACCTTCTCCCCATAAGTGACTTAATTTTGTTTCGATGATCAACGCAGTTATAGATGTAGTAAACCATTGCACGAAATTTTGAAGAGTTTGCAGTGGTAAAAGTCCATAGCGTATGGTCGATTTTAGTTGCCACTAGGAATTTCAAAAAATTACATTTAAACGAATAAAATTCATGAAGTAAGACACTTCGATATTGTTTTTAAATAAAGAAAATATTAAACATCGATCAAGGTTTTGAACTCAGAACCTTTTGCTTAGCAGCCATACACTGTAACCATCATGCTAACGCAGCTCGTCCTTCAATATATCTACCGAAGGACTTTAAATATCACGCAAAATACCGACAAACACTGTTGGTATGATTATGAATTACTCACGTTTCGTCGAAGTACAATAGGAAATAAACAATTAAACCAATTACCGCTGTTCTTCATTGCGAAAAAACGGTTAGTGAGAATGATACAAACACCTTTCCTTGCTATCGCATGAATTAGGAGGCTTATTGCTTGTTTGGTTTAATTAATTAATAGAATATGAAGCAATTGGTATAAATAATGTTTTTTCCAAACTTTCTATAAAAGAAAGTCTGCTATCAAGACATTGCTTTTGTTCAATTACTTTATTTATGACTGAACGTTACTAAAACTGAAGACATTCGTCCGTTCTCTGCACTGCAGTCGAGCTCTGGCAACGTCGTTCTCTGTTCATTGGCTGACTGTGTTTTGCGACGTCAGATGCGCAGAACAAACATAACTCGGCCGCCGTCATAAATGACGCGCACTTTAGTGCGGGCAGCCTATCCAGTTAGGGTGTGCCCGCCCCGTCTCTTATTTTGTGGTCGCTTACTCGGTCGTGCGGGACTCTATAATCAGCAGGTCCCACAGAAGACTAGCTGCGTCGATGTCTTGTGGGTCTTTTACTTGCCTGAGCGCGTTGGAGGCTTACCGGAATTCTATGACGCGTTGTGCCACCATGAGAAGTATGGATTAAAAACAATCCAAAAACCGTTACCGAGCTGCTGTATGACTTCTGTATGAGTTCTATATATAATGATACAATGTAATCAGTATCGTATGATACTGTTTAAGAAACATATGTCTCGACTGAGGCAGATGCTCGGGATGAAGACGCACGAACTGCTTTAAAACTCACATTAAAGTATTACGTCGTCTCCAAGTAGCCTTTCAGCTGGAGATTTTGCTTCAACCGCCGTGGGTCTGAACTGAGGGGGGAAGTTTACTGAAACATTTCCCTGTCTATAATGCTGAGCGAGCTTTCTTGAATGAGATTTTTACGGTACTTACAAATCTTTCTACGGTGAAATGGTGTGGTTTTAGTATGTGAAATGCCAGTTTTTTTCACAGAAGAGTCTGAATTGTGTCTGAGTGGCGTCGTCAGTAACTATTACTTTCGGTACATCTTAAAAGGAGAAAATATTTGACAAAGCCTAATTGCCGGCCGCGGTGGTCTAGCGGTTCTAGGCGCTCAGTCCGGAACCGCGCGACTGCTACGGTCGCAGGTTCGAATCCTGCCTCGGGCATGGATGTGTGTGATGTCCTTGGGTTAGTTAGGTTTAACTAGTTCTAAGTTCTAGGGGACTAATGACCTCAGAAGTTGAGTCCCATAGTGCTCAGAGCCATTTTGACAAAGCCTAAATTGTTTTCACAGACGTCATCGATGGCATATGGATCACAAAAGGAAATTTTGAAAATGCACCGATGACAGTGAGACAAAGTCGATATGCATACGTGACAAGGTTTCTGATGCCTGTGGCGATAGAAAATGTTGTCAAGGAGGGGGTGGCCAGTGTTTTTGACAAAAGTGTCTTTTATCCAGCAGTACCTTTATGTCTTTCTTTATATTTTTCTAGCAGAAATGCTCTCTGGCAATGCATTTGGTATGTGGCAGTGACGTATCATTTAAAGTACTTTGGATTTAAGCACTTGCTGGTTTTCAGTGTGACAGAATAACAGCTTTTTAACTGTGGAAACATGTATCATGGACCAGTATGATATAATTTGAAGCTGGGTAACCAACTTTTTATCAGTAGGCCACTCCAATTGAATATTCTGTTTAATCTTAGATGGAACTAAATCGTTTGTTACTGGTTTTGTAATTAAGTAAGAATTCAAAGGAAAGTTTTCCGCAGTATCGTTACTGATTAAATATAACGAAAAATGTAGAAATGCTGAAGAATCAAAATATTTATCTTGCCCTTTTGGCACTCATGAAAGCAACTCTGCATTTGTGTATCGTGCAGTGGACTTGAAAATTATTTCATAGTCATAAATGGACAAATCTAGCGGCCAGCGCCGCAATCTTTGAACTGTGCTGGAAGGAACATTATATTTCAAAAATTGACTTTTTGACAATTGAAGATATGCGATTTTGTAAATGTCTGCAAAATAATTTATTAACGTAACGGTCGCTTGTTTTTTTGTTGTTGTTGTGATTGCTGTCTTCATTCCGAAGACAGGTTTGATGCAGCTCTTCATGCTACTCTGTTCTGTGAAAGCCTCTTCATCTTCGAATAACTACTGCAACCTACATCCTTCTGAATCTGCTTACTGTATTCATCTCTTTTCCTCCCTCTACGATTTTCACCTCCCACGCTTCCCTCAAATACTAAACTGGTAATCCTCTGATGTCTCAGGATGTGTCCAGTCAACCGATCATTCTTCTAGGCAGGTTGTGCCACAAATTTCTTTTTTCCCCAATTCTATTCAGTATCTCTTCCTTAGCTTCGTGATATACCATCTTCTGTACCACATCATTTCAAAGGCTTCTTGTCTAAACTGGTTATAGCCCAAATTTCACTTCCATACATGCCTACACTCCATACAAGTAGTATCAAATTATACTTCCTCACACTGAAATCAGTATTCGATGGTAACAAATTTCTCTTCTTCAGTAACGCTTTCCTTGCCACTGCGTCCACAGTTCATATCGTCACTACTTCGGTCATCATCAGTTATTTTTCTATCAAAATATCAAAGTCATCCACTACTTTCAGAGCCTTGTTTCCTAATTAGTTCCCTAGGCATCACATGATTTAATTCGACAAATTTCCATTATCCTCGGTTTGCTTTTGTTGACGATCGCCGTATATTCTTCTTCCAAGACAATCCCATTCCTTTCAACTGCTCTTCCAAGTCCTTTCCTGTCTCTGACAGAATTACCATGTCATCGGAAAACTTCAAAGTTTTCACTTCTTCTCCTTGGACTTTAGTTCCTATTCCAAATTTCTCTTTTGTTTTATTTACTGCTTGATCAATGTACAGACTGAATAACATCGAGGATAGGATACAAAGTTGCCTCATTCCCTTCTCAATAAGAGCTTCATTTTTATTGTTCTCGACCCTTACAACTTCCCTCTGCTTTCTGTACAATTTATAATAGCATTTCGCTTCCTGTATTTTACCTTTGCTACCTTCGGGATTTCAAAGAGAATATTCCGGTCTAAATTTTCAAAACCTTTCTCGAAGTTTGCAAGTGCTATAAACGTAGGTTTGCCTTTCCTTAACCTGTCTTCTACGATAATTCGCAGGATCAGTGAAGCATCACTTGCAGCTACATTGCTCCTGAAGCCAAACTGATCTTCCGCAAGGTCGGCTTCTACCACTATTTCCATTCTTCTGTCAAGGATTCGTGTCAGTATTTTGCAACCATAACATATTAAACTTCTTTTTCGGTAATATTCACACCTGTCAGCAAGTGCCTTCTTTGGAATTTAATTTATTACATTGTTCTTTAAGTCAGAGATTATTTCGCCTGTCTCATAAATCTTGATCATCAAATGGAAGAGTTTTGTCGTGGCTGGATCTCCCAAGACTTCGAGTAGTTCTAACGGAATGTCGCCTACTCCCGGGGCCTTTTGTGACTTCAGTGCACCGTCAAATTCTTCTCGCAGTATCGCATATCGCAGCTCACCTTATCCTCCACGTGCTCTTCATTTCTATACTATTGCCTTCAAGTTCATCTCCTTTGTATAGACACTCTATATACTCCTTCCGCATTTCAGTTTTCCCTACTTTGCTTAGGACTGGTTTCCGAAATGAGTTCTTGATATTCATACAGGTGGTTCTCATTCCTCCAACTGCCTCTTTGATTTTCCTGCAGGCAATGTCTATCTTTCCCCGAGTGAAATATGCTTCTAAATCCTTACATTTGTCCTCCAGACATTCCTGCTTAGCCATTTTAGATTTCGTGTCAATCTCATTTTTTAGATGTTTGTATTCCCTTTCGCCTGCTTCGTTTGGTGCATTTTCATGTTTTCTTTTCATCGATTAAATACAATATCTCCATTTTTATCCAAGAAATTCTGATAGGCCTTGTCATTTTACCTATTTGATCCTCTTGCAGGAACCCCTCACTCGTACTAAACTTCCAGAAACGCCTCAGTTTAGCCAGTGATATAAAGAGCGTACAGTATAACTGGCCACCCTTTTCCACCCAAGTTCTGTGGTAATTAAGCCAGTCCGTTCCTGCACTGACTTAGTGAGCCGCCACGTAGGAATTCTTCCTACCTGGTATGTGGAGATGCTCTCGTATTTCTATGTAATCTTACAGAGCCGTCGGACTCTGAAAGTGCATTACCAGTACCTATGGTTAACGGAATGAAGCGGGAAGAAGTTTCTTTTGTGCAAATAATTTTTGCATGGGATATCATTATGGTGCGTTTATTTAAGAAACCTCGTAGAATGACCTTCTTAACACTGATTGCAGTCCAACTATTAACGGTACGAGAGCATGGTCTGCCGCATAACTAGATCGAAAAGCATTTTATCAACGACTGTCGACTTTGGCGCACAGTCTGTAACGGAAAAGAATTAAAATGCGCTCTTACCTGCAAATAACTGGAACCTTACACTCTGCTGCCTTCACTATTTCATCTCTCAAAGCTACCGATTCGTCTTCTATCGTATTTCTTTCCCCTGTTCTTGTCAATTTTTCCCTAAAACTAACTATAAAATTTTCAGCAATCTCTGGTTCATTCAACTTATCCGCGTCTGATTTCCTTAATATCCTACCATTTTGCAAATTCTTCAATTTTAATTTACATTTCATAACCAATAAATTGTGCTGAGAGTTCACATCTGCCACTGAAATTGTCTTACAATTTGAAACCTGATTCCGTCTCACCTTAATATACAGGGTGGTCCATTGATCGTGACCGGGTTAAATATCTCACGAAATAAGCGTCAAACGAAAAAACTAAAAAAGGACGAACCTTGTCTAGCTTGGAGGGGGAAACCAGATGGCGCTTTGGTTGGCCCGCTAGATGGCGCTGCAATAGGTCAAACGGATATCAACTGCGTTTTTTTAAGTAGGAACTCCCATTTTTTATCACATATTCGTGTAGTACGTAAAGAAATATGAATGTTTTAATTGGATCACTTTTTTCGCTTTGTGATAGATGGCGCTGTAGTAGTCAGAAACATATGGATCACAATTTTAGACGAACAGTTGGTAACAGTTAGCTTTTTAAATTAAAATACACAGCGTAGGTGCGTTTGAACATTTTATTTCGGTTGTTACAATGTGATAAATGTACCTTTGTGAACTTACAATTTCTGAGAACGCATGATGTTACAGCGTGATTACCTGTAAATACCACATTAATGCAGTAAATGCTCAAAATTATGTCCGTCAGCCTCAATGCATTTGGCAATACGTGTAACGACATCCCTCTCAACAGCGAGTAGTTCGCCTTCCGTAATGTTCGCACATGCATTGACAATGCGCTGACGCATGTTGTCAGGCGTTGTCGGTGGATCACGATAGCAAATATCCTTCACTTTCCCCACAGAAAGAAATCCGGGGACGTCAGATCCGGTGAACGTGCTGGCCTTTGTATGGTGCTTCGACGACCAATCCACCAGTCATGAAATATGCTATTCAATACCGCTTCAACCGCACGCGAGCTATGTGCCGGACATCCATCATGATGGAGGTACATTGCCATTCTGTCATACAGTGAAACATCTTGTAGTAACATCGGTAGAACATTACGTAGGAAATTAGCATACATTGCACCATTTGGATTGAAATCGATAAAATGGGGGCCAATTATCCTTCCTCCCATAATGCCGCACCATACATTAACCCGCCAAGGTCTTTGATGTTCCACTTGACGTAGCCATCTAGCGGGACAACCATAGCACCATCTGGTTTCCCCCTTCAAGCTAGACAAGTTTCGTCCTATGTAGTTTTTTCGTTTGATGCTTATTTCTTGAGACATTTGACTCGGTCACTATCAATGGGCCACCCTACATACAAGTTGAAACCTTCCCATGTCTCCAGGTCCCTTCCATGTGTACAACCTTCCTTCATGATTCTTAAACCAAGTGTTAGCGATTATGAAATCATGCTCTGTGCAAAATTCTGCAAGACAGGTCCCTGTTTCATTCTTTTCCGCCAGTCCATGTTAATCTGCAATTTTTTTCTCTTCGTTTCCCTAGTATCCAATTGCAATCGCCCATAGCAATTAAATTTTCGTCTCCTTTAACTATCTGAATAATTTCTTTTATCTCCTCATTCATTTCATCTCTCTCGTAGCTATCTGCGGAGCCAGATGGCATATAAATTTATACAGCTGTGGTGTGTGTGGTATTTGTGTCTATCCTGTCTACAATAACGTATTCACTTTCCAGTTTATACTATCTTACCCACATTTCTTTTCTATTATTCATTATTAAAACTACTCCTGCATTACCAGTACAGTAGGCATACAAAATATTCAATCTTGGCTCAGCGAAGTGCAATGCCGCCCGTAAAATAGCTTCATACAAAGAATGTCATACGACATGGTAGAAGGTGAGGTACTGATAACAGGATATGCTAAGACCGAATTCTTCATTTCGAAAATTGTATTCAAAATAAAGTTTCTCCTTCGCAAAATCTAATATGAAACATTTTACATTAACTTGAAAATCAGTGAACTTCTCAATTGTTCTACAATTCACGCTTAATGACGTAGTTAACAATTCTTGGATTGTTACGTGATAAAAGGTCTGACATTGTTTGACAAAATAGATTCCAAAATTTAACTTATCTGTATCAGGGTTACAAAACACACAAAATATTACAAATCGGTCATACCAAATCAACATATACTTTAAATCTAATGGTAAATACTTGGTTCCTGTATTCAAGAGTCAGTACCGTAAAATTAGCAAAAGCAACATTGCATTGCTGCATACTTAAAACTAAATATACAAAGTTTAATTACTTTACAAAACTGTATTATGCTGCGTCCATAGGCCAACAGCTAAATTCTCACAGCTAGCCACTAGCTTAAATTCTTACATGCTACCTTTAACAGAGCGCAACGGCAACTGCTACTGCCCTTCGCGTGCCTCTATTTACAATCGATTCTGCCACTCAGGCAACATCTTTGGTTCAGTGGTGTCAAAGATGCATTCTTTTCTACATGTGATATCCGTCTCATTTCATTTTTCATAAACTATATTACAAAATCGGGCTCCACATACAAGTGGACCCCTAACAGGGTTATTGCTGTATACCTTGTCTTTAAATATAGCTCCACGAAAACGAGAACATGGCAGCCAATCGAGGCCCTGCCAGTGGTCTCTCCGTACCCCAGAGCCTGAATGCGTCCTCAACGTGGTCCTCCTGGACATCAAACACTCCCCTCCTCCGTCTTGGGTAGACCACATCTTGTCGAAATCACAGTCACTTTGGATAATGGGGATCAAATCATCTTGCAAAATCTTCATGTACCGTTCGGTAGTCACCTTCCCGTCAAGGAATATCGCACCGATTATTACGTGTTTGGACATTGCACACGACACAGTCACCCGTTGACGGTAAAGAGACTTCTTGTTGATGAAACGCGGAATCTCAGTCCCCCAAATCCGCCAACTTTGCTTGTTGACGAACTCATCCAAATGAAAATGGGATTCATCGCTAAACCAAACCATACAGCGCATGCTAATTCCCATCATGCCCCGCAGTCAGCCGTGCAGGATGAATGTCCTAATGCAATCCGTTCAGAAGTTATGACGATTTCATTTAATATACTTCAGTAACTGTCACCCTGTAGTTACACACATCGAACATCATGAAGTTATGTAACATTTCAACGAACGTACTTTATATCGTTGCATGATACAATACTTATATCCTGTGACGATACAAAGTAAATTCATTGAAATGTTAAATTACTTCATGATGTACAAAAAGTCCAACTATACCTGTAAATTTGTACAAAGTTTTTTAGCGGATTAAGTACATATGAATATGGCAACTATTTGCTGAAACCAGTATTGTGAATAATGTTTATATATGTATGTGATTGCGACATAAATAAATATTATGATCAAAAGTAATTGTATTATTTAGCCCAAATATGGCGACCAAACTCTTGTGGGCTCTAGAAGAATGAATCTAAGGTCATGAATACTTTAGGAATAAAGGTGTCCACTCACGAAAAAGTAGAAGCTTTGAGTTGTCGATAGGCACACACAAAAGACGGAAAACCTGCTAGTTTTGGGATTTTTCCTTTGAAGAACTCAAGTAAAATACACAAACAGACACCCACTCATACACCTGCACACACATGCCTATTCCCCTTCAGGGTGACAGCTAGACTGGTAGTGCCAATGCTGTTGTGCAGCAGGTGAACTGGTTGTGGTGGACACGCACCAGGATGAATCGCCACCGCAGAACTGTTGCCAAGAACAGAGTTGACCACCCAGTGCAACTGAGGACAACGTGCTGAATTTCACTAGCTGTTTCACAACCCAAGCCATCTGGATCCCTCGCTCTACCACCAATTTCTCTGAACTGTACTGATGGGAGTTATCCTAAAAACACATTATCTGCTGCCGTAATCGTCCTGGCCTTAATACCATGTGATAACCCGCTGTCCCAGCACCCTCCACCCAAAACTGTTTCCCCTTCCTGCCTCCTGCCACACTACCCCAAATTATATCCCCACGTCGCCTTCAACGTGTGCTCGTTCCCACCGGCCGTTACAATCATGACCTGCCACAACTCCCTCCTGCATCCCAGCTAGCAAACTCGCCACCTTGCTCCGAGCCGTTAGCCAGCCGCTCCCAGTATCCCTCGCTGCCTCCCGTCTCCCTCACCCACCACCAACTCCACCTGACACTACCGTTACCACAACCAGTCCACATGCCCGAAAATAGCTTTGGTACTCTCAGTCCAGCTGGCACCATATAGAGGCATAGGCATGTGTATGAGTGTGTATGCGTTTGTGTATTTTCCACTAGCTTCTCGAAAGATAAAACCGAAAGCTAGGCCGGCCCGATGTGGCCGAGCGGTTCTAGGCGCTTCAGTCTGGAACCGCACGACCGCTACGGTCGCAGGTTCGAATCCTGCCTCGGGCGTGGATGTGTGTGATGTCCTTAGGTTAGTTAGGTTTAAGTAGTTCTAAGTTCTAGGGGACTGATGACCTCGGATGTTAACTCCCATAGTGCTCAGAGCCGTTTTTGAACCGAAAGATAGCATATTTTCTTTCTTTGATGTGAGCCTATGGACAAGTTAATGCTTCTCAATTTCGGTATGCGGTGTCCCTTAATTCCAAAGTATTTACATTCTACAAGAACTTTCCTACAACATTTAAGGCCATATATATATTCATGACCCTTTTTTCACAGCGAAAACAATCGCTAGTACTTCTTATTCAAAATGACTGCGATTCCTCTGAACAGCTGTCAGTATCTTTGAATGTACGCTGTTGGCTATTCGAAACTATATTGTCGACGCGACAAAATGGCATTGATTCTGTACTCCAATGCACCAGCTGCAGTTGTTAACGTTTCATCTGGGTCATATGTCGAGAGACATGTAGCACTGAGCAAACTATGCTTTAATTTGGGAAATGCACTTTGGCATTCACTGTTCTAATTCTGTTTTGTGCCTTTCCATAATAATTCACTCACGGATGTAGCTTATGGGATAAATTTCCTGTAGTAATTTATGTGTCCTGATACAGCACGTAATTGTGGCAAGTAAGTAAATAATGGACCAAGCGCCAAAACACTGATTTGAGATAATCAACCAAATGTGTAGAGCAATTAAAAAAAAGCAGGATAAAAGTTGGGTATCACTATACAAACACAAAAACTATTCAATGTTAATGGATTAAAGAACAAAATGAGCCAAAATTTCGAGAAAATGAAACGTTCTGTTTGCAATAAGTTTAACATAAATAACGACACGAGTGCCATCGTGTCCGTTTTCACTCTTTTTACAAGTTTTTCGTAAAACTACTTATTCTCCTCTTTTACAAATAGTATCACTTTAGCTGAATACCTTCTCTTTTCTTCAGACAGCCTACATTCACGGTGTACTCCCTGCCGCCGTTGGATAAGCAGCTGAGCAGCAAATCGTATACTCCTAGCTCACTCATTTGTTACATAGTTTAATTCTAAATTTCTTTGCGTGTTTTTGGTACTTGCATTGTTTAATTCATAAATTTCGGGCGTATTATAGTATTTGAGAGTGTAGCATCGCGTTTTAGTACCTGAATAGTGTAATTTCGCTTAGTCTCCTTCCGCCGCCGAGCAGTGTCAGCAGTGCGTAAGTAGCAGCATTACTGCATTTACTAGGCAATCTTGTATTTTAATAACCGTTTAAATTTTGTCGATTTGTTTGCGCTCTCTGTAGATTAGTTCAGACGTTCTTTGCAAAACAGTTTTTAGCATGGATAGGGACTGCAACTGCTGTGTTCGGATGCAGGCTGAGTTGGCATCCCTTCGCTCCCAGCTTCAGGCAGTGTTGGCTTCGGTCACACAGCTTGAGGCTGTTGCCAATGGGCATCACTGTGGGGTTCCGGATGGGGGTTTGTCGGGGACGGCCAGCTCGTCCCACGCATCCCCTGATCGGACTACGACTGTGGTTGCCCGGGATACTGCCCGCATTGAGGCTGATCCCTCACCTGTGGTAGAGTGGGAGGTCGTTTCAAGGTGTGGCAGGGGGCGAAAGACATTCCGGAGGGCTGAACGGAAAGCCTGTCCAGTTTGTCTGACGAACCGGTTTCAGGCTCTGTCTCTGGCTGATACTGATCTTCGGCCTGACATGGCTGCTTGTCCTGTTCCTGAGGTTGCCCCTCAGTCTGCAAGATCCGGGCAGTTGCAGAGGGTGGGCTTACTGGTAGTTGGGAGCTCCAACGTCAGGCGCGTAATGGGGCCCCTTAGGGAAATGGCAGCAAGAGAGGGGAAGAAAACCAATGTGCACTCCGTGTGCATACCGGGGGGAGTCATTCCAGATGTGGAAAGGGTCCTTCCGGATGCCATGAAGGGTACAGGGTGCACCCATCTGCAGGTGGTCGCTCATGTCGGCACCAATGATGTGTGTCGCTATGGATCGGAGGAAATCCTCTCTGGCTTCCGGCGGCTATCTAATTTGGTGAAGACTGCCAGTCTCGCTAGCGGGATGAAAGCAGAGCTCACCATCTGCAGCATCGTCGACAGGACTGACTGCGGACCTTTGGTACAGAGCCGAGTGGAGGGTCTGAATCAGAGGCTGAGACGGTTCTGCGACCGTGTGGGCTGCAGATTCCTCGACTTGCGCCATAGGGTGGTGGGGTTTCGGGTTCCGCTGGATAGGTCAGGAGTCCACTACACGCAACATGCGGCTACACGGGTAGCAGGGGTCGTGTGGCGTGGGCTGGGCGGCTTTTTAGGTTAGATGGCCTTGGGCAAGTACAGAAAGGGCAACAGCCTCAACGGGTGCGGGGCAAAGTCAGGACATGCGGGGACCAAGCAGCAATCGGTATTGTAATTGTCAACTGTCGAAGCTGCGTTGGTAAAGTACCGGAACTTCAAGCGCTGATAGAAAGCACCGAAGCTGAAATCGTTATAGGTACAGAAAGCTGGCTTAAGCCAGAGATAAATTCTGCCGAAATTTTTACAAAGGTACAGACGGTGTTTAGAAAGGATAGATTGCATGCAACCGGTGGTGGAGTGTTCGTCGCTGTTAGTAGTAGTTTATCCTGTAGTGAAGTAGAAGTAGATAGTTCCTGTGAATTATTATGGGTGGAGGTTACACTAAACAACCGAACTAGGTTAATAATAGGCTCCTTTTACCGACCTCCCGACTCAGCAGTATTAGTGGCAGAACAACTGAGAGAAAATTTGGAATACATTTCACATAAATTTTCTCAGCATGTTATAGTCTTAGGTGGAGATTTCAATTTACCAGATATAGACTGGGACACTCAGATGTTTAGGACGGGTGGTAGGGACAGAGCATCGAGTGACATTATACTGAGTGCACTATCCGAAAATTACCTCGAGCAATTAAACAGGGAACCGACTCGTGGAGATAACATCTTGGACCTACTGATAACAAACAGACCCGAACTTTTCGACTCTGTATGTACAGAACAGGGAATCAGTGATCATAAGGCCGTTGCAGCATCCCTGAATATGGAAGTTAATAGGAATATAAAAAAAGGGAGGAAGGTTTATCTGTTTAGCAAGAGTAATAGAAGGCGGATTTCAGACTACCTAACAGATCAAAACGAAAATTTCTATTCCGACACTGACAATGTTGAGTGTTTATGGAAAAAGTTCAAGGCAATCGTAAAATGCGTTTTAGACAGGTACGTGCCGAGTAAAATTGTGAGGGACGGGAAAAACCCACCGTGGTACAACAACAAAGTTAGGAAACTACTGCGAAAGCAAAGAGAGCTCCACTCCAAGTTTAAGCGCACCCAAAACCTCTCAGACAAACAGAAGCTAAACGATGTCAAAGTTAGCGTAAGGAGGGCTATGCGTGAAGCGTTCATTGAATTCGAAAGTGAAATTCTATGTACCAACTTGACAGAAAATCCTAGGAAGTTCTGGTCTTACGTTAAATCAGTAAGTGGCTCGAAACAGCATATCCAGACACTACGGGATGATGATGGCATTGAAACAGAGGATGACATGCGTAAAGCTGAAATACTAAACACCTTTTCCCAAAGCTGTTTCACAGAGGAAGACCGCACTGCGGTTCCTTCTCTAAATCCTCGCACAAACGAAAAAATGGCTGACATCGAAATAAGTGTCCAAGGAATAGTTAAGCAACTGGAATCACTCAATAGAGGAAAGTCCACTGGACCTGACGGGATACAAATTCGATTCTACACAGAGTACGCGAAAGAACTTGCCCCCCTTCTAACAGCCGTGTACCGCAAGTCTCTAAAGGAACGGAGGGTTCCAAATGATTGGAAAAGAGCACAGATAGTCCCAGTCTTCAAGAAGGGTCGCCGAGCAGATGCGCAAAACTATAGACCTATATCTCTTACGTCGATCTCTTGTAGAATTTTAGAACATGTTTTTTGCTCGCGTATCATGTGATTTCTGGAAACCCAGAATCTACTATGTAGGAATCAACATGGATTCCGGAAACAGCGATCGTGTGAGACCCAACTCGCCTTATTTGTTCATGAGACCCAGAAAATATTAGATACAGGCTCCCAGGTAGATGCTATTTTTCTTGACTTCCGGAAGGCGTTCGATACAGTTCCGCACTGTCGCCTGATAAACAAAGTAAGAGCCTACGAAATATCAGACCAGCTGTGTGGCTGGATTGAAGAGTTTTTAGCAAACAGAACACAGCATGTTGTTATCAATGGAGAGACATCTACAGACGTTAAAGTAACCTCTGGCGTGCCACAGGGGAGTGTTATCGGACCATTGCTTTTCACAATATATATAAACGACTTAGTAGATAGTGTCGGAAGTTCCATGCGGCTTTTCGTGGATGATGCTGTAGTATACAGAGAAGTTGCAGCATTAGAAAATTGTAGCGAAATGCAGGAAGATCTGCAGCGGATAGGCACTTGGTGCAGGGAGTGGCAACTGACCCTTAACATAGACAAATGTAATGTATTGCGAATACATAGAAAGAAGGATCCTTTATTGTATGATTATATGATAGCGGAACAAACACTGGTAGCAGTTACTTCTGTAAAATATCTGGGAGTATGCGTGCGGAACGATTTGAAGTGGAATGATCATATAAAATTAATTGTTGGTAAGGCGGGTACCAGGTTGAGATTCATTGGGAGAGTGCTTAGAAAATGTAGTCCATCAACAAAGGAGGTGGCTTACAAAACACTCGTTCGACCTATACTTGAGTATTGCTCATCAGTGTGGGATCCGTACCAGATCGGTCTGACGGAGGAGATAGAGAAGATCCAAAGAAGAGCGGCGCGTTTCGTCACAGGGTTATTTGGTAACCGTGATAGCATTACGGAGATGTTTAATAAACTCAAGTGGCGGACTCTGCAAGAGAGGCGCTCTGCATCGCGGTGTAGCTTGCTCGCCAGGTTTCGAGAGGGTGCGTTTCTGGATGAGGTATCGAATATATTGCTTCCCCCTACTTATACCTCCCGAGGAGATCACGAATGTAAAATTAGAGAGATTAGAGCGCGCACGGAGGCTTTCAGACAGTCGTTCTTCCCGCGAACCATACGCGACTGGAACAGGAAAGGGAGGTAATGACAGTGGCACGTAAAGTGCCCTCCGCCACACACCGTTGGGTGGCTTGCGGAGTATCAATGTAGATGTAGATGTAGATGTACTGCTTACAGCTGCACGTGTTGAACATCAGAAGGCTTCCTGTCTCTCTTCAAGATATAATATTCCTTGAACTCTTCAAGTTCACTAACTTGCAGTACCTCAGGCCGTTGAGCAGTCAGTCTGATCCATTGTTCTTTTGAAATATGCACATTGGTTAGATTCATATACTTTTCAGCAGCTGACTTACTGTTACAAATCTGTTTCTTGTGTAATAACCACGATGAATGGTGGTGTGTGCGTAGCTTCAGTGATGAGGCGAACTAAATCTTCTGGAACTTCAGACACAGTTAGCCTCTTTCGCTTCTCAATGTGAGCAAACTCACGTTCGCAAGACATAAAAGAGTGTCCTTTCACCAAAAACTTGTGTTCTATTTCCGTAAAGTAACCCTTTGCTGTAAGCTAAACCCACAGAAACATCATCTTGTCTTTGTTCTGTCCACAGCAGTTGTCACTCCACATTATTAGTTTCTTTTTACAAGTAAGTGTCGAAGTAAAAGCTTTGTGCAAACAGGAAGCAATTTCGTTCCCACCCCTGCCACATACGGCCACATGCCAGAGAAACATGTGACTGGTTTGATCATCAGTAACATGAATGCAAAAGTTGTAATTTGAAAACTGTCGCAAATAGTACATTTCACTGTGCATTAATGAAGGAAGAGAAATCACTTTTTGCAAATCCATTGCAACTGTACATACTTCCGAGTTAGGCCCTTGACTCTTGATTGTGGCACCTTTCATGGAATCCATAGTTTTCTTTGCTTCTCGGCGATGGCGTTCTACCTGCAGTTTATTGTCTTCATTATTGGGATCACACCTCAATCTGGCTTTAAGAAGGTCTTATGTAGAACAAGTGTCACTTGACAAACGATGATTGGGGAATTTGTCTTTAAAGGCTTTTGCATAGAAGCGGTGTGTGATGTTAGTGTCTTCATGTTGCCTTTGAAATTCCTTAAATAAACGATAAGCAGTCAGGTCTTAAGTATTGT
Source organism: Schistocerca piceifrons (assembly GCF_021461385.2). NCBI lineage: Eukaryota > Metazoa > Arthropoda > Insecta > Orthoptera > Acrididae > Schistocerca > Schistocerca piceifrons. The sequence goes on along the minus strand of NC_060149.1, from coordinate 344,213,750 downwards.
TTGTCACTCGACGTTTCCCTTGAATAGTGGCTTTCTTGTCTTGGTATGGCGTTAATATGAGCAACAACCACCTTTTCATCTTCTTCTGTATTTTTCCGGTGTTTTGTCTTATTTCTTCTCTTCATTTACATCTCACCACTCTGCTTCAATGTACTAATGCCTGAACGCTTCTTTTGGTCAAACCGAGAACCTCAATAAACGCTCCTATACATGCTCTAATTGCATCTCCCTCACCATCAGGCAATGTGTAACACATTGTTACGTTTTTCTTCTTGGGTACGACCAGTTGTCCTACACCTTCTCAGTAGAAAGCCGAGTAGTTTCGTTACTATCATTATATACTTTTGACCTTCGCCTCTTCACTTTGCAAACATGTATGTGAGACACTGCAAAGTTGTTTTGCTTCACTGAATCGTTTAGCGAGTAAATTCCTTAAACTACATAAGTTTCTGGTCATATGAAAGGTGCTTGCATTTCAACTGACATTTACAGGAGACCTGAAAGAGTGAAGCAGTATATATAATATGATTGAATCAACATGCCTGGGTATTTGCAGGTAAGTAAATAATTTCATTCAAGTATTTAACTATAACCTCATAATCAGAACGATGATTTTTGTCCATACTAAATTCGTTTCAATATCAAATTAAACGCATTAAAATACCAGAACATAACTTATGCAGATTCCAACCCTTGTAATAAGAATTAAAACGACAATCAAGGCTCACCTGGTGCTTGGGAGACTCTTTAGCTGGAATCACAGTGCTGTCGTTTCGAGTATATTCCTTTCCTTCGATGTGTAATTTCTTCCTTTCACTTTGAGCCCTACCTTCACCTCTCTTCCTCGGTTTTGGTGCAGTTTTCCTTCCCATTCTTCAATATTGTGTATTATGTATCTGTAATAATTACTGCAGCAGCGTCCTGTTGCTGCAAACAAACCGCAGAGCTACTTCAATCGACAACAATTCACATAAGTACGTGCCAAAACAATAACAAAGAACACACCACGCATTACTCATTATTTGAACATCGATGTTGGTGTTAGACGCGAGTGCCATCTTGTGACAGCTGTAAATACTGTTTCACACTGTTCTGGCGCTCGTATCAGAATATATGTTATTAGCGTTGGCGGTTACAGGGGAATTTCATCTATAACTCAAACTTTCATTTTTTGGCGCTTGACCCGTTATTTACTTACATGTCACGATTACTTGAGCTCTTTGGGACTCTGAAAGTTTTTCATAACTTCAATATGTTTCAGCATCATCTAGACGCTGACGCTGACTGTAGACTGAATGTGTCCAGCATATTGTACATCGTGCTGTTAAAATACGCCCTTGTTTTTACTGCATTGTAAATTCTCAGGTTCCAAAGTTTTGACAACAGGTTCTAAATTACGTAATAGTTCGTCTTCCAGGTGGTTCACGACATGAGGAGACTCACGAATAAATTGTTCTAAATACCAATAGATAAAACTCGGAGCACTGGCAATCCCTAATGGTAACCTCTTCTATTGGTATAGATTAAACGGAGTATTGTAACCATGAATCTGTGTGTCATGCCATCCAAAATTATTTGTAAACGGGCCTCCTTCATATTAAGTGTTGTAAAGTATATACTATCTGCTAATTCAGGCATCAGTTCTTCTTGATTCAAACTGAATACTATCAGTGGTGGATTGCACATGACGGTCGCTCTAAAGTCTCCACAGATCCGTAATGTGCCATTAGGTTTCTCTGCTATCACAATTGGCATTTGCTGCTGGCTATTATATATAGATTCTATAATAGCTTTCTTTACGAGAGAGTCAAGTTTTACCACAGTTTTTAATAGATTTGGGAAATTCTAGAGTTTCATACACCTGTAAGTATGGTTTGTATGCTGTGAAAAATTTATCGAAGAATCTCTCTTACTTACGAAGAAAAGTGTACCTATCGCAACAAATGCAGCCAATAGTAAGTGAAAAAATGCTGAAGCTTCACATGCAAAAAAAAAAAAAAATATTTTGATATGTTTTTGAACTTCCACTGCTATGAGTTTGAATTCTGACTCCTTCCTCGTCATGCTGACAAAGTTTTATGAATTTATTTGTGAAAGTATAGACAGTGGAAATTAAAATGGCCCGTGGTGCCTCTCCTGCTCCAAGTCGACCCGTTTGACAACCTCCCCCCCCCCCCTCCTCCCCCCCCCCCCCGTTAATGAAAATGGACTGCTGCGTACTTCGCAAAATTTTGACACAGCATTCGGATTCAACGTGGTGTGTGCCTTGTAGACGTTAATACTACTCAGTGCTTCAGAAACGTATTATTATACTTTTGCAACAGTATTTACGATTTTCCTATGGGACGTCAGTGTAAATCTGAAGTCAAGACCCAGAAATTCGTTGCTGTCTGAGAACTGAGACATATATGCCTGTGCTGTTTGGTAAACTGCTTGTATGCAACGTCTGTATTTAATTTGACTGTTACCTGTTAGTCACTATAGCTGAACAGCGAACTACGAAATTAATTTAATTTTTGAAATGCTAATTTCTAGTACGCCAGTAGATTAATTACAGAAATAGATGAGCCTGTGCAGATTTGAAATTTTAGTCATTCACTGAAAACATCGCATTCATATTACATTTTGATCGTGAAATCTTATTGATTTGTACACATTCGTTGTGAATATCATTTGAAATTTTATTCTGAATCACTTGTGTCTGCCATAGTGACTTATTTCGTTCCCTGATTTGTTTTGTGTTACATAGTTCCGATCTACGAGTGTACTGACTTTTTACGGTAACTAAATTGTGCCTTTAGAAATAAACATTTCCTCTTGCCGTATATTCGACAGAATGCACGAGACTTTAATTTAGCGTTGGAGAACCTCTTTACGGAATGTTCATTCTATCTTCATCTTTGAATGCCCTGTGCCTTCCTGGTTCGTTTGCGCCGAGTGTTAGAACGTGCCCGTTGCTGATGTGTTGAAAAAGACGTCAGCATAGTCACAGTGTATCGCATCTGCTGATACTTGCGTCCCTTCTTATGCCCAAACCAATGGCAGACAGACGGATTAGTTAACCTAAACAGATGTTACTCTAATTTACTATCTGGCAAGAGTATTATCAGCCAATCTCGAGTGAGAGAAACTGGATAAAACATTTTATAGTTGACGTTTACGCACAGAAATTTATAATCTCTAACTAAGCCTAGTCATTTTGCTATCCATTCTTTATAGCTCTGATTAGATTTCTTAATTAATGGAAAAATTTATTTCTTGCGCCTACAACGTTTATCTCAAC